>NC_141687.1:1180694884-1181894884 GCF_964263255.1 Lissotriton vulgaris
CACGGATATCAACGCCAGGTGTCGGCGTGGGGTGCGCTGGGAGGGAGAGGCGGCGCGAACGAGCCTCTCCCACCCCCCCAGGTGGGGGCCCCTCAGCTGCACCCCCAACGCTCCACTCACCTAACAAAAGGGTCGTCACGTAAGGTGCACCAGGAGAGGAGTCGAGGCAGACGGGATCTTCTTCTTTCTTCAATAATGGCTGCAACAACACTGGGGGGGGATGTCTTGCACATGCCACCGACCCCCCCCCTCCCCTCGTATCTCCTGGTCTGGCCCGGCTTGGTATGAGCTCCCCGTTCAGTCCTGATGCGGCGCCCTGCAGGCCACAGGGGGGGATGTCTTGCCTCTGCCTCCGACCCCCCCCCTCTTATCGACTGGTCCGGACATCACGGATATCAACACCAGGTGTCGGCGTGGGGTGCGCTGGGAGGGAGAGGCGGCGCGAACGAGCCTCTCCCACCCCCCAAGGTGGGGGCCCCTCAGCTGCACCCCAACGCTCCACTCACCCGACAAGGGTTCCTCCACTCTTGTGATGCAGCGGCGCTCCACTGACCCGACAAAAGGCCTCGTCCACTATTGCGAGGCAATGATGCTCCGCTCACCCAGCGGGGGACTCCTTTACTTTTGCGGTACAACTACGCTTTTCAGTTCAGCTAGAAAATGAGTCCCGCGTCCAGAAACGTTCTCCTCAACTTTGAAGATTCTATAAGAGCCACGGGGGCCCCCGACCCCCGATGGGGAATGACTGCCATGATCACCCACGGAACGACCACAACGTAGCCAAAGGACGTCGGCGCGCTCATGCCGGCACCGGCCTCAGTCTTGAAATGATCAAAATCCTGCAAGACTACCAACTTGATCAGTTCCGGTGGGACACCAGTATGACCCGGTAGGAGAGATTGTTGCCTCCCACCCCACTTTCACTGATGGTTCATGTCACCAGTCCCCTCTGCTACCCTTCAACGAAAACTTTTGGACTGCTGAAAGAGGTCCCGGTCCAACCACGAGTTGGTGGAAACATTTTGACTATACTTGGACCTTCCTGACCTCACCCAAAATGGCGCCGGTACAAATGAAACTCTCAACTCCTTGTTGTGCCCCGATTGCTCAGCCTTGATATCATGAGATATGTATGCAGTTTTTAGCACATGAATTGATATTGGATAAGACTGATTACACGTTCAAACAATGAATTGATATTAAGTTCTAATGCATCATTGATTACTGTATTTATTATTGAAGGTTGGAATTGTCAACACTAATGGTACTTGATCACAATGAATTATCGATATGATTTTGTTGCACTTGTCGCACTTTTTACTATGAAATCAACGACCACTGACTCTGTTATGTTTTCCACAAATAAATACCCCCCCTTTACAGTTCCAGCCTGCTCCGTGGCCGGCCCATGGGGTTGTAGGCCCGTATTTGGGCACCAACATTTTTATTAAAGGTTTTTGAAAAAGCAAACGTAGTTGTAACGCGTAGATGGGTAAGTTTCGAAGAAATGGCCACTGTTTCCGAATTTTTTTTTTTTTTTTTTTAAAAGCAGGTGAAATGAAGCAGCTCAATTAGTTAAGGGTTAAAAAAGTATCGTACGCAGAAACATTGAAAATATGAATGGTCCAGGTTTGTTGTATGTGTTTTTCATTTTTGTACAGCATAAAGCAATCGATAAAGATCCTGGTAGTTAGCCTCTACTTTATATGCTACCTGTATCAGGGAAGTTGTTTTAAATGCCCCTAAGCCACCCCGAAGGAATGTCAACTGGCCCCCCTAGTACGAACGAAAACGACTCCGTACCACTGTAGGTTATCTCTCTTCCTCAAAAATGACAAAAATTACTTTCTAGGACGTTTTGGACATTGATGATTTTCATATGATCTATTTATTAAAGTAATACTCATCTCTCCGCATGAAATTAATTTTCCACATGCTACACAAGTCAATCTCATCTGCCCAAAGTTCTTTTGCAGATTTGGGACCATTTCCCTTGCCTCTGACTCACTTATTGCTAAGTCATTGGTGGATGTTTTTGCCGGTCGGGGGTTATCCACCAAATCTCAAAGTTGTGCTTTAGAATAATTAAGAGGGTGCCACCTCTCCATGTGCCGATGCATGGTATGATTACCATAGCTATATTTTTTTTTGGTCCCTCTCCAGAGTTTTTTTTTTGCAGATGAGGCAGGTAACGAACCTGACATTAACTTTCTTTTCATGAGAAGGAAAAGAAAAAAATTGCCAGATAAAATTCACTTTCACATGGGACGTTCTTGGCATTTCTTTCAGAAACTTTTACATCACTGTGTCATTTCTTTGTCTATCCTGGTTAAAGCAATGTCATGTTTAATATAAGCACTTCCACATAGGATTGGGTGTGGGATTTTTTTTCAGGTTTTCTTTTTTTAAGGGGATCGTTTACTTGTTTAATACTACAACAAAATACAAACTGTATGAAGATTCTACTGGTAATATGTCAATGGGAGCACGACTCACTCTGCTTTAGACTCTACTGATAACTCTGTAGTGTTGCTCAAACCACTTTGCTAATAAACAGATTTAAAAAAAAAATAAGGCATGCTTTAAAAGTGATTTAATGAAATGAGCGACATTTCACTGAGTGAGTTCAGCAACACTGATATATGAAAACATTGGTGGTAAATGATATTAAATGTTACATGGTGTTCTTTGCAGGAGTTTAAGTCCTTTGTTGCAGTGACAATTCTGCCTCAGGATTAGGGGGCCGGGGGGCTGAGTGGTACTTGTATGATATGTAGAGTGAAATGACAGGCTCTCCTCATGAGAAATAAAACTCTGTTCTTGTGTTCCTGCTTCCAGCGCCCGTCTCTTTATTTGGTAACCGTTCAAGATGGGAACTAAGTGGCGTCTTGTGCCAGCAGCCTGGGCATCGGTTGTAATCTGGGCTGAATTTATCTCAGCACAGGGTGTGATTCTCAGAGAAGAGCAGCGCATATGGGAGGAGGTTCATGGCCCATACATGAGAGAGAGAGCGTGGGTGACCAGTGCATGGGGGACATGCTTGCGAGTGTGGGAGCCATGCTGAAGATCGGTGGCGTGCAGAGAGTGGGTCTGGTCAAGGCATCTAAAATGGCTGCCGTGCACGACAAAAATGTGGCATTGGAAAAAAAGCAAGATGGCGCAGACAATGTTTATCAATACGGATTAATTTATAACAATTATTTTTAACAATATATTTACTCGCAGTGTCAAAATGGCGGTCAACACTTCCTGATTTCCTTCTAATCGAACGTTAACAGAAATCACGCAGCAAAAAAAAAAAAACGCTCACGCGCAACCGCTGGAAGACAAGTATCAACATATATGAGCCTCCTCAACCACCCTCAGAAAACATAGGGGGTCAGGATACGTCTCCCATACCCCCTTATACCCAATACTCACATTGCTTTTCCTCCATCTTGTAATTTAATTAAATCGAAACACAAAATGGCGAATTCCCGTTTCGCTACCAGTTTGCGACCCGGTTCGCGAACCGAGAAGCGCTTCTAGCACGAAAAATCAATTTTTTTTTATTTGCCCCACGGGACCCTTTAATAACCCCAACATCATTCCTAGGGGGTCAAGAGGAGTCTACCTTGCCCCCTTTCATTAAATTCCCCCTTCGTTTTTCTCCTCCTCTTGTCTCTCGATCCTACCGAGAGACAAGATGGCGGCCGCACCGGACTGTTTAGAATGTTGACAGACACCGGAGAGCCAATCAGCTTCGCTTCGCAAAGCTCCGTTACGCGAAAAGTACGCGATCTGGAGCGCTATCCGGGACGCTGTCACAGATATATCTGTTTTTTTAAACGTTAATTTCTCAAAATCCACTGGAGCACATATATTGAGACCCAGCAAAGGCACATCGGGCTAACAGTCCCTACAATTTTGCCAAGTTTCGTGTAAATCCATTCAGCCGTTTGAGCTAAAAGGGAGGCCAAACGCCCTATGGAAAAATGAATGGGAAAAACGTGTTTTGGGACCCCCCTTTTTTCTCGGCCCCCCCTTGACGAAACCCCTCCAAATTTTCTGTTTCCCCAAATGTGCCATTTTCCTGAAAATTTCAGCCGATTCCGTCCACAAACGCCAAAGTTATTAGACATAGAATTTTCAAAAGTTCCATAGAGAAAAAATCCTAACTATATATACCTACTGGCGACCGCCAGTAGGTAATATATATATGGAGAATCCTTTTCGGCGAAAAAGAACAGAGGCCGCAAGGGAAGAACAGGGTGGACACAGCTTTATTTCTTAAAGTCCCAGCTCTGGCAGATGCATTTCGGCGGTTTGGCCTTCTTCAGCGCCTTCAGCTGTTAAGATCACGTCCCTGATGCTCTCATCCTGTTTAAAATAATCACCGGCACTTCTTCCCCTCCTCCTTGCGCTGTCTGCACGCCAATCAGAGTTCGTGTGAAATGAAAGCGAACTCCAAATCCCAGCATGCCTCATTTTGGTATCCCGAGCTGGTGGCGTGGAGGAGTCAGTGTTCAATGTGGGCAGTGCAGGCTTCAGGTGAGTCAGACGGGTCATTGAGCCGCTGAAATAAGATGAGTCCTTTCTGTGTCCCCTTGTATACTGCAGCTTCCAGATGCGCTCGGTTGGTGGATGAGAGGGGGCTGTCAAATGCGAGACAAGTCGCCCTCCTGAAGTAAAATACCTCGATCCTCTCACTCCTTCTGGTCGATCATGACGGACTCCGAAGATACAAGTTCCCTGGTTGTAGATTTGCTGTGAGCAGCGATGTGCCAGTTTGACTTCGGGTCGCTTAGTGCTGCAGGGCCATCTGGACTGAGCTGCTGGCTGGCTCAGAATGTATGAGGAGAATCCTTTTCAGCGAAAAAGAACAGTTGCCGCAAGGGGAGAACAGGGTGGACACAGCTTTATTTCTTAAAGTCCGAGCTCTGGCGGATGCATTTCGGCGGTTTGGCCTTCTTCAGCGCCTTCAGCTGTTAAGATCACATCTATAACTATAACTGGTGTGAAACCTATGGTTTTTTCAGTGAATTTAATAGTTTATAGGTTTTTTAAATGCTAATTCCTAACTATTAGCAGTGACATACCTTACAAATATTTAAGGAATCTGATAAATTGATACAAGTGTTATGTACACATGCATTTTCACAAATATTTGGTGAATTTCAATCTAATACAATGAATGAATTGTTTGTTTTATAAGTTGGATCGCGCAATGTGCTATTTGACCATTATAAAATGTCCGCCATAAATGAGTCAATTTTCTGTTCCTTTTTCTCTGTTAATGAAATACACAGTCACTTTCTATGCACATGAGATTTTGTATAGCTCTGCTTTATTTAAACACACAAATTCACTTTTCCTGTTAACACTGACGAAGGCGGCAACAGCGAAACGCGTTTGTTAACTTGACTGCAGCATCAAAATAAATACTGAGATTTGGACACCGTATATGGCTAAAGTGTGCGCTCTTTTCGGTTTGGTTCATTGTGGATTCATGACCAAGTGTTGGAAAATGTTTACGCACTCCACCGTGCGTTGAGTATTCATCCGCGGCATTGTGGAGCAACGGCTGGTGGTTTGGAGTAAAGGAATATGTATATATATATATCTATACTACTATTATAAAGAGAGAACACAAACCTTTGAGGCAGGTAAACTCGGGAACCACAGCGCCAATCCACACACCCAATACATCGTTGAAAATGTCAGGGTGTGCAGATGGACATAGGCTATATAAAATAAAAATTAAACGTAAATTTTAAAATTTAACTTAAAAAAAAGTAGTTCCCTGGAAGTAGCGCCGGCTGCGGCGTAGCTTGCTGCGACGTAGCGTTGGCCGTGATGTGCGTGATGATGAGGGGGAGCGGCGGACAGGCGGGGAGGGGAGCGGCGGACAGGCGGGGAGGGGAGCGGCGGACAGGCGGGGAGGAGCGGTGACGAGCGGCAAGGAGCGGCAGTGAAGTCAGGAGCGCCAGCTCAGGTAAGGCAAAGGGACACGTAAAATGTCGGGGCGGGAGGGGGTCGGGGGCGGGAGGTGGCTCCAGGACACAGACAATGTCGGGGCAGGCGGGGGCCGGGGTGGGCGGGGGACCTTGGCGGGCGGTTAGCCCTGAAGCCTCATTGCCCCCGGACAACGTCGGGATGGGCGGGGAGGAGCGGTGACGAGCGGCGAGGAGCGGCGACGAGCGGCGGTGAAGTCAGGAGCGCCTGCTCAGGTAAGGCAAAGGGACATGTAAAATGTCAGGGCGGGAGGTGGCTCCGGGACACAGACAATGTCGGAGCGGGTGGGGGCCCGGGCGGGGGCCTGGGCGGGCGGTTGGCCCTGAAGCCTCATTGCCCCAGACAACATCGGGGCGGGCTGCTAGTATATATATATTTATATATATATATATTCACTGAAAAAACCATAGGTTTCACACCAGTTATAGTTAGGTGGAAATTTGACTTGCATAAAACCATTGAAATTCCCACGTTATAGTTAGTTGGACTCACTATAACTTGCGCGTGCAATGCACTGCTGATGACGTCACATATTACATCACTCATGACATGGTCAGTGACATCACTCATGACATCACTTTTGACATCTCAAATGACATCACTGATGACAACATCCTTGTGACAAAGTGGCAGACCTCCTATCAGCATAAAATAACCTTTGACACACACATTCAAAAATAGAAACTAACATTTTCTTAAAAAAGGAGCAATCAATACCAATTACAACAACTTATCAGGTAATTCCAACATCTACATACACATCCACTCATTCACCAACAGTTCTATATAGTCACTCATGCATGTACTTACTCATCATATGTACTCATACACCTATACATTCTGTTACACACTAATACTCATCCATATAGTTACTCACAAACAAATTCACACATGCAAATAAAATCAAAAAACCATTTACTTGATTATACTGCTATATACACACCACTACACATACATCTACAGAAACGGAAACATATTTACTCTCTTAAACAATCAATTATAAAAACACATACTCACTAACCCACCCATACACACAATCATCCACCCATACAGTCTTGCACACATGCTGTGTTAAAAATACATACAAATAGTGAGTCACTCATTCATGCATCTGTGCTCTAAGTAATATCCCCCACCGAACCATACAGACACTGATACTGATACTCAAAAAAAAACAACTAATAACCCATATACACACTCATGTAGCTACTCACCAGCCTATGCAGCCACTTATACACAAAGTGAGACACAGATACAGATATTTAAATATTTAAACATTACTCGCTAATATATGTATTCACAAAGATACATTTAATAAGTCAGTTAACCAATCAATTTTACACAAAAAAACATCCATTTAGACATTTATTTACCCATTTATTCTTCCATCAAACTTTAGATATACATATATAAAAAATATTTATTTTTCAGAAAGATACACATTCAGTGGATGATGTCATCAGTGATGTCATTTGAGATGTCATCAGTGATGTCATGAGTGATGTCACTGACCATGTCATGAGTGATGTAATATGTGACATCATCAGCAGTGCATTGCACGCGCAAATTATAGTGAGTCCAACTAACTATAACGTGGGAATTTCAATGGTTTTATGCGAGTAAAATTTCCACCTAACTACAACTAGTGTGAAACCTATTGTTTTTTCAGTGAATTTAATAGGTTTTTTAAATGCTAATTCCTAACTATAACTGGTGTGAAACCTATGTTTTTTTAAGTGGATATATATATATATATATACATTACCTACTGGCGGTCGCCAGTAGGTATATATAGTTAGGATTTTTTCTCTATGGGATTTTTGAAAATTCTATGTCTAATAACTTTACCGTTTGTGGACGGAATTGGCTGAAATTTTCTGGAAAATGGAACATTTTGTTTCTGAGCAGCCCCTGACAATTTGGGGGGGTTTCATCAAGGGGGGGCCGAGAAAAAAGGGGGGTCCCAAAACGCATTTTTCCCATGTTAATTTCCATAGGGCGGTTGGCCTCACTTTTAGCTCGAACGGCTGAATGGATTTGCACGAAACTTGGCAAAATTGTAGGGACTGTTAGCCTGATGTGCCTTTGCTAGGTCTCAATATATGTGCTCCAGTGGATTTTGAGTAATTTAGGTTCAAAAAAATATATATATCTGGGCGGAGCCTAACCACACATCTGATCTGATTGGCTGTCAGCACTTCATCCAAGAAGTGTTGGCAGCCATCTTGGGACCAATATACATGATAGCACCTCATTAAAAAGCATTGTAGTTAATAGAGGGTTTTAGGACTTTAGTTACATTATAAATCATTTGTTGATGGTACCATACTCGTTTTAGGAATTGTGGTGGGTTCTAAGGTGATTTTACCATGTGAAAAAACCTTCTGCTGTGATATCATGAATATTGTTTGAAAGAAAACTAATATCTCATGATTTTCCCACAGTGGTTTGGAAGGGGATCTATAAGCTAAACTGAAAGCATATTTTCTGTAAATTCACATTATCTTTCTCAGTCATGTGAAAATGAAGTCTGACATTCTCAGTAAAACATGTACATCCAACAAGGACAGAGACTGTCAGTTGATTCCTTTGTGTTCTACTGCAGCCTCCTAGAGTGTTCTAAAGAACAACTAGAGCGCTAACAGTCCTACTTATTACAAAGGTATGGCACACCTGAAGCCATCTTGATTGGAATAAAGTGGTAACTCTTAAAACATTTAATTTAAAAAGAAACAACATGAAGGGGTATATTTTGCCATAGAAAGTATGATTAGTGCTGCAGAATGAAAAATTAGGGCACATTTTGAGTGACTTCTCAAATCCTTTTCTATTTCATTAAAACATTCTGACATGCAGTCTCCCAAAATGGCCACCAGAGACAAAAGAGCCCAAATGTAGCCCAAATATCACCCAGATGTAGCCCAAGTATAGCCCAATGACAGAATGTCCCAGAGTGTTCTAAAGAACAACTAGAGCGCTAACAGTCCTACTTATTACAAAGGTATGGCACACCTGAAGCCATCTTGATTGGAATAAAGTGGTAACTCTTAAAACATTTAATTTAAAAAGAAACAACATGAGGGGGTATATTTTGCCATAGAAAGTATGATTAGTGCTGCAGAATGAAAAATTAGGGCACATTTTGAGTGACTTCTCAAATCCTTTTCTATTTCATTAAAACATTCTGACATGCAGTCTCCCAAAATGGCCACCAGAGACAAAAGAGCCCAAATGTAGCCCAAATATCACCCAGATGTAGCCCAAGTATAGCCCAATGACAGAATGTCCCAGAGTGTTCTAAAGAACAACTAGAGCGCTAACAGTCCTAATTATTACAAAGGTATAGCACACCTGGAGCCATCGTGATGGGAATAAAGTGGTAACTCTTAAGACATTTAATTTAAAAAGGAACAAAATGAGGGGGTATATTATGCAATAGAAGGTATTATTAGTGCTGCAGAAAGAAAAATTAGGGCACATTTTGAGTGACTTTTCAAATCCTCTTCTATTTCATTAAAAAATTCTGACATGCAGTCTCCCAAAATGGCCACCAGAGACAAAAGAGCCCAAATGTAGCCCAAATATCACCCAGATGTAGCCCAAGTATAGCCCAATGACAGAATGTCCCAGAGTGTTCTAAAGAACAACTAGAGCGCTAACAGTCCTACTTATTACAAAGGTATGGCACACCTGAAGCCATCTTGATTGGAATAAAGTGGTAACTCTTAAAACATTTAATTTAAAAAGGAACAAAATGAGGGGGTATATTTTGCCATATGAATTATGATTAGTGCTGCAGAAAGAAAAATTAGGGCACATTTTGAGTGACTTCTCAAACCCTCTTCAATTTCATTAAAAAATTCTGACATAGTCTCGCAAGATGGCCACCAGAGACAAAAGAGCCTAAATGTAGCCCAAATATCACCCAGATGTACCCCAAGTATAGCCCAATGACAGAATGTCCCAGAGTGTTCTAAAGAACAACTAGAGCGCTAACAGTCTTACTTATGACAAAAGTATGGCACACCAGAAGCCATCTTGATTGGAATGAAGTGGTAAGTCTGAAAACACTCAATTTAAAAAGGAACAACATGAGGGGGTTAATTTTGCCATAGAAAGTATGATTAGTGCTTCAGAAAGAAAAATTAGGGATCATTTTGAGTGACTTCTCAAATCCTCTTCTATTTCATTAAAAAAATTCTGACATGCAGACTGAAACATGCACTTTGAATACCAGCAGCAGACGTCCCTGGTGAGCAGTAGCTTTACTACAGTGATCTAATGTGCAACTAGAGTGCTAACATTCAGAATTTATGGCAAATGTGTGACACATCTGAATGCCTTCTTGATGGAACCAAAGTAAACAAGCATTGAAAATGCAATAGATCTCGCCCTCATTTAAGTTAAAGCCATTCTGTTTGTAATGAGGTGGCTTTTTAGCTTTGCTTTTATTAGTGTTTTTTCAACTTTCATGTAAATAACGCACCGTTTTCACCAAATCGACTTTGCCCAAGCACACCCTTCCCTTCGGCCAACAAATCCCAAAAATCCGGCACACCTGCTGATCCACTCTCCCTACAGCTCACCCAAGCCCCGTCCCTCTAGCGCAACTGGAACACCCCAAATTCACCTTCTCCATGCGCACCAAAAACTCCCATTGAATAACATGACAATTCGCTACTCCGCACAAAAATTGCTCTTTAAAGCACTTCCACTGCTCCGATCCGCTTCAAACTTGGCTGGACACTAGTTCTCACCAAAAATCAGCCCAATCCATCCACTGGAACGGGGACGAATTTCAACCCGAATATGCGCCCCCGCAAACACAAAAAAAAGCCATAAAACGGCCAAATCTCGACCAAAAACCGCCAAAATCCCTCAAAACCTTGCCAACACCAATACGCACGAAACTGAACCGGCCCCTCAGCCCTAGGCTCCGGGAACCCTACTTAATTGACCCAAAAGCCCTAAAAAAGCAACATAATACACACGAAAACGCCCTAACAACCCTAAAATGCATATAAGTATATGTATGCATGCATTTATGTTTGTATTTATATGTAGATATACAGATGATATATGTTTATATATGTATGTATATATATATATATTCACTGAAAAAACCATAGGCTATAGACCATATATAGTTAGGAATTAGCGTTTACAAAACCTTGAAAATTCACTGAAAAAAACGTAGGTTATAGACCATATATAGTTAGGAATTAGCATTTACAAAACCTTGAAAATTCACTGAAAAAACCATAGGTTATAGACCATATATAGTTAGGAATTCGCATTTACAAAACCTTATTTTACTCACACAAAACCATTGAAATTCCATATATAGTTAGTTGCACTAACTATATATCGCGCACCCGCAATCCACTGCTGATGATGTCACATATTACATCATTCATGACATGGTCAGTGACATCACTGATGACATCACTGATGACATCTCAAATGACATCACTGATGACATCACTGATGACAACATCCAGTGACTGTATGTTTCTGTAAAGTTAAAATATGTCTTACATATTGAAGAATGAGTGGTATGTTTCTGTAAAGTTAAAATATGTCTTACATATTGAAGAATGAGTGGATGTATAAGTGTCTGGATGAAGGATTTAGTAGGTGCATGACTGACTGTATGAGTGAGTGATTAAATGTGTCTCACTGAGTGCATGGTTTAGTGACTAAACTGTCTTAATTTGTGCATCATTATGTCTGTTGTTCTGTAAACTGTTGCATGTGTTGATAAGTAGCTATATGAGTAACTATATGGGTTATTGATTGGTTGCCCAAGTATTTGTATGGGATACTGAGTGTGTGTGTGGGCGGCTGGGAGGTGTATGACTCTGTGCATAGATGTGTGAGCAGTTGATTCACTAGATGTATGGTTTCAAAAGTGCATGTGGAAACAGCTGTATGGGCGGTTGACTGTGTGCATGAGTGTATTGGTGAGTGAATGGATATCTCAGTGCTACATGTCAAAGTAAGTACATATGTAAAACACAGTACATGTGAGAGTTGACATATATAAATAACTGTGCATAAGAGCCAGTGAATGTGTGAGTGGCTGTATGGATCATTGTGAACTTGTATCAGGGATTGTATAAGAGAGTTAATATGTGTTAGTATATGTTTGAATAAGTAAAGTTTGTATAACTGTATAGTTGAGGAAATGGAGGTGTGATTGATTCTTTGATTGACTGACTAGGTGTGTGAGTAACTCCATGGATGAGTGACAGTCTGTGAGTGTCTGTTTACACTGATTGTATCTAAGGTTATATTAGAGTCTGAAGAGGTTCATCGTATTATCACATGAATGATATCATCAGTGATATGATCAGTAATGTCAAATGAGATGTCATCAGTGATGTCATCAGTGATGTCATTTGAGATGTCATCAGTGATGTCATTTGAGATGTCATCAGTGATGTCATCAGTGATGTCACTGACCATGTCATGAATGATGTAATATGTGACATCATCAGCAGTGGATTGCGGGTGCGCGATATATAGTTAGTGCAACTAACTATATATGGAATTTCAATGGTTTTGTGTGAGTAAAATAAGGTTTTGTAAATGCGAATTCCTAACTATATATGGTCTATAACCTATGGTTTTTTCAGTGAATATATATATATATATATATATATATATATATATATATATATATATATATATATATATATATATATATATATATATTACCTACTGGCGATAGCCAGTAGGTATATATAGTTAGGATTTTTTCCCTATGGGATTTCTGAAAATTCTATGTCTAATAACTTTGGCGTTTGTGGACGGAATTGGCTGAAATTTTCAGGAAAATGGCACATTTTGTTTCTGAGTAGCTCCTGGAAATTTGGGGAGGGTTCGTCAAGGGGGGGCCGAGAAAAAAGGGGGGTCCCAAAACGCGTTTTTCCCATGTTAATTTCCATAGGGCGGTTGGACTCACTTTTAGCCCGAACGGCTGAATGGATTTCCACGAAACTTGGCAAAATTGTAGGGACTGTTAGCCCGATGTGCCTTTGCTAGGTCTCAATATATGTGCTTCAGTGAATTTTGAGAAATTAACGTTTAAAACAAGATATATATCTGTAACAGCGCTCCGGGCTGCGCTCCGGTCCGCTTACTTTTCGCGTATCGGAACTTTGCGAAGCGAAGCTGATTGGCTCTCCGGTGTCTGTCAACATTCTAAACAGTCTGGCGCGGCCGCCATCTTGTCTCTCGGTAGGATCGAGAGACAAGAGGAGGCCAAAACAAAGGGGGAAATGAAGGAAAGGGGGCAAGGTAGACCCCTTCTGATCCCCTAGGATTGATGCGGGGATATTATAGAGTCACGCTGGGCCCAAAAAAAAAAAAAAAAAAAAAATCCGATTTTTTCGCCGTAGAGACGCGTCTTGGTACGCGAACCGGGCAGCTAACCGGGAAGCTAACTGGCAGTGTAACGGGAGTCTGACGAGTAGCTGATTGGCTGTCAACATTGTAAACAGTCCGGAGCGGTCGCCATCTTGTCTCTTGGTAGGATCGAGAGACAAGAGGAGGCCAAAACAAAGGGGGAAATGAAGGAAAGGGGCAAGGTAGACCCCTTCTGACCCCCTAGGATTGATGAGGGGATATTATAGAGCCACGCTGGGCCCAAAAAAAAAAAAAAAAAAATTCAGTTTTTTTCGCCGTAGAGACGCGTCTTGGTACGCGAACCGGGCAGCTAACCGGGCAGCTAACCGGCAGTGTAACGGGAGTCTGAGGAGAAGCTGATTGGCTGTTATCATTGTAAACAGTCTGGAGCGGCCGCCATCTTGTCTCTCTGTGGGATCGAGAGACAAGAGGTGGAAAAAAAAATAAGGTGTAAATGAATGAAAGGGGTAAGGCAAACCCCTCCTGAACCCCTAGGATTGATGAGGGGGCTATTAAAGTTCCCTGGGGGGTGAAAAAAAAAATTGCGATTTTTCGCGGTAAAGGTGCTTCCTGGTACGTTAACCGGGCAGCTAACCGGCAGCGTAACGGGAGTCAGACATATTGTGTTTTTTGAACGTTTATGATATGTGCACGTGTGGATTTTGTCTAATTAAGGTTAAAAAAATATATATATATCTTTAAGCGTGTTCTGGCGCGCTTACGTTTTGGGTTTGGTTTGCGCTGCAGAGACGATACGTCACGGTTATGCGATGCATCCTGAGGCGTCTCACGGGCTACGTGATGCGTCACTTAATAAAGAATATATTTTACAGCTATAGATATTAGCTTTTAAAAAACCAATGAAATTCACAGAAAAAACCATAGGTTATAGACCATATATAGTTAGGAATTTGCATTTACAAAACCTTGAAAATTCACTGAAAAAACCATAGGTTATAGACCATATATAGTTAGGGATTAGCATTTAAAAAACCTTATTTTACTCGCACAAAACCATTGAAATTCCATATATAGTTAGATGCACTAACTATATATCGCGGACCCGCAATCCACTGCTAATGATGTCACATATTACATCATTCATGACATGGTCAGTGACATCACTGATGACATCACTGATGACATCTCAAATTACATCACTGATGACATCACTGATGACATCTCAAAGGACATCACTGATGACATCACTGACATCTCATTTGACATTACTGATTACATCACTGATGATATCATTTATGTGATAATACATCTTCAGACTCTAATATAACCTTAGATACACTCAGTGTAAACAGGCACTCACAGACTGTCACACATCCATGGAGTTACCCACACACCTAGTCAGTCATGCAAAGAATCAATCCCACCTCCATTTCCTCAACTATACAGTTATACACACCTTACTTATTCAAACATATACTAACACATATTTACTCTCTTATACAATCCTTGATACAAGTTCACAATGATTCATACAGCCACTCTCACATTCACTGGCTCTTATGTTCAGTTATTTATATATGTCAACTCTCACATGGAGTGTGTTTTACATATGTACTTACTTTAACATGTAGAACTGAGATATCCATTCACTCACCAATATACTCATGCACACAGTCAACTGTCCATACAGCTGTTTCTACATGCACTTTTGAACCCATACACCTAGGGAATCAACTGCTCACACATCTATGCACAGAGTTATACACCTCCCAGCCACCCACACACATAATCAGTCTCCCATACAAATACTTGGGCAACCATTCAATAACCCATATAGTTAATGATATAGCTACTGATTTAAACATGCAGCAGTTTACAGAAGAACAGAAATAATGATTGCCAAATTAAGACACTTTAATCACTAACCCATGCACTCAGTGAGACACATTTAATCATTCTCTCATACAGTCAGTCATGCACCTACTAAATCCTTCATCCAGACACTTATACATCCACTCATTCTTCAATATGTAAGACATATTTTAACTTTACAGAAACATAAAGTCACTGGGTGATGTCATCAGTGATGTCATTTGAGATGTCATCAGTGATGTCATCAGTGATGTCACTGACCATGTCATGAATGATGTAATATGTGACATCATTAGCAGTGGATTGCGGGTCCGCGATATATAGTTAGTGCATCTAACTATATATGGAATTTCAATGGTTTTGTGCGAGTAAAATAAGGTTTTTTAAATGCTAATCCCTAACTATATATGGTCTATAACCTATGGTTTTTTCAGTGAATTTTCAAGGTTTTGTAAATGCAAATTCCTAACTATATGGTCTATAACCTATGGTTTTTTCTGTCAAGCCACCAAAAATGCTTTCTTTTGCCAGCAAGATAAGTTCACCGCCCACTGGAGGGTTTTAAAACATTAAACAGCCGTCGGAACCACAGGCTCCATAATGCAACAATAAAGGGGAATGTTTTCCGCATTGAAATTCCATTGAAGGAAATGCAGCAATAAACATCAATTGAACTGTGGGACCCACGGACTGGAGTTTAGGTGCAGGACACTACTTTGAAAAAGTTACCTGGTGTAACGAAACGCGTCAGTAAAGTCCCGAATCATGCTGTTCCTTTAATTAAAATGGTTAAATAATGAAGTCACGTGTGCGACTCAGCTTCTTCCGATGAGGAAAGAGGGTTTGAACATTTACATCGGCGTGGTTCTGCCGAAGAGTAAACGCACCGCCACAAGAGCGCCAATGCTCTCCCAAACGGAACCAAAGTGCTGAACCGACAAAACGGACCGGGAGAGAGGTGCCGCCGAGGACTGGACCTCGGTATTGGTCCCTAGTCAGCTTGAAAAGTGGGCTGACACGGGGCAACTTCAAGCCACCAAAAATGCTTTCTTGGACAGCAAGATAAATTCACCGCCCACTGGAGGGTTTTAAAACATTAAACAGCCGTCGGAACCACAGGCTCCATAATGCAACAATAAAGGGGAATGTTTTCCGCATTGAAATTCCATCGAAGGAAATGCAGCAATAAACATCAATTGAACTGTGGGACCCACGGACTGAAGTTTAGGTGCAGGACACTACTTTGAAAAAGTTACCTGGTGTAACGAAACGCGTCAGTAAAGTCCCGAATCATGCTGTTCCTTTAATTAAAATGGTTAAATAATGAAGTCACGTGTGCGACTCAGCTTCTTCCGATGAGGAAAGAGGGTTTGAACATTTACATCGGCGTGGTTCTGCCGAAGAGTAAACGCACCGCCACAAGAGCGCCAATGCTCTCCCAAACGGAACCAAAGTGCTGAACCGACAAAACGGACCGGGAGAGAGGTGCCGCCGAGGACTGGACCTCGGTATTGGTCCCTAGTCAGCTTGAAAAGTGGGCTGACACGGGGCAACTTCAAGCCACCAAAAATGCTTTCTTGGACAGCAAGATAAATTCACTGCCCACTGGAGGGTTTTAAAACATTAAACAGCCGTCGGAACCACAGGCTCCATAATGCAACAATAAAGGGGAATGTTTTCCGCATTGAAATTCCATCGAAGGAAATGCAGCAATAAACATCAATTGAACTGTGGGACCCACGGACTGGAGTTTAGGTGCAGGACACTACTTTGAAAAAGTTACCTGGTGTAACGAAACGCGTCAGTAAAGTCCCGAATCATGCTGTTCCTTTAATTAAAATGGTTAAATAATGAAGTCACGTGTGCGACTCAGCTTCTTCCGATGAGGAAAGAGGGTTTGAACATTTACATCGGCGTGGTTCTGCCGAAGAGTAAACGCACCGCCACAAGAGCGCCAATGCTCTCCCAAACGGAACCAAAGTGCTGAACCGACAAAACGGACCGGGAGAGAGGTGCCGCCGAGGACTGGACCTCGGTATTGGTCCCTAGTCAGCTTGAAAAGTGGGCTGACACGGGGAAACTTCAAGCCTCCAAAAATGCTTTCTTGGACAGCAAGATAAATTCACCGCCCACTGGAGGGTTTTAAAACATTAAACAGCCGTCGGAACCACAGGCTCCATAATGCAACAATAAAGGGGAATGTTTTCCGCGTTGAAATTCCATCGAAGGAAATGCAGCAATAAACATCAATTGAACTGTGGGACCCACGGACTGGAGTTTAGGTGCAGGACACTACTTTGAAAAAGTTACCTGGTGTAACGAAACGCGTCAGTAAAGTCCCGAATCATGCTGTTCCTTTAATTAAAATGGTTAAATAATGAAGTCACATGTGCGACTCAGCTTCTTCCGATGAGGAAAGAGGGTTTGAACATATATATATATATATATATACAATTTCTATGGCAAAATGAAACCCCTCATTTTGTTCCTTTTCAAATTAAATGTATTAAGTGTTACCACTTTATTCCAATCAAGATGACTTCAGGTGTGCCATACTTTTGTCATAAGTAAGACTGTCAGCGTTCTAGTTGTTCTTTAGAACACTCTGGGACGTTCTGTCATTGGACTATAGTTGGGCTACACCTGGCTGATATTTGGGCTACATTTGGGCTCTTTTGTCTCTGGTGGCCATCTTGGGAGACTGCATATCAGAATTTCTTTAATTAAATATAAGAGGATTTGAGAAGTCACTCAAAATGTGCCCTAATTTTTCTTCCTTCAGCACTAATCATAATTTCTATGGCAAAAAGAGCCCCCTCATTTTTTTCCTTTGCAAATTAAATGTTTTAAGTGTTAACACTTTATTCCAATCAAGATGAAGGTCTTGTGGAGGATGCAGAGGGTGTTGTAGCAGCTGGAGGTGACAGCATTGATCTGTCGGTTCATGGTGAGTGATGAGTCGAGTACGATGCTATTAAGTCTCAGCACTAAGTTGCTTCAATACGATGTTGTGGTCACACACATTCTGGGGAATGAAAAAGTCAGGGCAGATCTTTAGTCCAGACTGCCTATTAGTGATGATGATGTACTTGATGTGGATGAGGACAAGGAGGATTGTTTTATTGCTTATGTGGATGCTTTGGAAAATAAAGCATGTAGCGAGAGTGAGTGGAAGAAGGCGATGTATGAGTACTCTGTACTGGGTAAAGTCAAAGAATATATTGTGAATGGATGGCCCAGAAAGAGATGTGTGTCTCCTGAAATGCAACCATTCTGTAAAAATAAAATTAAACACCTATATCAGAGCTGCATCACTTTTCAAAAAAGTAAAAATTCCTGAGAATAATAAATGTTTGACAAAGCAATGAAGCAGTTGTATGAAGAACTAGTTTTTCTCCTCTTTATTAATTAATTCTTTATAGACAAACAGCCAACGCGTTTCATCCTTAGGCACAGGACTTCTTCAGGGCATTGGAAATTCTATATAGACCAATAGGTGTAAATGGATGTGGTATTAACCTTTAACATATGTATGGTAGGCAAAGGTGGCAGTCACACCAATGTGTGAAGCTCATCTGTAAAGCGAAGATATGATACAAATGAATGAGAAAAATAAAGAATCCAAAAGTGCACCCAATGTCTTTGTATGTATTAGAGATGGGTAGCAGTTATTATAATATGCATGGTATGATAGCCACAATGGTGTGCTGTTAATTTGCAATCTGCACTCCCATAGACATATCCAGAGCTTGACAAGTGTACTTAGTAATACGAATTGTTGCGCAGCATGTTGTTCGGAGTTCTCCTGTGGCCCTAAGGTGGCAACTCCACCAACTCCAAGGAACTTTTCAGTGTCATTCAAGAATTCACCAACCCACACAGCGTAGCCACAGACTAAGACCTCAGCGACAAGCTTGGAACTTATTTCCACCTCAAGATCAAAAACCTCTACGACAACTTCATTGACCATCCACCAGGCTCCACAGACGGCCCCCTGTCACCCAGAAACACCAGCCAGCCCACTATCTCCAACTGGACACCAATCACGGCTGAAGACACTGCCTCAACCATGAAAAGCATCCACTCGGGGGCCCCCACCGACCTCTGTGCCCTTCTCATATCTACCACAGAGCTACCGCCACTATCGCAACCGAACTACAACGCACCATCAACACCACCTTCAAAAGAGGCACCTTCCTAGACGACTGGAAGAGCGCAGAGGTCAAACCTATGCTCAAGAAGCCCACAGCTGACCCCACTGACCTCAAGAAATAACGGCCCATCTTGCTCCTCCTCTTTGCAGCCAAAGTTGCAGAGAAAACAGTCAACAGGAAACTGACATGATTCATTGAAGAGAACGCTGTCCTCGACCTGTCCCAATCCTGATTCCGAAGCAACTACAGCACAGAGACCGCCCTTCTTGCTGCCATAGATGACATATGCACCCTTCTGGACCAATGCCACTCCGCAGCCCTCATCATACACGACCTATCAGCGGCCTTCGACACCGTCTCCCACCCCACACTAGTCACCAGACTACACAACGCAGGCATACAAGGTACAGCCCTGGACTGGATCAGATCATTCCTCACCGGAAGAAGCCAAAGTACATTTTCTGCCCATTAAATATGTGACCTCAAGGTTGTGTGGCACACTGAAGGGATCTGTGAAGTATAGCTAGCTCCCAGACTACAGTTTGGAGAAGCCTGATGTGGTTAAAGTGCTGTGTGGGACTGTACACATAACTAACATCATTCTCAACTGCTTCTTACAGTATAGAGTAGGACTGGGCATGACATTACTCTTCACTTGCGGAGTATTTAGAGTTTTTTCCACTCCACGTAGAGTGTGGCATTCTAAAAACCTCTGCGCAGCAGAGTTTTTTCCCCTCGCTCCGGCTTGCCAACGTTAAAGTGGTGAGAGAAAGCGAGGAAAATCTTACTCTAGGCCACCTCCCGGCGAGATTTCTCAACGTGGGCTGCTGTGGATGGTCGATACTGCTCGAGTTGAGAAACTCCATTCACGTTGAGGAAGCTGCTGCTCAAGTAGAATATCTCCTTCTGTTGCAGAAAGAAGTAACGCTCTCTTGCACTGCATGTGGTGCCATTCAGGCTGATTTTGCAGGGCAGGACAAACATCTAGTGCTAAAAATCAGCATGAATAACGCAACGCTCACCACCACTTTAGGAACCTCTTTGACAATATCATTTAGTTTCTAGTTGCAGCTTTGCTAACGCCTGTTGAGCGGCATGCTCTGTGTATACCAGTTGAACTTGGCAGTTTTTGATCATCTATAAACTGGCGCAGTTTCCATCGTCTATCGATCGTGTTCTGGCATAGGTCAGACCTCCAAAAGATAGAATACGGGCCCACTTAGATAGGGGCAGTAGGATGAGCTTTGATAGAGAATGCTTGTCGTAGGAGACAATTTCCCAAAAAGATAAGAAAAGGCAGAGGGACGTGGCCGGGAGAGTTGTTAACATCAGATGGTAATCTATGCGCTCGTTGTACTGGAGTGTTCCAGTCATGCAGATCAGGAAATGCACTATTGAGTAGTTGTACAATGAATGCTTTGGGATTAGAGCCTTCTTCATTTTTGGGCATGCCAAATGGACAGATGTTGCTACGTCGTTGCCTCAGCTCTACTTTGCAGACCTGTAAGCTGAATCTTGTGTGTAACAGAAGTCTTAGAAACCCTTGCCCAGTGGTCCTCGGTATCTGATACGCGTTGTAGCATCTCCGTAACATCGGTTGTAAATGCAGCGACTTTGTTGTTTACCTCAGCAAGGGCCTGCTTGATTGCTGAGCTGTCTGGTTTAGCCTGCGAGTAAAATGCCTGAGCCTCAGATCCAGCGGTGTAACCAACAGATACTACTCTACCATATACTCACCTGGGCCCATAAACACACACAATTCAGTAAACCTCTGGAGTCAAAGATTGCGATTTTTACAATTTAGGATTAGTTATTTCTTACTTCTAACTAACATTTCACTGATCAAAAAGTTATTTCCTCTGGTCAATGGACCATTAGTTGAACTAGTTGATGGTGATAATTACCATAATGCTAACTCTCTATACCTCAAAGTAAATAATCACAGGCTCAGGAAAATTTTAAATCTTTATCAGAATTAAATGCATGTGAACCACTTACACAGTCAGTCACCATCATTCATAGGAGAGAAAATGTAATTGATTAATCATCAAACACATACTACGGACTCATACAATGATCAATGCTCAGAAAGGGAGAGGAAGAGAAAAAAAGAACATCTGCAAATAACGTGAAAATATAATTACCAAGAATGGTGTGAAGACCAACCCCCTGGCCAAAGGGCTGGTAAGGATCCCCCGGGAAACGTCAGGAGACAAAGACTTCAGGACAGGATTCAGGACAGGATAGATGACCTCTCTAGAATACCGACAATTGCGCTGCACCCCTGTCTGACTCTCTCTTCCTTCTTGAGATTCTTTTGCGATCTTCTTATCTAACCCAATTATATTAGGATAGAAAGTTCTGGATTCTGCATTTGGCTTCTTCATCAGCATCTCACAGCGTGTCTATCAGCATCAGCATCTCCTGCTACACAGACAGCATCCTGAGTTCTACTAACTAAAGCTATCTCAATTATACCTTTCGTTCTTCATGTTCCACCGACTAAAGTTTCAATATCGTAAAAATACGAGATCTAATTGGTCAGGCAAGGGGGAAGATCATCACACCATGCTTACATGTCATCTAAATCAGTTTGACCATTGTTCACAAACCCATCCCCTTAATTTTAAGTCAAAACTTTGGTTCATACACGCATTCACATTTTATTTCCAACATTATTATAACAGTCCGAATGTGTGTCCACGTCGTTGAACTGTTCACCATCTGTTCCCAGGGTATTATACTTTGCGACCCTGGCTACCGTTCAACATCCAAGTCAACATTTTGGGTTAGCTTTCAGCGGGCATGCACAGTTTTCCTTTTATTCATCTTACTTCAGTTATACATGAGAGGCACAAATGTGCACTAGTGATGAAGTCAGAAAGACAAATATTAATTTCACAAATAAATGGTTTTGAATATCCTTCCTTTCATTTCCTCCATTTGTATCTCCGCGTATTCCCTTTTTCTTTTTTCCCTTCCCATTCAGTTCATTCCTTCTTCTCCTTCCTTTGTTTCTGCAACATTTGCATCAAATTAATATTGCTGAAACTATTATTGTTATACTAACTATTGGAAGAATTATTTGACCTACAATACTTTTGCCTAAATAAGAAAACCAAGTCCCTATTAAAGAAATACTCTTTGTTAGTCTCTCCCATACATTGTCAACTTCCAGTGGTTTCAAATCTTCATGAAGTTTTGTAATATTCTTAATATACCCTCTAATTTCCTTTCTTTTATCAGGAATGTAAGTGCAACAATGTTGAACTTTCAGCATTCCACAGACTCCGCCCTCCTTTCCTAATAAAATATCAAGCGCAAGTCGATTTTTTAAAACCATAGACCTAATTGCAACCATTTCTGTATTTATCATCAAGAAACCCCCAGCAGTATCAGTCGAGAGACGATCAACTACTTACAATTTACAAATTCTATGTGAATTCAGAATGACTCCAACTGAAGGTATTAATGCACCAAATATATCACCTACTATTTCTGAAAAACTAGCTCTCTTTCTCCGTGTTAGTCCCTTAGTGTTTTCATTGTTTCCAGTGATTTTTTATTTCTTTTTTCACTTGGTAATTCACTCTTCTTTTTAAGGTGTTCTCAATTTTCTTTCATCAATCTGTGTAGCATCTACATCTTCTGATTCCTCACTTAAAACTAAAGTCTCAGACTCTTCTAGTATTACATAGGTCCACTCAGGGCCTTGTATTTATTGTTCAAAATGCTCTGTCTTGGGCTTCTTCGTGTGTTTCTCACAGTTGACTGCTTAGTCTGAGTTTGACTAGCAACCTCATTCACCTGCTCTGGTCTCTGGTTTGCTTTTCTCAGGTAGTATCTCAGTCTTTTCGCTCCACTTGGGCTAGTTATCACCCTTTCTGACCCTTTTAACTTGAACTGCACTTTCACCCTATTGTCTTTTTCTAGAGCTCTTTTATGTTCAGGATGTCTAGGCACAATCTGTTCTTGTTCTGAATCGCTCTCCACCTGTTCTTGTTCAGGTCTTATTATTGCTATTTTATCCTCCTGAACCTGTTTTTCTTCCTCTATCTGATCCTGTTCAGGTCTTATTTCAAGTTGATCTTCTTCTTCTGCCAGAACGTGTTCTTCTTCTCCTGTCCTGTTCAGGTCTTACTACAATTTGCTCTTCTGCTGCCTGAACATGTTCTTCTTTTCCTGTCTGTCCCTGCTCAGGTCTTGGAATAGTTCTGCTCTCCTTTGCCTGAGTATATTCTTCTTTCGCTGTCTCGTCCTGCTCAGGGTCTTGAGTAACCTCGTTCACCTTTTCCTGAGCGTGTTCTTCTACATCTATCTGATCCTCACTACATTCCAGTCTCTCTAATCTAGTTATTCTTCTTGTTTGAATAACAACCTCAGGTATGTCAGTCACTGGTATCCAATCCTCCTGACTGGTGCGCGATTGTTCCTCGTCTATTACTTCAGAATCTATTACTATAGATTCCTTGACTTCAAGACCTTTAGCTGTTTCAATTGGTTCTCTCAGTTGTTGTTTTTCTTTAGTAGGGCCTGGAACTCTTTTGGTATGGCTAGCATGAATCCCATTGGGTAATCCTGCACCCTTCACTGCTGTTGTAGTGACCAGTATGTCTTGACGTGATTTTTACCACCTGGGTGCTATGCACGACTTTCTGACGTGTTTCTTCACTACCACCCAGTCTCCAGGATTCAAATCATTCGCCTTCATTGGCTGCCTGGCAACTGTGTCTTCTTCAACCTAGTGAGAGACAGAATACACTAGGTCAGCCAATCCTTTGCAATAGTCCAATACAAGATCATCAGTTATATTCATCAATTTATGTCCAGGAATAAATGCTTGTCTCATTGCCCTTCCCATGAGAATTTCATGTGGACTCAATCCTGTTTTTCTGTCAGGAATACTTTGGGGTCCCATCAACACAAGAGGCAATGCATCTGGCCATTTCAGTAATTTGGATGCATACACTTCCCTAACCTTGACTTTATGGTGCCATTTAGTTGCTCAGCCACTCCAGAAGCCTCTGGATGGCATGCACTGTGCAGGTTTTGTTCAATATTGAATACTTCACAGATTAATCAAATTATTTCATTATTAAAATGAGGTCATCTATCCGATCCCAAAGTGACTGGGAAAACGAAACGAGGAATCAACTCTTTTAGCAGCAATTTAGCAACTGTCAGACTGTTATTTCTCCTAGTGGGATATGCCACCACCCATCATGAAAACAAACAGACTATGAGAAGGACGTACTTCATTCCGTTGCTTGGAGACAACTCTATGAAGTCAAGCTGCAGTCTCTTGAATGGTCCTTCTGCCTTTCCAATTTTTCCCCAACTGTCCACTGTCTTCCTGCCTGGATTTAACTGCTGACAGATCAAGTATCTTTGGCAAAGACTCTCTGTGACTACCCTGAACTTTGGATTGTACCATTTCTCTCTGAATAGTTTAATCATTGCATCCCTACCAACATGTGTGTCCCCATGATACATTCTTGCCATTTGAGAGAGTAAGCAGTCTGGCATGACTGGTCTGCCATTGTGATACGCCCATACATCATCTTCTGTCCTTCTTTCACAACCTGACTTTATCCAGATTTCCTTTTCATTTTCTTCAACTTCATCTTGCAACTGTCTAACCTCATTCCATGTTTCTAGAGCTGAGAAAAACATAAGTTGGCAGCTGATTTCACTTATTTAAATTATTCTGATAAGTGCCATGTTATTTCTTGCAAAATATTGGCCAATGTGTCAGCATATCTGTTACCTGCCACCACATAGTGATTTCCTGGCTTGTGAGCAGCACACTTGACCACTGTTATTTCTTTTGGCAACTCTATTGCTTCCAACAACTCCTTTACATTTTTGTCATTTCTTATAGGAGATCCTGAAGATGTCAGAAATCCCCTCTGCATCCAAAGCTGGCCAAAGTCATGCACAACCCTTAAACCATATTGAATATTTGTAAATATGGTTATTCTCCAATTTTTCCCAATTTTGCATGCCTTTGTTAACACCTTAGCTGCGGCGCAATTCCCTCCCCAGTGCTGCGCTGTCCATTCGAACTAGTGCTGAATGAACGTCCAATGGACGTGCGCAGCACTGGGGAGGTAGTGCTGCCGTCGGCCAACGCCCCGACGCAGCACTTAAGGGGTTAAGGCCACCAATGCGGCAACTTGTGCAGATTTGACTTCCGATAAGCAGGATGCTTCAATCAGTGACCCTCGACCCTGTTCTGGGCCAGTCGCTCCACGCACCACGCACACTCCCAGTGAGTGAGCCCAGGCTGCCCCCGCTCCTGCCGAGTTTCGCTGCTGCCCTGCAGCTGAGTTCCTGGTCCTTAGCATTTTTGTGGTATTCTGCCTCTGTATTTCTCTGCATTTTGCCTCTGTTTTGTCTGTCTTCTGCATTCGGTATTCTGCCTCTGTATTGGTTTTTACTGTGACCTGTCCCCCTGCTGCGTTTTCCGCCCTTCTCCCCGCTCCCCACCGCTGCTCCCCTGCGGCCCGCCCCTTTTGTTTTTTGTCTCCCTTCCCATTTGCCGCCCGGCTCCCGCCTCCCAGCTGCTCCTCCCTCCCACTTGGCCATTTATGGCGGAGTGCACGCGGTGGTGAGCAGTGACCCTTGACCCTGTTCTGTGCCGGTCGTCCACGCACCGCGCACACTCTCCGTGAGTGAGCCCAGGCTGCCCCCGCTCCTGCCGAGTTTCGCCGCTGCCCTGCTGCTGAGTTCCTGGTCCTTAGCATTTTTGTGGTATTCTACCTCTGTATTTCTCTGCATTTTGCCTCTGTTTTGTCTGTATTCTGCATTCGGTATTCTGCGTCTGTATTGGTGTTTACTGTGTCCTGTCCCCCTGCCGCGTTTCCCACCCTTCTCCCCGCTCCCCGCCGCTGCTCCCCTGTGGCCCCGCACCTTTTGTTTTTTGTCTCCCTTCCCAATCGCCGCCCCGCTCCCGCATCCCAGCTGCTCCTCCCTCCCACTTCGCCATTTATGACGGAGTGCACGCGTACGCGCAGCAAGCACGCGCAGCAGGCGGGCCGATTGTGCGCCGATGGCATGCCAAAGACAAGCCTGTCTGCGCCCGTCTGTGCCTGGACCGCGCCCTGCTCCAGGACCCCTGGCTCTCTTAGATGCCAGACCGCACGACGGACCTACGACGCTGCCACCCTCAATGCACTCAACACCGGCCGAACCCCGCCTGCTACCGAGCCACCCCAAAACTTACCCACGACCTTTCACCTGCCAAGCCTGCAAATTCACCTGCCTCCGGACCTGCACCGCACCCGCCAAGCCAAGCACCAGCAGCAATTACCTCAAGTGCATCCTGCTCAACACCCGCTCCGTCCACAGACACGTCGTCGAACTCTGGAACCTGCTCGACACAACATCACCAGTCGTCGCCTTCCTCACAGAAACCTAGATGAACCCCTCCTCAGCGCCCGACATCACCATCGCCATCCCGGACGGATGCAAGATCACCCGGAGGGACCGCGTCAACCAGACCGGAGGAGGCATCGCCATTGTACACAAGAACACCATCCGCATCATGACCAGCGCTGACGACACCTTCACCGCCGCCGAACACCTCCACTTCCAGATAAACACCGACCCCAAAACCACACTCAGAGGCACCCTCATCTACAGACCCCCGGGACCACGCACACAATTCAGCGTAGATATCACAGACTTCATCAGTCCGCAGGTGCTGGAACAAGATCACCGCCGACCAGCTCACCACCTCCCTCAGCCAGAACCCTGCCGCCAGCACAACGGACCCCAACAAAGCAGCCAGCAACCTCACACAGTGGATCACCAACTGAGCAGATGACCTCGCACCACTGAAGACCCCTCCCAGAAGACACAGCAGCAAGAAGGCCTCTTGGTTTACCGACGAACTTACAAACTCCAAGAGGAACTGCCGCACCTTTGAGAAAGCCTGGTGCAACGACCAGACCACAGACAACATGACTGCCCTCAAGCACGCCACCCGCAAACACCACCAGCTGATCCGCACCACCAAGAAGACAGCATTCAAAGAACGACTGGACATCAACGCCCACAACAGCAAGGAACTCTTCAGCATCGTCAAAGAGCTCTCCAACCCCAGCGCCGGAAACAACAACATCACCCCCTCGCAAGACCTCTGCGACTCACTCGCCTCGTTCTTCCACCGCAAGATCTCCGAAATACACAACAGCTTCGGCGTACCAACCACGAACCCAACCACCGAACCAACGCCCCCCACCACCACCCTCTGCGCCTGGACCCCGATCAGCACCGAAGACACCACCCGCATGATGAAAAACATCCACTCTGGACCCCCTACCGACCCCTGCCCCCACCACGTCTTCAACAAAACCAACTCCATCATCGCACCCGAACTCTGGGACATCATCAGCGCCTCCTTCAACACCGCCACCTTCCCAGAAAGCTGGAAGCACGCCGAGCTCAGTGCCCTCCTGAAGAAACCAGCAGCGGACCCCACCGACCTCAAGAACTTCCGCCTCATCTTGCCACTCCCTTTTCCTGCCAAAGTCATCGAGAAGACCGTCAACAGACAGCTGACCGACAACGGGGAGACAGCGGCCTCCATCCTCCTGGACCTCTCAGCAGCACCCTAGTGCAGTGCCTCAGCAACATCGGAATCCAAGAGAAGGCACTGGAGTGGAACATCTCGTTCCTCGCCGGAAGAACCCAGAGAGTCCGCCTCCCCCGTTCAGATCCAAGGCCACTAAAGTCATTTGCGGCGTACCACAGGAATCATCGGTCAGACCCACGCTCTTCGACATCTACATGAGCCCCCTCGCAGCCATTGCACGCCAACACAACCTCAACATCATTTCCTATGCCGAAGACACCCAGATGATCCTCTCCCTCACCAACGACCCCGCCGCCTCCAGAACCAGCCTTCACGAAGGGATGAAAGACGTCGCCGAGTGGATGAAGAACAGCCGCCTGAAACTGAACTCAGACAAGACGGAAGTCCTCATCCTAAGGTAATCGCCCTCCGCCTGGGACGACTCCTGGTGGCCCCCTGCCCTGGGCACCACTCCCAAGCCAACGGACCACGCACACAACCTGGGCTCCATCCTGGACTCCTCCCTCTCGATGACCAGACAAGTCAACGCCGTCTCATCATCCTGCTTCAACACCCTGCGCATGCTCCGAAAGATCTTCCGATGGATCCCCACCGAAACCAGGAAGACGGTCACCCAGGCACTCATCACCAGCCGTCTAGACTACGGAAACTCCCTCTACGCCGGAACCACTGCCAAACTTCAGAAAAGACGCCAACGCATCCAGAACGCCTCCGCACGACTCATCCTGGACATTCCCCGTCACAGCCACATATCCGGCCACCTGAAAGACCTGCACTGGCTCCCCGTCAGCAAGAGGATCATGTTCAGACTCCTCACCCACGCACACAAGGCCCTCCACAAACTGGGCCCCAAGTACTACAACAACTGCCTGACCTTCTACACGCCCACCCGCCAGCTATGATCGGCCAGCCTCGCCCAGGCCGCCGTTCCACACATCCACAGAGCCACCGCCGGAGGAAGATCCATCTCCTACCTGGCAGTCAAGACATGTAACTCCCTCACCATCCACCTTCGGCTAATCCAGGACCATCTCTCCTTCAGGAAGCAACTCAAGACCTGGCTTTTCGAGCAGTAATGGACCCCTCTCCCCCAGCGCCTTGAGACCCTTCCGGGTGAGTAGCGCGCTATACAAATGCCATGGTTGATTGATTGAATGACCTCTGATATTTTACATACCACGTAAGCTGCACTGAGTCCTCCTACCTCTGTTCTCAAGCTTGACCCATCTACAAGTAGTTCATGATCTGGCTCTTTCAGGGGCACTTCCTTCATCACAGTACAGGGCTTAGTACACATTTCAGTTACATCGAGCCGATCATGTTTTCCGTTTTTACAGATTTTTACAGATAAATACAGACAGAAGACAATGTGTTTTCTGTCTGCATTTATTTAAAAAAATTGATAAATACAGAAAATGTGCTTCTTTTAAGTGACTCTCCGTGCTGTCCATCATGAATTGTAGGCCAGCGCCGGGCGTGTGCACGGCATGGGAAATTAAAGTAACAGGATGAAATATCTTTAAATAACGGCATATGTCAACATACATTTATGGAATAATGCTAGTATTTACCAGTGGATGTATTTTTATGTAAAATCTGGCAGTTTAAATAGCTAAAACAGGACAGACATCAAAGTATGAGTGCCCGTCTATCAGGTAAATAGATATGGAAATGTACAGTTTTACAACTTCATTTATACACAAACCACAAATGAAATATGGATAAATACAGATAAAATGGCAAAAAATACCTACTGGCGATAGCCAGTAGGTATATATAGTTAGGACATAGTTACCATAGGAAATTCCGAACATTCTATTGGGAATAACTTTGGCGCCGATTGAGGGATCTGCCTGTAATTTTCCTTAAATTTGCCTCGCTGCGCTCCGCTCCTTCCCTAAAAGTTTCCGGGGGATTTGTCAAGCGGGGGCCGAGAAAAAAGGGGGGTCCCAAAACGTGTTTTCCCCATGTTAATTTCCACAGGGATATTCTGACAAGAATACAGCTCAAACGGCTGAACGGAATTACACCAGATTTGGCAAAATGGTAGGGACTGGTATGCAGCAGTGCCTTTTGTATGTTTGGTGAAAATACCTCCAGTAGTTCTTGAGAAAATTGAATTTGAAATTTTTCAAATGGCATTTTCTATTGGACCTTTAGACACGGCTACAGCCCGAACGGCTGAATGGAATTACACCAAACTTGGCAAAATGGTAGGGACAGGTATGCAGTAGTGCCTTTCCTATATTTGGTAAAAATCCCTCCATTAGTTGCTGAGAAATTGAATTTGAGCAAATTATATATCTATATGCGCTCAACATTCTATTGGGAATAACTTTGGCGCCGATTGAGGAATCTGTGTGTAATTTTCCAGAATTTTGGCCAGCTTCGCTCCGCTCCTTCCCTGAAAGTTTCGGGGGGATTCGTCAAGTGGGGGCCAAAAGGGGGTCCCAAAACGTGTTTTCCCAATGTTAATTTCCATAGGGACCTTTAGACACAGCTACAGCCCGAACGGCTGAATGGAATTACACCAAACTTGGCAAAATGGTAGGGCCTGGTATGCAGATGTGCCTTTGCTACGTTTGGTGAAAATCCCTCCAGTACTTCTTGAGAAAATGAAATTTAAAATTTTTCAAATGGCATTTTCTATGGGACCTTCAGACACGGCTACAGCCCGAACGGCTGAACGGAATTACACCAAGCTTCGCAAAATGGTAGGGACAGGTATGCAGTAGTGCCTTTTCTATATTTGGTGAAAATCCCTACAGTAGTTGTTGAGAAAATTGAATTTGAGCAAATTATATATCTATATGCCCTCACTGTACGCGCACCGTACGCGTACGGTACGCGTACCGTACGCGTACGTGCACGTACCCTTACGTGCGCCAGCGAGTTTCTGATTGGCTGGCAGTCGACTGTCAACATTCCAAACTGTCCAAACTAGGAAGTGTTGGCCACCATCTTGTTTTTCAGGAGAACTGAGGCACAAGAGAGCCCAAAACAAGAGTGGAAAACACGAAAAGTGGGCAGGGTAGAGACCCCCAACACTCTAGACCTTCTCAGGGGGTCCCAAAAGGACCCCCAAGGGCAAAAAAATAAATAATACATTTGAAAAAATTGCGGGGTACGCGCACCGTACGTGTACTGTACACATACTGTGCGCGTACCCCGCGATTTAAAAAAAAATTGCACTTGGTGGTCCTTCTGGGACCCCCTGAGAAGGGCTAGGGGGTCAGGGGGTCTCAACCCTGCCCCCTTTTCATATTTACCACTCTTGTTTTGTGCTCTCTTGTGCCTCACTTCTCCTGAGAAACAAGATGGCTGCTCAGGTGGTCCCAGAAGGATAATAACATATAATCGTTATCCGCTAATAGAATTAGCATTTACAAAACCTTTGAGATTAATTGAAAAAAAAAATACGTTTCAAGCCTGATATAGTTAGGAATTAGCATTTAAAAAATCTTGCAAATTCACTGAAAAAACCACAGGTTTCAAGCCTTATATACTTAGGAATTAGCATTTAAAAAACCTTGCAAATTCACTTAAAAAAACATAGCTTTCAGGCCTTATATAGTTAGGAATTAGCATTTAAAAAACCTTGCAAATTCACTTAAAAAACCATAGATTTCAGGCCTTATATAGTTAGGAATTAGCATTTTAAAAACCTTGCAAATTCACTTAAAAAACCATAGGTTTCAGGCCTTATATAGTTAGGAATTTGCATTTAAAAAACCATCGAAATTGCTCCTATATAGTTAGTTGTACTAACTATATTTTGCGCACCCGCAATCCACTGCTGATGATGTCACATATTACATCATTCATGACATGGTCAATGACATCACTGATGACATCTCAGTGAACATTGTTCACTGAGGCACTGCTGGCCTCGCGTCGCCAATGCAAGGTGGCAGAAAGGGCGTGGCGCCTCCATTATGATCTGGAGGCCAGAGCGGCGTATAGGTCAATGGTTAAAGCCTACCACTGTGATATTCTCCGTGAAAAAAAGGTTTTCTTGGCCAGAAGGATTGAGGCTGCCTCAAACTCATGCAAGGAGGTCTTTGCGGTAGTTAGGGAGTTCATGGCCCCCAGATCCAACCTGCCCCAAGGGGCTCCATCTGAGTTGTGGGTCTGTGACCTGGCCAGATTTTTCACAGATAAGATGAAGTCCATTCAGGACTCCTTCGCAGTGGGCTCAGCCGTGGCGCATGTGAGCGTGGTGATGGGACCGGTGTGGCGGCCTTTGCAGGCTGTGGTCCTTGCAGAGTTTCTACCTATTTCCACCGATGCTTCCTTGGCGCTCCTGGCCAATCTTAAGTCGGGTTCGCCATTAGATCCCTGCCCGGCTAAATTTTTGGCTAAGATGGCGACTGTGGTCAACCCTGTGGTTAACCCACTTGTGAATTTGTCTCTGAGGGAGGGGCAGGTTCCATCGCCCTGGAAAAAGGCGATGGTGATCCCCCTCCTCAAGAAGCCTGGGCTGGAACCGGAGGTTTTGGACAATTACAGGCCGATTTCCCTCCTTCCGGCGTTGGCCAAGATCACGGAGAAGCATGTGCACGGCGTTCTTTCCAGCTTTCTTGAGTCCAGTGATCTGCTACACCTTTCACAGTCCGGTTTCCGTCCGAATTTAAGTACGGAGACGGCACTGTTGGAGGTGTCTGAGATCATTAGGGAGACGCTGGACTCTGGAGGTCGCGCTATGCTTGTCATGCTCAATCTCTCGGCGGCCTTTGACACCGTCCCCCACGAGATGCTTCTCGCCAGACTTTATGACATCGGTCTGAGGGGGACGGTGATGGACTGGTCTTCATCCTTCCTGGAGGGCCGCCGACAAACGGTCTGGGTCTCTCCGTGCTCCACCGAGATGCCGTCATTGGGAGTCGGTGTTCCACAGGGATCTGTGTTGAGCCCGACTCTCTTCAACATCTTTATGACACCTTTGGCGGCACTGGTAGAGTGTTTTGGGGCCCAGATCGTTTCCTACGCCGATGACACGCAGTTGCTTTTCACGTGTGGGAAGGATCAGGCTTTCGATGGGAAGAACATCCGGGGCTGCTTGGAGTCGGTCTTCAGCTGGTTTCAGTCGAATGGCCTTAAGGCCAACTCTGATAAATCAGAGGTGTTGTTTTTTGGCTGCTCCCTCGACCCTGATTGGCGGGCCTGGTGGCCGGTGGATATGTGTCCCCCTGCCCTGGCATCGCTGGTGGCAAAGAATCTGGGTGTGAAGATGGGTAACAGCTTGACACTGGTGCAACATGTTCGTGGTCTATTGGGCATCTGCTTTGGGCTACTCAAGATGCTCCGGAAGTTTCTGCCATTGCTCTCGGAGGAGCATAGAAAGATCACTGTGCAGGCCTTGGTTGGCTCCAGATTGGACTATGCTAATGTCCTTTACAGTGGTCTCCCGGACTATCTTGTTCAGCGGCTGCAGGCTGTGCAGAACGCTGCAGCGCGTGCTATTTTTGGCCTCCGTAGGCGAGTTGGAGCCTCTGGTTTGTTGCAGTCGCTACATTGGTTGCCCATCCGGAAGCGGATCATGTTTAAAGTTCTGGCCCTGGCGCATAAAGCGCTTTTTGGCGTGGGCGCGAAATACCTCCAACGCAGGCTTGCCTTCTACCGCCCTGCCAGATCTTTACGATCTGAATCTCTGTTCTTGGCTGTGGTTCCCCGAATTAGGAAGGCACGCACCGGAGGGCGCTCCTTTAGTCTGAAGGCCCCTCAGTTGTGGAACACCCTTCCTTTGGCCCTACGGTCCTCTACTAATCTGCTTCACTTTAGGAAAAGCCTGAAGACTTGGCTTTTTAACCTTTAGTACCTCTGTTGTTCTTTCTCAGTTGTTCGCTGTATGGTGTTATGTTTTTTATTCTGAGCTGCCTCGATAAAGCGCCGGGACACTCCTCTGGAGTAGCCGTGCGCTATAAAAATAAATGTATAACATAACATAACATAACATCACTGATCAGATCACTGATGATATCATTCATGTGATAATACGATGCACCTCCTCACACTCTAATATAACCTTTGATACACCCACTGTTAAATACAGACTACCATTCTTGAAACCATTGACACACCAATACCAGTTACTACATACGCACTCTCTGATTCCTAGGTCTACACACACATTCACTCATTCACCCATAGAATCACTCATACATACTGTCACTCATCAATACAACACTATCATATGCACTCATACACCTATACAGATACTCACACACTGCCACTCATCCATGGAGTTACTCACACACCTAGTCAGTCATGCAAAGAATCAATCACACTTCCATTTCCTCAACTATACAGTTATACACACAACACCTTACTTATTCAAACATATACTAACACATACTTACTCAATCATACAATCACTATTACAAGTACACATTGATCCATACAGCCACTCACACATTCACTGGCTCTCATGTATAGTCATTTATATATGCCAAATCTCACATGCACTGTGTTTTACATATGTACTTACTTGGACATGTAGCACTGAGATATCCATTCACTCACCAACACACCCATGCACACAGTCAACTGCCCATATATGTTTCAACATGCACTCTTGAACTCATACACCTAGTGAATCAACTGCTCACACATCTATGCACAGAGTCACACACCTCCCAGCCACCCACACACACACTCAGTCTCCCATTCAAATACTTGGGCAACCAATCAATAACCCATATAGCTACTCTTATAGCTACTGATCAACACATGCAGCAGCTTACACAACAACAGACATACTGATGCACACATTCAGACTGATGTAATATGTGACATCATCAGCAGTGGATTGCGGGTGGGCGAAATATCGTTAGTACAACTAACTATATAGGAGCAATTTCAATGTTTTTTTTAATGCTAATTCCTAACTATATAAGGCCTGAAACCTATGGTTTTTTAAGTGAATATAAATATGGATAACTACAGACGGAAATGGCCAAAAAATAAATACCATAAAACCGGTAGCCCTAATCATGATCCACTTCATCTTTCACTTCTTCACAGCATGGGTCTGGCAATAATGTGGCAGGATTCATTATTGCACATCTTATTACTGTCACACTTTCCGCCCCAAGAATCACTCTTTCATACTTAGTCATCCGACTAGGGGTAAGGTGCTGTGTTCGAGTTCTTGTTAAAAGAATCTCAACTGAATGTGGGATGTAAACTTTAACTGGATGTCCCATCACAATTTATTCACTTTGTTCAGGACTCACACATGTAGCAGCTACTGCTTTTAATCAAACAGGTAAGGCTGAAGCCACAGGATCCAGAGTATCAGAGAAATATGCTACTGGAAATAGGCTTAATCCATGCCTTTGAGTCAAAACTGAAAGTGCACAACTCTCACTCTTACAATAAAACAGTGCAATTTCTTTACTATAATCAGGCATGCCTAAGGCAGGGGCCTCACATGGACAATTTTGTAATTTCACAAACGCTTCCACACACTCATCATTCCAGACAATTGGATCTTTTTCCCTTTTTTGAGTCAACTGAATCAATGGTTTTGCCAGCAGGGACAACCCAACTATTCACTGCCTACAGTACCTTACTACCTTAGAAACATTCTCATTTCCCTTTGTGTCTGAGGAAGATGCATTTGCTTAATTATATTTATGCTCTCTGGGGTAACTTTTCTAACTCCTTTTTCTATTATGTGGCCTAAATATTTAACTTCTTGCTGACAAAACTGCAATTTCTCTGGAGACACCTTGTGTCCTCCTTCGGCCAAATGGTTCAGTAATGCAATTGTGTCAGTGACACAATCTTCTCATGATTTTGATACCACTAGTAGGCCATCAATGTACTGAACCAGGTCTGAATTTCTGGGCATGACCAATGTTTCTAGACACTTTTTCAAGGTCTGATTAAAAATAGAGGGACTCTCTGAATACCCTTGAGGAACTCTGCACCATGCCAAGACACAGTCTTCGAACCTAAAGGTGAATAAATATTGGCTGTCTGGATACAAAGGAATAGAGAAAAAGGTTCGGAATAAATCAATTACTGTAAACCAGACTGCATTCCAGGGTATCTGATAAAGGATCACTGCTGGATTTTGCACTACTGGACAACAAGGCACTACAATTTTATTAATCTTTCTCAAATCCTGCACAATCCGGTATTTTCCACTAGGCTTTTTAAGTCCCATTATCGGCGAATTACAAGGACTACTCATTATTTCTTTTAAAATGCCTTGCTTAATAATTGTGTCAATTTCTGAAGCAATTCCTGCTTTCACTTCTGGACTCATTTTGTACTGTCGGGTGTTTGGATAAACTGCACCTTCTTTCACCACCACTTTCACTGGATCTGCATTGGACATCAGCCCTATATCTTTTCCTGTAAAATCCCACACTTCTGGATTTACTTTGATTCTCAAGCCTTCTGGCAAATCATTTTCAGTCATCAATGAAAACATCTCATCTACTTCAGTACATTGCTTAGCAAGCATCATTTTGTATACAACATCTTCATCAGGGCTGGGTTGACTTCTTACACCTTTTCTATCTCCCGAGGCACTCGGCAGGGGTGTCCTGTATCACCCCTGCTGTTCGCTCTGTCGATGGAACCATTTCTTTATGCTGTCCAGATTCAGTCCAAAATAATACCGTTCAGATATGGTCCGCACTCTTTGAAAATTACCGCATACGCGGACGATATCGCTATTTATTTCACCGATGTTGTAGAGACATTAGAGGGGATAAAGGCTGAGGCTAGTAGATTCCGAGACGTTTCAGGATATAAACTGAAAATAAACAAGACGCAAATAGTTGTCAACCATAAACCATCGGCAGTAGTTTCTGGAATTTGTAGGGTTACTACCTATTTAGGAGTTAAAATCTCTTCTAAAACCAATGAGGTCATCACAATTAATTATGACGCTCTGTTAAAATCAACAGCCTTCTCTCTAAAGAAATGGCACAAACTACCTTCAAACATCATTAGTAGAATTAATTTGATTAAAATGAAAGTGCTCCCCAAATTCCTTTATTTATTTCGTTCTATACCATTAGCACTTAGTAATTCTTTTTTCAAAAAACTTGAAGGGATATTTAGTGGCTTCATTTGGGGATATAGGAAGGTCTGTAGGTCCATGATGTTACTCAAGGGTTTTTTAGACAGCGGTGGACTCAATTTTCCTGATTTTAAACCATAATATTGGGCTAGTTTTTTTGGTTGCTTATGTTCTCTGCTTAATTCGGACACCCAACTTTATTTTCATATCATTATTTTAAAATAAGACTCCAAAATATTTTTTCTAAGACTTAATGACCCTAATTACTACAAAAGGGTCAAATTTAAGACCGCAAGAGACACTGCAAAGATCTGGTTTAATATTATGCCATTTTGCAAAACCTCTTATTTTCACTCTAAATTACGGCTATGAGGAAATCCGGGCCTCCCTGGGATTTTTAATGATGGTCTGGCAAACATATGGTCTGCTCATGGCATTAAAACAATGGGGGATCTCTACGGCTCTCACGGCTTTTTAGGTTTTGAGGTCCTGAAAAATGTATACAAACTGACCGAATCGATGAGATTTAAGTATATTCAAATTCACGACTTTTTTGTCCGCAAAATGAAAATATGTGAAAGCTTAGATTCTGACATCTGGAACTGTCTTTATTTACGTAAGACTAAATCTTTAATTAGTGAAGGATATCGTTGCCTCAATGCCTATAAGATCGGTGACTGTTCTAAATTAGCCGAGAAATGGAGCTCTAAGCTGGGATTTAACATAACTTCAAATCAAATTGCCTTCTCCCTCTCTAATCTTAATAATCTTGTTCAATCTTCGAGCTTAAGATTACAACAATTTAAAACAACATGCATGCTGTATCACCCCCCCCCCCCCCCGAAATGATCTCCAAGTGGTCTGCGAATATTTCTTTCAGTGACCGTACTAAATTTCCAAAATGTAATTTAGTAGCAGCCAACTTAGAACATATGCTGCTCTCTTGCCCGGTTTTAACTGAGTTCTGGTCTGCTTTGGACAAGGTCTTGAAATTGAAATTGGCAAGGCCACCTTCTCTCTTTGCTTCAACAGTACTATCAAATGTACATTCTGTCACTCTCCCTCAGCAGGCCTTAGTCACTATATTATTATCCTGTGCCAAATTAACCATTGCTCGTGCCTGTATCTTTCCTCAACCTCCTCACACTATGGAGTGGAGGTCATTAGTCAATGAGATTCATTCTATGGAGTCTGCTCTGGCTAAACTCAGAGGTGTCCGGTCCCTAAGGAAATTTGAAAAAATTTGGGGTAATGTTATGTAAAAATTTCTTGTATCATACATGTATTTTCACTTAGAACATTTAGGGGAAAAATTTCCCGCTATGCTTGAATGTAATACACATTTTGTGTTGTTTTTTTTTTCCTTTTATGAAATTGTTTGTATATTCATTCGGCCACATTGTTCATTGTTCCCATTGTGATGTGATTTTTTGTCTCAATTTTATTCCTTGCCTCTCGTGTTGTCAATAAAAAAGTTTTAAAAAAACAAAAAAAACCATCTTCATCAGGGATTTGGAAAGCAACATCTGTTGTACAGTAGATTGTGTAGTTCATTTTGCATAATAGAACTCTTCCCAACAGATTTACTGGGCTAGAGTCGCAAACTACAAACTGATGCATGTCTTTAAAATGTTCAATATGTACCTCTATCAGTTTTGTGATTGGGGTTTTAAGCTGTTGATTCAACACTCCTAACAACTTGGATAGATTCTCCCAAAAGGGCTAGGGTGGGATGTCTGCTGTTCTCACAGTATAACAGGTAGCACCAGTATCCATTAGAAAAGTGATGTCACTACCTTCCACTTTCCCATCAATAAATGGAGCTGACTGATCTACTGGCAAGGATGCGCCAAGTACGCACTCCTCTTCCTTTCCCCCTCATTGCACATAGTCCTTCTGGTCATTATTATTCTGTAAAACAATTTTGGTTAGCCACATAATTTTTTTTACCACTTCCTCCGTGAAATTTGGCGCCCACACTGTATTTTTGAGTGTTAACAAAGTTTGGCATAGGAGCTGCTGGCACCTGATACTGTGGCGAAAATACCTGCTGCGGCTAATTCAGAATAACCGCATTCTGCGTCTGTGAATTTAAATTTTGGTTTGTCCCATTATTATTCCGAATATTCTTACACTTGTTCTTCCAATGTCCAAGCTTTTTGCACGCATGACAAGGAAACTTCTTCTTCACTTCCTCTCAATTCATTTGTCCTCTTACTTTACCACCATTCGCTGCTTGATCATTCTGATTCTGCTCTTTCACCTGATTATCAGTTTGGGTATTTAATTTATTTTCCTGGTGTTCTGCCAATTTCACTTGTGCCCACATCATTTTCTCTTTTAGCCTTCTACTTTTTGCCTCAATATCATTCCCGCAATACTTGGGATATTTTAAAATCTCATCAATCGTCTTGCTCTGCCTGCACAACATGCGCTTCTGAACATCTGACTAATCTCTGTTTTCAGACAATACACAAAACGATACACATAGGGGTCGATTCCGATCCGGTAAAAACCGCTTCAAATAGTCACGTATGTATGGCGAAGTACGATTCGTACCAGAAGCAGGACTCCGTACGAATCGTACAAAGACCGTACGACTCGAATCTCCACACGAAGCTCCCTCGGAACCCACTGTACGCGATATCTGTACAGTTCGCAGCTGCTTTTTCCGACCCGTCAAGTACCCCTGCGATCATGGGGGTACGTGCCGTACCCCTGCGATCATGGGGGGTACGCGCCGTACGGTGTGTATGTGATTGTCCGCTTTTCTGTACGAATCGCCCTTACCTGACGTGGACTGTACAAATCGCCTCCTGATTCCCTGGTCCAGATCGTACTCGTCGGGTCGTACGGTGTGTGTACGAGTCATACGGAGACGGCTCCGGATCCCAATCTTACGGACGGTTATTATACCGGATCGGAATTGGACCCAAAATGCCCATATCCTTGTCGCCAATATTCTCAAAACCACTATACTGCTTAAACACTTGCAGTAACCGCTCATAATATGCATTTACAGACTCATTTGGCTCTTGAGTTGTTCTATATATCTTTACCCAATCTGTTTCTTTAGGAGGGATTTTCCCTTTCAGAAAAGTAATTACTTGGTGAAATTTCTTTATCACCTCCTCTGAGGGTGCCCTTGTTTTGGAATCCCTAGGATATTCCTCATTTGGCCAATCAACTGTAATCTTACACTCTTTCCATAAGTCAGCAGGTACCACAATATCAAACAGAGCATCCAAATCCTTCAACAGTACCTTCGAAACTTTCACAAATCTTTCAACCTGTTTGTAAAATTCAACAGGCTTCTCTCTCAACCTAGGGAAATAACTTGTAAATGACAAAATATCCTGTCCTGGTCCACGGAACATGAACATGTCCACCACCAGGAACCTCTCTCAAGGGACACAATCTCTCTGCTTTTTCTGATACTTTTAGTAAGAATGCAGATTATGCTTCCTTTGCTTGTGCTTGCTCCTTTTTTCTTGTCCACCTAGTCCTACACTTATCAATGTCTCCCCACTTCTGCAATATGTTCATTAACTCTTTTTTATGTAATCTTTTACCAGACACATTCATATTTTCCAAATCCTTGTCAGTAAGCTCCAATCGATATGGTTTCTGTAATAATTTTGATCTCTTTATATCTACTCCAATCTCAGAAGCAACCTCTGTCAGTCTCTCATGAAACAATTTTGCATTTCTGGTTATACTCCTACATATAAACAACAACTCTTCATCATTGTAAAGGTTCAACCTTTCTATTCCCATATTTCCAGCTATTAATTCTTCCAACTCCACTTGCAATCTGTAAATATCTAAGATCTTTGGTGTTGAGCTTTGTTTTTCTATTCCCTGTGCTCATCTTTCTAAATTCTCTGGAGTGACCGCTGTCAAGCTTCTAGTTCCTCAAGACACCATAGACCCTCTTTCTTTCGAACTCCCACTTGTAACTCTTTTCGGAGTTTCAGTTAAAGGTTCCCTTATTGGACGGTCCATTAATGAAATGACTGAAATGCATTCACTGGCCTGATCATCAGATATTACTACCTCTTTTCTGGGGTTACTCAAAGGTGTTGTTACAGCTTGGGGCTTTGGACAACTCATTTTCTCTCCATATAGTGGCATAACAGGACCTATAGTCACTGGTACTGTCAATGGTGCTGTATTAGGGATGAGCGGAAAATCCGTTCCGCTCGCGGATTTCGCGGATTTTCGGTAAATCCGCGATCAGCAAACTCCCGCAAATTTACTGAAAATCCGCGAGATCCGCGAGCGGCGGATTTGGGGGGCAAAAGTTCAAGCCTGTTCAACTTTTAACTATTTTAGGATGGCGTCGGCAAGCTGCCAGCGCCATCCTAAAATAGTTACTAAGTTAGCTTCAACAGGAAGCACTAATAGATAAAATAAAGCAGGTGCTCGATCACCTGCTTTATTTTATCTATTAGTGCCCTGATGAAGCTAATTTAGTAACTATTTTAGGATGGCGCTGGCAGCTTGACGGCGCCATCCTAAAATAGTATGTGTGACTGTTTACTGTTTTGTCGAGGCTGGGTAGGTGTGCGTTCTCCCCATATCTATCATCGAAAATTAGCTTTGATGCTTGATGGAGGCCTTTGCATAATTGACTTTCACGAGCTCAATCCCTGTGCAGTATCTGTGACCACGAGCTTCTCTGATCCGTGCCTGTCCTTTTATACACCCAAGAGGCATGTGAACTCGCATATAAGCCCCGTCCGTTTGGCCCCTCCCCACACACTAGTGGTGTGTGCACCGTCTTCGCGCCCTTTACCCACTTGATGGACAGGTCACTCGATGGGCCCCGGTGCTCTTTGGTGTGATGGCAAAGTTAATCAGCACCCCTAAAAATGTGTGTTTTGTCGAGGCTGGGTAGGTGTGCGCTCTCCCCATATCTATCGTCGAAAATTCGCTTTGATGCTTGATGGAGGCCTTTGCATAATTGACTTTCACGAGCTCAATCCCTGTGCAGTTCCTGTGACCACGAGCTTCTCTGATCCATGCCTGTCCTTTGATGCACACAAGAGGCATGTGAACTCGCATATAATCCTCGCCCGTTTGGCCCTGCCCCTCACACTAGCGATGTGCACTGTTGTCCCGCCCGGCCATTACCCACTAAATCCGCGAAATCCTTGAATCCGCGAATCCGCAAATTCGTGGATTTTGCGGATTGCGAATTCGCAAATTGGCAAAATTTGCGAATTGCGAATTTGCAAAATTCGCCCATGCCTATTCAGTATTTAAATTCAATTGACTTATTTTCTGTACTACTTCTTCCCTAGTTCTATTCAGGGCTTCAATTTTTTTTCTCTTTGAGCACCCTATTAACTGATGTATCGTGTAAAATTTGAGGAATTAAGGGTGTTCCCATTACTGGTGCACTTGGGATGGCTCTACTGGGTCCTTCTTGATACGGTGTAGGACTTTCAGTTAACATTTCCTCCAACAATTCGTAATCTTATTCACCATATATTGTCACATTCATGTGTTTTGTTTTCTACTTACACTTTCCTCCTGACTGTTCCTCAGACATTAACACTGGGTATAAACCTTCCGATACCATAGCTCTTCTCCATTGCTTCATCTGCGTTTCATGTGACTCATGCAAATGTCTGGAAAAAAAATCATCTATATCTCTTATCACCTCTGCATTTCTCTGATTCAAATGACTCAGTCTCCCATTCTTCCAAAGCCTTATACTGAGTTAACCTGGGTCTAGGTTCCAAATCATTCATTCTCATTCTTAAATTCAGAAGAATTCTCCCATTAAATATACCATGTTCTGGAAAAGCTTGAACTCCATCACCTTTTGTATATTCCATCCAATGCTCTAACCATACACAAGTATGATATCCTTTTTCCATCATCATAAAGGAGCAGGTGTTTTGGTGGCGGAATAGAAATTCCCTCCAAGTCAACACAGGCTTATCTTTCTTAAAGAAATTCTTAATTTTCCTCTTTTCTCCATGCATTCTGAATGAACAATATATGAAAGAATATTACGCAAACCCTTGAACTCTTCTATCGGAGCGACTCACACCAGCAGCCAAATCAGAATCCAACATACAAATCTTTTTTGACCAATCCTAGCGCAGCTTCTATCAATCAACCAATCAGACTCAGGCTCATGCTTGTGGTCTGACCAGTGCCAGTGAGGCCTTTTGTGACGTCATTATTGCTCTTTACTGCTGACTCTCCTTAACAATCTGCTTCTGTCTCACGCCCGCTGTTTCAACCAATCCCAGCACAGCTCTCTGTGACGTCAGCACAACTCCGGCGACTGACCCTCCCTTCACAAGGTAATACGAAAACTTATTTCATTACGTTTCTTAAAATAAAATCTGTTAGTAACAACATTCGCTACTCTGCCTGTTCCACTAAATGAAGGATAGATTTTTGACTTATTCTGGAGTCTCAGAATTGCTCCTCTTCTACTGCGAATAAAAACCCCTGTTTACCCTTCATTCAAGCTTGGGAGAACCTGTTACTCCTCCAGTGTTACCCCTACTGGGAAATAAGACCAAAGTTTCACTAGCAAACTCTCTGCTATCACTCACACGCAACTTTTATACGAAATAGTCCCTAATTTAATACGGCCAGCCCCACATAGCTTCTCAGTATTATTCCAACAGACGAGTAACCTCACCGCAGTGTGGCTTCTGTCACCACCCACTATTCATTTTCCCGGGAATTCAAGACAATATAAAAAAGACGCTAACTCTTTTGTTAAACAAAAATCAACAATCAATGATCAATATTTATCACCAAACTAGTCAATAATAACCATAACTCTGCTACCAGAAAACTGATCCAGCGGTGTAACCAACAACAGATACTCCACTACCATATACTCACCTAGGCCCATAAACACACACAATTGGGTAAACCGCTGGAGTTAAAGTTTGCGATTTTCACAATTTAGGATAAGTTATTTCTTACTTCTAACTAAGCTTTCACTGATCATAAAGTTCTTTCCACTGTCAATTTTAAATCTTTATCTAAATAAATGCATGTGAACCACTTCAAAAATACAGTACAGTCACCTTCATTCATAGGAGAGAAGACTCAATTGATTAATCATCAAACACATACTATGGACTCATACAATGATCAATGCTCAGAAAGGGAGAGGACAGAGAGAAAAGAACATCTGCAAATAATGTGAAAATATAATTACCAAGAATGGTGTGAAGACCAACCCCCTGGCCAAAGGGCTGGTAAGGGTCCCCCGGGAAAGGTCAGGAGACAAAGACTTCAGGACAGGATTCAGGACAGGATAGTTGACCTCTTTAGAATACCAACGATTACGCTGCACCCTCTCTCTAAGACTCTCTTCCTCCTCGAGATTCTTCCACGATCTTCTTATCTAACCCAATTAAATTAGGATAGAAAGTTCTGCATTCGGCTTCTTCATCAACATCTCAAAGAATCTCTCCCAGCATCAGCATTTCCCGCTACACAGACCGCATCCCGAGCTCTGCTAACTAACTAAAGCTATCTCAATTATACCTTTTGTTCTTCATGTTCCACCCACTAAAGTTTCAATATCATAAAAATACGAGATCTAATTGGTCAGGCAAGGGGGGAAGATCATCACACCATGCTTACATGTCATCTAAATCAGTTCGACCATTGTTCACACATCCAACCCTTTTAATTGTTATTCAAATCTCTGGTTCACAAACGCATTCACATTTTATTTGCAACATAATTATAACAGTCTAAATGTGTGTCCACGTCGTTGAACTTTTCACCATCCGTTCCCAGGGTATTATGATTTGCGACTTTGGCTCCCGTTCAAAATCCAAATCATCATTCCGGGTTAGCTTTCAGTGGACATGTGCAGTTTTCCTTTTATTCAGCTTACTTGAGTTATACATGAGAGGCCCAACTTCGCAATAGTGATAAAGTCAGAAAGACAAATAATAATTTCACAAATGGTTTCACTGTATACCACCCATCTCTACTCTATTCCCTTTTACTTTCCCCGCATTAGCATTAGTAAAATATCTTGTTTTCGTTTCAGCTAAGCAAATGCCATGCACACGAGTCTTCAAAATCTCCATTTTAGTATCTTCTGCTCATGTGCAAGAATTTCCCTCCAAGCGATAGCTCGGCATACTGCATAGATGCAGTTGACGCAGGCGCAGTGAAGATTTCCCATTTAAAGTGGTTTTAGTCTTTCGTTCATGTTATCCATATTAGTAAACACATAAGCAAGCTTCATTAACCCACTTAATTATTTGGTGTACAATAATTTTAGTAACTTGTTAGTGGGTTAAAGGAGTGGATTGCTTCAGAGCAAGTCTCTTTTCTACGTGTCCTTGCTCCATCACCTCCTCTCTTTGAACCTGTAGTGCCTGTAAGATGGAAGCAGCAGAAGAATCTTTTTTTTTTTTTTTTTATATTTTATTGAGATGGATCTGAGTATCAAAAAAAAGTACATAGATCAACAGGATAAAATCAGACATTGGAATTACTATATAAACAATATACATCTTATAAATCTTCAAAATCTTCACAATTAATTAATACATAGCATAAAACCAACTTCATTACACACAATATTATGTAGGAGAATCAATCAACAATGGCTCTAGATCTGCTTACTGTTATTCATCTGCTTTCTCTCCAATTTCTAAGAGGAGCCCAAATCTTCTCACCAAAGTCTTTCGACCTCTTTCCTTTAAAGCTGTATAGGCATTCCTCTATATTATGAATTCCCAGCAGCCTAGTTAACCACATCTGAAAGGTGGGGGCTGCAGAGTCTTTCCAGGCCGCCGCAATTAGAATTCTAAAAACAGCCATGGATAGGAAGATAAATGCTTCGGCCTCTTGTTCAAGTTTAAGATTTTCATCCCTGCCAATCAATACAGCAGTAGGGGATAGAGAAATCTGATGCTCTAGCAGCCCCGTTAAAAACCTTTCAATTTCTATCAGAACTGGCGTAAGATTTTGACAGGTGCAAAACATATGAGATAAATCTGCGGGGCCTTGGTCGCACCTAGGGCATCTATCATTTTCTCTTTTACCCCATTTAAACAGCTTGGCAGAGGTATAGTACAAATTAAACATCATCTTATAATGCTGTGCTTTTAAGTTTGTTGCTCTTAGTATTTTCTTGTTCAGTGCAAGAGCATAATCAATATCTGGATCCCCAATCCTTTGCGCCCAAGCAGATTCCGTTTGTCCTATATCGTCTCCCACACCCTGTAAGAGATAGCTATACCCAATTTTAATCTTCTTGCCCCCATTCCTTACGTAATTCACAATCAGGTTTAGCTCCTGAATTGAAATCCTTGGTCTAAATGACTTCACTGTTTGCTCTAGTTGTCGATATAGGAACCATTGGTTAGTAGGTATACCAAACTTTTGTTGAGGTAAGCCAAAATCCAATAATTCATCCTCACACATGACATCCCCCAGACATCTAATACCAGACACTTTCCAAGTCCTGCTGTTTCTGTTCTGTCCGAGATGTGTAAAAGGGTTTGAGCTCCAAAGATCTACTGTACTATTAATCTTCGGGACCTTCAGAAATTTCAATATAGCCTTCCATGTTCCCCATGCACTTAACATTACTTTGCTTTTACTCCTTTTGAAATATCTAGAATTTATTTCTCGTGTTAGAAGCCCCAGAGCCCTTTCTCCCACTATTAATTCATAGATTGTGGGGATTCTATATGAACCAGTCGGCACCTCTATATCATCATATCTCAAAAGGTGATTCATTTGCATCATTAGACAAACCCAGTGATATAACCTCAGATTTGGTGCAGATAAACCCCCTCCCTCCAATGGTGCAGAGAGTAGAGTCAATGATCTCCGAATTTTACCATATTGCCACACAAATTGCGAAAAAACAGCTTCCATTTTTTTCAACACACCCTCTTCGACTAGTAAAGGTATGGCACAAAATAAATACAATATTTTTGGAAACATTGACATTTTCAATACATTTACCCTACCAATCAGGGATAGGTGTAAAACATCTATTCTTCTCAAATCTTTATCTATCGAGGTAATCAAGGGTAGATAATTTTCCTGTATGATTTTCCCCCCATTTGCGTTAATTCTAACCCCAAGATATACCGCAGAATCCACATACCTTTGGTCAGCTTTATGAATGTTATTTGTACCAATTATTATTGTTTTTTCCTCATTGAGCTTATACCCAGAGCATGATCCGAACGCGTGTGCCAATTGGCTCAGTTCCAGCATTGCCGTTTGTGGATTAGTAGTGACTATTGCCAAATCATCCGCATACGCCAATAATTTGGTGGTATACCCATTAGTTATAACAGGAGATATTTTATCAGAGGCAAGGATTCTCCTAATTAAGGGATCAATATAGAGTGCGAAAAGTATCGGGGAGCAGGGGCAGCCCTGACGGGTACCTCTTCTGATAACTACCTCTTCCGACTGCATACCCATCGTAGTAATTCTGGCTACAGGATCCATGTACATAGCCTTTATTGCTTTCCTGCATTTCTCTCCAAAGCCCCTTATGGCCAAGACATCCCACATAAAATCCCAGACCACACGGTCGAACGCTTTTTCGGCGTCTAAGAGAATCATGGCCATATCTCCCCCCGTGGCAGCCATTGCGTCAAATAGTGAAATCGCCCGCGCCGTGTGTTCCGTGGTGCCTTTTCCTGGGACAAACCCATGCTGCCACGGTGAGACAAGTTGGCCAATAATTCTCCCTAACCTTTTAACCCATACTTTCGAATAAAGTTTGGCATCCGAATTTATCAGCGAAATTGGCCGATATGAACCGGGATCCTCCTCTGGTTTTCCCTTTTTATGAAATATTACGATGTTAGTTTGTTTCCAAGTATCAGGGATCTTCCCAGAGCAGATTATACCATTAAATAAGTCTTCGAGCAAGGGAAGAATTTCCTCCCCTAAAACCCTGTAGACTTCTATAGGTATGCCGTCTGGGCCTGCAGCTTTGCCAGCAGCTAGTTCTTGTAATGCGGTCTTTATCTCCTCTGCTGTAATATCTAAGTCTAGCTGCTCCCTATCCTCCTCCTCTAACATTGGGCATGGTGGCCCGTGCTCTTGACTAGTTGGTAAGTCCCCTGACTCCTGATCATACAATTTCTGATAAAATTTCTGGAACACATCCATTATCATTTTCGGATCCGTATGTTCTACCCCATTATACTTAATCTTATATATTTTATTTTTGTTAGCCTCTTGCCTAATGCGTAGTGCTAATGCTCTTCCAGCTTGTTCGCCTGTCTCATACCGCCTTGCACGATATACTTGATATTCTCCAATCTCCTTTTGCGTGATCATTTTTAAGATATCTCCCTTAATCATAGCCATACTTCTAGCAGTTTCACTGCCATCCTTGCCTGAGACTATTTCCTCTATGTGTCGTTTCTCTGACTCTGCTAGTTCTGAGGTGAGTTTTTCCACTTTACTTATATCATCTTTCCTTAACTTAGCGGCACAGCTGATCGTCTCCCCCCTTAATGATGCCTTAAAAGATTCCCATACTCCATTCCTGGATGTACTATATCTATTCATCTCGAAAAATTATTTCGCCCACTGTTTAATATGTTTTACAAACCTTTCATCATTTAGAAGTTTTCTTTCAAATGTCCATCTTGTTGTTTTCCTCAGAGTATTAGGGACCTTATATGTCAATATCAAAGGGTTATGATCCGAGACTATTCTTGGAAGTTTAGTAATTCTGACTTTACTGAGTTCCCCCATTGACACGAAAAAATAATCCAGTTTAGAATATTTCTGTGCCGGATGTGAGAAATATGTAAACCCTGGGTCACCAGGCACTTTTTCCCCCCATACATCTACCAGACCATGCAACTGTATTAAAGAACCAAGAGCTCTATATATCTTGTGTTTGCGTCCTGTGTATTTCCCTCCCTGTCTCCAATCAGCCGAAATATTCATGTCCCCACATACTATCATGGGGGTACCCCAATTAGCCAGCTCTTCTTCTATTTTATCATATACCATAGGGTCATCCTCATTTGGGCCATAGATCACACCAAGTGTAATCCCTAGATTTAGTTCTACCAGGACCCATCTACCGGACCCATCGGTTTTTGTACGTTTCACCCCCCCCCAAATTACATTTAGCTAAAATAGCCACTCCTCTAATCATAGATGATTGTGATGAACATCCTGGCATAGTATAGCCATGCATATTCAACAACTTCCTTTTAGCCCAGGGTAAATGGGTTTCCTGTATACATAGTATATCTTTATTATTGCATTTAGCAAAGTGACTCAGTCTCTGTCGTTTCTTCCAGTCATTTAATCCCCCTACATTGATTGTACAGATCTTAATGTCTGACATTATTGATAAAGTTACTTCTCCTACAATGTCTGTTATCCATGAATCCACTACTAACCAAAATCACATCCATTTCCATCTCAAGGTTTTTCTCTTTTTTCTTCCACGCGTTTGCCCCCCCCCCCTTCCCCCTTCCACCCCCTCCCCCTCCCCCTGCTCCTGCCCACTCTCTCTCCCCTCACCCCATTCGGGTGACGGGCTCCCCCCCTCCCACCCCCCTTTTTCAGAGGTGCTCAGACCCAAGGTCTGTGCACGTGATGGTTCGCGGTACTGATTGAGGAGATTTCACATATAACCCATCTTTATTACCTATGACCCTGTAGTGCCCACCACCTTACACTATAAACACCAACCCGCACTGTGTTAATAATTAATTATTTTTTTTCCTTCTTTTTTTTAAACCTGAGTATGACAAAATATCACATTTGACTATTGATTAGACTCATCTACTTATACAAAACATTTTCTAAACCCCTCGTGAGATCAGATATTCTTTAGCCTTCACTTCGGAGGAAAAGTATAATGTTCTTCCATCTTTAATTATTTTCAGCTGTGCTGGGTTTATCAAGTATGCCTGCATACCCTTGTCCTGGAAAGGTTTTATCATCTGTCTAAGTCTCCAGCGTCTCTCCACCGTGACATGACAAAAGTCAGGGCGAACAAAGAAAGAGTAGCCATCTATATTCTTTTTTTTGTCCGGTCTCGCCCTCTCTGATATGGCCTGCCTCAAGTTGAAGTTACCCAAAAAAATTAAAATTGCTCTGGGCTTATCTCCCTCCTTGGCATTCTTGTTGATTTTAAAGGGGATGCGATGTGCCCTCTGAATCTCCTTAGCCCAATCCCATCCCTTCAGTTCTGTAAAGGCATGTTCAAATAGTTTAACCACAAAGGCTTTGATGTCTGTATCTTCTGATCCTTCGGGAATTCCCAAAATGCGCAGGTTGTTCTGTCGAGATCTGTTCTCAAGTGCCTCCAGTTTCCATTGCACATCTATTAGTTGCTCTCCCTGTGAATCTACCTTACTGGAGGCCGCAGCTGACTCAGCTTCCGTTGACACCACTCTTTCTTCCAAATTGGTAACCCGTTCTCCCAGATTAACACACACCTTAGTCAGCTTCCTCACCACTCCTTGCATTTTTCTAACTGCCGCCTGTGATTTGCGGCTTTCCTGGCGTGCTTCTTCCCTATGTGCAATTATTTCCTGGTGTATCACCTCCAGGAGAGACATTTGTGCTGATTCCCCACCTGGGCTTTCCAGCCTAGGGTTGGTCCTCGGGTGGTCCCCCTTTTGGCAATGTATTTTTGCTCCTGCCATGGATTTCACTGCAGTTATCAGGGGACTAAAATCGTCCTGCTCCAATTCACTGTCCTTAACTGACCCACTGGCCTCTTGTTCCAGGCTATCATCATCTTCCACTGACCATTCCCCTCCTTCTGAAACTGAAAAGAAAGCTTCACTTGGGGCTTCTTTTTTATCGCTTGTGTCTTCGCCAGCCTCTTCCTCTAATACTGCCTCTGAGCGCCAGGGGTATCATTGTGGTATTATCCTCAACTTCTCTTGCTTGATCGGTTTCCCCTTTACTGTCCTCCTCTGTAATTCTGGACATATCAGGCTGGGCAGATAAATCTGTTATACATTGGAGTATCCCCCCTGTATCCTTGGGGCTCTCAACTGTCAGCCCTTCAGTGGTCTCATTATTAGTATCCTTTTCTTTTATGATTTTTTGAAAAATGTCTGATATCGGGGTGGTGCCCAGATTGCCTTGGTTGCCCTTACTAGCTCCTTGTTGTTGCGCCATTCTTTTAACAGGGGAGACTTGTTTTTTTTCTTGCTGTTATCTAGCTCCCTATCTGCCATTAATTCCGCCTGCTCAGCTGCAGCCTTCCTTCTCGCGGCAGCTTTAGCGCTTGCACTAGTCTTGGGAGCCATGATTTCCCTCCTCCTCTCCTCGAGCCCAAACTGCTCCTTACCGTCTATTGTGCTGCCCCGCTTGCTCTCTTCTGAGTCTGCTGTGATTTCCAGGGCGCTCCGTAGTCTTCTCCCGGTCCCTCGGTATAAACACGTTTGCTGTCCTGAGTGTAGATTCGTATGCCGAGGTTCTCCTGGCCAGGGCTGTCTCCTCCGATGCAAGCTCCGTCCACTACGTGAGCTCTGCGCCGTTTTTTTTCGAATTCCGCTACCTACGCAAGCTCTGTGAGCCGTCCCACACCTGACCCGCCTCTCAGCGAGAGCCTCCTCGCTGTCTGCAGCAACTCCAAAAACAGCCGCTTAAGCGGCCGCCGGCAACAAAGTATCATTCGGCAGTGTCAGTTTCAGTTCTGCCGGGTCTTTCGCCTTCAGGCTTTCTCTCCGCTCCTTTCGTCTCCCTGCCTTTCTGAAGGCTCAGTGATTCCGTGGCTTCGTGACTCTGTAGCTCTGCGGCTCCGTGACGTGGCGTGGTTCTACAGCGTCATACTGCTCCTATGGCATCTCCTCAGTCGTACTGCTTCTCGGCCGTCCTAAGCGGTCGCCATCTTGCCTCCGTCCGAGAAGCAGCAAAAGAATCTAATGAGCCAGCAGGTGGGGCATTAGGTTGAACCTCAGCCCAGGGAGGAGCTGGAAGAGTTGGAAGAGGAGAAGAAGACCTAGCTGAGTATCTGAGGTCGCTGCCTACTGCTGAGGCTGATACACATGGTGTGCTTGAGTCTTGATGTAGTGAGGTAGGGCCAGGAGCTAGCCCTGGACCCAAAGTACGCCTACTGGCAGAACCAGGGTCAGAGTCAAAGCTGGAACCAGAGTCTTGAGATCAGGGTTTTTACTTCCCCTTTGGCAGTATCCCATTTGCGAAGTGGGCTACTAGTAATGGCCAGTTTAGTGGATGCAGGGTAGTGATGCGTGGGTCACTTTCTTTATCGCTTCCTTTTTTTAAAGATTCTTGCGTTTTTGATGTTGAAATTGCATCTTTTCTTCCAATTCTTCCCACTAGACAAGCAGAGCAATTGGTCTGTTGTCTGCGTGTCACCGGGGATCGCAACGCTGAGGGTGTTTGTCGCTATGTCGTGTTGATGATGCTTTCCATCTTTGCGGGATAACTGAACACCAGTGATTCTAGAAGAGGTTGGAGATGGAGTGCCTTGCTCGTGTCTAACTGACGAAGTATCCTGAAAGTCATCGGTCTGTATGCCAGCTACAGTTCCTAAAGAATCTTTACCTTGCTGCCGGTTCTCGCCTGTGCCTTGTTCAGCAGGTAGAATAGCGTGATTTGCACCGTCTGCTTTAGGGTAGTGTCCTGAGCTTACTTGTTGAGTAGGTACTGGTAGGGTCTCCTATTTGCACATCCCCTGTTGTATTTGCCATATATTAGGAAGGAGAACATCCAAATTACAAGGCTGGATATAATATATGTGGACCCTTCTTGTGGGGCTCCTTCTTGAACTGCTACCAGTTGACACTTTGCTATGCTAAGGAAAGTGTTGAATATTCCACTTGTTATACAAAGCCCTGATGAAGTTCATTCATAGGAACGAAACACATTGGCTGATGCCCATTTTACTACTATGAAGAATAAAGAAACTCGATGGACTCATTTATATGGTTTTGATTCCGGTCCTGGTGCACGTTCCATCTTCTAAGAATTGGTGTTTTCGGGATTCCAGTGGAGCTCAACTGCGGCGGGTTCTGGAAGTGGATGCACAGAACTCTTAATTCTTAAGAACAGGGATAGAGGTGCTGAACATTTGGTCAGCCGTTGAGAAGAGTGTTTTTTGTTTAAGTACGGTATCCCCTTTTTCTACAGCTTCCAAAGGTTAACAAATAAGGACATCTTCAGTCAGCTCTTCCCGTGCGAGCCACAGCGCAGAGATTCACAATCAGGACTTAGAGAGTGAGCTTGTAACAAGCCCTGCACCGAGGGATATTCTGCGCACAGTGGAGAAGGAAGGACAGAAGGCGCAGCAATAGACTCCTTTGACCGATTAAGGACTACCTCTAATAGTGCCTCCACCATTTCCCCCACTGGAGGTGGATTTGTGATTCCCCCAGGATAGATAAGCTCGTTCACATTATCTGAGTGCAGTATTTTAAGAACAGGGCATCATGCTTTGGAGGTATGGTGATTCACAGTACTTTTTGAGGGCTGGAGCTGTGTTTGTTCCCTGCTCAATGCAGTATGCTCTGAGGCGGCTGTGAGAGCACGTCTGGCAGCTCACTCACCCCTTTCTGGCCTGTTGTTTTTAGCTGTGTCAATCTGGACGGTGAAGTACAGGAGCTGAAAGAGAAAGGCACAGAGCGAAACCAAACGAGGGGAGTGCGCCAAGCATAGCTCCAAAGCTGTGGTGGTTTCCCAGTGATCCGTAGCAGCATCAGGGAATTGCAAGTCGAGAGAGCAGAGCTTGCCATTATTCAGGAGAAGTGTCGCTAGAAAAGTATCCCTGTATCCCTGTTTCCACCAGATGCTGAGGGAGGCTACGCTTGATCAGTTTATTCCACAATAGCAAGCTCAGTAGCTTGTAGCTCGTAGCAGGATAGCGGGGGGCAGCGTTTCCCAACAGTCAGCAGCACGTATGAGAGGCGTCTAATTTATTTTTCAGAATAATTCAAGAAGCAAGATTACTCAATATAATTTCTTTTAGAAGCAATACTTCCCACTTCTTGAAAAACAAAGGATATCAGCCTTGAGGCTTGGCGGTGACAGCTCTCAGCCAACAGCGTTCCACTCTCCCTTTACGATAAGCAGCTTCTCTTTAAACAAGTGAAAACGGTGGCAGCGGAGCTCTTGGCCTATCGCTGACCGCATTCAGCTCTCCAGTTTCAGCAACAAAGTCCCATTGAGCGTATGCCGGCAACAAAGCTCCCAGCTTGCCGCGTTTGACTTTCCACTCTGTGAAACAGCGGTGTTCTTCCAAGTGGGACCGGGGACGCACCCAACCAACAGACCTCATGCTAGGTGCAAAATTAACAGGACAGCCCTCCCGCAGGTAAGCAGACCCATATTGGTGTATGCAGCAGTATCGCGGAGTGGCGGAGTGGCGGAGCGGCGAACACTCAGGGGGATATTAACAACAAATGGTGATATTTATCTCATTCACATTTTGTGTGAGGTTTGTTGTTGCTGTTGAATGCCAGAATCTATTGCCGTATTAGTGGCGTATTAGCAACACACAGCTAACAGGCGATAGCTTCCTTTTCCAGTGGAAATGGACGGCAATAGATTTAGCATGACGGCAATAAAAAGTCTCACGCTACTGTAAAAAAAGTGTCGATGGGCCAATGAGTGACCGAATCTGATCGCTAATTGGCACCAGGCCTGCATTTCTCATGTTCAGCTTGAAAATTCACTACAAGAGACCCGCCAACCAGATAAAAAAATGGAAAACAGCAGAGGAGCCATGGATGAAGCTGGGACCAGTGGAGAGGCCACAAACAAAACCCACAAATTCCCAGGAGGACCAGCCAGAGACTCATGTGAAGGCCAAGAGGAATCCCAAGTTCAGTCAGCAGGAAAATCAGGTCCTGATTGCGGAGGTGACTGAACACCAACAAGAACTGTTTGTCACCTCCACAATAACATTGGCAAGAAAAAAAGAAATATGGCAGGACATTGTGTCCAAAGTGAATGCCGTCAGAGAGAGGAGAGGACAGTGGATGACTGCAAGAAGCGCTGGCATGATACTAAGTGCAAGACCAAGGAGAAACTAGGAGCCAACCTGAAAGCAGCAGAGCAGACTGGAGGTGGGAGTCCAGCGCCACAGGAGGAGCTGGATGAGTTGGAGGAGCAGGTGTCCCGAGTCCTCATTGAGGAGACGGTGGTCAGAGTTGCGGGCCAGGATACTGCTGAACATGACCGGACACAACAACAACAAGGTGAGTAACAACCATGGACTGGGGTATGGGGTGTATGGGCCCAATGGAACTCATGTACCATTAAATACATTGCAGTGCATACCCACAATTACTGTGGATCATGTCCAGGATGCCCTTGTCCATGGTGGCATAGACACATATCACCCTACTCAAACAATACATTGCAAGACACATATTGGCGGGACTCAGAAATGTGCACAGAAAAGTAAGTCCAATATAGTCCAAGATCAACATATGACCACTAAATAAGTGCTACATCAAATGACAAAGTGGCACATTAACTTGAAATGAGGCAGGGTGTCAAAATGGCACCCCTGCCTCATCCCCACGCATATACAAATCATCTTCACAAGGACACAGCCCTCTCTGACGCAAAAATGAGGATGCACTGTGCATGTGACTGATCATGTGCACACCTACAACATTGTGCACGTGTGTCTGAGTTGTGTGCAAGGTTGTGTATGTGCAGTAAAGTCCACCTATATGACATGCACATTCCTGCACACAACTCAGACACACATGCACAATGTTGCAGGTGTGCTGACATTGCTGGTGGCATGCCTAATCGTGCACATGATCAGTCACATTCACAGTGCATCCTCATTTTTATGTCAGAGAGATGTGGCCATATGCATATGAATTGGATATGCGTGGTGATGAGGCAAGTGGGAAATTCTGCCATCCTCCCGCATTTCCAGGCAATGTGCCCCCTTGCCTGTTCATGAGATGCAGTCCTGTGTACATCAAGTGGGGAAGCATCTAGTGAGTGTGCATATCACACACACATGCAATGTCACAACAAAGTGAGCATGTAGGCCGCTTTATAAAAGATTCACACAAACAGCACACTTTACTCAAAGGGCAATGGAATACAATGAGCAGGGGCTATGCCTACAACACCCAGCACGTAGACAATGCAGATCAGGAATGTGTCACACAAATATATACTGCATGCCTTGTCTGTGTGATATACTCACAGAACCACAATGCGCTTGTAAAACAAGATGATAACCAAAGTATGACAACAAGCAAGGTTAACAAAGTTGCAACAATTAACGGCCAAGGCCCAAATGGCACCCTCAACCCTTAGATCAAATTGCAATCCTCCACCCACAAGTGTAAACATCTGCCATACAGAAAACATCATTCCACATAAGTCCTGATGTGAGTTACCCATCACACCATAATTTGCAATTAAACTTAACAGTTTGGTAATTCAACTGTGTCAGTGAACCAATATGCAGTCAGGTAGTTATCACCCACAGCCTAAGCCAAGCATTAAATACCAGAACCAGGGCAGCATGTATCATCCATGTCTGCAGCTGCGTGGCACATACACAAACACACATCACCCTTTCTACTTGCATCTCTTGTGAGGGTGGCGGTGACAAGACCTGAGCACCATAAATAGGCATGATGAAATGCACATACATCAGAAACCGGCCACTTACACACCACACGTGGGGTCAATCTTGAGGGTAATGGGTGTTGACAGTGTCTTTTCATACTGCAACTAAAATAGAAACACCGCTGCACCATACTCACAACGGGTAAGCCAACAGGAGGGCAGTAAGCAATGCATGCAAGATAAAACATGAAGGACGACATGCACACAAGACAAATCACAATAGACAAAGCTATCTGGATGTCCATGTGTACTACATAGTGCCGGCACATGTTGAAACAGCAAGTAGGCTCCCATTGCTACTGTGCCTAAAGAGGGCCCTCCTCACACATAACTAACCTTGCACAAAACACAGTACCTGCAATGCTGCGTGTCCGTGAGCCACACTGACAAGGCAAGTGACAGTACATGAATAATAGCATGCCTGCATGCCCAACATTTTAACATGGTGCAGGCCACCTCACTGAGGTGGCTAAGTGTGGACCATGAAGGACTGGGCTTTTCTAAGACCCAGCGCTGCCAGGGATAACACCTGAAACCTTCGTGGGTTACCTGTTCCGGCGTACAAATGACAGAGACACGGGACACTTCCTTCGGCGTCAAAGATTCGAGGTTTATTTACTGCAGGGAACACAGAAGTCACGAGAAGTACATAGCATGTATGTTCACGGAGACTGCTTCAAATTGTATCTGTGAATCGCTCCTTTTATACAGTTTTTTGTCATAAGACAACATGGCAAACAAAAGGTTACAACCCAGTTCCCACAGTAAATTTCATAGGGGGTCGCTTTCATGTATTCAGGGCTCGGAACATAATTACAATAGCATTTGCCAGCTCCCAACTGTAAAAGTACATCTTCCCACCATTAGTGCATTCCGTTCGGCTGTAAACGAATCAAGGAAGAGTCAGAAACAGGTGCAGAGGAAGACGAGGATAGCTAACAGATCGAAAAGAGTGTAAAGGGGGTGATATCAGGAAACACGATGGCAGGGATCAAAGGAAACGTGCCTAATGAAATGCACAACTGAGACAATAGACCGGCACGGCAAGATGAGCCTCGAGCGGGGCCATCTGCCTTACAGTGTCATCCCCCTCATCATAAAGACACCCTCAAAGGAACACGTGTCTTCCGCAAGAGTTTGGGAATCCCAGGGTCACGAAGCGGACAGTGTCCGTTCGCTGGCTACTTGAGGGCAAGAAACAAAATGGATGCCGTATCTAAAATGCAACCCGTGGGTTCAGATGAAGAAACCCACGAAACAGACAAACGGTTTAGGTTAGCACAGCGAAAACGCGTACACCCACTAAACTCGTCATTTGCGGTTCATAGATACCAGACCCGACCATATTCGGGCGAGTCGAAAACACCACTTAGAATTGTCACGGAACCTCAGACGCTCCTTTTGCCCTCATGTAGGCAAGCACTAATTGATATCAGAATCGATCTCGATATTCATCAGACCATCCAGATGTTGCTGCAACATTATTCTATCCATCAATGCTTCCTTGGTAACAAGTGGCCGTCTTATACACGTCGTAGCACAGAGGCCACATAAGGCAGGACCACACTGCACACAAAGACAACACGTGAACAGGAAGGCTACAACAACCCCAATGATCATCAGAATTTTCACACCCCACGTCGACATTAGGCCCCAAAACCATCCTAGTAGCGTCCAATCACCTACGTCCACGTGTATGGACTCGGAGATCTTATGCAACTTCGAGATGGCTTGATAGACAGTTGGAGCGTTGTCAGGAATGAAAATGCAGCAATTCGAATGGATCACCTTACATACTCCACCTCTATCTGCAAGGACAACGTCTAAAACCATACGATTTTGTAACGTCATAAGTCTATCCGCCTGAAGCTCTGCTGTAATGTTGCCAAGGGCACTCGCAGTGATAATAGCGGTCGATTCCACCACCTGAGTCAACTGTCTCAGGTTCCTACTATTGATCATAGGTCCCCAAAACGGCAGGAAACCCTTAAAGAAGTCTCCTGCCTCTTGACCGGCAGTGTCCTCTTTGCTAATTACGCCTCTCACAACTCTGGTCTTGTGATAATCCGACCCAACAGTAAAGGTCGGCGGCAACAGATTCGCAATATAACATGTGCCTGAGAAGTCACGAGGCAGCCATGTATATGCGCGGTCATAACATACAAAGTAAGTACCCTTGGCAGTCAGAAGAATCGGGGAAGAGAGCATCGGCAAAAACATACGTTTCGGTACAGGCACTCCTCCCAAATTGAGCTCGCGGGCTTCGACCTATGCCTTTCAGACAGAAATTACCGAGATGGGGTACGATCCAGATCAGAGACGAGCTTTTAAGCTGCCGATCACCCACTGACATGCTATACTCAGCCTCACTCAGATCTCTGTATGCTCGCACCTCTTCCTCTGGGATAAGTGATGCGTCAAAGATATCCCTATCTAAATCGGCAATCGCTCTTGCCAAAGGCTTGTGGTACGGGCCAGGACCATGATCTGCAGTGCATGGCTCTCGATGGGGGTAAGAATCTAGTGCGCTACGAAACATTGTTTGGAATGCTCGAGCTGAACCCTGGGAACTGTAAGGAAGGACCAAGTACGGAATTCCCCTATCAGTGGTATGTGGCATTAACCCACACACCCAACAGTTGGTAGTATTCATCACCAACTGATGCTGATGGAGGAGCTGAACGAAGGAATTGTTCATAAATTCCGCACGTCTGACCTGCTCGTGTTGGGGTAAGATGTGGAAGGAATGAGGAGAAACAGTGGAAGTAGGTTTAGGTTCAGAAGAAGGGGTAGGTGAAGCAGAAGGCAATAAGGATTGTATCGCATAGTACACTCCACCCACCAATAACGAAGAAACAGTTAGGAACAGTAGGAACACCTGAAACATAAAGCATTTAGTACGTACAATCCTATGCAATTCGAATCTTTGTGATTGAGTCTTCTCCAATTCCGACAGCTTCGAGAAAGCCATCCTCTAAAACCGTCCGCAGCGTTCTTGACGCACTTCGTTCTGTGTAGCAATAGTCAATCCCCAGGAGTTCCTAGGAATCGACGGCCTCCGACCTAGTGTCAGGACCTACTAAACAGAAGGAAGTACCCGCACGGCCCTAGGGTCCACCCGGATGTAAGGTTCTCTTAATTAACACAAAATCTCCTAGCTGTGGAAACAAACGCACATATGTGGAAAAGAACTCAAAATTCATACAAAAATCACAATTGTTCAAAAATGTTCAGAGTGATAATGAGGGTAACGTGGATTTCCAAAGGAAAAGCAGAAATAATCTTTATTAGTCTCTAGTATTGGAACAAAGAAAATATCTGCTTCTTCCAGGACGAGTCTGCTCTTCAAACAATTGGTCGGATGATGAAACAGAGTCCTGTCGGTCAGGCAATAGTTCAGATCTTGAATTCTCCAGTGACAAAGGTTCAACAGTATTGTCTGGCTGCACTGAAGTCTCTCCCACAGGCTGAGCGTCACTGAATGGCACAAAATTCGGCAAAGCCTCCGTTTCAGATGAGGCGATGCCCGTCCTCACCCACGAGTCCGCTGGCAAAGGTATTGGTACCTTTTTGGTGTGGGTGGCATGCACCCAATGCTTGCGGCCCTCCAAACGAACAGCAGTTCTCGTGGCAAGGAGCACCTGAAAGGGTCCGATGAACCTCGGCTCAAGGTTTCGTTTCCGGCCAAAGTTCCTCGTAACCACCCAGTCTCCGGGTTGGAGCTGGTGGCCTGGACCCTCCGTCTGCGCTGGCAGTGCTTCAAAGACCTGTTGATGAATTAATCTCAGTTTAGCAGTCAGATCATGAAGGTAATCAATCAGCATTGGATATTCAAGATTTGTGAATGCATTGGGTCTAGGAACCCCCCAAATATTTGCAGGACGGCCGAACACAATCTCATATGGGCTGAGCCCTACTCGAGAGTGTACAGTCGCCCTAGTTGACAGAAGAGCCAGGAGCAAAGCGTAAGGCCACAAGAGACCAGTCGTAGCCTGAATCTTTGCGAGTTTTAGTTTTAGAGTACCGTTGTACCCTTCAACCAAACCTGCTGACTGGGGATGATTGGTGCTGTGGAATTTTTGTGTAATTCCAAGACCCTTACACACACTCTTCATCACACTCCCCACAAACTCACTTCCGTTATCAGACCATACAATCCGTGGCATTCCATACCGAGGAAAGTATTCCTTCAGTAGGACTTTCGCTGTGGACAGGGCAGTATTATCTTTGAGAGGGTAAGCTTCGATCCTTCGGGAGAATGCGCAAACCACAACTAAAACGTATTTCAGGTTATTACATCTCTCCATATGGATGAAGTCCAACTGAATTACTTCAAAGGGACATGTAGGAGGAGCAAAATGGCTGGGGGGTGTAGGAGTGCCCTTGCCAGGATTGTACATCATACATATCATACAATTCTTGACCAATCTCTCAGCACACTTAGTGATACCATCATTCTTCCATTCCGGGGACAACAACTTACAGATACCTTTCACGCTAATATGCGACAAACCGTGTGCCATGGTCACAACAGCTAGCACATATGCATCCGGCAACATCCACCTTTTATTCTCCGACAAATCAATCCAACAGCCATTCGCATCCAGCTTTCCCGTGCTCTCTTTCCACCTGGTCTTTTCAGTCTTGGTGGCCTCATTCTGAATCGCTTTCACACTCTCAATAGTGTCTTCACACATACCAGCTTCTGCAGGCCACCTTACCGAACTCGTCACATACATTCTAGTTGTAAGGTTTCGCGCAGTCTCCTTAGCGATCTCATCAGCAAACGCGTTACCACGGCCAACATCATCCGTCACCTTACGGTGCGCACTACATTTAATAATCGCCACCTGCTTGGGCAATGTAAGTGCATCTAAAAGATCATTCACAAGCTGTCCATGCTGGATCTTCGTACCATGCGATGTCATAAAACCTCTCTCTCTCCACAATCGTCCAAAGCTATGGGCAACACCAAACGCATACTGACTGTCAGTAAACACATTCACCCGTTTCCCTTTCGAAACACACACGCTCTGGTTAAGGCAATCAGCTCTGCCGCCTGTGCAGAGTTCTGGTTTAATCTTGCAGTCTCCACAACCGTACTCAATGTCACCACAGCATACGCAGTCGTCACATCACCATTTGGCAACTTAAAACACGAACCATCCACATACAAAGTACCATCGGGTTCTTCCAATGGAGTATTTTTTAGGTCAACACGACCCTTAGTTTCCTCCTCAGTTCGTAAGTAACAATCGTGTGGTGATACCTCATCTGATTCCATATTGGTTGGCAACAAAGTCGCCGGGTTTAGTACATTGCAGCGTTTTATCTGAATGTGACTTGCCAGAAGCGTCAACTCATAACCAGACAACCTTGCGCTCGTCAAGTGTTGGGTTTTCGTACGATTCAAGAGAGTGTCAACTGCATGCGGAACCATCACCGTAAGCATATTATCCATGACCAATCCTGCAGATTGTCGGATGGACACCGCAGCTGCCGCTGTCGCTCTTAGACAACTCGGCAATGCTCTAGCTACTGGGTCCAAGGTCGAAGAAAAATATGCACATGGACGCTGCTTACCGCCAAATTGTTGTGTCAAAACACTCAACGCATAACCTTCCCTCTCGTGAACGTATAGTGTAAACGGCTTACTGTAGTCAGGAGTACCTAACACAGGGGCGGAACACAACGCATCACGCAGTTCAGAAAAACTTTTCTGACATTCTTCCGTCCATGGCAAAGGAGTTGGAACATCCTTGCACGTAAGAGCTACCAATGGTTTCGCTAACAACGAAAAATTTGGAATCCATTGCCTGCAGTATGACGTGATACCTAGAAAGGCACGCACATCTCTCTGAGTTGTTGGCACAGTCATTCGAGCGATCGCTGCAATTCTCTCTGGGGTCAACCTTCTTCCCTCCTTTGACAATAAGTGACCTAGATAGGTTACTTCTTGACAGCAATATTGCAGTTTAGAAGGTGACACCTTGTGATGTAAGTCACAGAGATGCTGCAACAAAGATACCGTAGCAGTTTGGCAAATGTCTCGTGTGTCCGCAGCCACCAATAAGTCATCGACATATTGGATCAAGGCCACACCAGCTGGTAATACAAACGCATCAAGTTGACTCTTCAGGGCTTGGCTGTATATGGATGGACTCTCACAATAGCCCTGAGGAGCGCGTTTAAACCTAAAGCTGCGGCCACCTAACGAGAAACCAAACAAGTCCCTGCTCTCTTCAGCAATCGGAATGCTAAAGAAGGCATTCTTCAGATCGATCACTGAGAACCAGGACGCGGATGCTGGAATCAGAGTTAGGAAAGCCGTAATGTCAGGCACCACAGGGAACTGAGGAACCACAATTTTGTTCACCTCCCGTAAATCAATGACAAAACGATAAACAGGAGGCTTAGATGGATCAGTGCATTTCAGAATAGGTAACACAGGACTATTACACACGTTTCCCTGAGTCTCCTCGATAACATCTTTCTCGATCAAATCATAGATGATCGCTAACAACGCTCGCTCACCATCAAGGGAGACACGATACTGGGGAATACGTGGTAATCGCACATTCGATTTCACTTGGACAACATAAGGGGAGATGTCAAGCAGGCCCACGTCATTGGGACCTGTTGCCCACAAAGATGCAGGAAGAGAAGTCAATTCCGGTGGGAGCTTATCAATGGACAAGTACATAGGAGAGATTACTCTCTCACCCAATGTAAGCTTCACACCTGCAGGAGAACAATACAAAGTCGCATTCAAACGTTTCAGCAAATCCAGGCCCAAAAGATTTTCACCACAACCAGTAGTCAAATCAAAGGAGCTTTCATCTCACGAGGCCCAATTGTGAGGGGCAAAGGGCGAGAAACTGGATTGCTAACAGGGGCGCCAGAGAATCCAACGGAAACATTTGTTAAGCCAGACAAAGGTGCGCCAGGGAGTTTCGAATGCATGATGGAACTTTTCGCTGCACCAGTGTCCAACAGAAAAGGCTCAACTACGCCCGATGCGGCAACTGCGACGTAAGGCCCTCTCTGATCAACCGGAACTGATACTACTCCCTCTCCTTGTCCATGGCTGTCCTAGTAATTACCGTTGTCAGTACCCTGATCGACGTAATAATCGTCCACATTGTACTGTGCGGATCTACCTGACGATAACCCACGCTGATCAAAAAAATTATTCGAATCAGAGGAATTATTAGAACGCTCATTTTGGTTCTGATTAACACCACGACCTCTACCTCGTGAAGCCTGTTGAGGACCACTACGACCTCCTCGGGATGAATTACCGTTATTACGATCTCGCAGAACCGGGCAATCAAATTTCAAATGACCCTCACCTCTACAATAGGCACACTGATTGTACCCAAGGGTAGATCTCTGCGAAGGAGAGTCATTCCGTGACTGCGACCTAGCGGGCTGCGATTGCGATCTATTCCGCTGTTGAGAATCGTTTTGATTTGAGCGCGGAGGATATGCTTGTTGTAACAAAACTTTCGTTTTGAGCTCTTTCGTCTTTTTATCCGCGCGATCATCTTCCTCCTTCTCTCTATTTTCATAATATTGGGCCGTGGCCAATATCTGAGCAGAGGTAGAAACGGCCCAAGCACTTTCTGAATTTTTCAATTTGTTGCTAAGATCAGGCAACAAATTCGATACGAATTTATCCACAAACAATCTCTGGCCTCCCTCAGTGCCCATATCTTGACCACTATGATCGATGAATGCCTCCTCAAATCTCGTAAAGAAATCGGAGACACTCACGTCCTTCTTTTGCTTACAGGCAGACAATTTATCCCAGTTAACTTTCATTGCTGGCATAAGTGTCTTCATCAATGTTATTATTCTTTGAGGCAAGGCCGCAATTAACTGCTCAGGCTTAGCCCCACCAACCTGCAAACCATCAGCCGCTGTAAGCGCAGCCCAATCACCCCCTAATTCAGCTGCATGATCTTCTTGATGAATTTTCACCCATACCGGTTGCGGTACGACATTGCCGAACAACATGTCGATGTCGGCAAGATTCATTATCGTTGCATCCACTAGTTGAGACAATTCTTTGTAGTACCTTGCAGGATTTTTGCGAGGGTCAGGCAAAGTTTGCTTAACCTGCAGAACTTCCGACCGTTTCCATGGAAGGTGTATCCAAACTCTCTGGAAGTGTGGCAAGACCGGAGGGTTAGCACCAGGGTTGCCTGGCATATACACTGGTGGAACTTCACGCATAGGGTACTGACCAGGCGTCGACATCCATTCCTCATGTTCGTCTTTAAACAATGCACGAGGCATCACAGTGGGACGAAAAGATAGTAGATGCTTGACAGCACGTCGAACATTGCTACCCACAATCATACCACTTGAAAACTGAAGCTGAAGTTCAGTTACAGCAGCCAGTACATCATCTGCCGCATCAACTGATATCTCGTCGCGTAAGAGTTTGCACATTTCTTCAAACACAAATCTTTGTGTTGGCTCATTAAATTGGGAGAAGGTATCAACAATTATACGTGGAGGATTCTTAAGGGGATACCTAATCCAATTTTTCGCCATCTTAAATAGCGTATCACGTTCTCTACCACCAGGAAGCTGACTTCGTCTTTGGGGAGCATCAGAATCAGCAGACCCAAGAATCGGTTCAAGAGGAGAGTAAAAGTTGGCAACAATATTAGGAATACGTCGCCGAACAGACGGGGAAGAGGAGAGAAGTAAAGGGGTAACAATAGAAGGACCAAAAGCAGGAGGAACAGGAGCAGTAGGAGTAGCCACAAGAGTGGAAGTAGCGGGAACAGTAGCTTGAGAAGGTATAGACGGTGGAGCAGTAGGGACAGTAGCAGGTAGAGGAGGAGGAACAAGAGGATTCATAATGATTGGACCAGGGACAGGCTGATTACCAGCTGCCGGAACAGCAGGTTGAGGAACAGGGGGAACCACGGGAACTGTGGTATCCTGTGCATATGGAGGTGGCGACTTCAATAGATAGGACAACAAAGGATCCTCTACTGCTTCCTCTCCCTTCTTATCCGTACCTGTCGGTAAAGCGGGATAACATTTATCCACTGTCATACGTTGCAATCTATCAAAAACTTCCTTTTCCTTCTCTTCTTTATCTCGCTGAAACTGCTCTGCATTTCTCATCGTTGTAACGATACCTTCTCTCTTATTACGTTTAAGCTGCTTGATTTCTTTCTGCTTGGCTTCTTTACGCCATAACCGAAAGGAATCAAACATGGCCAGCCTTGCTTTCTTTTGGAACAATTTAGCTTCAAGATTATCTAAAATCGGGGTCTCAAAACTACCATGAGGTGGCCAACTAAGGACACCGTCATCTTTAGTGTAACGAACCTAACAATCATTGAATGTGATAGGACCCACACCATGGCAACTATATAATTCGTAAATTGGAGTTCCAACTGGAGGTATCGGACACGAGTCCTCCAATCGGGAATCCGCACCACAACCTCTAAAGCAACTGAACAAAGTACTACGGCCAGGCATCGTGCACACTAACCGAGTTTCACAAACGTCAAGGGTTATTGGATTACAATGACCCCGCAAAAGTGCATAAACCCTCGGTTTTTGGCGACTGCAGACGTCAAATAGAACAACTAAGAGCAGAATACGAAGAACCACAAATGCAATGGAACCATGCAACAACTAAGCACCCACAACAACTAAGGATTCTGGGGAGCGACCCACAAATACTTAACTCAAAGAACAATGGCGTCACCAGGAAGGCCCGTCAATCGTCTCGCTGTACCAAGGTCTACGCCAGGCGCCAAAACAGGTCTACAGTCAGGGCAGCAGTCCGTCGCAGCCGTCAGGAGGCGGGGATCTTCGCGGGAAAAGTCTTCAGGCCACTTATTTCGACAACAGGATCGATGAAGCGGGGTGCACCTTCCCTCTGAGATTTCACACGAAGTTCCTCACGATCGTCGGGCTTTGGACCGGTACCACTGATGCAGCCCCACTTTGGGTGCCAACTGAAGGACTGGGCTTTTCTAAGACCCAGCGGTGCCAGGGATAACACCTGAAACCTTCGTGGGTTACCTGTTCCGGCGTACAAATGACAGAGACACGGGACACTTCCTTCGGCGGCAAAGATTCGAGGTTTATTTACTGCAGGGAACACAGAAGTCACGAGAAGTACATAGCATGTATGTTCACGGAGACTGCTTCAAATTGTATCTGTGAATCGCTCCTTTTATACAGTTTTTTGTCATAAGACAACATGGCAAACAAAAGGTTACAACCCAGTTCCCACAGTAAATTTCATAGGGGGTCGCTTTCATGTATTCAGGGCTCGGAACATAATTACAATAGCATTTGCCAGCTCCCAACTGTAAAAGTACATCTTCCCACCATTAGTGCATTCCGTTCGGCTGTAAACGAATCAAGGAAGAGTCAGAAACAGGTGCAGAGGAAGACGAGGATAGCTAACAGATCGAAAAGAGTGTAAAGGGGGTAGTATCAGGAAACACGATGGCAGGGATCAAAGGAAACGTGCCTAATGAAATGCACAACTGAGACAATAGACCGGCACGGCAAGATGAGCCTCGAGCGGGGCCATCTGCCTTACAGTGTCATCCCCCTCATCATAAAGACACCCTCAAAGGAACACGTGTCTTCCGCAAGAGTTTGGGAATCCCAGGGTCACGAAGCGGACAGTGTCCGTTCGCTGGCTACTTGAGGGCAAGAAACAAAATGGATGCCGTATCTAAAATGGAACCCATGGGTTCAGATGAAGAAACCCACGAAACAGACATACGGTTTAGGTTAGCACAGCGAAAACGCGTACACCCACTAAACTCGTCATTTGCGGTTCATAGATACCAGACCCGACCATATTCGGGCGAGTCGAAAACACCACTTAGAATTGTCACGGAACCTCAACCATATCCTTAAAGGAGCAGGTCACACTCTGACACATCCTCGTGTACATACAACTCCTGACGTAAACAAGACATTTGATGTCAAACAATGCACAAGTCTCCCAACTCTGACCAAAGCCTACATTCCACCCAGCTTGCAACATCTCAGAATTATAAGTGCACAGAAGTGAAAGGCTCACTGCCTGAAAGGTATAACGAGCAGTAAAACCAAAGCTGCAGGTGCCACTATCACACAATGCAGTGCACACACATACAAATCTGAGCTCATCAACATTGACTACTATGTGTTACAAACTGCATTAGTCACACAAATGAACAGAGGACACAGCTGGTGCCGCTTGTGTGTAAAATTGTACAATCACATTTGTCCGCTTGTGTGTAGAAATTGTACAATCACATTTGTCATAGCTGTAAACTGTGAGAAGACAATGTACAAGAACAACATCACATCTGTGATGTCCTCAAAATTATCATTATCCCACAACAAATAGACATCTCCTCAAAAAAAGGCAGAATGTACACTGTCTTGACGTTTGCTTGTAAACTCATCCAATGCATGACCATACATGAAAAACACAGTTGAACTGTATCTCCCCTATCACATTGCAGAGGGAGAGACATCACCTCCTGGACAGCAGACTGGCCCAACCTTCACTGATGGTGAGGATGATTACCCCACCATAAATCAGGATGAACTTAAAAATCTGCTAGACTCCTTCAGCACCCCACTGCCAGGAGCAGGGCAAACCAGAAGCATCGCAGCAACCCCACCCCTGCACAAACCAATCAGCAGCAAGTGCCTCCCACCACAGCTGGCTCCCAGGACCTAGAAGACCCACATCTGGCCTTTCACCGCTGTGTGCTAAAGGTCCAGTGGGAGATGGCTGAACAGCTGCAGGTGGGGTTTGAGAAGCTGGCAGACAAACTTGAGGCCATACGTGGGTGTCTGAGAGCCATCCGGGACCACATACAGAATATCACAGACACCCACATCCTGCTCGATGCTCTCCAATGGTCCATGGCTGACATTGCTGGAGTCATGATTCTGAGACAACAACAACTGTCTGGTCAGAGTGGCTCTAGCAATGTCAGCCAGGATTTGGGCAACATTCGTTGGATAATGGAGAGCATGGAACGGATGCAGGCACAAGATATGGCTGCCAGGGCTGCACATCAGCATGATGTAGCTGGAATCTATCATGCCCTGCAGCTGCTCATCACTCCATTGCTGCCCCAATGTCTGGCGCTGATGAATGCTGCTGCTACTTCTACATTCTCAGCTCTGCTACTTAATGTGTCAGTGCCTCACAGTGCTGCACCCACTATACCACCACCCACATGTGAGGCACATGACAGATCAGAGGACGAAGATGAGGATTATAGTGCATTTGTGCTAAGGAGAAAGCAGTAGCAAACATCGACTCCAAAAGGCCTGTTTCTTCTTGGTGCAGGGCTTAGTATGATGCCATGGAAAATCATCTGCCACTGCCTTCCACTGTTCCCCAACAATCACTGTGGACCTCCACATGGACTGCCATATTATTGTTTCTTACCAATGACACGGTAATCAGCCTCCAGACTGTATTCTGCTGATTCCCTTGGACCTGTTAACACCAAAGGACTCTGTCTGGCCCTCTAACGGGCATCTGTGCAATGAGTGCTTGTATGGCCAAGCACTGGTCCAGTCATCATCCTTTGAATGTAAATAAAAATATTTATTTCATACATATGTGTTTTGTCCATGACCAATCAAGTATAGAAGTCTGTAAAAAGTGTATGGACACTGAATCCACCAGGAGGTACACCAAGGGAAATACAAGCAATGTACGTGTTCTACCTGACACAGATAGGCAGTGAGATGGTGGGTATGTGTGAAACAGCTGTGCCCTCATTGCTCAAAAACCACAATCGGGCAAGATCCCAACCTAGCTCCTCGTCCACTAAGGAAAAGGCATGTGTGCTAAAATGTCGAAGTCTGTTGCAGGCCACAAGTAGTGTCCCCCTTAACAATTACAAACAAATAAATCTTGGCACATCTACTCACACACTACGGGGTGGACTGAGCTTGTTGTGATAGTGTGCATTGCGTGTCACATCCCAAGATGTTGCACACCATATTCACATTGATGAAGACACGGAAGGGCACATTTCTGCCATACACATATGGAACCACATTGTCTGCCTCAGTAATGTGGAGTTACAAATAGGGACACACCCCAAAGTGCAATGCGTCAGTCAGTCACTCCCTGTGGCCAAACTATGCATACCAAATATTGACCCCTCTCATGCTGTGACCACTGTAAGCATATCGAGCAATGTGTCTAGGGATGTGTGGTGCACTGCACTCGGCATATAGTCAGATGCAGAGCCAACATTTCATGGGTGGCATCACTATGAGCCAATGCCAAAGTAACAGCTAAGAAAAGTGTCTATGACACTGTCACTACAGGGAGCAATGGAACATTTCCCTCCATGTGTTCAGCAGAACAGTGTGCCTGCGCAAAATCATAACTTGACAAATTAAGTGAGTCACAAAAGGCATTTAGGAGAAGTGAAGTCAGTATACCGAACTGCACTACTCCTAAATGCCATTTTGAATACCGTAAAATGTAAAGTCAGATGACTTTTGTGAATCAGAATCACTATTGTTCCATGTGCTGTTCACAATGGACACAGAAATGTGCTAAATCGTGCATGGCCCGGAGATTGAGCGTCCGTGCACAGGAACATATCTTGCAAAGGAAGCTGACACGCTGGCACTTCGCAGCAAGTGTGTCAAGGTCTGTGCAATGTAGATGGACTCAGCGCCAGAAGCATCTGATATGCAGGTGTGTGACGGAATCTGTGGAACCTGGCGCATACATCCATCTCTATGATGGATAACGGTAGCTAACTCTATTTTCTCTCAATGCCATGTCCCTAGGTCATGTTATAAATGGGCAACAATGTGCTGTCTAACTTCTTGAGTCACACTTAAGATGTAGAAACTCACAAACAACTGTCCCTAGACGAGGCCGTAAATCCTACTTCCCACCCTGTCATCCATGCAAGTTCACTGTATTCACATCTTAGGTATCCTGACCCAATACATCCTGCTAAGTAACATGTCCATGACCAGACTTACACATTCCATGGATTGTCCAGTGATTGTATGAGTTGCATTCAAGGGAATAAGCCACACTCCCCAACATCATCCCTGATGTAAATGCAGCAGAAATCCAAAATAGTAAACATTTATTAGAACAGTAAAAATAATGAACTATCCTAAACTAACACTGATCACTAGAACTATTACTAAAATCTAAACTAACTTGAAAATTCTTACTTACCTAAACTATCTACCCTAACTAATCCTAAACACGCAACAACGTATTTTAGACATCAACCCCCTTCCCACCCTTAAGGCACCACGAGACAGGACAAAGACAACTAAGCTATACATCAACTAACTACACATGTAACCTACACAAAGATATATTGTTTTGTATATATTTTGTAACTTTTTTTACAACAAATACATCAACCCCCCACCCAAAGGAAAAGGAAACGTATCCCCAAATACTGCATAATAACATAAATATAAAAACTACCTTAAAAGCTAACACTAACTATAACCTACGCTAAAACTACACTACTTAACAATTAAAAGAACTAACCTAACACTACCTAATATCAGAAGCTAAAACAATTGGGGGAAGGGAGAAGAGGGGGATGGGGTCCAACATGCCCAGGCATCATGGCAGTCCAAGGTGTTTTTTCATGTCTGTGATATGTCTGTTCAGATTTGCCATTTCTCGCCTGATCTCTGCCAGAAAAACATTGTTGTCATGCAGGATCCTCCTGTCCCTCACTGTGAATGGCATCACCTGATTGCCAGGTACAGGTGGGACTATCCCTTGGGGATGTGTGGCCATAGGGGTATGGGACACCTGTCCAGGCTGGGGCCCACCATTGATGGCAGAGGGGCATGCAATGGTCTGTGTGCCATTTGTTGCAAGCTCGGGCACCGTCTTCCATGTACCTTTTTTCCGTTCCTCCTGGTACCTCTTCGCCATGTTGCGGTACCCTTTTGTAACCATCTTGACATGCTTCAAGTGGTCTTACCTCACCTGGAATGCATGTTGCTCGGCTAGCAACATGTTGTCTGTAAAATATCAACAATGGACATTTTGAGTCCTTTAGACTATGTCAATGTTCTCCATTCACATCTGTAATACAAGATCACTTTAACATGGTAGCCTAAACTCCAGCATAACTATGTGAAGTCTGAGAGTGACCCTGACAACAAAATGTTGAAGCCTGGATCAGTGACTACATGCTGGGGAGAATGACATGACATTGCATGGCATGGGACATGTACTGTCACAACCAAATGAGACTGACAGTGTCAAACGATGGTGCCATGACATACTCAGACTGAGGGCGACATGTACAAGCGATTGGAGAAGGGAGGCATTAGCCCTCCATGTGTAGCACCACCCTCATCCTCTCCTGTGACACACTGCTGCATGATATGTACAACGCCCATGTGTAGGCCTGTGTGTCCCCCACCAACTGTGTGCAGTTTATCAAGTCAGTGCCAACACAGGCACTTTTGCACAAGAGCACAAGGGTGTCTGTGTGCCGGGGGCTTGTTAAGGTTTTTGAAGGTTACTCTACCAGCACAGGAGCAATCCTGGGACAGCCCTACTCACACTTTCAACTATGCTGCATCATGCCGCACACATGGAAACCCGTTGTGTTGCTGAACTCGGAGTGATACATGAGGCTCTGTCCCGCTCTCCAATACTACTACACAATATGTGTAGTGTTGCCGCAGAGAGGGGGAAACATCGTTTCCTCTAAATTCTCACTCACTCATGCATGTCTTGTATCCGCTAATCTCATTTGGTAGTGAATCAAATATGCAGGCCTTTACAACGCTAACAGTCACAATGCATTTCCCATTGTAAAGGCACCCTGGAGTCATGATGCTTATAGTGTTGTTATGGGTAATGCTTTCTCACAGATAGCTTTGTAGAGTCATGCATTGTAAAATATATGGCACAGTAATGAAGGCAGAGCTAAAGAATGCATGGTAAATGTGTGCTGAGTAATATCACCAATTGGGACAGAGGAGTTCCGACACCTGATTCAGAGACAAACAAGGAATGGCCCTAAGGAGACTGCTTGTCAACACCATTGCAGTGGCCAAACATGCCAAAGAGAATCATAGGGCCATCTTTGCTGTGTGCTTGGGGAAAGTGCCATTGATATGCTTGGCTCAAAGATACACACTGCCACTTCTTTGAAAATGGTATGCAGCATACCTACAAATTCACAGTGCTGAACTGTGTCTGCACACTTACGGACTGAAAAGCACTGCCTCCTTCCACAATCATCTCAGTCAAGGATGTACATGCACTACATATCATCTGATAGTCATCAGCAACCCAACTTATCTCCTCTCCTATCAGTGTGCTCTGCAATCCATAGACATGTGCTGTGGTGACAGAACCCATAGACCTAGCTAGGGGCATATTGACAAGAAAGTGGCAGAGACAGGGTTTAGCCTTCTTGGCTTAACGCCTCCCTCCGCCACTTTGGAAACACAAGCCTGAACCATATTATCAAGGATATGGTGCAGACTTGCGTTTCCCCCAGCGATGGCGCTAAGTCCCACAACTTAGTGCCAACGCAGGCACCCTTGCACCAGAGTGCAAAGGTGTGTGTGTGCAGGGTAGGTTTCTTTCTGTACAGGAAGGTGCCCCTTACTGCGCAAAATCAATCCTAGAATACCATGTTGTAACTTTCATGTGTGCTGCTTCGTGTAGCACACAGGAAAGATAGAATATGGAATATTAAAAAATGTTTCTGTATGTACTGGAAGGGCCATGCCATTTTGCTTTTTCCATGTGTGTTGCACAGGGCAGCACACATGGGAAAAGCAAAAAGGATGAGAAAAAAACATTCATCATCGTTTTGCCAAATTACGACCAGGATTTCACTGGTGTCAAATTGTGTGCTGCCATCTATCAACGCCGCTCTTGTACATAGGGGGCAGCATCAAATACAATGGGTTTTCTGTGGAACACCATCCCCAACACCCACTGTATGCCCTTTTCACGCTAAACACAGTGTGAACGGGTGCCTTATTAACAAGCAAGCGTTAATACACATGAAGTGGATTAACGCTGCCTCGGTCACGATGCAAGACCCCTATCCCCAACACGACTTCAATGAAAGTGACGTTGTGTTGGCGAATGGGTCTCGATAATATGCACCTTACTTTCAATGTGTATCACTGACTGGGGATGGGCAAAGTTATATCTGTAAGACAAATGCATTGCTCAACCTCCACTTATCGATTTGTACAAAATTCTGACTTCTACAATACATAATCACACTGTAGGCAAGGGACATGTGATACACACCCATACTGCATACTACAACGTTGATCATTTGACCTAGACATCCGTAACACCGCACTATGCCAATATAAAATGTCCAAACTCACTGGTGGCGTGTGAGTCCTCAAAGCTGTCGATGTCCCCCTGTGTGATTGGTGGCCGACCATCTGTGAGACAACAAAATAAATATGTGTTGGTGTCTGACATTAAATCATATGTGTCATATTCCTCATACCAATCATCACCATAATAGAAAATGCTACGTAACTGTAGTGTTGCGTTTCATGTTGGCTACATGAAAGGGTCCACTTTGACGGCCATTCACACAAGACTTGTGAATGCTGAGTCGGGACAAACAAGACTATAATGCTAGCTAACATGCACATGATAGTAGTGTGAGACAAACACAAGGCACCATTACTACATGCAACATGATGTTATACGTGTAGTAGTAGTATAGCTTTATTTCGATACGGTACATATCATAAAAGCAGTACAAAAAATAAAATCATTACAGAGATGCATAATATAAAATACCGTAGGGAATCATGATAAAAACAGTAATACACAAAATACACATTTAAGCTATCCTTACAGATGTTTACACTAATATCTGGACAAAAAAAGGGCATTACTGGATCAGTAGCTTTCTTGCAGATCTTATACGCCAAGCCCAGCCCAGAAATTTTGCCATGCAGCATGCAAAAAATGGGCGGGCATCAGAGCGCAGTATACGTAGGGCTTCTAGGTGTGATCTTGTTCCCAGACTTCTACACAAGGGCTTTAGCCATTTCAATCTAGGCGCTGCATAGACACTGCACTCAAACAGGAAGTGGGCGACAGACTCAACTCTTGAGTCGCAAAACGGACAAAACGCCACCGTTTGAAAAGGAGGATTCCAAGAGGAAGTTAACGATCCTAGGGGGAGAACCCCCACCCTAAATTTGAAGTAAAGTGATCTGTCTCCAGAGCTGTGGATTAGGTCCAGATAGGGTTCCCTGAAGGGGAGATCTTTAACTAATAAGAACTGGGCAACAGATTTACAATGGTTGGAATTACGCATTCTGTTGTTTTTTACCCATAACCAGTAGGCGTTCTTTAGGAACTGCTTGGGCGGTGCTGTTTTATTGGCCCAGGCATCTCCTAATCCCAGCTCATAGAGCAATCGTTTTACCTCCCTGAACCAGGGTATCTTATTGCAACCTGGGAGAGACAACAGATCTTTCAGGGCATCCGCGTAACTACTCAATTCTGGGACATTCCATACCCGGGACCAAAGTAGCAGGGGGCGTAATTTTGCTTGCTCACAAATTGGGCGAGTACCTGCATCCAGCAAGAGGGGGATTGTAGGAGTACTGTGGGGTAGCCTCATCAGATCTTTATGGAAATTATTTTCCAGATGGGCCAAGGTATCGACTCTCTGCGTGCCCCACAATTCAGCGCCATATAGAGCTGCGCTTACGACCCTTGCTCTGTAGATATCTAGCACTGCCCCAATTGGTTTCAACGAAGAGGCTCGTTGTTCCTTGAGCAAGGCACCTGTGACCCTTTTATGAGTCAGAAACACCTTTTGATGGTGTGCCTTCCAACTCATTGAGTCACACAAACGAATTCCCAGGTAATCAAATTCTTTGACTCTCTCCAGAGGGATGGAGTCTAGAACGGGTGGGGCGACAGATTTCTTGGGGGGGTTAAGGACAAGGAATTTGGTCTTGCTTATGTTTATAGCTAAACCCCTGCTGTCACAGAAGGATTTAAAGCTAGAAAGCAATTTCTGAATGCCCGCTGGGGATTTCGAGATCAGGAGGGTGTCATCCGCAAACAGGAGCGTTGGGACTTTTCTGCCTGCCAGGGTAGGTGCATCCGCAGGGTGTTGCAGCAGATGCTCCACCACTCCGTTGACATATAGAGAAAACAGAGTGGGGGCGAGCACACACCCCTGGCGGACGCCCCTGTCTACTGGGATACGAGATGTTTTTTCTCCCTGGACACCCCACCTGATCTGGGCGAAATTGCCTTCATGGAATTTTTTAAGCAAGAACAACAGGTAGGTGGGTAACCCTAATCCATCGAGGACATTCCAAAGTAGTTTCCGCAGGACCAGATCGAAGGCGGTTCTCAAGTCAATAAAGACTAGATATAACGTACCCCCTCCCAGTACCACCACCTTCCAGTATATCATCTGAAGGCGGAATGTTTGCTCGATGGTGCCTGTCCCTGTTCTAAAACCTGCCTGGAAATCGGACAGGATCTTTCCCTCATCGGCCCACTGCAGGATCCTACCCAGGACAACTTTCCCCGCAACCTTCTGGGTTGAATCCAACAAACTTATAGGGCGATAGTTGGCTGGGTCGTCCCTGCTGCCTTTCTTAAAGATAGGCACAACTTCTGCACCCCTCCAAGAGTCAGGAAAAGATTCTCCTAGCAGAGCCTCATTTAAAAGTGAAGCGATTAATCTGCTCCACACTGCTGGGTAGGATTTCAATAGGTCCCCTGGGATCCCGTCGGGGCCCGGAGCCTTATTGGGGACAATGCCCCTTATAGCCCTTTCGACTTCCTGACTAGTGAAAGGGAGGTCTATAGCAAGAGAATTAGCAGTTGTAATAGACAAGGATCCCGGGCATGGAGGAGACAAGTCCAGTGCAGCAGAATAAAGCTTGGAGAAGTGTGCAAACCAAGCGTCACCCGGTATATTACAGGTTATTTGCTGGTCAATGGGCTTATTCCTTGCTCTTAGGAGATCCCAGAACCCTTTGGAATCCTTCATGCTACTAGCTTCGGTTAGATCACACCAGAAGTGATAATCATAAGCCTCCTTTGCCTCAGCCACTATTTTTTTGTAGGATTTCCTTGCAGAACTAATAGCGACCTGATCCCTACTCTTTACCGCAGCAATAAGCTACCCCTTAGCAATACGACATTTAGGAGAATACCATTTGTCTCTAACATTAGAATCACTTTTGGAACCCACCCTGGGCTTGGTATGTTGAATAATAAACAGCTTACTCAATGATACTATGGTCTCTAAGAAAAGTGATAAGACTTTTGTACTAGATGGGTTTAGAGCGTCAAGCCGTGGCTCCACCACAGACAAGATGGACCCGGCTTGCGCCAACCTTGTCTCATCTGCTTTAACTTTTGCCCACTTCAAACGCCTACCACAATTGGTCGGAACGATTTCATGGGATGACTTCCAGATATGGACTTGCTTGTCGTGCTTCTTAGTTTGCCAAGGGGGAGAAAGGGTTAAACAAAGAGGGTTGTGGTCACTATCGCAAGATGCTACAACCTCCATATCTAGGTGAAAGGACCAAAGGTTATAATTCAAGAAGATAAAATCGATTCTGGAGGAGTGGCCCGGTCTGTTGTAAGTGTGAGCACCCATAAGGTCCGATTTTGAACGCCCATTAACTGATCTCAGATTATGCTCCAAACAGAGTGCATTGATGTCTATCGCACTTTGTGTCCATTTGGGGATCGGGTCAAGGGACAGGGTCGGGATACCCCTTCTTGCATCTTCTTCAAAGGAATTCAAAATATCTTCTTTTGCCAAGGGTTCAAAACAACAGTTAAAGTCGCCTGCAAGGAGAATATAAGAGTCAATCTTGCAGGCAGCTAGGTCGTTGCTAAGACCTGTCTGCGGTAGGCTTGATGTCCCGCTCCTAGCGCCCCTCAGATACAGGTTAAAAACCTCTAACATCCTTCCCCCCTGGCAATATATTGAGATCCTCTGCAAGTCGGGAGAGTGTGTGGACCTATGGCTCACTTTTAGGCCCAAAGCAATGCTAACCCATATTAAAAGGCCTCCAGACGGGTGGCCCTTTGAACCCCTTTGTTGAAGAGCTGGGACAAAATAGGTGGTATATCCTACTCTATGTTTTGGTTCCAGGGTCCAGGTTTCTTGCAAGATACAAATATCAAATGGCTCTAAGAACACATTCCATTCGGGATTATCAAAGTTCCGATTTAGCCCTGCCACGTTCCAGCTTACAATCTTTAACGGGGGTACAGCTATGGTAGGTTGGCTGAAAGATGAGCAGATGCAGGTGGAATAGGCACAGCCACTAAAGGTAACCTTTCTAGGGGCTCATCTTGGGAAATTTTGTGGGAGATTGTAAGGACCGTAATTCCCTCAGGCTGGGTTCCTACCGATAATGTGGCAAGTATGGAGGCCTTTGGTAGGGTGTAAGAGGGTTCCAACTGGTCATCCCTACCTTGTGGGCTAAAAGCTCCCAATTCAGTCAGCTCAGCTAAATCTACACTACTCTTAGCTATCATACCCCCCTCAGAAATAGAGCTATATGATGTTCGTGCTAAACCAGAAGGATGGACAGTGACTAAGGATTTGATGCTTACACAAAGGGAATCGGGACGCCCATGGGCTGGCAAAGATGGTGCATTACCCGCTGTGTAGGAACCAGAGTGCCTGGGGAGTCAATCTACTTCCTCCAGGCCTCCGAATCTATTTGAGATTGGGAAACCATTCCAATGTGAAAGGGGATCCACTTGATGGTTATAACGGTTTCTCATTGGTTGGTGTTGGACTAATGACCAATTGTCCGTCTGGTTATACATGGGTCGTGGGGGATAGAAAAAGGACAAAGGTCTCGGGATGACAGAGGACCCTTCACTGCAGGGCCACGAACATATGTGCTGAGCCGTGTGCGGATCATCAAAAGTTACGACTATACAATCCCCCACTTTCGTTTTCCTAGTTGGGCCCACCCTAGAAGTTCTGCGCACCATCAGAACTTTACTTCTGCGGCCATTGGGAATAGGTCTATTGACATTAGTCAAGTCATTATACTTTTATTCGACACATGTATCATAAAAAGTACAAACATGAAATACATACATAATTATAAAAACAGTTCATTACATACATAATTACAAAACAGTTCATTATTTTAAAAAAGACATCTAAGAATTATGTGGAAGAATTGACTTGATGGGCATTTTTTAAAATCTTAGTCCTAATGATCCAGGCACATGATAAAAACTTTGCAACCCCACAAATAGTAACCATAGAAGAGGTGTCGGAGATAAGAATACGCAAAGCTGATTTGTAATCTCTAACCCCAAGAATCTTTAATACTGGTTTTAACCATTTCTTCCTAGGTAAGATATATGCCTTGCAGGCAAAGAAAAAGTGGCCCAATGATTCCTCGGGGTTTGTACACCCTGGACACATTGTATCCTCTTCCCTCCTATTATTCCATCTAGATGTAAAAGTTTTGAGGGGCAGTGTTCCATGTCTAAGTTTAAGGTATAGAGTCCTTTCCCGAGGAACCTGAATAAAGTCCAAAAACAATTCCAGTTTTAGGGTGCATTTATGGGTCAAAAAGGTCTCAGTCAGATGACCCCAGTTTGGGTTCTGTAGCGCCTTGGTCTCTATCCAATCCCAATATAATTTTTTCACCACTTGTTTTGGTGGAGGTGATTGGGATACCCAAGCGTCGCTTAAACCCACACTTGCTACAAGCTTTTTTAATGCATTTAGCCATCTGATTTTGCCTGAGGTGTTTAATTTTAGTATTTCATCTAGCACAAGGGCATAATTAGCTAATTCGGGGGTCCTCCTCAAACGAACCCAATATAAGAGGGGACGGAGTTGGAGGATATCCCGAATAGACTTTCTTCCCAGGTCTAAGAATAAAGGTTTAAGTGGGGTAGAGGATGGAAGCGACACCAAGTCCCTCATAAACTTGTTCTCTGATCGGACAAGGTCGTTGGTATTCTCATTGCCCCACAGTTCCGAGCCATAAACAGCTGAGGCAATTGCTTTCCCCTCGTAAACTGATAAGGCAGGGGCAACTGGCCTACTTATAGAGAGGCGTTGGTTTTTTAAAATAGTGCCGGAGACCCTTTTAAGATTTAAAATCATTTTACAAATATGGGGTTCCCATTTCAAGTGGTTATTAATCCTAACACCAAGATAGTCAAACTCATCGACCACCTCTAAAGGCGATCCATTCAGGGTAACGTGGATATTCCTATATTTCCTCTTAGCGGTCATGACCATTAGTTTAGTTTTGGTCGTGTTTATTGTGAGTCCCCGTTCCTGACAAAAAACACTAAACTGATCAAGAAGAGTTTGGAGACCTGTGGGGGTTTTTGATAAGAGGAGGGTGTCGTCGGCGAAGAGGAGGGATGGTATTTTCTCCCCCGCCATAATGGGGGCATCGGCCGGTGTATCTTGCAGATGCTTCACAACCCCATTTATAAAGAGGGAAAATAAAGTAGGGGCCATCACACACCCCTGCCGCACCCCTCTGTTGACAGGTATACTCTTAGTGAGTTACCCCTGGACCCCCCAGCGTATCTTTGCATATGTACCCTCATGGAGTTTGATGATAAGATTTAGCAGGTAAGATGGGAAACCCATATCCAATAGGACATTCCAAAGTTTAACACGGGGTATTACATCAAAAGCCGTTTTAAGGTCAATAAAAACCAGGTAGAGGCTCCCTCTGGCTATTGACACTGTTTTCCAGAAAACTGCACAGAATCTGAAGACTTGGTCAATGGCCCCAACATTGTTTCTGAATCCGGCCTGAAAGTGGGACAGAATGTTTCCTTCCATAAGCCAACCCTCAATCCTATTTACAATTACCCTGCCAACTACTTTTTGAATAACGTCAATTAGACTAATTGGTCTGTAGTTGGCAGGGTCCTCTCTCTCACCCTTTTTAAAAACGGTAACAACTTCAGCACCCTTCCATGAGTCTGGTACCTGATGGCCTAAATGAATAAGGTTCAAAACATTTACAATAAAATCAGCCCAAACCAGTGGGTTAGACATCAATAAATCACCCGGTATTCCATCCGGGCCAGGTGCCTTACCCGGTTTTATTTTAAGGATTGCCTCTTGTACCTCACGGGGCGAAAACAGTACATCGGTAGAGCCATCGTTCCCATGGACCATACAATCAGTACCTAGTGTAGGGGATACTGGCGCAGCTTCTAAGGAGCCCACGCCATATAAATTTGAGAAGTGGGAATACCATTGGGACTCAGTAATATGGTTTGGTATGGGCTCAGCGCCTCGTCTATCCATGACGTTGATCAGTTTCCAAAATGAAGTGGCATTTTTCCCATGAGCCGCTTCCTTTAGAGCCTGCCAATGTTCCTCTTCCCAATCTTTTTTGGCTTTCATAATACTAATGCGGTACTCATTTCTAGCTAATCTAGCAGCTGGGACATCCTTATTTTTAATAGCTAGTGAAATTGCTTTCCTTTTCTCTCTACAGGAGGCAGTGTACCAAGGGTTCCCCTTTTTTTGAGTGCATTTAGACAAATGACAACCCTTAGTTTTTTTTGAGAAGAACATGCTGATCTCCCCTATTAAGTCTTTGTACTTAGTTGCCAGCACCGACCCCTGAAGCTGAAGTGCAATTTGGTTCATTGGGGCCAAGGCAGATGAGGCAGCCAAAACTAGAACCCTAATATTCTCAAGTGTCCCCTCATTGCACCTAACCACATTCCATTTAATCCTGCGATTACAGTTAGAGGGGACTAGTTCTTTGGTAATCAGCTCATTGTGAACCTCCTCACCACTGTTGTCTCCCCAGAACATACCCATGCAAAGGGGATTATGGTCGCTATCAATCCTCTGGCTGACCTCCATATCAACCAGGTTAACCCATGACCCTACATCCAAAAGGATGTAGTCTATCCGTGACGGGGAACCTAATCGATTGAAGGTCATAGCGCCCATACGATCGGATGTGGTGCGGCCATTTAAGGCACATAGATCATGTGCAGACACCAGAGCATTCAACTGTATGGATCGAGCCGACCATTTCTGAATTGGGTCCAGAGATAAGGATGGAATTAACTGGTTTCCTGGCTTATTATAACAGCCCAAAAATTCATCCTCATCAAGAGGCTCGAATGTACAATTAAAATCGCCTCCCACTAATACTGAAGATTTAGAAGGGAGGGCAGAAAGCGTGTTGTCTAGCAACTCCAGTGTTGGAGACAATTGGCCCCCTGGGAGCCCCCTGGCATAAATACAAAAAAGTTCAAAAGCCTTCCTGGCAGACTGCCTTTTAACAGTTATATGTAGAATATCATTACAGGGGACATAATTCACAGTGATTTTACAATTCAAATCTATCCTGATCCAAATGAGTAATCCTCCCGATGGGCGCCCCCTCCCAAGCTGTGTTGCAGGGACAAAAAACGTAGAATAGCCCTGTTTGTGTTGTGGCTCTACACACCAGGTTTCTTGGAACATGCAAATATGGAAATCATCTACAAAATTGTTCCATTCCGGGTCAGGCAGGTTTTTCTTTAGGCCGGCTATGTTCCAGGACAAGATTTTAACAAGGGAAGGGGACAGCATAGGTGTATCCATGGCGGCCTGAGTGTCAACATCCCCTAACAAGGGCTCTGGAATAGTGCTACACTGCTCCGGTACTTCTTCCATAATAGGAACGATAGAACCACTATCTACAGTGGAAAGAACCCCACCACCCCCGCCATCTTCAATGCACTGGGGTGATGGTCAGTCCACTTCTTCCAACCCACCAAATCGGTTATAACAGGGAAATAAAGGGTAATTGAGCTGTGGGCCCCACCCTTCTCCATTGAAATGTGAATCCCCCTTCCACTGGTGCCCCCTCCTCCTATGGACTAAGTTCCATCCTTCCTCTGCAGGCATTCCCCATTGTTGTGGATTCTGGTATGTACCACCTCTACCCAAGCCTTTCCTAGTTGGCCTCATCCAACTCCATCTAACATCCTCATGGCCCTCCTGCATATAAAAAAAAGACAGGGGTTTGGCTGCTACCACTGACTTACTATCACAGGGAGGAGTTGAGCATATAAATTCTACAAGTCGTGGGTCCTCAAACGTGATAACGACACAATCGCCCTTTATACTTTTCTTCTTCCCACCTACCCAAGGAGCCCGTTCAACCATAAGTATGTTCTTGTTTAGGCCGGGTGGTGGAGGGTAATTTTTGTCAAGCCAGTGGCATATTTTATTTTTAATCGCCCAAAAGGGCTCAGAAGTGGATATTGGCAGCTCAGGAATCCCTGTCAGGACAACCACATACGGACAAGCATCTGGCGGTAAATTGATGTTGCGCCGCGATGTGGTTTTTCTAGACTGGGACTGTGGAATAATAGGGGCTGGGTTGTCAGGGGTCTTTTGGTAGCTGCCTTTCTATTTGCTGCACTTGGACCTGTTGAAGTGGAGGGTTTGGTTTTATTCACTGTTTTGGTTGCTGTCAGGGAAGGAGCTGGGAGGGTAATTGCGGGTGCTGGAGCACTCCCCGTAGGTGGATTTGTGACATCAATCCCAGTGTTAATAACAGGTGGTGAAACCACCGGAATAGAGGGGCCAGGGGTAGTCAGCCTAGGGTCTTGTAGCGCAAGAATAGTAGCCAATTGATGTTCTATGTTGGAAAGCCTATTCTCCAGGGGTGAAAGCAGAGATTTTAACAAACTAGACATAGATTCCATTAAGGAGTCAAGCCCGTCTCCTGAATTAGTTAGTGAGTCATTGCTTCCGCTCTCATCCAGAAGACTGGCCAGACTGCTATCAGGAATTGTATCGTCCGGAACCCCTAAAGTTAGCAAATGGGGGGTAGAATCTAAGGGGTCAGACTCAGTTTGAACAGTGAGTGCCTGGAGAGTCACATCATTTGCTGTTGCCACACCTGTATTGTCCCCCCCGTGGTTGGAACCCATAGACCCTTGCGAGGTAATGGCGGGATTGTTCATGGGAGGATTTGTTGGAATTACATCAGTTGAAGTTAACGTAATGATATCTGACCCAGCCGTAATGGAGGAGTCAGTAACATCATGATTAACTATCACGGGAGCATGGGGGATATTAGAGGGTAGTATGCTCGTAACAGGGGCATTAGTAGAAATTAGTGGTTAACTGGTGGCGGGAGTAGAATCATTAATGGAATTCCCAGCTGAAGTAACAACAGGGTTTATCAAACTTGGCGGCGGGGAATGCACCATTGCAATGTTGCCCAATGAAGATCTTTTTGCGTGGGCAAGATCCAATGATACTCTCCTTTCCATGATAGAAATGCCCTCATCTATCAAAGAGTGTGTTCGAGAAATAAAACTATCTAGGGTGCCAATTACTTTTTTAGTTTTATCGTTTCCAGCTCTCTGGCTCCTAGTTTTACGAGTAGACATCTCTGGAAGGTTAGAAAAGGAAACAAACTATAATAAAATATCACAACAAATGATCCAAAGATAACTATAAGCACAAGGAGAGCAAAATAGACTACTCAAAGGAAAAGTGACCCCAATAGTTTCAATCAGGAAGGCAACTGTAGCAATCAATACGAACCAATGGTACAAGGGACTAATGAAGGTGCGCCCAGGCCAGGCACTGCAGGCCACGGAGGGCCACAGAGGGCCCGCCCTTTGCCCGGGCTTAGCCCCGGGCGCTCCCGCGCGCTCCCGCGCAGCGAGTAGCTTCCAAGTTTATAGTCCGAAACCTATAGGGCGGGGTTGGGGCGGGGCGGTCAGGGAGAGCGGGGCCAGGTGACACGGCCAGAGACACCGGGACTCCTGGGAAAGCGAGTCCCGGGTCGCGCTCGCAGCCCTGCCGCCTCACCGTCTCACAGAGCCCCACAGGAGCAGCTGGGCGTAAGATCCACCGGCGAGTCAGGCAGGTGAGCAGCGAAGCGGGACCCGCGCAGCGGGTACCGCGAGTTGTGGGTGGTGGGTCCTGAAGAGAACAGAAACCCCGTCTTCCGAGTCCGTTTACAGCAAAGGAGTGTCCCACTGGCGAGAGATCCTTCCCTCCTTTTCACCTGGGGCTGCTGGGGGCGGGGCGGTCAGGGAGAGCGGGGCCAGGTGACACGGCCAGAGACACCGGGACTCCTGGGAAAGCGAGTCCCGGGTCGCGCTCGCAGCCCTGCCGCCTCACCGTCTCACAGAGCCCCACAGGAGCAGCTGGGCGTAAGATCGACCGGCGAGTCAGGCAGGTGAGCAGCGAAGCGGGACCCGCGCAGCGGGTACCGCGAGTTGTGGGTGGTGGGTCCTGAAGAGAACAGAAACGCCGTCTTCCGAGTCCGTTTACAGCAAAGGAGTGTCCCACTGGCGAGAGATCCTTCCCTCCTTTTCACCTGGGGCTGCTGGGGGCGGGGCGGTCAGGGAGAGCGGGGCCAGGTGACACGGCCAGAGACACCGGGACTCCTGGGAAAGCGAGTCCCGGGTCGCGCTCGCAGCCCTGCCGCCTCACCGTCTCACAGAGCCCCACAGGAGCAGCTGGGCGTAAGATCCACCGGCGAGTCAGGCAGGTGAGCAGCGAAGCGGGACCCGCGCAGCGGGTACCGCGAGTTGTGGGTGGTGGGTCCTGAAGAGAACAGAAACCCCGTCTTCCGAGTCCGTTTACAGCAAAGGAGTGTCCCACTGGCGAGAGATCCTTCCCTCCTTTTCACCTGGGGCTGCTGGGGGCGGGGCGGTCAGGGAGAGCGGGGCCAGGTGACACGGCCAGAGACACCGGGACTCCTGGGAAAGCGAGTCCCGGGTCGCGCTCGCAGCCCTGCCGCCTCACCGTCTCACAGAGCCCCACAGGAGCAGCTGGGCGTAAGATCCACCGGCGAGTCAGGCAGGTGAGCAGCGAAGCGGGACCCGCGCAGCGGGTACCGCGAGTTGTGGGTGGTGGGTCCTGAAGAGAACAGAAACGCCGTCTTCCGAGTCCGTTTACAGCAAAGGAGTGTCCCACTGGCGAGAGATCCTTCCCTCCTTTTCACCTGGGGCTGCTGGGGGCGGGGCGGTCAGGGAGAGCGGGGCCAGGTGACACGGCCAGAGACACCGGGACTCCTGGGAAAGCGAGTCCCGGGTCGCGCTCGCAGCCCTGCCGCCTCACCGTCTCACAGAGCCCCACAGGAGCAGCTGGGCGTAAGATCCACCGGCGAGTCAGGCAGGTGAGCAGCGAAGCGGGACCCGCGCAGCGGGTACCGCGAGTTGTGAGTGGTGGGTCCTGAAGAGAACAGAAACGCCATCTTCCGAGTCCGTTTACAGCAAAGGAGTGTCCCACTGGCGAGAGATCCTTCCCTCCTTTTCACCTGGGGAGCTGGGGGCGGGGCGGTCAGGGAGAGCGGGGCCAGGTGACACGGCCAGAGACACCGGGACTCCTGGGAAAGCGAGTCCCGGGTCGCGCTCGCAGCCCTGCCGCCTCACCGTCTCACAGAGCCCCACAGGAGCAGCTGGGCGTAAGATCCACCGGCGAGTCAGGCAGGTGAGCAGCGAAGCGGGACCCGCGCAGCGGGTACCGCGAGTTGTGGGTGGTGGGTCCTGAAGAGAACAGAAACGCCATCTTCCGAGTCCGTTTACAGCAAAGGAGCCAATGCATTATTTTATTTTTCAAGGACCAGTGGTTCTCATATTGGCCATTACTAATCTGTGGAACTCCCGTCAGCACGACTACAAAGTCATTGGCTTCCGGGGGAAGGTCAATATAGCCCCCTCTAAAGTTATTCTTTACCTGGAAGTCCTGGGTAGGCGGTGTAGTTGCCTCGCCAGGCTGGGGTTTTGAAGTTATACCAGCTTTAGTGTTAGCAGGTAAGTGGGTTGGAGCCAGTTTGGGGGCCTTAGGGATTGTAACAGTTGACATTTGGTCCACCTTCACAGTCCTCGGTTTGGGGACCGGGCGTGCAGTGGTAGGTATAGTGGGCAGACTTTGGTGTGCTTCTGCTGAGGTAGCTAGAGAAGTAGTTTCAGCTACAGGGAGGCCCTGATTCTCAAGACTTCTCAAACCGAGAGTGGCCAGAGCAATAATGCTCTTTTCCATCTCAAGTAAGTTATTTTCGATTCGTGAAAGTCTGAGATCTAGAGGAGAAAGAAGCTTTTTAAGGGATTCCCATACCAGATCTATAAATTCCCTATCGTTATTGCCCAAACCATCTATCTGTAAACCTTCAGTTACTGGGGTGGTACCGGGTGATTGCTCGATGGTTGTCCCCACCCCAACTCCCTCCGGTGGGGGCTGCTTCCCAAGAGGCCGGACACCTTTGGTGGTAGGTGTTAAGCCTTTTGTCAGTGTCAAGTGTTGTGACACCGCGATTTTCGCCTTCTTCCGTGAATAGGCGGAACGAGAGCGAGGCTTCCGGTTTGGTTGGGTGGTACTAGGAGCATTAAAAACCACTGGGGGGGGAAGGGTAGTAGTGACATTCTGAGTGCAAGAGGTGGCAGGTACACTCGCTTCCACAAGGTTGGATTGTGAGGTGTGGTGTGGGGAAGGAATACGTTGAGGCGGAGTCGGGTGAACCTCAGCCTGTGAAATTATGCAGTGGGGAATGGGAGGGCGCTCTGGAGTAACCGCCGCAGCTATAGGGCCCAAGGAGGATTTTTTGGAAGTAGCAATAACTTCAGACAGTCTTCTAGCCGCTGCCAACTCAAGAGATACCCGGGTTTGAAGCTTGGATATTTCCTGGTCAATGGCGAAGTTAGTACGGGTAATGAAGTCGTCCATTGGACCACTAATTGGATGACCACCTTTAGAGGCCTTACTCCTGGTTATTCTAGTGCACATATCTTAAGCAAGGGGCAAGGCCAGGCAACAAGTTATATATGGAATGGAGGGCGAAGATTGAACTTTGTGGTCCTCTGTAGTAGGGAGCAGTGGGCGAAAGAGGATGGGCCAGTCCAGTCCGCTCAGTCCTCGAACGGCCCGCTCTTAGCCCGGTCTTTGCCCCGGACTGCGTCCCGCGCTGCGGGAGAAGAGGCTATGTTTAAAGTGTTGGTGAAACCGCACTATGCCAATATAAAATGTCCAAACTCACTGGTGGCGTGTGAGTCCTCAAAGCTGTCGATGTCCCCCTGTGTGATTGGTGGCCGACCATCTGTGAGACAACAAAATAAATATGTGTTGGTGTCTGACATTAAATCATATGTGTCATATTCCTCATACCAATCATCACCATAATAGAAAATGCTACGTAACTGTAGTGTTGCGTTTCATGTTGGCTACATGAAAGGGTCCACTTTGACGGCCATTCACACAAGACTTGTGAATGCTGAGTCGGGACAAACAAGACTATAATGCTAGCTAACATGCACATGACAGTAGTGTGAGACAAACACAAGGCACCATTACTACATGCAACATGATGTTATACGTGCTCTGTGTACGATTGCATTTCTGCAGATCGCACAAGGCAGTCTCGCAGATGTTGTTAGTGTATGACAATCTGGAGATGTCTGATTTCCTTTGACCATTTGTTCCAATAAAATACATTGCCACACAGTAACCATGTTCACAGGTCAGCGTAGCTAACATACCACAATTTATGAGGGCAGCATTTTAACACTACCTTTAGGCCAGCACACCGCTCACATAAACAATGCTTTGTATAATTCATGTACAGTCACCCTTTCTGTACACAAACAATCTTTATCCTGCATGCAGTTTTTGCGCTGGTGTGCCAGCTATGGCACTACAGTGATAAGTGTTGCTCCAGCGCAGTGGGTAACTCAGACTAGCACCCTATGCTTGTCAATATGATGCAGAGTTGTGTCTTGGATGTGCCAACATAAGGCGTGAACACATTACATCTCCCACCTCACTCAGCAACCTTTTTTCAATTAAACACCAGTGCCATACATGTCCTAATCTTGATTTGTTACAGTATTCACAATTAAATATGGAGTTTGCACTTATCACCCTGTAGGCCAGTCATGACTCCGGCGTAGTCCAGGAGGTCAGCTTAACGGGCCAGCAGATCCTGCCAACGGTGCTTCCACTGGCGCAAAGTATGGTCCACTCCATAGTGCAGGAGCAACTGCACCCTCACACGCTCCCACCTCATCTTCTGCACACTTACATTGTACCTTTGGAAGGATACAGCCTCCTCTCTGAAACATCAAGGATAGGTAGAATTTGATCATCCACAGGAAGCCCCCCAATGCCCCCTCAGACATCCTGCCCTCCCTGCCCCCAGCCGGCATCTCGCTGCACACCTGTGAGCCCACAGCCAAAAAAAAGAACACTTTAAAATATCCCGAACAACAACAAAGAAAGTTAACTACCCCAAGACAAGCACCCAACAAGATTGAGGACAAGAGACAAAAGATGCATTTCGGGCATGGCCCTTTCTCAAGGAGCTCTGTTGCAAGGTCGACAAAGTAACTTAAGTCGAACTTGCAATTATACTTACTTCGTTGCGGAGCTGGAAACGTCTCAATAGTTTGCAGTCTTGGAGAGTCGAAGTAAGTCTAATTGCGAGTTCGACTTAAGTTACTTTGTCAACCTGCTATCGCGTTAGGTTACCATTCTAAATCTCCGCTGTTTTTACCATCAGCGCAAGCCAGCGACCGCCCCGAATTTTGCCATCAGGAAACACCCGTTACGTTTTGCCTTTGCACACGCAGTTGTTCAACACGTCACCATGTCACCTTGCACCCATACGGATCACCACAAGACACGTCTAGCATGCACCAATTTAAAACCACACCGATACTGTTTGCATGTTTTGCACGTTATCCTAACCTTTAACTTTGTGTGATGAATATCATATATTTTGGCGTATATCAACTATGTTATTTTCACCAACAGAGCTCCTTGAGAAAGGGCCATGCCCGAAATGCATCGGAGCATTTGTGTTTTTTGGCTACAAATGTGCACTGGAAATCATTAAATAGCGCACTTACGACGTTTGTGCGCTAATCAAGCATCAGTTTAACATACAAACCAGTTTTGACTGTGATGCTAAAAAAAGACACAAGGTTATCATAAGAAAGAGTGCTTTGCAAGCCTTAAATTTTGAACAAGAAAGCATCAATTTAAAGACAGATAGGCAGATATAATGTATGACAAGCTAAATTATATCTTAAAAGACAAACCCACAAAAATCAAGAGCTCTTGGGGAATACACACATACGGTCTGCGCCTGGCATCAGACAGAGTGGTAGTTCGTTAGAGCAACCAGTGGGTTTCATTCTTTTACCCCAAAAAGCAGAAATTAAATCCAGAATTGGTCAGTTTTACTGACGTCATTACTACCCACAGGTCGTACATTTTAGAGAAATAAGCCAAATATTTACCAAATAAGAATGTGAAACTTCACCCAGTCAGGGGTCAGTTTCATGCGCTCAATTGCACGTCTTCTGTTCCATATAGCTAGTGAGAGATTGGCAATGTTGTCATGATAACAAAGAGATAGGTCAACGCCCTTGTGTGCCAAAATGCCTACTTCTCTGCTCCCTACTACATGAGAAGTTCTGCATTTTCGTGATCAGTTGGTGTCCTGCGGTCAAAACGTCTGTGTTCTTGTGGTGTAACAGAACACTGGTTTCACATGAGTAAGGTGACCACACGAGAATTGAGGGGGTGCGGGCCAAATTGCTTCGCAGAAGGAGAAGCTGCTTGAGTTTTTGGGTCACAGAGGCTTAGAGCTTGCAATGTTTAGAAAAAATGATTACAAGACTCTGGTCAATTTAACAAAGCCTATGGATGGAGGCGGCAGGGCCTATGTAAGGGTTTCATGCTGGCTGACGTGGCAAGGATGGCCCAGGTGTGGGCCAAATGGACCTGGTTGTACTATATGATAAAATAGACCCTGCTTCATTACCTCCTCTTGTTCATTTTTTGACACTTTCCATGCTCATGACAAGCTCAGCCCGTCATGAGCCACCCTGCTCGTGTACTCATGACGAGCTGAGCTCGTCGTGACTGTTAGAACGCTCGCACGCTGGGCAAATTCCCCTGCTGTGCGAGCGTTCTAAAGAAACGGGTGTGGTCATGACGAGCTGAGCTCGTCATGAGTACACGACCACCGTGGCTCATGACGAGCTGAGCTCGTCATGAGCATCAGGGCACTGCGCACGCCCCCCTCCCCCCATCACAGTGGGGGAATATACCCCGCAGGGAAGGGGTTAACACAATTCTTGCATTTAATGTATTCCTATTGTTGTTACTTCTACAACTTCTATAAGTGCTAAGTTACTCACATTCCCTTTCTCCTTGCTCTCCCTTTGCTAATTCTGCTATTCTCGGGAGGTGCAACTGCTACGGACATGGTGTGCTGACTGAAGAGCATATCATGCATTAGGACACAGCCCACGTATTTAGAGACAGGTATGACATTGTAACACATGCTGTTTTCTGTATCTGTAGGCCGGTGTGTAACATCCTGCCCTGTCGACGGTCCCCCTGTCCCATCTTTATCAACGACTATATATTCAATTTGGTACAATATTTCTGGGCCATTTAAGCAATATCTCAGGTAGAGCACTGTGATCATAATAAACTATAAAGTGCATAGTCATTATAATGTCAGTATTGGGGGTCAATACTGCTAGTAGCACCCATTGTCATATTTTCTCAATGTTCTGAAAATCTTGAGGCATTGTTCCAATCGTTGGTATGTGTAGTTAGTGTGACTAGTTGGAAGAATGTCTTATCTTCTGCTTTACTTTTACTCTTTTCAAAATGTTGCTGTGGAATTATGCAGAGCTTTACAGTGATCATATCTGTAAACAGAATAATTAACCGTCGCTGCCTGTCTTCAAGTATTTTGAGAAGTTTGCAAGCACTTCTATTACGTAAGCACTTTCAAAAATGAAGAAAACAAAGCGATGTAGAAGGTAAAGTTGTCTCGTTGTCACAACTTGTAGACTGAGGGGTTGGGGCATTGATGTTCCAGACGTCGTTAGTTGGTGTATCATTGGGGTCCGCTTACACACTCTTCCTTTCTCTGCTGTGTAGCATGTGCAACCCTTCAGGATGGGCTTGGGATACCATTCCCACTTGGTAGTTTCTGTGTAGCTCCTAGCCCCTTACACAACCCCTCAATCACATGTGAAATGAACGCCGGTCCATTGTCAGAACCCAAAAGCATAGGTACCTAAAAGGTAGGAACTCTTCCAGGAGGCATTTGGCAATAGTTTGTACATTGCAGTTCTTGGATTGGTATGCCTCAGTCCATTTGGTAAACGTGCACCCAATAACCAACACATACTTGTAGTTTGAGTAGGGTGCTATGTTGAAGAAGTCCTTTTCATGTGGGGAAGAGAAGTGGCCTGGGTCAGTGGAAGTACCCTTTCCAAGTTAACCTTTGTACCAGCATTCAGGAAAACAGTCTGATTATTCCATCACGCCTTACAAGTGATGAACCATGAAAAAGACGGGCCATGGGAGCAAGCATTATCATTGGTTCACATATCTTTCCATTTGGGCCTATCCATATTCCCTCTACTGTTTGCCTTCATCCTCCCCTTTCCCATTCTTCCTTTTCTTCCATTCCTTTCAATAATAAGCTTAGGGTTATAATGCATATCATCATCCTTTATCTTTATATCATGATATTATGTGTAGTAGAAGCAATTTGAACCATTGTGTACTCATAACCAGTTAATGCTATTCCTTTTTTTTTTACACATCTGCATCAATAAATTCTTTACCTCATAATACATAGTCCTTGGAGGAGGTGTGTGCAGCACATTCTACAATTGAAAGTTTGATAGCAACAGGCTTTGCAATAGTTGAGCTATTAATGGTGCATGCTGCAATTGATGGCCAGCTGAGGCAAGGAGGGAACTCCAAATTAAGGAAAGAACCAAAAGGGTATATTGGCATCCCTGTACGGCACTTAAAAAAGACATCCATTATCTCCAAAAACAAAAAAAGAATTAAAACGTTGTACTATAGCTTGTCCCAAAAGCAAACACAGATGAAGAAATCAGTCACAGTAACACCTTTGGGAATCAAAATACTCATAGTGGTCAAACTGTGCCAAGCCTTTATACCTTTAAATCTAATTGCAAACACCCTAAAAGAATGCACCTCAATACTAAAAGACATATTAAATCCATACACACTATATCCAAAAACAGTATAATATGAAGCACAATTATTCAATGCACACTGTTGTTCTGTATTTACATATACTTATATTCTTATTACTAAACCTCAATACATAAATATAATATTACTATACATTATTCATTATTTGTAGTCCCTGGTGAATGCACTGCATTAGAATGCATTTTGCACATCCCACCTTACAATCTAATTTGTTACAACAATATTCTCTTCAACTCTGATGAACCTAGAAATAAAAAAACAATAATATACATATATACATTATTTCTCCTAGATACACATATAAAATAATACATCTCCTGCACTATTTAAGTACGCAAAACCCTTCAAGAACGCAATATAACTAGTTCCCTTCTATCTATATCTGCTTATGAAGATGGCAGTGTTATATGGCGGTGGTATATTTTAGATGGCGGTGAGAACATTGGAATATTTGTGAATAAAAACAGGGTGATCCATGGCAATATACTATTTTTGCTTTCTATTATTTATTTATTTATTTATTTCCCTCAATTGTGGCGCTTATTTTGCCTATTTTATTTTTAAGCAGTCCGTTCAGGCATTGCTGAAACTTGTTGCTGCTTTAATATCATAATGAACACATGGCTGCCTGCCTATAATTAAATTTAGGGCATCTAAGTGAACTCTGTTATATTTTATTCTTATTTATATATATATATTTTATTTCTAACCAGACAAGAGGTGGTGAAAGCAATAATATTGAGCTTATCTGTCCAAACATCCAGACAACAGGAAATACAGTACACTTCTTGGAGATGCAGGGAAGAACTATAAAAAATAATGTACATGTATCCATGTACACTTAGCTTACTTTATCTTAAACAGTACAGTTGTCACAAGGGAGCGGAGCATGCATGCATATATATAGATACACGCATACTCAGTCACTAAACTACATAACGTGAAACCTAAAACACTGTATTTAATCACGGCTGCCCCCTTTTACCAAATCATGTGATCCTAGGCAACTTATTTCTCTTGTTCACCTACATAGCTCAACTGTTCTTCTATCTGTATACACAGATATATTTCTACATATATATATATTGCGCTCGTCAAATCCCGGCAGATCCCCAGAAATGAAAACAGCACTCGGGAGGTTCCTTGTCACAGAGTTAGTTTATTGATCGTAAGCTACACCACAGACGTGTTTCGGTGATTTGCCTTCATCAGTGTGTGTGTTCACACACACAACAAGGTACATTTATCTCGGTCAGCGTTCAGATCGTGTAAGGGTGACGCCCCATTAGTGAGCATAGACAGAGGACTATATCCCTCCCAACAACTGCGAGCTCCATATTGTAATGGTAAATATACACCATATACATAACTCAAAACAGATGCAGTGAGACATTAATTAAATTTAGGGAATCTAAGTGAACTCTGTTATATTTTATTCTTATTTATATATATATTTTATTTCTAACCAGACAAGAGGTGGTGAAGCAATAATATTGAGCTTATCTGTGCAAACATCCAGACGACAGGAAATACAGTACACTTCTTGGAGATGCAGGGAAGAACTATAAAAAATAATGTACATGTATCCATGTACACTTAGCTTACTTTATCTTAAACAGTACAGTTGTCACAAGGGAGCGGAGCACATATATATAGATACACGCATACTCAGTCACTAAACTGCATAACGTGAAACCTAAAACACTGTATTTAATTACAGCTGCCCCCTTTTACCAAATCATGTGATCCTAGGCAACTTATTTCTCTTGTTCACCTACATAGCTCAACTGTTCTTCTATCTGTATACACATATATATTTCTACATATATATATATATATATATATATTCACTGAAAAAACCATAGGTTGTAGACCATATATAGTTAGGGATTAGCATTTACAAAACCTTAATTTACTCACACAAAACCATTGAAATTTGCATATATAGTTAGTTGCACTAACTATATATCGTGCACCCGCAATCCACTGCTGATGATGTCACATATTACATCATTCATGACATGGTCAGTGACATCACTGAATTTTCAAGGTTTTGTAAATGCTAATTCCTAACTATATGTGGTCTATAACCTATGGTTTTTTCAGTGAATTTCAATGGTTTTTTAATAGCAAATATCAAAAGCTGTAAAATGTCAAGTACGTGGTAGGTAAAAACATTTTCGTATTTATGCACGCTGATGTGCTTTGAACGCTGCCCCCCCCCCTCTTTTCTTTTAGGAATATTCTCTCTTTGCAGATAGTGAAGGGTAGGTAACACAGGCCTTTGCCCCCGTTGTAATCCGTCGTGCCTGCTTCCCTCTCCATTTGATTGATTGCTATCCTAGCATTTATTGTTTTGGAATTGGTTCTCTTTGGTTCATTCTCTATTTACAAACAAGCACCGAGTCGCAATACTCTGTTTAGTCTTTGCAGATAGTGAAAAATCATTAAAAAACAAAAGGAATCAAGCAAAATCAGTAGGCCACTAATGGGATCTCTTTTTGACCTCGCTAAAATAGAAACATTATGAACAACCCCTCATGACAAATACGAAACTAGTGAGAGGAACTGAGCTCGACACCATGATGGCTGCAAGACAGCTCGGCTCCGCCGCCCACCCCACCCAAAATAACGACAAACACTATGCAAATATTATAAATATATACAACACACCAGCAAAGTAACAGGGTAAAACGTTTTATTAAATAACTATTTACATGGCAGCCTGCTGCAACATCGATCCAAACAAGCCTTTGTATTTTGGGCTCAAAATAAACCATCAATAGTAAGATTTTCATAGGTGAGTGTAGGTTCATGGTTTTCCATCCACAGACTAAAAGCCTGGAGTGGGAGTGAAAGAACAATAACTAGGTAAGAAGGAAGGCAGAGGTTGTGGGAAGGACTCTGGATATGGTATGTTGCTTGGTCCCTGAGATGCTTCGATGTCACTGCCTTGCACAAATGGCATAAGTCCTGGATGTTGGGTGCCATAGTTGAGGGTCCGGAGCAGCGCTTGTAACACTGTCTGAAGCTTATTTGCACCTGCTGCAGCTTCACTATTCTCAAAGTAAGTGGGGGCTGTTTGTGGACCTGACTGCATTGGAAAACAATGTGATGCGGTGCCTCCCTGAACCGCTTGATGGAGGCCCCCGAGATAATTGCGCCTGCTCCACACCTTGTCCCACAATCCGTTTGACCTGAAGACACGTCCTGCGGTGCCCTGGTCCGACCATTACATATACCTGCGCCAGGAGACGGCGTGGAGTGCAGTAGAAGGGAGAGGCGGCGCAAACGAGCCTCCCCCACCTCCCCAGGTGGAGGTTTCTCAGCTACACCCCAGCGCTTCACTCGACCAGCTGACTTGCGCCCGCTCTTGCAACACAGTGCCTCGCTCGGCCAGCTGAATTGCGCCTGCTCCTGCTATTACAACGTCTCACCCGCCATCCAACGGAATTGCACCCAATCTTGCGGTACAGCGACAGGCGGCTGCTACGGAGCTCACGAAATGGCGGTCGGCTCCACAGACTTGGGCCTCGCCTGCAAAGATGGCTCTGGGCAACCGTGGAACTCGGACGCTTGACTGCTAGGGCATGGGCCCCATTCCCAAAAGAGTCCCCTCAGCCTTGAAGATTCTACAACAGTCACCGGGACCCCCGACTCCCGTAGACTACCGATGGGGAGCGACTGCCATGATTGCTCGCGGAATGGCCACAACGAAGCCACGAGATGGTGGTGCTCTCATGCTAACGCCAGCTTCAGTCTGAAACATCCAGAAACACTGTAGACTACCAATTCGATCAGTTCCGGTGGTGCCCCAACGTGACCCAGTAGAGAAGAACTTGCCCTCCCCTCTTTGATTGATAGTTCTTGTTGCCTGTCCTTCTCTTGTCATTTAACAGAACTTTTTGGACTGCTGAAAGGGGTTGTGTTCCGACCGTTGGTTGGTGGAGACATTTTGACTATATTCTGGACCTGCGTTGTCGCGTAATGCGTCATATGACGCGCCGCGTTTGCGCACCCGGAAGTGCTCCGGTGCGCGAGGCGCAGCTTCCCGGAAACGATCCAGAGCGCGGCGCGCAGCGCGTAACGTAAGCATAACAGGTCATGTGACTTGTTAATAAAACTTTTCATTGGTTCATTTTACTTTTGTTATTCTAATGATGAAAGGCTTGGTCATATGACCTAAAAATAACACTTTTCATTGCTTTCGAACATTTTTTTTTCCCAAATGATGAAAGCCCCACCTTTTTTTTTCTCACTCTGACTTGTAAAGCAAAGGACCCAGATGCATTTACAGTTTATCACTAACAATGTTCCAGGCTAATGTATTTTCCCGGGAAATTTACAACTGTCCTGCAAGTAAAATATTCCTATTTCGAGAAAAAGGGCGTTTCTTCGTCCCATGAGGGAGCCGTTGAGCAAAAGAGGCTCAGCCTGCTGTCTTAGTCGCTGATAGGCATGAATATTGGATTCTTATCGATCACTTTATGTTGCAGGAGTGGAAAACACAACAGCCCTTGACCATTTATCTTTACTGCGTTCCTGCGTATTATACCTTTTAACCGTCATGTAATCGGGATGCTTTATTTCACTTGCCTTTTACTGATTCCAAAACAGTGGCTATTATTCAAAACTTTACCAAAAAAGGTACTACTACCATGTTTTGTTTTAAAAACCTTTATTGTGAAAATGTCAGTATACAAATACGGGCCTATAACCACGTGGGCCGGGCACGGAGCAAACTGGAATCGTATATGATGAGGGGACATTTACACTGTAGAAGAACGTAACGGGCGGGCCATTAGGTTGCAAGAACTAAGGTGTCTAACAGTTGCGGAATCGGTGGACGTACATTTTATAATTAAAGTACGACAGGGCCAGTTACAATAAAATTATCTAGATATACATTTGCGGGCAAGTACCATGAGTGACGTTAATTTGATCTTTCAATAGTACAGTAATTAATAACACATCAAAACTTAATATCAATAGGGATGTCCAAATGTTCAATCAGTACTCGTCCCCGCCCGCCATGTGCTTCAAAACTGCATACGTATCTCGTGATATCAAGGTTGGAAAACCAGTACACAACAAGGAGTTACGAGTCCCGTTTATACCGGCGCCATTTTGGGCGAGGCCGGGCAGGTCCAGGATATAGTCAAAATGTCTCCACCAACAATCGGTCGGACCAGAACCCCTTTCGGCAGTCCAAAAAGGTTCCGTTAAATGACAACAGAAGAGATAGGCAACAAGAACAATCAGTCAAAAGAGGGGACGCTTTCGTGAATGGGGCCCATGCCCTAGCAGGCAAGCGTCCGAGTTCCAAGGTGTCCCAGGGCCATTTTAGTGGACCAGGCCCAAATCCAAAGAGCCGGCCGCCATTTTGAAAGTCTTGTTGCAGCCGCCTTTTGCTGCACCGCAAGAGTAAGCGCAATTCAGCTGGATGGTGGGCGAGACGCTGTAGCCGCAAGAGCGGGCGCAACTCAGCTGGATGGGGGGTGAGGCACTGTGCCGCAAGAGCGGGCGGAACTCAGCTGGAAGGCGAGTGAAACGCTAAGGGGCGCCCCACTGCAGATGAGGTGCCTCCACCTGGGGAGGCGGGAGAGGCCCGTTTGCGCCGCCTCCCCCCCCCCGGGCACCCCACGCCGTCTTTCGGCGCAGCATTGTAGGATGGCCACACCAGTGAAACTTGCTGGACACCACCTCGGTGCCATCCGGATCTCGGCGCGTTCGAGTCACTGTACCGCAAGAGTGGGCGAAATTCAGCTGGATGGCGGGTGAGTCACTGTACCGCAAGAGCAGGCGAAACTCAGCTGGATGGCGGGTGAGTCGCTGTACCGCAAGAGTGGGAGAAATTCAGCTGGATGGCGGGTGTTTTGCTGTACCGCAAGAGTGGGCGAAATTCAGCTGGATGGCGGGAGAGTCGCTGTACCGCAAGAGCGGGCGCAACTCTGCTGAACGGCGAGTGAAACGGCAAAGGGCGCCACACTGCACATGAGGTGCCTCCACCTAGGGAGGGGGGAGAGGCCAGTTCGCGCCGCCTCCCCCCCGGGCACCCCACGCCGTCTTTCGGCGCAGCATTATAGGATAGCCACACCAGTGCGGCAACTTGCTGGACACCACCTCGGTGCCATCCGGATCTCGACGCGTTGTGCTGCCTTCGGCCTATTCGCACATCGGTCCGCTACTGACGCCGCCTCGCAGGCCAACGGATTTTGTAGGCTTTTTATAGCCCAAAGCCGCATAACAGGTCATGTGACTTCTTTATAAAACTTTTCATTGGTTCATTTTACTTTTGGTTTCCTAATGATGAAATGCTTGATCATATGACCTAAAAATAACACTTTTCATTGGATTGAAACATTTTTTTTTCCCAAACGATGAAAGCCCCACCTTTTTTTTTCTCACTCGGCAATCCAAAAAGGTTCCGTTAGATGACAACAGAGGGGACAGGCAACAAGAACCATCACTCAAAAAAGGGGAGGGCAAGTTCTTCCCTACCGGGTCACGTTGGGGCTCCACCGGAACTCATCGAATTGATAGTCTACAGTGTTTCTGGATGTTTCAGACTGAAGCTGACGTCAGCATGAGAACACCACCATCTCGCAGCTCCGCCGTGGCCATTCCGCAAGCAATCATGGCAGCCGCTCCCCACCGGAAGCCTGCGGGAGTCGGGGGCCCTGATGACTTTTGTAGAATCTTCAAGGCTGAGGGGACGCTTTCGAGAATGGGGCCCAAGCCCTAGCAGGCAAATGTCCGAGTTCAAATGTGTCCCAGGGCCATTTTAGTGGACCAGGTCCAAATCCGAAGAGCCGGCAGCCATTTTAAGAGTCCTGTGGCAGCCACCTATCGCTGCACCGCAAGAGTGGGCGCAATTCTACTGGATGGTGGGCGAGACGCTGCAGCCGCAAGAGCGGGCGCAACTCAACTGGATGGTGGACGAGACGCTGTAGCCGCAAGAGCGGGCGGTAAACAGCTGAATGGCGGATGAGGCACAGTGCAGCAAAAGCGGGCGGAAAACTGCTGATTGGTGACTGAAACGGTAAAAGGGCGCCCCACTACAGCAGACGAGCCTCCACCTGGGAAGGCCCGTTCACGCCGCCTCTAACCCCCCCCCCCGGGGCGCCCCACGCTGTTTTTCGGTGCAGCATTGTAGAATGCCAAGACCAGTTCAGCAAGTAAAGGACATCACCTGGGTGCCGTCCAGATCTCAGCGCGTAGTGCTGCCTTCGGACTATTCGCACAACAGACCGCTACTGACCATTGTTGCTTTTGTTTAAAACATTTTTTTTAACGTGTTTACTGTTTTTGGTGCGTTGTATTTATTTATAAGTTATTAAAGTGTTATAATCCTACTACTTTGTTGGAGTGCTATATATTTTTAATGTGACACATAATTGTGAAGACTTTGATGTACAAAAAGGCATCCCTGGAATCTTCCGCTTCAGGCTCGGTCCCACACACCCTCACAGTGAGAATCCCCTCCCCAATCACAATACAGGATCGTTATCAGATAGTAGGAACGCGTGTGGTGTGACGGATCTCATGAGGTGGGGGCCTTGATCTACTGTAACTCCTTTGAAGAGGGGTGATTCTTTACAGTTGAGGCCATAAACTACATCCGCAGGGCTAGGTGATAGCCTGGGACCGGCCTGGACAATCAGACACAAAGGAAGAGGAGTGTCAGAGGGTGCGGTAGTGAATAGGGTGAAAGGGAGGTGTCGGGCGGGCACAGGGTGTGATTCTCAGGGAAGAGCAGCGCAGATGGGGGGAGGTTTATGGCCCATGCATAAGACAGAGAGCGGGGGTGACCAGTGCGTGGGGGAGATGCTTGCGAGGGTGGGGAGCCATGCTGAGGATCGGCGGCGTGCAGAGAGTGGGTCTGGTCAAGGCATCTAAAATGGCTGCCGTGCACGACAAAAGTGTGGCATTGGAAAAAAAGCAAGATGGCGCAGACAATGTTTATCAATACGGATTAATTTATAACAATTATTTTTAACAATATATTTACTCGCAGTGTCAAAATGGCGGTCAACACTTCCTGATTTCCTTCGAATCGAACGTTAACAGACGTCACGATCGGCGGCGTGCAGAGAGTGGGTCTGGTCAAGGCATCTAAAATGGCTGCTGTGCACGACAAAAGTGTGGCATTGGAAAAAAAGCAAGATGGCGCAGACAATGTTTATCAATACGGATTATTTTATAACAATTATTTTTAACAATATATTTACTTGCAGTGTCAAAATGGCGGACAACACTTCCTGATTTCCTTCGAATCGAACGTTAACAGACGTCACGCAGCAAAAAAAAAAAAAAAACGCTCACGCGCAGCCGCTGGAAGACAAGTATCAACATATATGAGCATCCTCAGCCACCCTCAGAAAACATAGGGGGTCAGGATACGTCTTCCGTACCCCCTTATACCCATTTCTCACATTGTTTTTCCTCCATCTTGTAATTTAATTAAAACGAAACACAAAATGGCGAATTCCCGTTTCGCGTCCCGGTTCGCTACCCGGTTCGTGAACCGGAAAGCGCTTCTACCGCAAAAAAACAAATATTTGTTATTTGCCCCACGGGACCCTTTAATAACCCCAACATCATTCCTAGGGGGTCAAGAAGGGTCTACCTTTCCCCCTTTCATTAAATTCCCCCTTCGTTTTTCTCCTCTTCTTGTCTCTCGATCTTACCGAGAGACAAGATGGCGGCAGCTCCGGACTGTTTAGAATGTTGACAGACACCGGAGAGCCAATCAGCTTCGCTTCGCTTCGCAAAGTTCCGTTACGCGAAAAGTTCGCAAACCGGAGCGCTATCCGGGACGCTGTCACAGATATATCTGTTTTTTAAAACGTTAATTTCTCAAAATCCACTGGAGCACATATATTGAGATCCAGCAAAGGCACATCGGGCTAACAGTCCCTACAATTTTGCCAAGTTTTGTGCAAATCCATTCAGCCGTTCGAGCTAAAAGTGAGGCCAAACGCCCTATGGAAAAATGAATGGGAAAAACGCGTTTTGGGACCCCCCTTTTTTCTCGGCCCCCCTTGACGAAACCCCCCCAAATTTTCAGGGGCTGCTCAGAAACAAAATGTGCCATTTTCCTGAAACTTTCAGCCGATTCCGTCCACAAACGCCAAAGTTATTAGACATAGAATTTTCAAAAGTCCCATAGAGAAAAAATCCTAACTATATATACCTACTGGCTATCGCCAGTAGGTAATATATATATATATATTCACTGAAAAAACCATAGGTTATACTCCATATATAGTTAGGAATTTGCATTTACAAAACCTTGAAAATTCAATGAAAAAACCATTGGTTTTAGGCCATATATAGTTAGGGATTTGCATTTACAAAACCTTATTTTACTCACACAAAACCATTGAAATTCCATATATAGTTATAAGCGCTAACTATATATCGCGCACCCGCAATCCACTGCTGATGATGTCACATATTACATCATTCATGACATGGTTAGTGACATCACTGATGACATCACTGATGACATCTCAAATGACATCACTGATGACATCACTGATTACAACATCCAGTGACTGTATGTTTCTGTAAAGTTAAAATATGTTTTACATATTGATGAATGTGTGGATATATAAGTGTCTGGATGAAGGATTTACTAGGTGCATGACTGACTGATTGAGTGAGTGATTAAATGTGTCTCACTGAGTGCATGGGTTAGTGACTAAACTGTTTTAATTTGTGCATCATTATATCTGTTGTTCTACAAACTGCTGCATATGTTGATCAGTAGCTATATGAGTAACTGTATGGGTTGATTGGTTGTCCAAGTATTTGTATGGGAAACTGAGTGTGTGTGTATGGGTGGCTGGAAGGTGTGTGACTCTGTACATAGATGTGTGAGTAGTTGATTCACTATATGTATAGATTCAAAACTGCATGTGGAAACAGCTGTATGGGCGGTTGACTGTGCATGAGTGTATTAGTGAGTGAATGGATATCTCAGTGCTACATGTCAAATTAAGTACATATGTAAAACACAGTACATGTGAGAGTTGACATCTATAAATAACTGTGCAGAACAGCTAATGAATGTGTGAGTGGCTGTATGGATCATTGTGAACATGTATCAGAGATTGTATAAGAGAGTAAAGTAAATATGTGTTAGTATATGTTTGAATAAGTAAGGTGTGTATAACTGTATAGTTGAGAAAATGGAGGTGTGATTGATTTTTGGCATAACTGACTAGGTGTGTGAGTAACTCCATGGATGAGTGACTGTCTGTTTACACTGATTGTATCTAAGGTTATATTAGAGTCTGAAGAGGTTCATGGTATTATCACATGAATGATATCATCAGTGATGTGATCAGTCATGTCAAATGAGATGTTATCAGTGATGTCATCAGTGATGTCATTTGAGATGTCATCAGTGATGTCATCAGTGATGTCACTAACCATGTCATGAATGATGTAATATGTGACATCATCAGCAGTGGATTGCGGGTGCGCGATATATAGTTAGCGCTTATAACTATATATGGAATTTCAATGGTTTTGTGTGAGTAAAATAAGGTTTTGTAAATGCAAATCCCTAACTATATATGGCCTAAAACCAATGGTTTTTTCATTGAATTTTCAAGGTTTTGTAAATGCAAATTCCTAACTATATATGGAGTATAACCTATGGTTTTTTCAGTGAATTTCAATGGTTTTTTAATAGCAAACGTCAAAAGCTGTCAAATGTCAAGTACGTGATAGGTAAAAACGTTTTCGTGTTTATGCACGCTGATGTGCTTTGAACGCTGCCCCCCCCCCCTCCCCTCTTTTCTCTTAGTAGTACTCTCTCCTTGCAGATAGTGAAGGGTAGTTAACGCAGACCTTTACCCCTGTTGTAATCCGTCGTACCTGCTTGTCTCTCCATTTGATTGATTATTATCCAAGCATTTACTGTTTTACAATTGGTTCTCTTTGGATCATTCTCTATTTACAAACAAGCACAAAGTCGCAATACTCTGTTTAGTCTTTGCAGATAGTGAAAAATCGTGTAAAAAAATAAAAGTAATCGAGCAAAATCAGTAGACCACTAATTCGATCTCTTTTTAACCTCGGTAAAATACAAACATTAGGAATAACCCTTCATGAGAAATACGAAAATAGTGAAATGAATTGAGCTCCACACCATGAGGGCTGCAAAACAGCTCGACTCCGCCACCCACACCGCCAAAAATAACGGCAAACCCTATGCAAATATTATAAATATACACAACACACCACCAAAGAAACAGAATAAAACATTTTATTAAATAACTATTTACATAACTATTTTATACTTTTTATTGCCCGATCCGGCTAGCTCAATCGATCGAGCATGAAAGTCATGCACTGATAACAAGCGTTGAGAGTTTGTAGAATGATGTCTTCAGATTTTCCACATACAGTGTAGTGGCGCGAACTGGCAGGGGGCGTTTGGATTCTACCCCTTCTCCAAATAAGATTTTCATACGTGAATGTTCGTTCATGCTTTTTGTCCCTGAGTTGCTTCCATGTCACTGCCTTACATAAATGGCATAAGTCCTGGTTATTGAGTGCCATACTTCAGAGTTCTAAGCAGTTCTTGTAACACTGTTTAAACCTTATTTGCACCTGCTGCAGCTTCACTATTCAAAGTAGTGGGGTCCATTTGTGGACCTGACTGCATTGGAAAACAATGTGATACGGTGCCTCCCTAAACCGCTTGACGGAGGCTCCCGAGGGGCGGTGAGATGGCGCGGACTGAGAGGGGGCGCTTGGCTCCTGCCCCCTCCCCAAGTCGTGTTGCCCTGGTGAGGCCTGAGATCGCCCCCGGCATAGGTGGCCGGCTCCCGGGGTCCGGCGGAATTTTTTCCCTTTTGAAGAATCTTTCATTCTGGACCTTGTCCCACAATCCGTTTCACCTGAAGACACGCTGTCGCAGGGCGCCCCTTTACCGTTTTAGTTGCCATTCCGCCCGCTTTTGGTACTCTGTGCCTCTTCCGCCATTCAGCTGTTTACCGCTCGCTCTTGCGACTACAACGTCTCGCTCACCATGTAGTTGAGTTGCTCCCGCTCTTAAGATTTGACCGAACTTTTTGGACTGCTGAAAGCGGTGGAATTCCGACCGCTGGTTGGTGGAGACATTTTGACTATATTCTGCACCTGCATTGTCGCGTAATGCGTCATATGACGCGACGCGTTAGCGCACCCGGAAGTGCTCCGGTGCGCAAGGCGCAGCTTCCCGGAAACGATCCAGAGCACGCCGCGCAGCGCGTAACGTAAGCATAACAGGTCATGTGACTTGTTAATAAAACTTTTCATTGGTTCATTTTACTTTTCTTTTCCTAATTATGTAAGACTAGGTCATGTGACCTAAAAATAACACTTTTCATTGGATTAAAACATTTTTTTTCCCCAAACGATAAAAGCCCCACCTTGTTTCTGGATGTTTCAGACTGAAGCTGGCGTCACCATGAGAGCACCACCATCTCGTAGCTCCGTCGTGGCCATTCCGCAAGCAATCATGGCAGCCGCTCCCCACCGGAAGCCTGCGGGAGTCGAGGGCCCCCAAGACTTTTGTACAATCTTCAAGGCTGAGGGGACGCTTTCGAGAATGGAACCCAAGCCCTGGCAGACAAGCGTCCGAGTTCCAAGGTGTCCCATGGCCATTTTACTGGACCAGGCCCAAATCCGAAGAGCCGGCCGCCATTTTAAGAGTCCTGTGGAAGCCGCCTACCGCTGCACCGCAAGAGTGGGAGCAACTCAACTACATGGTGAGCGAGACGCTGTAGCCGTAAGAGCGGGCGGTAAACAGCTGAATGGCGGATGAGGCACAGTGTAGCAAAAGCGGGCGGAATGGCGACTGAAACGATAAAGGGGCGCCCCACTACAGCAGACAAGCCTCCGCCATGTGCTTCAAAACTGCATATGTATCTCGTGATATCAAGGTTGGGCAACCAGTACAGAACAAGCAGTTACGAGTCCCATTTACACCGGCGCCATTTTGGGCGCGACCGGGCAGGTCCAGGATCTACTGAAACATAAAAAATGAGGCTGACGTCTCTGAAGCAGTTCACGAACAGCAGGACATAGCAAATAAACATGAACTCTCTAAAGCTGTTAACTCACTGCAGAACAAAACAAGTGAACCTGAAACCTCTGGAATAATTGTCGCTCAAAAGAACAACACACAAAACTCTGTAGAGCCTGAAGAAAAAAAACCAGAAGGGCACTGTAGTTTCAGACACACTTAACACTAATGACGAAACAAAGATATCGTCTGTTTATAAAGCAGTTATCATCTTGACAGAATTGACAAAGAAGTGTACAGACACCAATGCATCAGCATTCTCGGAGATAACATCTTAAGGAACAAAGAAAGACCTGTTCACTCTTGACACCCCAGGTGCTGTGTATATTGCACTATAGTGCTGCATCGACAAAACGGGCAACCCTATTGATGTGGATTTTTCATTATTGATTATTGTAAAGAAATGGCGACTCCCCCCTTTAGCAGATTAGCTAAATGTTTGCGTAATTTAGACATAAAAGTTATATTATTGTTGTTGTTGTTGTTATCGTTATAGTTCTGGTTAATTTAAAAAAATGGTTAAATATATTTACAGTTTTTGTTGCGTTCGTTATATTTAAATATTAATAAAGTTTTAAAATGTAACTGTCTTGGAGTACTATATTTTTTTTAAAAATCGGGTGAATGGGGCCTTGAATCGGGTTATTGTCATGTGTGGGCTTTGCAAGTGTACTGCTACAAGATCGGACATTTCAAACTCAAATGCACGTTCATTTTCTTACCTTTCCGAAACATGGAGCGCAATAGCAGGCAGAGAAAGGGTGATGCACGTGTTGAACACTGCCTGGCCTGCAAATTGTGCCAGTTCCCCCCCCGCCCGAGTACTTCACAAATCTTTAAAAGACCATGCGCTTGTTCAATGGGAAGTGGATAACATGGCTAAGAGCATTTGCTGACTAATGCATGAATATCGCTGACTTCTCAGCGATATTCATGCATTGCGGCCGTTTTTTATCGCATTTGCGATAAACCTTGCTAATAGCAAGGTTTATGTGCGATAAAATTCGCCGAAGTGCGGCGATAATTATTGTCTCTAAACAAGTTAGAGACAAAAATTACCGCTAGTTGTTCGAAATATGCCCCCGGGTTTTTCCTTGCAGGAATCGAGAAGCGAAAGACTAGCACTGAAATCAGTAGTCTCACACCTGAATCGGGAGGGTTGGCATGTCTGGATACTCTACAGCTGGAGCCATACACTACATCCGCAGGGCTAGGTGATAGCCTAGGTCCGGCCTGGACAATCGGACACAGAGGAAGAGAAGTGTCAGAGGGTGCGGTAGTGAATAGGGTGAAAGGGAAGTGTCGAACGGGCACAGGGTGTGATTCTCAGAGAAGAGCAGCGCAGATGGGGGAAGTATATGGCCCATGCATGAGAGAGAGAGCGGGGGTGACCATTGCGTGGGGGAGATGCGTGCGAGGGTGGGGAGCCATGCTGAGAATCGACGGCGTGCAGAGAGTGGGTCTGGTCAAGGCATCTAAAATAGCTGCCGTGCACGACAAAATTGTGGCATTGGACAAAAACGCAAGATGGCGCAGACAATGTTTATCAATAAGGATTCATTTATAACAAAATATTTACTCGCAGTGACAAAATGGTGTTCAACACTTCCTGATTTCCATCGAATCGAACGTTAACAAACGTCACGCAGCAAAAAAAAAAAAAAAAAAAAAAAAACCACGCACAGAGCGGTTTTTAGCCATGTTATCCAATGGAAGGTGGATAACATGGCTAAGAGCATTTGCTGGATAATGCATGAATATCGCTGACTTTTCAGCGATATTCATGCATTGTGGCCGATGTGCGGCGATAATTTTTGACTCTAAACAATTAAAACGAAGCACAAAATGGCGAATTCCCGTTTCGCTACCAGTTTGCGGCCCAGTTCGCGGCCCGTGAAGCGCTTCTACCGTGAAAAATAATTTTTTTTTTATTTTCCCCACGGGACCCTTTAATAACCCCAACAACATTCCTAGGGGGTCAAGAGGGGTATACCTTGCCCCCTTTCAATAAATTCCCCCTTCGTTTTTCACCTCTTCTTCTCTCTCGATCCTACCGACAGATAAGATGGCGGCCGCTCCGGACTATTTAGAATGTTGACAGACACCGGAGAGCCAATCAGCTTTCTGTTATCCAATGGAAGGTGGATAACATGGCTAAGAGCATTTGCTCGATAATGCATGAATATCGCTGACTTTTCAACGATATTCATGCATTGTGGCCGATGTGCGGCGATAATTTTTGTCTCTAAACAATTAAAACGAAGCACAAAATGGCGAATTCCCGTTTCGCTACCAGTTTGCGGCCCAGTTCGCGGCCCGGGAAACGCTTCTACCGTGAAAAATCATTCTTTTTTATTTTCCCCACGGGACCCTTTAATAACCCCAACAACAATCCTAGGGGGTCAAGAGGGGTATACCTTGCACCCTTTCAATAAATTCCCCCTTCGTTTTTCACCTCTTCTCTCTCGATCCTACCGAGAGATAAGATGGCGGCCGCTCCGGACTGTTTAGAATGTTGACAGACACCGGAGAGCCAATCAGCTTTCTGCGCGCAAAGTTCCGTTTCGCGAAAAGTAAGCGGACCGGATCGCTGCCCAGAGCGCTGTTACAGATATATATCTTGGTTTGAACGTTAATTTCTCAAAAACTACTGGAGCACATATATTGAGACCTAGCAAAGGCACATCGGGCTAACAGTCCCTACAATTTTGCCAAGTTTCGTGCAAATCCATTCAGCCGTTCGAGCTAAAAGTGAGTCCAACCGCCCTATGGAAAAATGAATGGGAAAAACGTGTTTTGGGACCCCCCTTTTTTCTCGGCCCCCCCTTGACGAAACCCCACCAAATTTTCAGGGGCTGCTCAGAAACAAAATGTGCCATTTTCCTGAAAATTTCAGCCGATTCCGTCCACAAACGCCAAAGTTATTAGACATAGAATTTTCAAAAGTTCCATAGACAAATAATCCTAACTATATATACCTACTGGCTATCGCCAGTAGGTAATATGTATATACATATATATATATATATATATATATATATATATATATATATATATATATATATATATATATATATATATATATATATATAATATAATACCTACTGGCGATAGCCAGTAGATATACATAGTTAGGACCTAGTTACCATAGGAAATTCCGAACATTCTATTGGGAATAACTTTGGCGCCGATTGAGGGATCTGCCTGTAATATTCCTCAAATTTGCCTCGCTGCACTCCGCTCCTTCCCTGAAAGTTTTGGGGGGATTCGTCAAGCGGGGGCAGAGAAAAAAGGGGGGTCCCAAAACGTGTTTTCCCCATGTTCATTTCCATTGGGACATTCGGACAAGACTACAGCTCGAACGGCTGAACAGAATTACACCAGAGTTGGCAAAATGGTAGGGACTGGTATGCAGCAGTGCCTTTTGTATGTTTGGTGAAAATCCCTCCAGTAGTTCTTGAGAAATTTGAATTTGAAATTTTTCAAATGCCATTTTCTATGGGACCTTTAGACAAGGCTACAGCCCGAACGGCTGAACGGAATTACACCAAACTTGGAAAAATGGTAGGGACAGGTATGCAGTAGTGCCTTTTCTATATTTGGTGAAAATCCCTCCAGTAGTTGTTGAGAAATTGAATTTGAGCAAATTATATATCTATATGCGCTCAACATTCAATTGGGAATAACTTTGGCTCCGATTGAGGAATCTGTGTGTAATTTTCCAGAATGTTTGCCAGCTCCGCTCCTTCCATAAAAGTTTTGGGGGGATTCGTAAAGCGGGGGCCGAAAGGGGGGTCCCAAAACGTGTTTTCCCCATGTTAATTTCCATAGGGACCTTTAGACACGGCTACAGCCCAAACGGCTGAATGGAATTACACAAAACTTGGCAAAATGGTAGGGCCTGGTATGCAGATGTGCCTTTGCTACGTTTGGTGAAAATCCCTCCAGTACTTCGTGAGAAAATTGAATTTGACATTTTTCAAATGGCATTTTCTATGGGACCTTCAGACACGGCTACAGCCCGAACGGCTGAACGGAATTACACCAAACTTGGCAAAATGGTAGGGACAGGTATGCAGTAGTGTCTTTTCTATATTTGGTGAAAATCCCTACAATAGTTGTTGAGAAAATTGAATTTGAGCAAATTATATATCCATATGCGCTCACCGTACGCGTACGGTACGCGTACCGTACGCATACGTGCACGCACCCTTATGTGCGCGAGCAAGTTTCTGATTGGCTGGCAGTCGACTGTCAACATTCCAAACTGTCCAAACCAGGAAGTGTTGGTCACCATCTTGTTTTTCAGGAGAACTGAGGCACAAGAGAGCCCAAAACAAGAGTGGAAAACACGAAAAGGGGGCAGGGTAGAGACCCCCCAACCCTCTAGACCTTCTCAGGGGGTCCAAAAAGGTCCCCAAAGGGCAGAAAAAAAAGAAAAATAAAAAAAATCACGGGATACGCACACCGTACGCGTACCGTGTGCGTACCGTGCGCGTACCGTGCGCGTACACCGCGATTTAAATGTCTTTTTTACAAAAATTTGCACTTGGTGGTCCTTCTGGGACCCCCTGAGAAGGGCTAGGGGGTCAGGGGGTCTCAGCCCTGCCCCCTTTTCGCGTTTTCCACTCTTGTTTTGTGCTCTCTTGTGCCTCACTTCTCCTGAGAAACAAGATGGCTGCTCAGGTGGTCCCAGAAGGATAATAACATATATAAACGTTATCTGCTAATAGAATTAGCATTTACAAAACCTTTGAAATTTATTGAAAAAAAATATAGGTTTCACGCCTGATATAGTTAGGAATTAGCATTTAAAAAACCTTGCAAATTCACTGAAAAAACCATAGGTTTCAAGCCTTATATTGAGGAAATATAAATTTTTGGTCAAGTTGTGTTCCCTAGCGCGTACCCCACCGACTCCATGTACCAGCTTAAAGTGCATGTAACTTCCCTCCTGTGCCAGCTATGAAGACGCAAATACATTTGCGTCCAACGTTAACTTGTCCTCTTTCAGACCCACCATAAATGGGTTAAATAGTCCGTTCCTAAGTATGCTATGCCAACGTCTTTTTGTAGTGTACTTTACGTGTTTTTCATGCTCTGGCAAAGTAGGCCCTGAATTTCTGCCATCGAGCCTCTTTTTCTGGCTTCTGACTATGACAGTCTCAGCCCAGGCTGCTTCTGTACCCGTGAACTCTGACTTACTTCCAGCGCGGCCCCTCGCGCTCAGCTCAGCCTGCTTTCTGCCAAGACTGACTATAACCTTCGAGTTATCTGTTCCGCTCCTCAAAAATGCATTCCTGCCTACCAGCTTCAGTAAACATCCCTCCAGCTGCAAATCCAAAGGGCCGACCCGTCTCAGTGCAAGTAATTCATAGCTTCTGTTACCATGCCTCCATGGAAGGCCCCGTGCCCCCTACGCTTCTCATGCAGACACTTAGGCGCTTATACACGCATCCACAGTTAGCATAGGATAGCTTCTGCCCTAGAGACCTTTCCGCCCAGATAATATGGTTCCTAAACATCAGATATCAGATATGATAGAAGTACAAGTTGATCTGACATGCCAGACTTCTGTCTCTTTCCGTCAGTGTAAATGTCAAGTCCCCTGCACCCCTCCAATCACACGTCATACAGCTGCGCACGCATCCAAGCTTCCGATTTCTGCTGACATTGCAACATTTCTGTTAACACCACCCCTTGGTGCCACCCACTTGCGTCATCTATCAGTGACGTTTCTAGCACACACCTCCAGTTCACGCCTCTTGATTACGTACTAGTACCACGTGTATACTGTTATCTTGTCTTCTCTCAACGGTTACGCCTCCTGCACTGTTACTTATGATGTGAATTAAGTATATAAGCTATGTATTGTCAATAAAATGTAGCGCTCTATCCTTTCTGACACCCCTGTGGTGGTCAGAATCCGATATCCTGGTCATGACCATTCCTTTTTGAGGAATAAAACCCTTAGAAACTCTAACACCACGGACTCTGGTCTTTTCCTTTCCGATCTGAGTTATTATTGATTAAGTACTTACCTGCATAGAAATTAAGAGAGTAAATTAATTATTTACGTCATTTTGGCGCCCGAACAGGGACCCCTCCCCCACCTCACGCGCCGGTTGGCGCATTGCAAGCTCTGTCCCCTGCCATCAGTTAGATGGAATCAACGCGTACCGGCAGGATTTCCTGCATCTCCCTCTGACCCACGGAGGTGACGAAGACTGCGATCAGTGCCCAGACGAGGCGGTGAGGAGTGCGGAGGATCCCGACCAGAGCCTAGCCGAAAGAAGCAAGGTCCGAGGTGTCAAGAGGCCCACCAGTTTTCCGAAGTTTTCCGAAGTTTTCCGAAGTTTCCCGAAGTCGAGCCGAGTCGAGTCGAGTCCAGTCGAGTTTTCCGAGGCCTTCTGTTTCCGTGCTTCCCGGTGAGTACCATTGCTGGGACGTATCTAGACGGGTTCTGGTACACAAGTCCGGTCTGCACTGTTTTTAAGCAGTGTATCTGTACTGTTTAGCAGTATATCTAGTATTCTGAATTTCTGCACTGTTACACTAGTGTATCTGTACTGTTGAGCAGTACATCCAGTATAGGGGGTAGTATGTCTCAAATGTTTTCTTGTGTGATTAATGTCGTGGTATGAATGTGACCGTTTAATGTGCATTATTGTGTTTCTCGTATAAAGTAGCTGTAACCAGTATTAAGGAGTAAGGATTGAGTATTCAGTAATAGGTAAACAAGATGCCGTTTTTCAACAAGTTAAAGCAGATAGGAACTAGGAAAGGGATACTGGAGGAAGAAATTCCTATTCCCCCTAGGGACACTCCAGGTAACTTTATGTATCATAAACATGGCATAGATGCCATATTGTATCTAGACTTATGGGCCGATTATACCAAACACCTAGACGAAAGACACAGATGGCCTGTTACCGGAACATGGGATGCCGAGTGCATCATGAAGGTAGAAGAAGTATTATGGAAAAAGAAAGCTAGACAATCTCAGAAAGACGCCATAGAATTTTGGCGTAAGGAATCACATAAGCGTGCTGAGAAAGCACTCCGTAGAGAGGACAGACTTAAAGAATCAGACAAGGCCCAAGAAAACGAGTTAGTTACTGAAGGGATCCGAGTAAAAACAGAACAAATAGACCGTGCCCGAAACAATCTCGTAAATGGTATGTATCTCGCAGCCGAGGGTACACCTGAGGCCCTATCAGAAATACCGAAAAACTTACCGCCACCATTAGTTCCAACTAAAGTAATGCATAAGACTACTAAAGACATATTCCTAAATTCTTATCTAGAGGATGTAGCACCGGCTCACACCAATCTGCCTGTACGTGCCTTGCCTAATGACAGGGACGGGGGTGGCACCCCGCCCCCGGATCATGTCCCGCCAGTACCGCGACAGACCTCCCCCGCTCCGCCAGCTCCGCCACTTCCCGTACCCAAAACTGACCTACCGAAACCACATCTACCTGATCCTACTAAACGACAAATTCAAGTTCAGATACAGACTCCACAGGGTGATAATGCCCAAGCGTCCGCCTCAGGAGGTGCGACCGCGGGTCTTCGGACCCCGCCATTAACACACAGATTCAATCTCAGGGATATGCAGAGTCCTCTCACGTTCAGGCCACCCCGCCTTGATGCATTAAAGGAAAACATCTCAGTTTGCAGATATGATCCAGTACCCGGAAAAAACGATCTAATGATATTGGCATCACTACGGTTAAGATCTGCTACTGATATCTTGCTATGCTATGTAGGGATGAAGGACCGTCTAGATAGAATATATGAGTTTGTTCAGACAGGGAAAGACCCTGACAGTATCAAGGATGCCATGGAGAAACAGAAAGTTGACATTCAAGCACAAATACTACGATTTTTCATAAATTGCCTAATAAGAGAACGAGACAGGCCTGGAACAGATCAAAGTGAATTAGATGCACTAAACAAGTGGGGTCAAAATATAGCCGAAGGAAAACATGACAAGGGGGCTTGCATAGCCAGTATGTACAAGAAAATTAGAAAAGCAGTGATAACAGTACACCAGAAAGGGAATGACAAAGCTTCCTCCGAGGAGGAAGAAGAACTTGAAGAACCAGAAAGGACTCTAGATACTATAGCGTATGTAGGTAAGGGAACTTACCTTAGGAAAGGCATCCGTCCAGAAAGCAAGAGAGTTTTTCTCTCTGCTTTAACAAACCCGAATTCTTCTGAACACCAGTTCCAGGAGACTGATAAAAGACTACGAGAAAGAATGGGGTACCATGTACTCAATTCGATGGATGAACAAGAACTAGCCCGGTCAGCCATCTTATGGGCCGAAAATCCGGACATATATAATGATGATACCTTAGCGCAGACGTTTCTAAACCTTTCCCCAGACGAACAGAAATTAGCAGGTGTATACATGATTCAGCACCTCCTCACGAAATACAGAAATAAACATTCCGATCCAGGTCCCTTACACGAAACATTAGAAGCACTACTCATGGATAGATGGAGAGGTTTCAGTACCAAGTTAATACAAATAATTCTAGAACAACGACATAAATATAACACTTTCATAAGCTCTGAATATGTTCCAGCCCCGCCTCCAGAAAGGAAAATGTACCACATGCAATGCGGGAGTGGCATTGAAAGCCAGAACCCCTTACGAGAAGTACACCCAGTTATGGGTACGGATCATGTCTTGAAACGTGTATATGTGCACACGCCACTAACTAAGTTAGAACTGTTAGAAATGAAGAAACTAGTCCCGTGTCATGATAAAGACCCTGCAGGTTTTCACAGAGAGCTTAAAGACATGTTGTTAATGGGGGATTACACGTATGATGATATTATGAAAATGTTAAAAGTACTGTTGCCCACGGGCATTTACGAGAAATTAAAGGAAAAAGAATGGGAGGTGGGGGACACAAAGATTGCATGGGCAGAAATAGAAGACGGAGAAAGCAAACGGGTCCCCGGAGTAGGCCTTGGGGACAAGACTAAAGCATTACCCGGATTAATAGTACAGGTTTTGCCAAGATTATTGACAACTAGAAAGGAAGATTGGGACGCCATCTCGTCCTGTAAACAGAAACATGATGAAGATACTAGTGACTTCTATTCAAGATTCGAGAAATGTTTCATTATAAATAGTTGCCTACAACCGAGCAGCGAATCATATCCACACCTTTTTGTATCAAAACTAGTCGAGAACTCTCTACCATTAGTTAAAAATAGAGTGTACAAAGTTGAAAGTACTTGGCAGGCAAATACGCCATCCCAGATGTTACAAATGTTACAATATCATCAGAACAGAATTAGGGAAGAACAAGATCAGGAACAGAAACGTATGAAAGACACCAAGATGAAAATGTTAGTAGCTCAGACGGTCCCAGCCGACGGCCAGAGAAAAGGTGGGACCCAGACAAGTCACACTACAGCTTCCGTTAAAGGGACATGTAATTACTGTAAACAGCCAGGTCATTACGTACATGAATGCCCAGTCCTGAAACATAACATAGCAACAGGTAAAACTAAAGAAAGACCGCATCCGCCTAGACAAGACCAGGTCCAGCAACAGACCTCGCAGAATACACAGCCTATGCATGCTCCATCTCATACAGCACAGACAGTAGCAGGACCACAGCCCATTGCCGCGACTCAGCAAGTCTCGCAACAGATGTACCAGTATGCCCAATCTGCATATCCAGATTACCCCCGATATACATGAAACAGCCTAGAGAGGGAAGGTGGTTTGCCTCTTATTGAAATTCCTGTAGATCAAGAAGGTCCTTATGTACACAGTCACGTATTGGGAAAAGACAGAAAGTTTTTAATTGACACAGGGGCAAGTCGCACCACAATCAGTCATAATGAAGTCCCAGGGGCACCCCTCTCAGGCTCACAGAATGTTTCCCTTGGTTTTTCAGGACAGCCTATTGTAAATGAAGTATCGGAACCAGTACCCTTGGCTGTGGGTCCATTATCACGAGTTACAGATTTGCTACTTACGAACTCATGCCCAGAAAATCTGTTAGGAATCAAAACTCTGAAGGCTCTAGGAGCTATAATATGCTGTTCCCCGGAGGGAGTTAGACTCTTTCTACGGGATTTCAAGGGTCATTATGTTTTACGAGAATTTGATGTCAGATTAAAAAATGTACCAGATCACCTATGGGCAAAAGGCCCAGCTGACGTAGGTTGTATGCATATCACTCCATACCGTGTTTCACTCAAGCCAGGAGTTGTTTTACCCCGAATCAGACAATACAAGTTACCACCCGATGCTGTAGTGGCTTTACTGAAAATCATTGACGAGCTTATTGCCCAGGGAGTGGTCGTAGAGACCGACTCCAATATCTGTAATTCACCCATCATTCCAATTCTTAAACGTACTGACCCCAATGCACCGCCAGTATATCGGCTGGTGATTGATCTTCGAGAATTGAACAAATGCATTGTACCACAGTACCCTGTGGTCCCCGATATCTCTTCCCTATTGACTGCTATTGATTCAGAAGCAACGTTCTTTACTGTAATTGATCTCAAGAACGCTTTCTTCAGTGTACCTATTGATCCGGAGAGCCAATATCTCTTCGGATTCAGTTTAAATGGACGAAGTTTCAAATTTTCCCGCGCACCTCAAGGATTCACAGAAAGCCCCAGCATCTATAGTCAAGCACTGAAAAGACAACTAGATTGTATTCAAATGCCAGTTAACACCGCTTTACTGCAATACGTCGATGATCTACTGATCACCGCACGAAGTGAGCCCGAATGTGAACAAGCATCACTGACAGTTTTACATTTTCTGGCAGACAAGGGACACAAGGTGTCTCCTTCGAAGCTACAATTCTGTGTTCAGCAAGTTGTATACTTGGGTCACTTGCTGTCCAAAGTGGGGAGACAGCTCACTCCCGATCGCATTCAGTTAATTGTAAACATGCCAAGACCCCAGACACAAAAGGAAGTGCGGGCCTTCATAGGCCTCACCTCGTACTGCAGACAATGGATTCCTCAATATGCATTTCTAGCTAAACCACTCATCCAGTTAACGACGCAGGAGGCAGCAACTTCGACTGCCCTCCCTTGGACTCAGGAACATACACAAGCCTTTGAGGAATTAAAGAAAGCATTATGCCAAGCACCAGTTTTAGCGACACCATGTTACAGCAAACCGTTTACACTTTTTGTTACAGAACGTGATGGTACAGCATTGTCTGTCCTCACTCAAGATCAAGCAGGTTCACATAAGCCTTGCGCCTATTTTTCAAGTACATTGGACTCAGTAGCCCAAGCACTCCCTGCGTGCTTAAAGTCAGTAGCAGCAACAGCGTTAGCAATAAGACAGAGCGATTCAATCGTTTTAGGCCATCAGTTAACAGTACAAGTTCCACACTCTGTAGAGGTTCTTTTAAACAGAACTCAGACTCAACACTTGACTATAGCACGATTGACAGGTTACGAATTGACACTATTCCAGCCACACATAGAAATCAGACGCTGCAGTATCCTGAACCCAGCAACACTGTTACCTACCATTATGACAGATCCAGCTCCGCATGATTGCATAGAGATCATTAATGCAGTAACAAAGCCCCGACGAGACTTAACAGATGTTCCATTGACAAATCCAGACCTGACACTTTATGTGGATGGTTCATGTATGAGAACAAGTACAGGAGAGTTAGTGGCCGCGTATGCCGTGACCACTGAAACTGAAGTTAAAGAAACACATCGTATTGATACATTGTCTGCTCAAGCGGCAGAGCTCATCGCTCTGACCCGAGCCTGTATTCTAGCCAAGAACAGAAATGTCAACATATATACTGATTCCCGTTATGCGTTCGGAGTTGTACACGACTTCGGCATGTTATGGCAAGAACGAGGTTTTCTGACCTCTCACGGTACCAAGATCCAACATGGTCCCCTCATTCAAGCACTGTTGGAAGCAATACATCTGCCTTCAGGCATATCCGTCATGAAGTGTAAAGCACATACTAAAGTCACAGATTCTGTTTCCCAGGGCAACGACCTGGCAGACCAGACAGCAAAATGTACAGCATTGACTGACACTCAGACAACTGACGTGACAAAGACAATAGGACCGACAAATTGTATGACAGTCAGGGATCCCGCACTAGATGTTATTGATATTCAGACACACGCTACCCCAGAAGAAATAAAGAAATGGATTGAACTAGGAGGGATCCAGACAGATCAAGGTTGGATGACAAAGGGAAAATCTACATGGTTTCTCCCTGACTCTATGGTTCAAGTCATGATAAATACAGCACATAGCCCAGCACACCTAGGAGAGAAAGCGATGTTAGACAGTTTACAAAATCTTTGGAACAATAAACACTTACGAGCAGCAGCGAAACAGAAAGTGCGTACTTGCATGATCTGTTGTCAGTTCAATCCAGGTAAAAGCGTCCCTGTAGAGCAAGGTGGATTTCATCCTCCCGATCACCCTTTTGAAGTCCTCCAGATGGATTATATCCAGATGGACCGTTGTCGAGGATTTAAATATGTTCTCGTAGTTGTCTGTGCTCTGTCCCGCTGGACCGAAGCATACCCAGTCCCAGATTACACTGCCCCGACCACTGCCAAGCAGTTGGTTCGTGAATTCTTCCCACGATACGGCTTGCCTCGTGTCGTGTACTCAGATAACGGTCAGCCATTCTCATCCGCACTAATGAAAGAAGTTTCTTTATTACTGGGATACCAGTGGAAATTCCATTGTGTCCGACATCCCGAAGCCGCAGGCCTTGTAGAAAGACATAACCAGACACTAAAGATCCGCCTTGCCAAAATATGTCAGGAGAAAGGGGTCGACTGGATAGTCGCCCTGCCAGTGGCACTATTCTACATGAGAATGGTTGCCCATTCGAGATCAGGGCTATCTCCGTACGAGGTGGTCTTTGGCAGACCACCGAATATGGGGGGGACGCCCATTCCGAAAAAGATTACTGATGTTGATTGTAACATGTTGACAGATTACCTTGCCTCCTTGATGTCTGCACTCCAATCATGTCGTTCACAGGTTGCCGCAGCCTTCCCTGACAACACTGATGTAAAGCCGCATGACGTCCGTCCTGGGGACCTCGTCCTAGTGCGCAATTTTGATAGAAAGAGTCCGTTGGAGCCCCGCTGGAAATCACCGAAGACCGTCCTTCTCACCACGAGGACCGCCGTGAAGATCGAAGGGAGAAAGGGGTGGGTTCACACGAGTCATGTGAAAAAATTCTTTGGACTGAAACCTGATCGAGACTCGTCCACCCCCACCAAAGACTGTGTTGAGCCAAAAGACTTTACAGAATCTGAACGAGAAAAAACTCCCCAAGAAGAGTATCGCATGAAACTCCGATCTAGCAAGTCAGACAGTTTAATTGTTTAAGTCCTCCCCTAGGTGAATCGGTTAAATAGTTTCTGACATGTATCCCCTAGATCGAGATAGAGAGAGAGAGAGGCGAATTAAGAAACGTACATATTGTAAATCACTGCGTAGTCACTGTATAGTGACACTATTAATCATGTTTATTCTGAGTATTTTAATTATTGTTGCTAGCATCCTTTTACCTATCTACTACCCTATTTTCAAGCGTGAACAATCTGTTTACAATGTCTCTGCTGAACACACTTTTAGCAAGTTACCTCCACATGAACTCTCCTACAGACTTGCGCTGCGCAACAACACGTTCATCAGTATGTTACATCATTCCCATCAAACTAACAATGCTACAGACTGCTGGATATGTGGCCGACTCCCTCCCTTCCAGAATTACAAGGGAGCTCTGCCCCTCTTTCCGTACCCGTTCACTCACAATGGCTCCTGCGGTGCATGGTTTAAAATAATTAATTCCTTAGATCCTGATATTGCTGTTTTCGACGGGGGCTGGGTTTGGGGAAACCTGAACTTGGTCCTGCTCGACGTTTGTTACCCAGATAAGGAGGGACTTCCCACTAGAATAGGAACTGATCTAGAAAATGAAGTGTATGGATTAGGTAACTATACAATTAACTTTATGATTCTTACTGTTGAATCCGAAGACGCACCTGTTATACCGACTATGTCAGTATTGCCAGTTACTGGCGAATTATGTATCAGGAAGAAAGGTTCAGTACACTTAGGTCATAGTAAATGCACTACTGTGGTCGAATTCAGCGATCATGGAAAATCGTCCTTTAAAGCTATTAGTCATTCCTACTTTGTTTGTGGTCATACCGCATACATACGTCTACCTCCAGATTGGGATGGTACCTGTTACATTGCATTCCTTCTGCCACCTGTTTTCCTAGCTCCCCCTGATTACCATAGAAATACCAATCTAGTAAAGAATAGACCCAGAAGAGATATCCCACTTGTCGACTACACAGAAACGGCATGGGAACAGTACACCGATTTTAATAAAGGATTCTTTTTCTTTTTAGGACCTGTCCAGAATAGTAAATTAATACGTAGATTAACTAGAACGCTTGAAGCAGTAGTGAATGAAACTGCCTCCGCCTTAGGTAACTTAACAGAAGAACAGTCCGCCATGCGGGTTGTTGTCCTTCAGAATCGTCTTGTTATTGACGTCATCTTGGCAGATAGAGGCGGAGCTTGTAAGGTCATCGGGTCAAGTTGCTGTGTTTTCATATCACAAAACGCACCATCTGTATATCAAGCTATTACACGTCTCCATAAAATTGCAAATCAGATACATCAGAATCCAGGCACCTGGACTTGGTCCGGTTGGTTCTGGACAACGTTAACCGCTTGGGGATGGAAGATCCTATCCTTCCTAGGCATTGGCCTAGTCCTAGTATTCAGTTGCTGCCTGTGCCTGCAGTGTGGGCCAGCGATTTGTGGACTATGTGCCACCTCTTGTATTGAACATTCCAGTTTTTTTGCAAAACGTAAAAGAAAGAAAGAAGAACAAATGATGTTACAAGAACAAACTGATCGATTCATGAGGATCGATATATCATGAAGGGTCCGTAGGGAACAAGGAGGGAATGAGGAAATATACATTTTTGGTCAAGTTGTGTTCCCTAGCGCGTACCCCACCGACTCCATGTACCAGCTTAAAGTGCATGTAACTTCCCTCCTGTGCCAGCTATGAAGACGCAAATACATTTGCGTCCAACGTTAACTTGTCCTCTTTCAGACCCACCATAAATGGGTTAAATAGTCCGTTCCTAAGTATGCTATGCCAACGTCTTTTTGTAGTGTACTTTACGTGTTTTTCATGCTCTGGCAAAGTAGGCCCTGAATTTCTGCCATCGAGCCTCTTTTTCTGGCTTCTGACTATGACAGTCTCAGCCCAGGCTGCTTCTGTACCCGTGAACTCTGACTTACTTCCAGCGCGGCCCCTCGCGCTCAGCTCAGCCTGCTTTCTGCCAAGACTGACTATAACCTTCGAGTTATCTGTTCCGCTCCTCAAAAATGCATTCCTGCCTACCAGCTTCAGTAAACATCCCTCCAGCTGCAGATCCAAAGGGCCGACCCGTCTCAGTGCAAGTAATTCATAGCTTCTGTTACCATGCCTCCATGGAAGGCCCCGTGCCCCCTACGCTTCTCATGCAGACACTTAGGCGCTTATACACGCATCCACAGTTAGCATAGGATAGCTTCTGCCCTAGAGACCTTTCCGCCCAGATAATATGGTTCCTAAACATCAGATATCAGATATGATAGAAGTACAAGTTGATCTGACATGCCAGACTTCTGTCTCTTTCCATCAGTGTAAATGTCAAGTCCCCTGCACCCCTCCAATCACACGTCATACAGCTGCGCACGCATCCAAGCTTCCGATTTCTGCTGACATTGCAACATTTCTGTTAACACCACCCCTTGGTGCCACCCACTTGCGTCATCTATCAGTGACGTTTCTAGCACACACCTCCAGTTCACGCCTCTTGATTACGTACTAGTACCACGTGTATACTGTTATCTTGTCTTCTCTCAACGGTTACGCCTCCTGCACTGTTACTTATGATGTGAATTAAGTATATAAGCTATGTATTGTCAATAAAATGTAGCGCTCTATCCTTTCTGACACCCCTGTGGTGGTCAGAATCCGATATCCTGGTCATGACCATTCCTTTTTGAGGAATAAAACCCTTAGAAACTCTAACACCACGGACTCTGGTTTTTTCCTTTCCGATCTGAGTTATTATTGATTAAGTACTTACCTGCATAGAAATTAAGAGAGTAAATTAATTATTTACGTCAATATAGTTAGGAAATAGCATTTAAAAAACCTTGCAAATTCACTTAAAAAACCATAGCTTTCAGGCCTTATATAGTTAGGAATTAGCATTTAAAAAACCTTGCAAATTCACTTAAAAAACCATAGGTTTCAGGCCTTATATATTTAGGAATTAGAATATTAAAAACCTTGCAAATTCACTGAAAAAACCATAGGTTTCAGGCCTTATATAGTTAGGAATTAGCATTTAAAAAAACATTGAAATTGCTCCTATATAGTTAGTTGTACTAACTATATTTCGAGCACCCGCAATCCACTGCTGATGATGTCACATATTACATCATTCATGACATGGTCAGTGACATCACTGATGACATCTCAAATGACATCACTGATGACATCACTGATGACATCTCATTTGACATCACTGATGACATCATCCAGTGAGAGGGTGACAGCTCCCCACATGAAGGAGACTATTCCCTGCAGTGGATTTCCAGAATAGGGAGCTACCTGAAGTTCCCTCCCTTACCTCTAGTCTTATATCCAAAAAATCCAACAGTTTTTTGTCTATAACACTGGTGAATTGTAGATTCAGGGAATTCTGATTGAGGATGGATTCAAATTCTTTTACTTGATCAAGTGTGCCCTTCCAAATGCAGAAGATATCATCTATGTATCTCCTCCAGAGGACGACGTGGGTACTAAAGTGGGAGATCTTATTCACCACCTGCTCCTCCCACCAGCCCAGGTAAAGACATGCCAGACTGGGGGTGAAGCAAGTACCCATCGCCGTCCCCCTCGTTTGTTTATACATCTGTTTGTTGAAAATTAAGTAGTTGTTAGTGAGACATTCCCACATCATATCCAGGAGCATGTTGGTGTGTGGTAAATGAGAGATAGATCTCTCTTTTAAATAGTATTTACAAGCATCTACACCTAAATCTTGGGGGATACTGGTGTAGAAGCTAGTGACGTCGAAGCTCACCAACCAATATTCTGGGCTCCATGTGATGTCCTTGATAATTCTCAGGAAGTCTGATGTATCCCTTACATAAGAGGGAAGATTCTGGACAAACGGTTGCAGAAAGTAGTCTATATATCTGGAGGTGTTCTCATAGAGACTACCCACAGATGAGACAATCGGCCTGCCTGGAGTTGTTTGGAGATCTTTATGTAGTTTTGGCAGTAGATATAGTGCAGGTATTTGTGGGTATTTGCAGAGTAGGTAGTTATATTCCTCATCCTCTATTATCCCCCTCGCCTTCCAATCACTCAATCTATTCCAGTATTTTTGTTTCATTTCATTATACTCGTGCCTGGTGGTTCTTACATAATTACTTTCATCTGCCAACTGTCTCAGACCTTCCTTTAAATACATATCAAGCGGCCAAACTACCACATTTCCTCCCTTGTCACTGTTTTTGATAACTACATCCGCCCAACTCTCCCTTTCCTTCAATGCAAGAAACTCTTGTTTGTTCAAATTCCAGTTCACTTTGGGTTTCATTCTGTCCATTTTTTTCATTTCTTGTTAGGCAGCAAAGAAGTAAACACCATGACTGTGGTAAATTTATCTAAAAGTATTTTAACATCACAACAACTTGAAGTGTTATCCAGAGGGCTATCATTCTGTCCAACATCAAAATGTAACTTTACAAACGCCCGCATTGATTTGTTCCGTTTTACGCGCAAACTTAAATTTAAAAAATGGTTTGCGACAAAACCACAGTTGAAAAAAGATCAAGTTGGTAATAAACCAAGCAGTTTGAATATAAATGATGCTGACCTTTTACAACCTGTTCAATTATTAGCAGGTTGTGATGATGTCAGTGATAATCCTCTGCTTAATATGGTAAACACTGAGAGTACGATTGAAATGAGCAGAGACAGTGGTTTTAAACCTAAGTCGGTCTTTGTACCGCAAATCATAAATAGCTACATTGATAGCTTTGAACAGGGCATGTGTCATGTTTCTACAATGTTGACTCGTGGCGGCCGCTGTCTGGTAACCCGGTCCACCACGAATCTCTTTTGTTTCTATAGTAAAGGGACGATGGGAGGCTGAACTACAACTCCCGGCAGTCCAACAAGGGAGAGACGGCGAGCAGAACGTCACGTACGGAATGACGCAAACCAGGAAGCAAATGGAGCCGGGCTGCACAATCTCGCTGCCGATAATTCGTGTATCTCAGACGGCGGTTCCAGGTGTCCGGTAAGACCGTTCTTACGCTTACCCTGCTTCTGTGCTTCATCTTGGCTGTGGTGCGACGCTATGGATTAATAGCGCCAGCTTTTTTGTGTATCCTGACTTGGGAGTGATTTCTTCGTGTCTCTGAGACAGTGTCTCGTTTCTTGCACTCCAACTGCTTTTCAAAGTTGTATTCGGTGGGTCCTGTAACCACTGGTTCTGCGGACACAACAGTGGCTCTGTGACTAATATCAATTTAGTCTGAAACACTTTATGATTCTTACTCCTCATTTCCGGAAAGGCTTCAAGGGAAGACTCTGAGGCAAGAGTCATTGGTTGTTGTGGTTTTTAGCACTTTTCTGATTCAGGAACATTAAAGTGACTTACCAGGCCTGTGGAAATATTGGAGGACATATTGTTGTGGCATGAAATGTTTGGGTTCGGTGCAAGGACATACTGATGCATTATGCGGCACCTTGTGTGTTTGTTACGGCTGTGACAAATAACCCATTCCCTCACAACCTCACCTACAGTGATCAACGTTAAGGATAATTAACGCTAGAAGCTGTCTTTGTTTATTCTTTATAGGAGAGATTGATTCGGGAGGAACTGTCAGTGGGTTTGGTTTGGCCAAAAGAATCATGTTCTCAGGTGTGTTCCCAAGTTAATATGATTAGTGGGAGTTTCACTTGTCAAACATATGTTTAATGTTCTGTTTTCTCCTTTGCAGTCATCCAAAGTCCAAGTTCCATCCCTTGAGCTCTCCTAGATATAGACCAGTGTATTTTTCTTTACAGGTAGGCAGAAGGAAGAGAGTAGTTATACCATAGGGGAAGAGAACATTGGTTGTGATACATGTATTTGAATATCTGTTACTTGTCGTTACAGATCTCCCTCCCCGCTGTTCCCTTCCTTTCCTTCCTGGCTTTCTATCTCCTTCTTTTCTTATTATTCCCTCGTGTGATTCTCCTGGTAGTCTGTGTTATATTACTTCAGACTCTGGGAACGTCATGAGATGGAACCCATAACATCATCGGTGTAATCCTGAAGAGTCCTGGACGTGAAGCCTGACAGCATGATTGAAGAAATGAAAAAAATTGACAGAATGAAACCCAAAGTGAACTGGAATTTGAACAAACAATTGAAGGAAATGGAGAGTTGGGCGGATGTAGTTATTAAAAACAGTGACAAGAGAGGAAATGTGGTAGTTTGGCTGCTTGATATGTATTTAAAGGAAGGTCTTAGACAGTTGGCAGATGAAAGTAATTATGTAAGAACCACCAAGCACGAGTATAATGAAATGATACAAAAATACTTGAATAGATTGAGTGATTGGAAGGTGAGGGGGATAATAGAGGATGAGGAATATAACTACCTACTCTGCAAATACCCACAAATACCTGCACTATATCTACTGCCAAAACTACATAAAGATCTCCATACACCTTCAGGCAGGCTGATTGTCTCATCTGTGGGTAGTCTCTATGAGAACACCTCCAGATATATAGACTACTTTCTGCAACCCTTTGTCCAGAATCTTCCCTCCTATGTAAGGGATACATCAGACTTCCTGAGAATTATCAAGGACATCACATGGAGCCCAGAATATTGGTTGGTGAGCTTCGACGTCACTAGCTCCTACACCAGTATCCCCCAAGATTTAGGTGTAGATGCTTGTAAATACTATTTAAAAGAGAGATCTATCTCTCATTTAACACACACCAACATGCTCCTGGATATGATGTGGGAATGTCTCACTAACAACTACTTCATTTTCAACAAACAGATGTATAAACAAACGAGGGGGACGGCGATGGGTACTTGCTTCGCCCCCAGTCTGGCTTGTCTTTACTTGGGCTGGTGGGAGGAGCAAGTGGTGAATAAGATCTCCCACTTTAGTACCCACGTCGTCCTCTGGAGGAGATACATAGATGATATCTTCTGCATTTGGAAGGGCACACTTGATCAAGTAAAAGAATTTGAATCCATCCTCAATCAGAATTCCCTGAATCTACAATTCACCAGTGTTATAGACAGAAAACTGTTGGATTTTTTGGATATAAGACTAGAGGTAAGGGAGGGAACTTTAGGTAGCTCCCTATTCCGGAAATCGACTGCAGGGAATAGTCTCCTTCATGTGGGGAGCTGTCACCCTCCCAGCCTGATACGCAGTACAACCCTGGGCGAATTAATCAGAGCCAAACGGAACTGTAGTTCTGCTGAAAGTTTCTCGGAAAAGAAAAATATAATGTTGAATAGATTTGTGGAAAGGGGCTACAGTCAAAAAGTCACCCAACAGGCTGTAGAAAGAGTGGACCAAATGGTCAGAAACGACCTATTGATCCCTAAAGAACACAAAAATGATGACAGAATACGGTTTATCACAAATTATGACTGCCAGGCGTGGAAGCTGCGACAAGGTTTGGGAAAGTACCCGGACATATTAAGGCTAGACAAAGACTTGAGGGAATTCATTCATGAAACCCCCTCATTGACCTTTAGAAAGGCCAAATCCTTAAAGGATGTACTAAGTACCACACTAATAAAGGAACACCAAAAGTCTAACACAATACAAGGATTTTTTGCTTGCCGTAAGTGTAAAGCATGCAGATACAGCCACAATTGTAAAACATTGAAATTATCAAAAGATCGAAGTGCACATAAAATACCTAAACATATTAGTTGCAATACTGAATATGTTATCTATGCACTGCAATGCCCATGTGATAAATTTTATATAGGATGTACCACAAAGCAAGCCAAATTGAGAATCCTCGAGCATCAAAGGGCAATCAAGAATGTAAACCAGCAGTATCCAGTGGCTAGACACTTTGCGGAGAAACACAATAAGAATCCAAATCTTATGAAATTTTATGTACTGGATTGTGTAGAGAACAGGGAGAGAGGAGGGAACAGATGGCTGGAAATAAAGAAGCTGGAATCACAATATATCATTATGTATAACACAATGCAACCCGTGGGACATAACCTGGGGGAAGAATTAGCTATTCACCTACAGAATTGAAATCGTCGCACAAAGGTGTGTCAAGTAGCTGCTGTTTGCTCTGTAACTGTATTCTTGTAATTTTTAATATGATTTTAACTTAAGAAGCATGGATCTGACATAGGTAATTTTGCTAAAGTAGCAATGTCTTTCTTAAATTGCAGGAACTGGAAGGATAATAATAATGGATACATTGACTTGCCCACTGGGGAATAATATTGGGACTTAACCGTACGGCATTGTGTGAAGCATTGTTCCATATAAGAGGACATTTGCCCATATGGGCGATATTTGGACATCAGAGACACTGTGGATAATGAGAAGCATTGCGCGATGCTGCCAATGAAAGTAGGCGTGAACCATCATTATACAACACACAACAGAGCAGACCAGGTCTGGAAAAAGTGTGTCAATGTACTGGCGAAGGTGCAAAACATGGATGCATGTATGAACAAATGATGCTGAAAATCACTGACTAGATGAATCCCATCAGACCACCCATTATGGTGGAATTTACGTCATGTGGGATATTACTGATCATTCCAAAACACAACCGACCTAGTAGTGCCGATATGGGAATGGATGTCAGGAAACTAGCCGTGATATTCATCATGAAGTGATATATACTAAAGTGCAGTGCCTATGTGAAAGTAGTGAGATAAAATTGACTACACGGGCGTTGTAAAATATTCAAACCGCACTCCATGTGTCAAGAGTTAAAAACACGCCGAGTAATAAGATTACCCTATGGCGTTGTGCAAATCGGTCAACATGTTTCAGCCCATGGGGCTTTGCCCCGGCTTTCTTCAGGACCATAACCAGAAATGCTACTGCAACTATGAGTGAAATGTTACATCAACAACAGACAATGTACTAAGAAATAGGTACATATCTACCAGGAACCATCACATTTGAATGCCCACTGGAAGGAAAGGAGAACATCTTCTTCCTAAAAAAAACAAAAATTGTTTTACAACAACACCATCTATCAACTATACATCCTTATAAATACACACAGGACGCACAGACAGAACACACTTGCATGAATGATTCGCATTCAGCGTGATATGAAAAGCTAAATAGCTAAAACAACATGAGGCGTTCCCTCATGGTGCTACTCACCCAGCTTTGTGTGGGTGAAGACCTCACCTCACCCGGCAACCGCTCGGGAGTATGAGGCCCCGCTCTATAGTGTAGAAAAAAGGAAACCATGAGTGCACAGCTCTATAGTATCCAAGCCAATTGCTCTACACCCAAACCCAACAGACGTGTGATAGTCCCCCCACTGCTCGCCCTTACAAAACCTACATTAATGTCCATAGGACATTTGGAAGACACAAATGCTATAGTGCCCTTAGTATCATAGGGCACGGAAAAATAGGGCACGGGAAAATACTCTTATTGACCTCAGAGTGTGTTCTTACTCGGTCATGAGAAACTGTCTAGAGACACAGTATACAATTCTATGTGCCCCTAGAGCTATTAATAGGAGCTGTCCATAGTAAAAGGCTCCTCACAAACATAGAACAACCAAGTCCTCGGTAAGACCTAGAGTCTAATGGGCCTGAAAGGCCGTCCGAGACTCGACTACACGAGGTGCCTCAACTATACCACCGATTCAGGGTTAACTGCAGTGAGAAAAAACCACCAGGAGACTAACCTGTCCGTCGGTGCCTCCGATGGTAAAACGAGCGGAAGTGGAGGTATTGGTCAGACCATCCATCCCACTTATGTAGCCGCCGGTGACTGAATCCAATGTCAGTAATCGCCATTGAGAACGACGGCGTGAAAAAAGAGACACTGCTCATGCGCGCATGCGCAATAGCTTCAAACAGACTGTAGTCAGCGCCAGCGTGAGCGCCTGCGTGAGCGGAGAGACACTGCTCTTAGGCACACGCGCTGTAAAATCAATCCCCAGAGATAAGACGTGTGTTTCTTTTTATCTTTTGTTTATTTAACGCACCGTGAAGGGATTTGTAAAAGATTTAGTCTAATGGGTTCTAATGCGCTGGAAAAGACCCGAATGTCCTGGAAAAGCTGATCAGATTGAAGAGCAAGTTGTGGGTGTAGTAGTCCCTATGGTCTCGAGACCACCCAAGATTGTTATGCATGCCAGGTTGCAAGACACAATAAACGTGTCATACGCCCAATCTTTATTCACACGGGAAAGGGGTAAACTAAGGCATCTCGTAGGGAGTACTCGTGGTTTTAAAGAGACTAAGCCCCGAGGCAGAAAATAAATGATCTATGCAGAGTCACTCAAAGATGTAGTGTAACATCCGCTGCAAACTGTTTATCGTAAAGAAGACTGTGCCTCAAAATCGAAACCAGTAGTTATATCCTTGAGGGTTGCTATCTAGATGAAGCGCAAAGTGGCCCATGTGCAGCATCATTATGCTTCTGATTTTGGGAGGTTCGTAATTGTCTCAAGTGTCAGAGAAGGTAGGTGTTAGAATGGGCTATCAGAAGGGTAACATACACAATTATGTTAGGTGAGCTTGGCGGATGCAACCAGAAGTCTTACCGAGGACTTGGTTGTTCTATGTTTGTGAGGAGCCTTTTACTATGGACAGCTCCTATTAATAGCTCTAGGGGCACATAGAATTGTATACTGTGTCTCTAGACAGTTTCTCATGACCGAGTAAGAACACACTCTGAGGTCAATAAGAGTATTTTCCCGTGCCCTATTTTTCCGTGCCCTATGATACTAAGGGCACTATAGCATTTGTGTCTTCCAAATGTCCTATGGACATTAATGTAGGTTTTGTAAGGGCGAGCAGTGGGGGGACTATCACACGTCTGTTGGGTTTGGGTGTAGAGCAATTGGCTTGGATACTATAGAGCTGTGCACTCATGGTTTCCTTTTTTCTACACTATAGAGCGGGGCCTCATATTCCCGAGCGGTTGCCGGGTGAGGTGAGGTCTTCACCCACACAAAGCTGGGTGAGTAGCACCATGAGGGAACGCCTCATGTTGTTTTAGCTATTTATCTTTTCATATCACGCTGAATGCGAATCATTCATGCAAGTGTGTTCTGTCTGTGCGTCCTGTGTGTATTTATATGGATGTATAGTTGATAGATGGTGTTGTTGTAAAACACTTTTTGTTTTTTTTAGGAAGAAGATGTTCTCCTTTCCTTCCAGTGGGCATTCAAATGTGATGGTTCCTGGTAGATATGTACCTATTTCTTAGTACATTGTCTGTTGTTGATGTAACATTTCACTCATAGTTGCAGTAGCATTTCTGGTTATGGTCCTGAAGAAAGCCGGGGCAAAGCCCCATGGGCTGAAACATGTCGACCGATTTGCACAACGCCATAGGGTAATCTTATTACTCGGCGTGTTTTTAACTCTTGACACATGGAGTGCGGTTTGAATATTTTACAACGCCCGTGTAGTCAATTTTATCTCACTACTTTCACATAGGCACTGCACTTTAGTATATATCACTTCATGATGAATATCACGGCTAGTTTCCTGACATCCATTCCCATATCGGCACTACTAGGTTGGTTGTGTTTTGGAATGATCAGTAATATCCCACATGACGTAAATTCCACCATAATGGGTGGTCTGATGGGATTCATCTAGTCAGTGATTTTCAGCATCATTTGTTCATACATGCATCCATGTTTTGCACCTTCGCCAGTACATTGACACACTTTTTCCAGACCTGGTCTGCTCTGTTGTGTGTTGTATAACGTATATAGGGGCATGAGCAGACAGGTCATTAAATATTCCCCTTGACCCTCCACATACTTGTTTTGTTTTTTTAGATTTAAGAGCAACTGTTCAGTTGCGGGTCTTTTTTGAATGGATGCAACGCACTTCTGTTTGCATCCGCCAAGCTCACCTAACATAATTGTGTATGTTACCCTTCTGATAGCCCATTCTAACACCTACCTTCTCTGACACTTGAGACAATTACGAACCTCCCAAAATCAGAAGCATAATGATGCTGCACATGGGCCACTTTGCGCTTCATCTAGATAGCAACCCTCAAGGATATAACTACTGGTTTCGATTTTGAGGCACAGTCTTCTTTACGATAAACAGTTTGCAGCGGATGTTACACTACATCTTTGAGTGACTCTGCATAGATCATTTATTTTCTGCCTCGGGGCTTAGTCTCTTTAAAACCACGAGTACTCCCTACGAGATGCCTTAGTTTACCCCTTTCCCGTGTGAATAAAGATTGGGCGTATGACACGTTTATTGTGTCTTGCAACCTGGCATGCATAACAATCTTGGGTGGTCTCGAGACCATAGGGACTACGACACCCACAACTTGCTCTTCAATCTGATCAGCTTTTCCAGGACATTCGGGTCTTTTCCAGCGCATTAGCACCCATTAGACTAAATCTTTTACAAATCCCTTCACGGTGCGTTAAATAAACAAAAGATAAAAAGAAACACACGTCTTATCTCGGGGGATTGATTTTACAGCGCGTGTGCCTAAGAGCAGTGTCTCTCCGCTCACGCAGGCGCTGACTACAGTCTGTTTGAAGCTATTGCGCATGCGCGCATGAGCAGTGTCTCTTTTTTCACGCCGTCGTTCTCAATGGCGATTACTGACATTGGATTCAGTCACCGGCGGCTACATAAGTGGGATGGATGGTCTGACCAATACCTCCACTTCCGCTCGTTTTACCATCGGAGGCACCGACGGACAGGTTAGTCTCCTGGTGTTTTTTTCTCACTGCAGTTAACCCTGAATTGGTGGTATAGTTGAGGCACCTCGTGTAGTCGAGTCTCGGACGGCCTTTCAGGCCCTTTAGACTCTAGGTCTTACCGAGGACTTGCTTGTTCTATGTTTGTGAGGAGCCTTTTACTATGGACAGCTCCAATTAATAGCTCTAGGGGCACATAGAATTGTATACTGTGTCTCTAGACAGTTTCTCATGACCGAGTAAGAACACACTCTGAGGTCAATAAGAGTATTTTCCCGTGCCCTATTTTTCCGTGCCCTATGATACTAAGGGCACTATAGCATTTGTGTCTTCCAAATGTCCTATGGACATTAATGTAGGTTTTGTAAGGGCGAGCAGTGGGGGGACTATCACACGTCTGTTGGGTTTGGGTGTAGAGCAATTGGCTTGGATACTATAGAGCTGTGCACTCATGGTTTCCTTTTTTCTGCACTATAGAGCGGGGCCTCATACTCCCGAGCGGTTGCCGGGTGAGGTGAGGTCTTCACCCACACAAAGATGGGTGAGTAGCACCATGAGGGAACGCCTCATGTTGTTTTAGCTATTTATCTTTTCATATCACGCTGAATGCGAATCATTCATGCAAGTGTGTTCTGTCTGTGCGTCCTGTGTGTATTTATATGGATGTATAGTTGATAGATGGTGTTGTTGTAAAACAATTTTTGTTTTTTTTAGGAAGAAGATGTTCTCCTTTCCTTCCAGTGGGCATTCAAATGTGATGGTTCCTGGTAGATATGTACCTATTTCTTAGTACATTGTCTGTTGTTGATGTAACAGTTCACTCATAGTTGCAGTAGCATTTCTGGTTATGACCCTGAAGAAAGCCGGGGCAAAGCCCCATGGGCTGAAACATGTCGACCGATTTGCACAACGCCATAGGGTAATCTTATTACTCGGCGTGTTTTTAACTCTTGACACATGGAGTGCGGTTTGAATATTTTACAACGCCCGTGTAGTCAATTTTATCTCACTACTTTCACATAGGCACTGCACTTTAGTATATATCACTTCATGATGAATATCACGGCTAGTTTCCTGACATCCATTCCCATATTGGCACTATTAGGTCGGTTGTGTTTTGGAATGATCAGTAATATCCCACATGACGTAAATTCCACCATAATGGGTGGTCTGATGGGATTCATCTAGTCAGTGATTTTCAGCATCATTTGTTCATACATGCATCCATGTTTTGCACCTTCGCCAGTACATTGACACACTTTTTCCAGACCTGGTCTGCTCTGTTGTGTGTTGTATAATGATGGTTCACGCCTACTTTCATTGGTAGCATCGCGCAATGCTTCTCATTATCCACAGTGTCTCTGATGTCCAAATATCGCCCATATGGGCAAATGTCCTCTTATATGGAACAATGCTTCACACAATGCCGTACGGTTAAATCCCAATATTATTCCCCAGTGGGCAAGTCAATGTATCCATTATTATTATCCTTCCAGTTCCTGCAATTTAAGAAAGACATTGCTACTTTAGCAAAATTACCTATGTCAGATCCATGCTTCTTAAGTTAAAATCATATTAAAAATTACAAGAATACAGTTACAGAGCAAACAGCAGCTACTTGACACACCTTTGTGCGACGACTTCAATTCTGTAGGTGAATAGCTAATTCTTCCCCCAGGTTATGTCCCACGGGTTGCATTGTGTTATACATAATGATATATTGTGATTCCAGCTTCTTTATTTCCAGCCATCTGTTCCCTCCTCTCTCCCTGTTCTCTACACAATCCAGTACATAAAATTTCATAAGATTTGGATTCTTATTGTGTTTCTCCGCAAAGTGTCTAGCCACTGGATACTGCTGGTTTACATTCTTGATTGCCCTTCAGTGATGTCATCAGTGATGTCATTGACCATGTCATGAATGATGTAATATGTGACATCATCAGCAGTGGATTGCGGGTGCGCGATATATAGTTATTACAACTAACTATATATGCGAATTTCTATGGTTTTGTGCGAGTAAATTAAGGTTTTGAAAATGCTAATCCCTAACTATATATGGTCTACAACCAATGGTTTTTTCAGTGAATTTTCAAGGTTTTGTAAATGCAAATTCCTAACTATATATGGTCTATAACCTATGGTTTTTTCAGTGAATTTCATTGGTTTTTTAAAAGCTAATATTATAGCTGTAAAATATATTCTTTATTACGTGACGTATCACGTAGCCACGTGAGACGCCTCATGACGCGTCACATAAACGTGACGTATCGTCTCTGCAGCGCAAACAAAACCCGTAACGTAAGCGCGCCAGAGCACGCTTACAGATATATATATATTTTTTTTAACCTTAATTAGACAAAATCCACACGTGCACATATCTTGACGCCTTGCAAAGGCACATCAAACAAACAGTCCCTACAATTTTGCCAAGTTTGGTGGAAATCTATTCCTTTAAATTTTATTTTACTGTTTCTCTTGGTTTTCCCCTTGTTACGCTTACCGGAATGCTACCCGGTACGCAAACCGGACGCTCCAAAAACACAAGATGTCGGACTCCCGTTACGCTACCGTTTAGCTGCCTGGTTGGCGTACCGGTAAGCGCCTCTACCGAGAAAAATCGCAATTTTTTTTTTCTTTTTTCGTTTTGCCCTGCGGGGCACTTTAATATCCTACGAGAGACAAGATGGCGGCCGCTCCGGACTGTTTACAAAGTTGACAGCCAATCAGCTTCTCCTCAGACTCCCGTTACGCTGCCGGTTAGCTGCCCAGTTAGCTGCCCGGTTCGCGTACCGGGACACGCCTCTACGGCGAAAAATCGCAATTTTTTATTTATTTTTTTGCCCCGCGGGGCACTTTAATATCCCCCTAGGGGGTCAGGAGGGGTCTACCCTGCCCCCTTGCCTTCATTTTCCCCTTCGTTTTTCTCCACCTCTTGTCTCTCGATCCTACCGAGAGACAAGATGGCGGCCGCTCCGGACTGTTTACAATGTTGACAGCCAATCAGCTTCTCCTCAGACTCCCGTTACGCTGCCGGTTAGCTACCCGGTTAGCTGCCCGGTTCACGTACCGATTTGCGCCTCTACGACAAAAAATCTCAATTTTTTTTTTTTTTTTGGCCCCGTGGGGCACGTTAATATCCCCCTCATCAATCCTAGGGGGTCAGAAGGGGTCTACCTTGCCCCCTTTCCTTCATTTCCCCCTTCGTTTTGGCCTCCTCTTGTCTCTCGATCCTACGGAGAGACAAGATGGCGACCGCTCCGGACTGTTTAGAATGTTGACAGACACCGGAGAGCCAATCTGCTTCGCTTCGCAAAGCTCCGTTACGCGAAAAGTACGCGAACCGGTTCGCTATCCGGGACGCTGTCACAGATATATCTGTTTTTTTAAACGTTAATTTCTCAAAATCCACTGGAGCACATATATTGAGACCCAGCAAAGGCACATCAGGCTAACAGTCCCTACAATTTTGCCAAGTTTCGTGCAAATCCATTCAGCCGTTCGAGCTAAAAGTGAGGCCAAACGCCCTATGGAAAAATGAATGGGAAAAACGCGTTTTGGGACCCCCATTTTTTCTCAGCCCCCCTTGACAGAACCCCCCCAAATTTTTAGGGGCTGCTCTGAAACAAAATGTGCCATTTTCCTGAAAATTTCAGCCGATTCCGTCCACAAACGCCAAAGTTATTAGACATAGAATTTTCAAAAGTTCCATAGAGAAAAAATCCTAACTATATATACCTACTGGCTATCGCCAGTAGGTAATATATATATATATATATATTTTTTTTTTTTTTCCTATCTCAATCTCATGTTCGTTGCCAACCACAGGAAGTCTCTTTCCTGCCTGGCTCAATGCCCAGAATCTGTGGCTTAGTCAAGAGTGCTACTTCTGAAGGCAGCCCAAGAAAATATCTATTAACCCTTCTAACACACGTGTTGTGTTTCAATGTGTATTACATTAAATAAAGCCTATTTTAAAATTATACGTCTTTTTTATAAAGCGCGCATTCACTCAGAAGGATAATTTGGTGCTATAGCAAATCTTTATTGTTCCACTAACTCAATGGTATGAATTGTATCCACCTTAGAAAGATGAAAGGCTGAGGAGACTTAGCAGCATTTGAACGTGTGGTCATGGAGTCATGCCATGGGTGTAGCTAGCGTGCATTCCATTCCATCATTTTATCTCCCCTCTTCTCTCCCTAGTTCTGTGCACAAGAAATCAGAATAGAACAGTCCTATCTTGCTAATTCCAATCTTCTGTCTAATGTTCACCATCTGCTCCGACATGTACGTTGCTCTAAGTCTGGTGTCACTAACTTCCTTTGCCAACTCCAACTGTGTGCGCTCTATGGCAGTACCTCCTGGATCTGCCCTAGCATTTGGGCTGTGGTGGAATTGGACACACTTAGGAGTCAATTAGTTCATACTTAGTTGCTTAGTACTGCAATATTTGGCGTAATCTTCAGTGTCAATCTAGCTGACCAGGTCGGCCTTTGTATTTTGTGCATTGAAATATGGATGCCTAAAGATATTCATCCGGTCTATAATGAAAATTTATTTTATGAATTAAAATTGGTCATCTAAATAGAGAGATATTCATATGCATTTGAAACAGAAAGTATTTTCTTTTCTGCCAGGAAACTATATTACTTATGTTGATGGCATTTTTAGTCTTTAAACATTGTGGGCCATAGAACATTGTATGTACTAAGTTAAGCCTATGATCCAAAAATATCAAAGGGGATAGCTCCATTTTACCTGGTAGTACATCTTCTATCATTGGGCTCTAGGCGATAAGGAATGGCAGTCCTTGACCTCAAGGAATGGCAGTCCTTGACCTCAACTTATTATGTAATTTTTTGTTTTGTTTGGCTGGTCTATTATTTGCTGCTCGGCCATGTGTAGGGCGTAATAGCAACCAGAAAATGTAAAAAACGTTGCTGTGTTATGTGGTCAATTAATGCCTGCAAAATCCTTCCTCCCCCTCTTTCTACCACTTGATTCAATATTCAAGTGGGAGGATCCTTTAATAATGGTTCAAGCACGCCAGAATGGTGAGAATAGAAGTGTGAGGTGTGACCGTCAAGGAACTGAATGTACTTTATTCAGGGTGTAATGAGTGAAATTGGGGAGCCTATTTAAAACCGCGCCAAAAAAGTTGTAATTAATAATCGTGAAGGCAGCTACTTGGAAGCTAGACACAGTATCCATGGATGCACCGCAAACCAGTTGCTTGGTCTCAAATTAAACCAGTCTTAGTGAAAGTGGGTGTGCTTGGCACGTACCCATATGTTCCTGCTGATCACTTCTCACTGCAATGCATAAGAGAGAAGTACACCCATATATAAGATCTCGCTAAACAGTAGTGAAATCCTGTAGTACCACTGTGAGAGAAAGAGATGAGAAAGGCCCATAAGCTAGATAAGAACGGGAGAGACGCGAAATGCAGACCGAGAGAAGGAGAGATATTATTATAACTATTGAAGTACACTACATGTAGCTGAAAAAAGGCGGAGAACAGAGGACATTTTTTACAATGAGGAGAGAGAGGTCAAAAGGCGTTGGCTGCTCCCAGGCCTGAGAGAGGTAACCACAAGGCGATGTGATGAAGGAAAGTAGTTCCTCTTTTGGAAACACGCAGTTTAAAAAATACACTGTTAATCTCAATGCAATAAGATGCTTCCCATTCCTTGCAGAATTAAACGTTCAAACAATACAATTTACACCAAATAATTAATCAAAATTCAGAACAAATGTGAGCTGCCAGCAGCAGGCCCATAAACACATATATGTGACAAAAAGTGGAATACACCAGACGCAACCCCCTGTCACCAAATACAGACTCCAAAACATAAATATGAAGAACTATTTCAACAATTCAGTGTTGGTTGTTGTGCATTACGTGGTCAGTTATCTGAAAGTGACTTGTGCTAATGAAATGTTGTACAGCACCACAGGAGCAAGGAGGGGGAGGGGTATTGGCTGATCCTGGGGAACGCAATTCTACAAATGGTAATGCAAATACTCCTACTGCAGTTGTTGGTGTGAAAGTGACTCCTAGTATTTCCCAAAATGTTCACTTACTTCTTCCTAGCGGGGTCTGTAGAACTGTGGGGGGGGGGGGGCTGGTGTACTACTATAGACCACAGCATTCATAACTAGCGGGAGTCTTATAAGGCTAATGAAATGAAATGAAATGAAATGAAAATGCATTTTATAGAGCGCAAATTAGATGCCCGGAGGCGTCCAAGCGCTGAGATTGCGAGGTGTACTAACCAGCAGGGCGAGTGACATGGAAGTGAAAGAAGACTTATTTATTAAACAAAAAAGTTTTCAGATGCTTCCTGACGGAGGTCAAATCTGGATTAGACCTTAGTTGAAGGGGTAGGCTGTTCCACAGTTTAGCAGCATTGAGGATAAAAGAACGGCCTCCTGATCTGGCCCGGTTAACTTTGGGCACAATGGCAAGGAACGCGCTGGCGGAACGTAACTCTCTGCTGGGGAGGTAAGGGGTGATTAAGGGGCGATTGATCAATGGGCCAGTTGCCCAGAATGACTGATGGGCAATACAAAGGGACTTGAAACTAATCCTGTCCCTGGCGGAGAGCAAATGCAATTTTATTAATCCAGGTTTAGCAGAAGACCTACGGGGAATTTGAAGTAGGGTGCGGACTGCACAATTTTGAATCACTTGCAATTTCCGCAATGTGAAATCAGGGGCTCCAAGATACAGTGCGTTTCCGAAGTCCAACCTAGAGTGGATCAATCCCTGTACAACAATTTGTTTAGCTTGAAATGGTAGCAGGGGCAGAGTCCTCCTCAACATTCTGATAAGGCCAAAACAGGTGGCAGACAACTTGACAGGTGTATTACAGACCCCAGCAACACCCTATCTAGGGGGCCTTTATCCTTTAAAGACAGAATTGGTATGAGGCCAGTCAACTTTAAATTGACAAAATGTGCTCTTACAATCAATATATATACATATAATCAAACAAAGAATCAACGGGACAATCAATACCTAGATATTATGGTCTCACTACGGTCAGCCTCTGTGCCAGGCAGCGTCTTCCAATACAGTAATCACAAAACGCTTTATAATATCAAATACAAAAAAGCAAAAGCCCATACACACATGTGTATATACTAGCAAATAGCACAAAATCCTAAAAATGCATAACAATTTAAACACGTCTATACACATGTGCTTTAAAGTGGACAAACAATTCACAGATCTAAGGGGCATATTACCAACAACTAGCGATAATTTTTGTCTCTAACTTGTTTAGAGACAAAAATTATCGCCGCACATCGGCGATTTTTATCGCAGATAAACCTTGCTATTAGCAAGGTTTATCGCAAATGCGATAAAAAACGGCCGCAATGCATGAATATCGCTGAAAAGTCAGCGATATTCATGCATTATCGAGCAAATGCTCTTAGCCATGTTATCCACCTCCCATTGGATAACATGGCTAAGAACTGCTCAGGGCAGGTGTTAGCTTTTGGAGATATTCGCGCTTAGCGCGAATATCTCCAAAAGTTGGTAATAGGAGATAGCGATGTTAGGGACTGTTTCCATTAGCTAACATCTTGGCACGCCCACTTTGCATGTCATTAGTGATAAATATCACTGACATGCAAAGCGGGGCCCAAGATGGTCGCTATCTCCTATTAGCTGTCACTAACTGGTGTTAGCGACAGCTTGGTAATAGGGAGATAATTTTATCTCCGCTTTCTTGGCTTTTAAAGCCAAAAAAGCGGAGATAAACCCCCTTGATAATATGCCCCTAAGTGTTTGAGTCTAAAAACAATAATTACATTCTCCGACCACTTGAGGGCAGGCACGGGCTTTCAATCTTAATGCTAAAACAACACATTTAAAGATAAATTAATTACTTGTTCAAGCACATCCCGGGGAAACCACTTTTCATTTTCCTAAACAGGAGATATCAGTAAGCTTGTTAGCTAGACAGGCGCGGGATTAGTCTTCCTCCGCATTAGTATAAAAACGAGGGCCCACTCTGCTCTCAGAGGGGCACGAATAACACATAAACCTATAAACAACAAGACCCAAAATTCGCACGATTTTTTTTTTCTGTTATTTTTTGGTCTCAGAGTTTGTGCACACTTTTCCTTTAACTCGGGGATTTGTTCTTTATATATGCGAGACCAGCTAAGACAGGAACTGATAAATCTGGACAGAAAAACACATGTGCCTCAACTCTCCACAGCCACAGCCCACAAGGCAGCAAGAAGACTTACCCCTGCGCTGCTTCTGAAGGGAAGAGGCACGAATGTCAATCTCCATCCGAGGTCACAGTGGTCTCCTGCCAGCAGGTACTGCAGTATCACGTCGGGGTCACCACACTTGAGAGCGTGGTTTTTGGGGTAGCTTAACTTGAGCCGGAGCTCATACTAGAAGGAAGGAAATAGACTGTGTGAGTCACTGAAACCAAGCCAAAAACGTTCAATACATTTATTAGAAGACACAGCTTCAAAGAAATAATACTGGAAGCAGATTAAAATCACTCTGTTTTCACTGATAATCACAGTTATCAGAAGGCTGTTATATACATGGCATTAAACGGAAAATCAGGAAGCATTTAAACTTGCTAACATGAAAATACTTCAAAAGGCAATATTGAGTGAACAGTTTAACATACGAACCAGCTTTGACTGTGATGCTAAAAAAAGACACAAGGTTAACATAAGAAAGAGTGCTGTGCAAGTCTTAAATTTCGAACAAGAAAGCATCAATTTAAAGACATATAATATATATATATATATATAGATATAATATATGACAAGCTAAATGATATCTTAAAGGGCAAACCCACAAAAATCAAGAGCTCTTGGGGAGTACACAAATACGGTCTGCACCTGGCATCAGGCAGAGTGGTAGTCCATTAGAGCAGTGGGTTTCATTCTTATACCCCAAAAAGCAGAAATTAAATGCAGAATTGGCCAGTTTTACTAACGTCATTACTACCCACAGGTCGTACGTTCTAGAGAAAAAAGCCAAATATTTACCAAATATTTACAAGAATGTGGAACTTCACCCGGTCAGGGGTCTGTCTCATGCACTCAATTGCACGTCTTCTGTTCCATAGACTTAGCGAGAGATTGGCAATGTTGTCATAATATTATGATAACAAAAAGATAGGTCAACGACCTTGTGTGCCAAAAACGCCTGATTCTCTGCTCACTACTACATAAGACGTTCTGAATTTTCGTGATCAGTTGGTGTCTTGCGGTCAAAACATCTGTGTTCTTGTGGTGTAACAAAACACTGGTTTCCCATGAGTAAGCTGACCACACGAGAACGGAGGGGGGAGGCCCAAGGTGCTTCGCAGAAAGAGAAGCTGCTTGAGTTTTTGGGTCACAGAGGCTTATGGCCTGCAGTGTTTAAAAAAAATGGTTGCAGGACTCTGGTCAATTTAACCAAGCCTACGGATGGAGGCAGTATGGCCTATGTAAGGGTTTCATGCTGGCTGACAAGGGCAAGGATGGCCCAGGTGTGAGCAGAATGGGCCTGGGGGTATAATATGATAAAATAGACCCTGCTTCACAGGCGTGTTGTTTGGTGATGGTTGCGAGGGTGGCCATGTAGATTTTGAAGAGGGTCAGACTCAGTGATGACCCCTGTGGGACTCTGCAGGTGGTTGTCATGGGATCGGAGATGAAGTGTGGCAGTCTGATCCATTGCCTTCTTACGGTGAGGAATGCTCGGATCCAGTCCAGGGCTGTACCTTGGATGCCTGCATCGTGCAGTCTGGTGACTAGTGTGTGGTGGGAAACGTTGTTGAAGGCTGCTGAAAGGTCGAGTAGGATGAGGTCTGCGTAGTGTCCTTGGTCCAGGAGGGTGAGGATATTTTCTGTGGCAGCAAGTAGGGGGGTCTCAGTGCTGTGGTTACTTCGGAATCTGGATTGTGACAGGTCAAGGATGACGTTCTTTTTGATGAATCATGTCAGTTCCCTGTTGACTGTTTTCTCTGTGACTTTGGCTGCGAAGGTGAGGAGCGAGATGGGTGATAGTTATTGACGTTGTTTGGGTCAGCTGTGTGCATTTTGAGCAGGGGCATGGCTTCTATGCACTTCCAGTCGTCTCTGAAGGTGCATATTTTGAAGGTGGTGTTGATGTTGCGTAGTGGTTCGCGTGGGATGGCAGATGTGACTCTGTGGTAGATGTGAGGGGGCCAGGGGTCTGTGTGGGCCTCCGAGTGGATGCCTTTCATGGTATAGGCAGTGTCTTCATCCGTGTCTGGTGTCAGTTTGGAGATGGTAGGCTGGCTGGTGTCTCAGGGGTGTGGGTGGGCGGCTGCTGCGTCCAGTGTGAGGTCCACAAACTTGTCGTAGAGGTTTTTGATCTTGAGGTGGAAGTAGGTTCCAAGCTTATTGCAGATGACACACTAAAAAGCATCTTTTATCCCATTGCACGCCCATTTTTCATCTTTTACCCCATTGCGTGCCTATTTTTCATATTTTACACCATTTCACATCCATTTTTCATCTTTTACCCCATTTCACGTACATTTTTCATATTTTACCCCATTTCAAACCCAATTTTGATCTTTTACCCCATTGTAGGCCCATTTTTCATCTTTTACCCCACTGCATGTCCATTTTTCATATCTTACCCCATTTCATGCCCATTATTCATCTGCCTCCCCATTTCACGCCCATTTTTCATTTTGTACTCCATTGCACGCCCATTTTTTACATCTTTTACCCCATTGCACGCCCATGTTTAATCTTTTACAACATTTCACGCACATTTTTCATCTTTTATAACATTGCACGCTCATTTTTCATCTTTACCCCATTTCATATCCTAAATTTCACTATTTAGCACAAAGGACACACTCAAATTAATTATTTGCCACAAACGACACCGTACAATTAAGATTTGTGCACAGAGGACAACTTATATGTCATGAAGTACACAAATGACAAGCAAAATATTTGGTTTTGGTACCACAATTTACACCATGAAAACTCTTCTTTTGCCCTTTTGACACATTGAAAAGCATCTCTGTACTGAGGAGACATTCCCACCATGAATTGAGAATTGTGATATTATTTGCACTTATTGTGCAATGTACACTTTTCACAGTGAATACATATGCAGGGGAGTAATAAGCAGACAGGTATCTGTGTTGTATTTTTATTGGCACAATCCATGATTGGGGTCATTTTGCACAGATATACATTTGATGGGGACTGTCACAATTAACTCTGGGCGGTAAATTCCGTTCTGCTCACGTAATTTGCGGAATTTTGGCAATTCCGTGTTCCGCGGAGAACGCGGAATTGATGAAAATTCCGCAATCTTTGGCGTAGCAGAATTTTTTCCTTGTTTGCACTTTGAAAATGTGTGTTTGCGTGTGCTGTAGCGACTTACCTGGATCCCTGCGTTACGACGAGTTTTCCTATCTGTTCGCATGCGCTGCAAGAGTGTGCAGTCGCAAACACGTCATTCGGACATGCCGCCGGACATCCGTGTTCGCGAACAGGAAACACGTATTGCGAGCGGGCGGGACTAGTGAAACAAGATGGCCAGGCCAATTGACGACCAGATGGGTACGTTTGAAAGATATTTCCCCCCTCCCGAACACGCAAACAGCGTCCCTGAATAGGAAAAACACATCGCGAGATTTTTTGCCATTTCACGGAACTTTGTGAAACATGACTACGCAAATCCCCCTACCCTTAGTCACAATGTGACGTGCTCAGTTGAAGAAATTGTTTATTATTCGGTTCCTTCAGGCAGTTCCTGCTGCATTAACTGTGGGGTGTGCTCCACCTGCCTCATCTTCATCATCATCCTGGTCATCGTCCGGTGCAGCAGGCACTTGGATCCATGGAGCATTTGTGCGCACAAATATATTGTGCAATACACAACATGCTATGATGATTTTGTTCAGCATTTCGGATCTTTGCAGCAGTCTGTCACCTTTGATGTCCAGGCTAAGAAAATGTGACTTTAGCACGCCAAATGTACACTCCACAATGGACCTGGTGCGTCTGTGGGCCACATTCTACTGCCTCCGGGAATGGTTGGTGGGGTTTCGGAGGGTGGGCGTCCGCAGAATTTTTTCCAGGGGGGGGGCAAAAGGTTGACCTCATTACCATCCTCCGACATGATGTGTGCCAGGTGGGGCACAAGAAAAACTGGGGCACAGGAGGAGCCATGGGGGCAGGAAGCAGGCCGCAGGTTGCAATATCCTCTTACCATAAAACCTTTAACAGTGGTAGCTAGCAACTTCTAAGTACAGACGTGCAAACTACAGAATACACTGCCAAAGAAAAACAGAACTATCAGCAACCATTTGCAATTTAGTAGAGCCGGTAAATCCTGGGTTTTCTCATAATATACATTTAAGTACTTCACACCGCAACTCTGGTTGATTTGTATTGGCTGCTTATGAACTTTTGGTCACACTCCTTTGCTTACCGGCACATACGTAAAGCACACAAACACTGTTGCGTGAAGTTTGGGGAAAGTCTCCAGGTATCCTGCATGACACCAATAGTCAGCACTTACAGATCCATGCCACTCAGAATCACTACCCTTGACTTTATCTGCAAAGCACTTTAAGGCCTGGAGAAGATGTAGTACTGCGCTATAGAACTGCTGTAGTACAGAACAATACATTATAGTCAAAGGTATGAAGAACCAGACAAAAATGCAATGTACATATTAAAAAAGCAGGAAAGCTTTGAATGCTGCCTCAGACAAACCCTAGTCAACAAATACATGAATGATTGTGCCCATAAGGTGTGGAACCTAATTTCTCCAGAGTTTCCTTCCATCATAGGATTGCCTTAATGCAGGAAAAAGCTCTAACCTGATTATTTTCTTCCTGCTTTGCCTCACCCAGCATGGTCTGCTACACTCCTTTACTCCGTATTTAGTGCCATAAAAACCTTATCGCTTTAGAAATATCAAAGAACAGTAATCCTAGTAGGATCACCAGTACCTGGATTACTTCTAGACGATGCGAAGATGAACCTTCTGCTATATGCACATGTTTGGCCCAAAGGAACAAGACAGAGCTTTTATAAAATGCATGTTTATTACAACATATGGAGCCTATAAACAAACAGAATACAAGTAAAATCATGATCTTCCAGAACAAGCTCAAAATAAAAACCAAGATTTAGTTTAAGATACACGGTAAAGAAGACGTCAAATATGCAACCAATCATAGATACCTAGAAAGAATATTCAGCTCCAATGGAAAATTCATCCAAACGATGAAATGCCCCCATCCCCCCACCCCAAGAAAGTTATGTATGCCTGTTATGCCATAAAGACAAAACTACAGTGTGAACCCATCAACAAAACCCTGGAAATGTATTTCAATCTAACAAATTGTCCTTTATAAACATGAAGGCATGCACCCAATCTAAACAAAGATAAGCACGTGCAAGTCTGTATGCAAGTACCGAAGATCTACAGAACTGACTGCAGCAAGGCATGTCGAGCAGATCTAGGCAGACACCCACTACAGCTCAGCATAGACAAGTGGCAGCAGTATTCCACATACATCTAAAGAAAAGTAGCAACACACTTTACCAAATGAGACATCAAACCCCCAGCTGAGATGCACAGTTCACATAGAAACAAGAGATGTTTAGAACACAGAAACCTGAACTGACTACCAAAGAAAGCAGAGCAAAGTTACATATGCCCTTAGGAATTACATAAACACACTCAAAGCCAAATCAAATAATACAAAACTCTAAATAGGAGCTATACTTGAGTACTAAAACATAGCGAAGAACCACAAAGACTACCACTGGTGATCAAATACAAAATCAGCTGTCATAGCCCACGAATCACAGCATCTATCAATTGTGGGATAAGCACAATTCAATTCCTTTTCCTTTTGTGCTGTCCGAGAATCACAGCATCTATCAACTATGGGATAAGCACAATTCAATTCCTTTTCCTTTTGTGCTGTCGGAGAATCCACTCTAGATCCTGCTCCGAGTCCTCCCCAGCACCACACTGACACTGCTGAAAAGGCATGAAAGCCATTCAGGCAGCTGCTGCACATCTCATTAAAGGCCTGAAAACGTTTGACCACACCGTCCCAACAATGAAAGAAGTAGCTGGCTCTCCCTCCAAACTTGTATTATTCCCAAGACCGGGAGCTGCATCACCTCTAAGGCCACAAGACGCGGCATCCCTACAAACCTGACTGAGAAAATATCCAATTGAACTCGACAGAAACACACCAGGAACAAAGACATCACCAAACTGGAAACGAAGAGATGCCCACAGCAAAAGACCAGAAGACAAGCCAGCTCTGTTACATCACCGAGATCCAGAAGAAACCTCCTCAACATAAGAACTGAACCTACCCACCTGCAAATCCAAATGAACCAAAGACTCGTCTCTTGAAACAACCCTGCAGCATCACTAGATAGGAACCAACCAACACCTGAACACCGTCCTGGTTGCAAACGATCATGAATCGTATCTCTTTGATAACACCAATTGATCCCTTTTCCATTGCTTTCCAGCTAGATTTACACACAAATATAATTAATATAATAACATACCCATGTACATACAAATAACGCTATGTGGAATTCCAGAGAAGGCAGAAAATAGGCAGAGCAATTGTCAATTTACAACTCCAGTAGACAAATGCAAACCCGTACAAAAGAAAGTAACATTTGTAAACTCACAGTTATTGTATTGGACTAAGTACCACAAGAGAGGTTATTGTTTTATGGTCTGGGATAATTAGAAAGTGAAGACTTGCATAGGACTCTAATCAGCAAGTTCTGTTCTGGATTCAGAAAAAAGGGCACAGGTTCTGCTTCCAGTTTCAGCAAACCTGGAGGCACACATGGAGGACAGGCTGCAGGTACACAGCCCAAGCTCAGCCCTTAACAATCTAACTGAGTACCCATAAGTCAGGCAGGCGCAGGCTTTGGCACAGGCAGATGTACTGAATCTGATCCAAGCCAGGAGGAAAAGACAAATGTACCGGGTGCCACACCGAGCTTCAAGTCCTGCCAAGAGTGCTGCATGCGAGGAAGACATTAGCAGCACCCCCAAACTAACTCACCAGTACCTGTAGTTGTGACGCAGATATCCCAGCACAAGGCAAAGTTACAACCACTGCAATGATAAAGTGTAGACAACAGAGCTTAAGTGGTGAGGGACATGGCAGAGTGAAGACGGAGAATGGGACGCAAATGTTGACATGCTAAGTGGAGAACCAACATGCAGTGGCATTAAGAAGCTAGGCGAGGAGGTCAAATAGGAAAATATATTTCCTACATTCCCAAGAAGGCATGCAGTGTCAGTACCTAATGCAGGCACGCCTCAGTGGGTGTACAGCTCAGGCTGTGATTTACCTTCTATGATATTTATTTGTATTTTTCACTGATTCTACTATAAAAACATGTTAGAGTCAGTGCTATTAGGACATATCACACAGACCTACTGAGTACCCTACAATCATATGCATCTTTGAGGAACTTTAGATTGCATCCAGCATCAAGAGCACTTAAACTAGTCCGGTTCTATATCAGATAGAAAGGAGTCAGAAGCTGTCGAGAAAGTAACCAACTCTCCTTTACCCACTCAATGAAGCCATTTAGTGTCAGTCTCCTCAGCTGTTCCCTTCTGAATATATGCTACCCACTATTCGTGGCTATGGGCGGGCTCAGAACCACGCACGTGTAAGCGCGGCGCGCGTGGTGGGGGCTAAGGTAGGAGCTGATGATCAGAGGAATGTTAGTGAGCAGGCCGGCATGAATAATAAATACCTGTGAGGCTTTCTGTAGTTAATGTGTCCTGGGCGGCTGCTCAAGCAGACAAAAGGGGGGGCTGTGATGATATGCGAGGGAAAGGTCGTGATTCGTGAACCCACTACCGCCGGCGCCTTCAGATAAATACACATGCACAAACCATTAATTTTTTATGAGAAACAAACATATTTCTCTTACTTGCAGACCCAAATGCTACTCGGAACAGGCAAGGAGAGCCGTTTTCCCGAATTCCTGCTCGGCGCCGGGCTGCTCCTAATGTTGTGTCACCGGGCCGGCCCAGGCTGGAAACAAACACCACTGTGGGGCCCGGCTGTTTGTGACCTTATGCGCGGGCGCGCCCTGCGTGGTACTTTGCAGCGTAAGATAGATGGCGCAGCACTCTAGACTCCGGCGTCATGATGTCATAAGGATTTTGGTGCTGCTGCTGGCCTAAAATTCTACAATGAAGAGGCCTGCTCACAAAATAAAAACTTCCGAAGTTCGGTTCTTCCATTTTATTTATTGAAAATAAATGCCACACTGACTCACCAGATCCAGGGGGGGGCAAGTGCCCCCCCTTGCCCCCCCCCTGCGGACGCCCATGATGTCATCATCTACGGGTAGAGTGCATATCCTTGATCACCTGTAACATGTGATGGAGAGATGTGTCCATTTTTGGTTATGCATGCTGTGTTGTTAGTGTTAATAGTTTAGTGGTGTGTGATTTGTGCTATTTTGTATTTCATGTTAGCCATGTGTCGCTTCTGACTAATCACCAGCATCAATGCTAATTAAGTTACATCACAGTTGATCCTCCCTCCCCTGAGCCAATTTGATTGTGTGCATTACGCGTTTGCATCACTGGCACTCCTACTGTGCAACAATGTTAAGGCCATCTGCGCATATCCGCACACACACCAACAGGCACCCTGGCTCTCCTACCTTCTAGCGATAGCACTCATCCAACCTCCTCGCTGTCAATGCCATGAGAACGTTTAAATGGTAAGAGGCCACACCAGACCCAGACCATGTTCAGTTCAGCTCCCTTGTCTACAGGGCCCACTGAGGGCAGGAACGGTTCACCCACACCCTCAACATTCATCAGACGCCACGCTGTCCAATCCCTGGACTACATACTCATTCCTGAGCAGCCTCCAGCTCACATACCACGACTACTCAAAATCGATTACTGTCAGGATCTAAGACTATTTTCTTAGCTGACTTGCACATTAACAGAGACGCTGATTTCCAACTCTCTCTCAAGGATAAAAAGGAGATCCAGCAAAATATACCTAGACTCCAATTGTACCCTTACGGGGGAAGGGGGAGTGGATAAAATAATAAATCAAGAAGAGACTCGCCCTGAAACCTGGTCCTCTCTGCACTCGTCTGCTTCTTCTTCTATTCAGCAGACTTTTCTTTCATCAAAGAGAAACTTTAAAGAATAAATAACACAATTATTATACCTCGTATATTCTAATACTAACTATCTTATTTTTCTAACTATCTACCTACCCTAAGTTTCAAGCACTGTGCATCTCCTCTGTGTGTTTCGTAAAAGAAGCACTATTTCTCTTCTGTTCTTGCTACTGTCTCCCAACTTCTTTACCTATTGAACAAATACTCTTGCTATTTATTGCTGTCAAACTTTTATAGGTATCTATACTAATATTGTTAGACCTGGCATCTTTGGTTTGGTTTCCCCTGTCTTTTTGCCTCGACTCCTGTATTTTTGACGCTGTGCTGGATTTTGTTTTTGCTGGTTTAGATGCTTTGGGCACTTTGCCACTGCTGATCAGTGTCAAAGTGCAAGTGCTCCCTGTGTAAATTGTGATTGTAATTGGTTATCCATGATTGGCATATTTGTATCACCAAGAAGTCCCCAGTAAAGTGCACTGAGTGTGCCAGGGCTGGTGATACAAATGCTACTAGTGGGCCTGCAGCACTGATTGTGCCACCCACATGAATAGCCCTACAATGGGGTTTCAGGCCTGCCTCTGCAGTGCCTGTGTGCAGTCTGTGAACTGCCATGTCCTCCTGGTCAGTGTCGCCACTGACCAGGCCTAACCCTTCCCTTTCTGTACACACTGGTCACCCCTATGGAAGGCCCAAGGTACCCCCTTGGGCAGGGTGCAGTGTATGTGAAAGGTAGAGCATGTAGTAGTGCACGTGACATGCTTTGGTAGTGAATGACAGCCATTTTTGATTTTCACTATTGTAAGGCTACCTTGCCCACAGGTTATCATGGGGAATGCTGGCTACAGTGGCTACCAGCATATCTTCCCATAGGAGCAAAGTAGAACATAAAAGTCTGGTATCCTTGAACTCAGAATTTAATAACACATCTTTTAGGAAAGGCGGTTTTTAAATCCTGTGTTTGAGAACACTTTTAGAAAGTTGCTGTTCTCTTGTCTGACCTTTCTGTGTGCCTTGGCCTGTTTGTGAATTGACTGTCTGGTTTGAGAGTGACAGGGGCTGGGGAGCCCCCAGGAGGCTGGCTGAGTCAGCCCTAGGCTAAATGACTGCATCTGCATCTTGAGTGGGGGGAGGGGATTGCAACTGGGCCTGAATAGGGCTGTGCCTGACTTCCACAAAGCTGGCTTCACCTCCTGCTGGGCGGCTGACCACCCTGCCCCTCTCTCTGAAAGGAAAGGAGAAGCCAGGAAAACAAAGTGCTCAAGGAACACCCAAGAATTGGTTCATACCGGGCTCAGAGCCCTCCTGCACAAAGGGAACAAAGACTTTTAGGGGTATAAGTACAGGACCCCTGACTACAGAAAATTAGATCATCCTGGAATCAAGAAGGAACCTCAGCCAAGGAGAAAGCTGGAAGACTGAAGAAGGAAGACTTTCCTCCTGTTGCTTTGCTCGACTGACCTGCAGTTGCTTTTCTGCCAAGGAGAGTTGAAGGACTTTGTGCTGTGTCCCCTTGCTTGAAGGAACCTCCAAGGGCTTGAAGAAGAGCTGGCTCCCTGTTAAGAAGTCCCAGGAACAAAAGGACTTCACCCCCAGCTTCCCTGAATGGTACTGAGAAAGTTCTGTCCTTCCTAGAGTGTTTGGGCCAGTTGTTGTGCCTCTGGAAGTTGTACCTGTGTTGGGAAGCTGGAAACCAAGATTTTAAAGACTTTCTGCAAGTTTTAAAACATTGCTCGCTTGCGGAGCGCATTCCCGTCAGTGCGAGGAAATTCCCGCTGCTACGAAGGCCGAGATCGGCGGAGCGCCTGTTGCCGCTGCCAGAGTCGTCACATCCTTCGTTTGGGGGACGCACCAGTCCGGTGCGGGAAGATTACCCTTGCTGCTAGTATTGTCGCAGTTCCTGTCGTCACTGGGTGAGATCGTCGCACCGCTTGCTTGCGGACCGCATCACGTCGCTGCGAGAGTCATCGCAGAGCCATCGCATTGAGGGGCCGCAGGAGTAGAAGATCGACGCTGAGCCACGCATCGTCGCAGCACTGGAGATCGTCGCCGCCCCGAAGATCGTCGCCGCCCTGAAGATCGTCGCATCGTACCTTTTGCGAGCCGCTTCCATCGAAACCTGTGCACCGGAATCCACGCAAGGTATCGCATCCCGCCCCATACAGACCGGAGTCACCGCAACACGCCTGCTAGATCGAGTGGAGTTGTATCATCGCCTCCCCAGGGTCTCAGGAGTGACGCATCGCTTGCTTTTCAACGCTACAGCTTTTCACATGGAACTTTTGTCGCATCTAAAGGTACTGTTGGCTAAAACGTGACGCAACTGTGGATTATTTTAACGCAACCTTAAGAACTCTTTAGAAACCATATTCTTGAACTGTGTATGTTGGGTTTTTGTCATTTTGGTCTTGTGTAGTTTACATTAAATACATTTATTTTTCTAAACTGTTGTGGAGTCAGTTTGTGGTGTTTTCACCGTGTTACTGTGAGTGTTGGTACAAATACTTTGCACATTGCCTTCAATAAGCCTGACTGCTTGTGCCAAGCTACCAAGGGGGAGAGCAGGGGCTATCTGAAAAGTGTTTCCTCCTTACCCTGACTAGAAGCAAGGGTCCCTATTTGGACAGTGGTACCTACCTCTGCCAAATAGAGACCCCCAGTTCTAACAAATATAGACTAAGCCTCCTCTTCACTTACTTCTTGTTGGAACTTCTACGCTCGAAAATATCTTTCCTCAAATCTTCTCTTGAACTTATTATTACTAATCTCTAGTTTAATTCTTTGAACTGCTACTTTTTCTCTCTGGTTAGTTTTGGTTTGTATTTCAACTATTTATACTAATTGTGAATTCTCTACATAACATTTCAATATGCTTTAGTACTAACTTTTTCTTTTTTCTTTACAGGTAGGAATAACTCTCAACTCTGGTAAGTATATTTCATACTAATAACTTTTTACAATCTCTCAATGCAGACCTCGCCTTTCACACGACATTCTCGGAACTGTTTTCACTTAGCTTTATCTTCTTTTATATCCACAGGTGGCACTGTTGTAGCATTTACCAAAGAGGAAACGCTGACTAAAATGATGGCTGCTGCAAGGACTGACAGACTTCGAAGAACCTCTAAATTCGTTATCTTCTTCGTGCACCTACCGCTTTCTGGAAATGTGTTTTCTGCCTGATAACCCCTGACGGGAGATAGGGACGGAACCGGACGAAAACCCGACAGGAATTCTCCTCTCCGCCCTAACTTCTCTGGAGCTCAACTTAATAGGTACACATTTGAAAATATCTTCAGTGAAGTGACCGTTTGTCACAGAAAGCGCGATTCACCTAATCTCCAAACACTTGTTATAGGTCCAAAAGGCTAGACAGCCGCTGCAGTTTAGAAGCGGCGCCCATCTTGGAATCTCTCTGCCGAATTAACACTGTCCAAAGATTGCTTCTGTGTTGTCTCCTCTCAGATTGGCAACAGCGGCCAACAAGCACTGCGCCCACAATGGTCTTGGCACCTCTTAAGGGTCTGACAATTACACTCTGGGAAATGTTTGCTAACATCAGACTGTCCCAAATCTTCAACACACTGAGCCACGAGGCAGGGCACACCTTTGACACCTTCTTTGCATGTGTAAACTTCGTCCACTTTATCAACCCCACTAAATGCACATGTAGTGACCACAAACGCATACGCTTCCTCGTCGGTCAACCCCAAGTCACCCTAAACCCCATGCGACCCACACAAAGGTAGGGGAGCTCAGTCACTGGGGAGATGCTACACACCACCATCAACAGCAATAGCCACAACGCTGCAGTCATCACCAATGGCACTAGACTGCATTTTACAGACATGTATCTCCAACTGTGCATACACACTTGTCCCACTATGCAACTCCAACATACAGCATGCAATAAATGCCACCTCAGTCACCAACAACCTCAAAGTTGGCAGGTGCATCTGCTGACTCATGGAGAAGAACTGGTGCAAGATTGAGGATACCAAAAACATCACCACCTACAAGAACACAAAGCTCATATTCTCCCTCAAAAATATGCCCACACAACAGACTGGGGTTTCAGAAAGGATTGCTGTAAGTTTCAACATGGATGATCAACAGCTGGGGGGTGCTATACGCAGATGAGACATGAGTCGTCATCCTCATAACCAAACCATCAGCATGTTGCATCACCTGGTGGGACATGGGCTTAAGCAGCCCCCCCCACCTCTAGATACCTAGGCACCGTATACGACTTCTCCCTCTCCAGGAACCAACAGGTCTACACAGTGGCCTGTAGCTGCTTCAACTTCCTCTGCATCCTCCATGCAACCTTCCAATGGATCACCCCATTGTCAGTTAAGACAGTCACCGACACAGTCATTACCATCGGGCTGGACTACGAAAACACACTATATGCCCACATGGGCAGGTCTGCGCTAAGCTTATTCCAGACTGTCCAGCACAACACTGACACACGGGGCCTTGTGTACATACTTTCCGTATGGATCGAGTCCCTCCATTGCACATACTTCGTTCCCACCTGTCCCCACAGTTGCAAATGAGTAGCAGAGGGGCTAAGCCTTTGGGGATGATTTGTCTACATAGCTAGCCACAGTTTCCACAGTTCCTTATGTTTTTGGGTCTGGTAAGTGGGCATGTTGATTGCCATGTTGTATGTAAGATTGTGTTCAAGGTATGGGTCACGCACTCCTTGTTTGTAAGTAGGTTAAACAGTTTGTGGTGTGCCTCAAAGATATCACCCCCTGACGAGAAGGTGTGGTAATCAAAATGTGGTCTGTGGCGCCTAGGATAAGCGCCAACTCTCTGAGCACAACCTCTGTGAAACGAAATCCGTTTCTATGTTCAATGCGTAGAATGCCAAAATAAAGTTTAAACCAAAGTTGTATCAAACTTCTTCATGTTTTATTCACATGGGTTTCTCATTTACGAAGTTTAATTTCCATAACTTATATCTGAAATCCACTTTAGTATATGCATTATAACATCATTTCCCAATGCATTTCGGACAACAGTCCTTCATCAGGGGAATCTGAAAGACAATAATCCAATCTAAGTATGATCGACCGAGACAAAAACAAAACAAATAAATGCATTCAATCATATCCATTACTAAGTTGAGCAATATATCAATCACTTCTAAAATACAGAACCAAGGTGCCAAATCATACAGTAGTATTGTTCCCGAATGCGTGTTATCCCGAAGTTGTGTTATGAGATAAATGAATTTTAGGTTAAATGAAAGGTAAAGCAAACCCAGTGCTAAGAAGAAAAGTACCCAGAAACTCAATGGTGATTGATTGTGCAAAGTATAACCACAAAAAGATATCCAAAACCAAACAAGATCGTGCGAGCCTCGTGTCCATGAATAGAACTTACAGATAAAGTTGAGCAAGATCCCGCGTCTCACTCGTGTGCCCTTCGCCGGTGAATGTGAACGGCGTGTGCCGTATATACGGAAGTAAAGTGAATGAAACTGACAGCATAGAAAGTGGACTTCTCAAGTGGCGGCCATCTTACAGTGGTTCCGAAGAATGGTGAAAAAAGAAACCGTATACCCGCTTAGAAAATAGTGCATAGACAACGAATGATCAGGGTTCTTATACAAAATAACGGTTCTGCATACAGTGTGAACTTATGGGGAGATTAAACATTTCAGTTAGTTACCCAAAATAGCGGAATTAATGAAACAAAAAATGCCATTCTGAACATAGTTCTCTACAGATAACATGTAAATTCCATCCGGTCATTAAGACCGGATGGTTTCATGGATTGAAGATATTTAATCCAGTGGTTTTCACGCTGCAACAAGAAATTGTTATTGTCTCTGTCATCACGCTTAGTAACCACTTCCACAGCAGCGAACCTGAGTTGGCTAATGTTGTGTCTGCTGTCTTTAAAGTGTAAAGCCAAATTAGATTTCACATTCACAGTTCTTATATTACTTTTGTGTTCGTTAATTCTCAATTTCAATTTGCGAGAAGTCTTTCCAGTGTATACCAATCCACACGGACATTTAATGATGTATATTACATTCTCAGTGTCACATGTTGCAATAAATCTCAATTTTATGTTGGCGCCCTTCATTGGGTGTTTAATCACAGGCCCTTTGATAAGGTTATTACAGTTTTTGCAATTGAGACAAGGTTGATTCCCTTTGAACGTGATGGAGGAAATGTGTTTAGGGTTTTTTATGATTCCCTTCAAGTTGTTGCCTCTTTTGTATGCAAATAGTGGTTGGTCACAAAAGATATCATTGAAATCCTGTTCTTTGCTGATAATCGGCCAGAGTCTTAATATTGAACTTTTGTATGCCTTTGATGACTCTGAGTATTTTGATACGACCACGGGTCTTCTTACATTGTCCTTTTGTTTTGTCGTCAATACATCCTGACCTTTCAATTTGTCACAGCGTTCGTTGGCATTGGCCAAAATGGTCTTAGGATATCCTCTTTGCTCAAAACGTTTTAACATTTGAGATGCTTGTTCTTCATACTCGGAGGTGTCAGATACAATCCGTTTTACCTGTAGGAGTTGCGAAAATGGAATACAGAAAGGCAACAGACAAAAACAACACCCTTCATTACAGTTCCTACCATCAGAGATCATTGAAGAATCATCTTCCATTTTTGCAAAAGGGCACACGAGTGAGACGCGGGATCTTGCTTAACTTTATCAGTAAGTTCTATTCATGGACACGAGGCTCGCACAATCTTGTTTGGTTTTGGATATCTTTTTGTGGTTATACTTTGCACAATCAATCACCATTGAGTTTCTGGGTACTTTTCTTCTTAGCACTGGGTTTGCTTTACCTTTCATTTAACCTAAAATTCATTTATCTCATAACACAACTTCGGGATAACACGCATTCGGGAATAATACTACTGTATGATTTGGCACCTTGGTTCTGTATTTTAGAAGTGATTGATATATTGCTCAATTTAGTAATGGATATGATTGAATGCATTTATTTGTTTTGTTTTTGTCTCGGTCGATCATACTTAGATTGGATTATTGTCTTTCAGATTCCCCTGATGAAGGACTGTTGTCCAAAATGCATTGGGAAATGATGTTATAATGCATATACTAAAGTGGATTTCAGATATAAGTTATGGAAATGAAACTTCGTAAATGAGAAACCCATGTGAATAAAACATGAAGACGTTTGATACAACTTTGGTTTAAACTTTATTTTGGCATTCTACGCATTGAATATAGAAACGGATTTCGTTTCACAGAGGTTGTGCTCAGAGGGTTGGCGCTTATCCTAGGCGCCACAGACCACAGTATGTAAGATTGTAAAATGTACATTCTCACAACTGTGAGTTGCGCGAATGTGGAGTTGAGGTGTGTGGTGTGTTAAGTTAGTACTTACCAACAAGAACTGCATTTCCATATGTGCCATCCTGGAAGAGCTGGTTTATGATGGACAGTCGGAAGATGTAGGAATCATACACACTCCCTGGAAACTTGGCTATGACATTGGTGAACAGTCCCCGGTGGTCCACTATAGCCTGCACATTCATAGAATAGGTATGCTTTCTGTTGTGGTATATGTGTGCACTGTCCGCAGGGGGCACAAATAGGATATGTGTGCAGTCACTTGCCCCCAACACCTGTGGGAATCCGTCTATGGCGTCAAATCCTTGCTTGGCCTCAATCTGTTACTGCACCGTGTTGGGGAAGTGAAGGTGCTGGGGTAGCAGGCTGACAGTCGAGAGGAAGATTGAAAAGGCTGCCTGTGAAACTCCGCTGACTCTGGTTGAAAGGTCCCAGAGGCCAACATGTTCAGCACAGCCAGCAGCTTTGTCTGCGGACGAATGTTGGTTCTCTGCTGTGTTGGTGGCAGCCTGTGAGCTATCAGGTTCAGGATGTGTTGAATGGATGTCCTTTTGAGCCTGTAGTAGGCAATGACATCCTCTGGTGGTAGGTCTGCGAGGCTGAAACGTCTGCGCAGGGCCCGCTGTCTTCTTTAGCACTGCCTCGGTTGTGGTCCTGAGGGAGGTGGCAGAGGTAATTGTTACCTTTGTGGGGCTCCAAGCAGAATGTTTAGTACCTCCATGGCATCAGTGGGTCTTCAGATGGGGTTCTGAGCTACTCTCCCATATATACCTCCCTTTATCTCCATTTTTAGACCAGCTTTATTCTTGTCTTAAGTTCCTGCAGCTAAAGGGCCTGAGCGTGACTATTTTTATCGCTGCACAGGTCTGGGTCATCATTGCTAATATGGCGATGTGGTGTTAGCCACATTTTTTGAGAAATTTTGAGAAGGAACGATTACTTTGCATGTCATTAGCGATAACTATCGCTGGCATACAAGGCGATTAAAAAGAACTGCTGCTAATTCCGGAAAGCTGTCGCTAACGCCTGTTAGCGACAGCTTGGTAATAGGACGTTAAATAAAATACATTTTGTGCCGCTAACACAGCGATAAATGGCTTGCTAATATGCCCCTCAGGGTGCAGCTCTCGGTGGCTGCATCAATCCGCCATCTTCTTTCCCCCTTTCTGTTTCAATCTGTTTGGCATAAGTTACAAAATGTACATAAGTGATTACTTTCTGTTTTAAGTTAACATGATTTGCATAATGACGAGGATATGTAGCTAAAAAAGGTAAGATTTGCTGTACAGCAACACAGGATTAGAAAGACATTTGATTACAGACCACTGGGTTGTGTTGGTCTACTCTACATAAGTTACAACCGATATATAAGTGGTGACTTTCTGTTTTAAGTTGCTAAACAAACACATCAGTGGTTCATAAAGAATTACCAGTCATGGTTCTAGTGATCTGGCAAAGTTTATCAGAGGCTAGTAAGGTGGTTCTGGGATTTATACGTGTTCCTTGGTGATTTCCCCACTGAATATGAGTGATTTTGCCAATGTAACTGGCGTCATTTTTTAAGCGAGGGTGCCCTCATGTGGAGACTTTTTGCTAAGGTCTGACTCGTGACACTGGAAACGTTCGTGTATTTTGGAATTATGAATTTACCTTTGGAAGGAGACTGTGGTACTCCGTGGGAGTGGGGCGAGAGATTGACATTTCTAGGAAGACAATATTAGCAAAAAATATAAAAAAAAGTGAAGGGTGAATGTGACTATACTAATCCAGCATTTGTCAGAAAAGGTTTAAGCGCTGGGTCATTATTTTCATGAGCAAGCATTAGGGGCACCCATTTACCTCTATAGATGGCCAGCCCTGCTGCCGTGCTCCTGTTCCCAGATGTTAATGGGAGAGCGGGGAGGTGCCGTCAAGTACTGCAGAGGTTACCTTAATTGAAGCCAATTAAGGTTCCCGTTTGAACATAATGAATCTCGTCACCTCCGTTTTGGTCCTACTTTGGGCCGTAATGGAAATAAACGAAATATTATGGACCATGTGTCCTCCGGTTGATTAGTTATTTAGGGGCATATTATCAAGGGGGTATATCTCCGCTTTTTTGGCTTTAAAAGCCAAGAAAGCGGAGATAAAATTATCTCCCTATTACCTAGCTGTCGCTAACACCAGTTAGCGACAGCTAGTAGGGGTAGCGACCATCTTGGGCCCCACTTTGCATGTCAGTGATATTTATCACTAATGACATGCAAAGTGGGCGTACCAAGATGTTAGCGACTGGAAACAGTCGCTAACATCGCTATCTCCTATTACCAACTTTTGGAGATATTCGCGCTAAGAATGAATATCTCCAAAAGCTAACACCTGCTCTGAGCAGTTCTTAGCCATGTTATCCAATGGGAGGTGGATAACATGGCTAAGAGCATTAGCCTCGTAATGCATGAATATCGCTGACTTTTCAGCGATATTCATGCATTGCGGCCGATTTTTATCGCATGTGCGATAAACCTTGGTAATACAATGTTTATCTGCGATAAAAATCGCCGCAGCTCAGCGGTAAATTTTGTCTCTAACCAAGCAATAGCGATAATTATCGATATTGCTTGGTAATATGCCCCTTAGTTCGTTAGTAAGAGAGTGGCGGCTGTGACAAATACTCGCACATCATTTACATTGTGATACATCCATTAGCCACGTATGCACATAGTGAAGTTACTTGTGGACCCACACCATGGTTTATAAGTAAACACTTATTGCATATTTCTATTTTATTTCTCACACATGGACACACGTGTTGTTGTTTTCCAAATGTTGTAATTTGCGCCGCAAGTGTTACAGTGGTCGCTCAGATGTTTTTGCCTGAAATTGCTTGTTTGTGAAAGGGTCTTTCCTTGTTTACGTTTTCGATCCCTTTACTAATGTTTTTTTGTTTTTTTTATCAGCGCAAGTACTGGCAGTGTTCCACTAATAATGCAGAGTGTTTGAAATTCGGAAGTGTTTGTGTAAGTTTTAAATTTTGTCCGCAGCATACGTAATTATTTGGAGCCTTGTGAGTAAAGTCTCGTTCATGTTCTGTCGATTGGCTTTCTTGTCTAAGAAACGTACGCCTATTTGTTTACGTTCCTCCCCCTGTGACAACGTTGTCGTTTGTCAAATGGCTAAACATTTGTTATATTTTTGTATCGCAACTCGTGTGTGTGTTAATCATTGTGTGTCGTGATTGGTGGGCTGTGCAAAGCAATGCGAATGATAAGCGGCGTTTTTGGTAAGCCTGCCCCCTGTGGCACTGTATTATTATGGAAGGCGCGCCCCTTTTTGGATGTCATCCCACGAAGGCATTAATGTTTGAAGGGTAACGCCGACAAATGCGCGAATGTCGATTGTCGAGGTGAGTGATAGGCGGCCCTATGCAAATGCGCGGGACGCACAGTTAAGTGTGTGCCTTGCACAGTGAAATCATTGAAATCGCATTTGCGCTATGCACATTGAAGTGTGTGGTGAAGTGTGTGTGTGCCTTGCACAGTGAAATCAGTGAAATCGTTTGGCATATGTTTATTGTTTGTACTTTGGGCCATGCCCCTGTAAACTTTGGCATATGTTTATTGTTTGCACTTTGGGCCCTGCCCTGTAAACGCCCACATCTTTTGTTTGACATGCCCCTCTAAACGCCCACATCTTTTCTTTGACACGCCCATGCCCACGCTAACGCGCACAAGGAACTACTTTCTCACTTTTGGCGTTTTTGCTTTTTTAATGTATATGGTGTCCACATCTATAGCCTATGTCCTTCAGCTACATATCCTCTTTCAAATGGTGTATTGGGTGTAGTGATTGGTGCAGTACTTTTTGAGTTTACCTGGCTCAAAGGTTTGTGTTCTCTCTTTATAATAGTAGTATAGATAAACTTGCAGCAGGTCATGCTGATGTACTTCAAATAGGAAGGACATGTAATTATGTAGATTACATAAGTACTGTTACAGTTCGTGTGCCTTTTGAGGTTCCACTCGATGTTGTATGAACATTTTAGAACTTTAGTTGCTTTTGTGAGGTGGCAGACAGTGCAGGAGCCACAGGGATACTGTCCTGTCACTGGTGTTAGATTCTAAGTTGTTTAACACTGTGTTATTTTCTGTATGTGTTGGTGCAGGTATTTTATGTTCTACGAGATCTTGTATGTTTTTGCTTCTCTTATTGGCAAATCTGGGTTATGGCCACTTGAGTGATCAGGAAGTCAAAATGTGGCAGTGTTTCTAAATAGCTTTCTTTACAGTGTTGGTTGTGGGCTGTCCATAGTGACGCATGTAAGAGTGTCATTTTCTTGGGCTCTTACAGTTGTTTCTGAGAGTGTATCTCAGTTCTTGTTCCTTACTCTTTTCTGTCATTTTTGTGTGATCATTTTTGGACAGTCTCTTTCTTTTAGTCTGCTGGTTAGGTCAAGTGTTTGTTTCTGCTAGTCTTTTGTATCGCTGCAATTGCATTGTATATGTAAAAACTGACTATAAGGGAGGTTCTATCTCAATGGTCTGGGAAGGATTCTGTTGAAAGAGAGAATACTTTTTTGCAGTTGGTTTGTAGTACGTCTTTGGTTTGAGACTTTTGGATGGAGGAAGCACCGGCGTGGAAGACTCAATGCGAGGAGCAGAGGGGGCGAGACGTTGCCGTTGATCCCATGGATACAGATGAGGCATTGGTTTCGAACCACGCAGTCGATGAAGGCTTTGTCAATGACCCATTTATGATGCAGGGGATGTGTTATCGTGAAGTCAAGCAGTCTGTCGAAGGGATGTTGTCAAGCAGCAACCTCATGGGTGTAGAAGTGTGAGGCGTGGGTTCCGATTTGTGCAAAGTCATAGATGTGTCTGTGTTGATGGCTCAGCACAGCAGAAATCACCTTTCAAGGGCCAAGTGCTGGATTGGCACCACATGGCAGGGCAGGACCCACAGATGGCAGAGTCCTGGTACCATTGCAGGGTCTTTTTTGTCCCTGGGACTTCAGAACAGGGGACAATCCAGCAAGCCCTTGGGGCACCTCTGGGTTCAAGTGAGATGGGTCTAGTCCTTTCCCTCAAAAGGGCAGAGTTTAGCAGGGCAGCACAGCAAAGCAGAAAAACAGTTCTTCCAGAACAGTAGTCAATCAGAGTGGCAATTCTTGTAGCACCACAGTCGTTACTCTGTCAGAGTTCTTCACAGGTCCAGTAGTGTACTGTCATGTGAGGGCAGAGCCCCAGTACTTATGCACAATTGTGCTTTCAAAGTGGGTGTGACTTCAAAGAAGGATCTTTGAAGTGCAAACAGGCCCTTCCCTTTCTTTCCAGCCCTGGCCACAGACTATCAGTAGGGGGGGAATCATCCCTTTGTGTGAGAAACAGGACGCTGCCTGTTCAAGTGTAAGTGTCAGCGCCCTCCTCTCTTCCTGCCCAGTAACAGCTATCAGAATGCAGATGAATGCAGATGAGTTCTCTGTCACACCTACCCTTCTTTTGTTTTTGGCTGTCTAGAGGAATTGCACAAAGTGTAGCTGTCACCCACCCCAGACGTGTATTGAAGACAGGTTGCAGGCACACAGAGCAGTAAGAGCAGAGAAATGTCCACTTTTTTAAATTGGTACAGGTTAAATATAACTTTACCAGTAAAGAGGATTTATCATTACCATTTCAAAGATATAAAACATGATGTAACTACTCCTTTCTACTCGGTAATTACAGCTTAGAAGTGTATTAAGGAACTCACAATGCTTTCCTATCAAATGAGTTAGCCTCACAGTAGTGAAAAACAAATCTGGGTGCTTGTCACTCCTAGGACATACAAAATGTATCAGTGCATGTCCTACCTTTTACCTACACACCACCCTGCCCTATAGGCTTGCTAGGGCTTACTTTAAAGGGTGAGTTATGAGAAATCAAAAGGGAGTTTAAGGCGTGACAAGTAGTTTTAAATACCAAGTAAAAGTGGCAGTAAACTGCACACACAGGCACTACAATGGCAGGCGTGCAACAGGTTTGAAAGGCTATTTGTGTTGTTGGCACAAGCAGTGCTGCAGGTCCACTAGTAGCATTTAATTTACAGTTCCTTGATATATGGTATATTACTTTACAAGGGACTTACAAGTAAACTAATTATGCTGATTGTGTATACACCAGTATTCAATAACAAAAAATCCCTGTACCCTGGATTAAAGTTAGCCACTGTCTCGTCGACATGAGAACAAAACTTGATGGGCAAATGCTTGGACTCCAACAACACCTCCTTTCAATTTAGGATTAGATATACGTTCTCTAATGTCATACTATCCATATCAAACCACTGTTTGTAAAAGTAAGTGGGAGATTCAGGGTAAGATTCAACTCAACACGTCCATCGATGCCTGTCCCACTGGAACAGTCCATCTATCCACACTCAAACCATACAAAAGTGAGAAAAATGAGAAAAAAATGAGAGAAAAAAATGGAGAGAAAAAATGAGAAAAAAACGTGTGGCGGACAGGATGGCACCTCGCGGGCGATCAACCTTTGGGGATCTTGGCAGATGTTACCAATACTCAGCCCCCTTTCTCATCATTGGTTGCCATTCCTATTCCAAGAAAAGAAAAGTGTCAAAACATAGAAAAGGTGCTGGGTAGGAAGCTCAAGACAATCGCTCCCTGATGTGACAAACAAAGAAAAAGTGCAAGATAAAATCAACAGCCACACCAATTGTACACATTTTATTACTAACTCTGGTGTGTGCTGGTGAGTTAAAAAGGCTGGTAGCTTATTGTTGCATACCACTACCTGTAACCGGTCCTTCTGGCCGACAAGATTGGGTAGTCCCCCTCGCCCAGTCAACTCAGCAAAAAGCCTGAGGGTCATTATCAGCAGTGACCTCTCAATGAAGTCCCAGATCAGTGCGGTAGTGTCTTCCAGTCATTTCCAGCTCAGGAAGATCCGTAAAATCTCTCGCCTCCTCACCACCGAGGCCCTCACTCTGGCTCTGCTTGCGCTAGTCATTTCACGAATTGACTACGCAAACGCGCTCTATGTAGGCATCCCTGACTACCAAGCCAAGAGACTGCAGCTGATCCAATACCAGGCCGCCCGCCTCATTTTTCACCAACCCAGACATCAACATGTCCGTCCCCTCTTAAAAAGTTTACATTGGCTTCCGGTCACTGCACGCTGCAAGTTTAAACTAGGCTGCATAATTTTTAAATCCCTTGCAGGCGGAGGCCCCTCATTTATCTCTTCCCTTCTTCACCCCTATGTTTCTTCTCGTAGCCTTCGTTCGTCTCAGCTGGCCTTACTGACAGTCCCCAGATTCAAGAGGAAGAAACACGGTGGCCTCAGGTTTTCTTTCCTAGCTCCTTCCTTTTGGAATGCCCTCCCCCTCTCTTTAAGGTTACCTTCCCCCTACACCAGGTTCAGATCTCTCCTTAAAACCTTTTTGTTTACTGAAGCCTACAATTAGCCCTCTATCCCCTTTCTTTTCCGTTCTCTCCACACAAGCGCCAAGAAACCTTCAGGTGTTAGTCGCGCTCTACAAGAACCTTTCACATCACATCACATCACATGAATCTTGTTGAGTGGAGGGCTATCCCATATGTACCCATCTTTTCCCTCTGAGCTCCTTTGTGATTACATATACACCAGTATTACCATGTTTAGGGGCAAAGCACATGCACTTTAGTACTGGTCAGCAGTCGTAATGTGCTCAGAGTCCTAAGGTCAACAAAAGAAGCAGCACAAAGAGGAGGTAAGCAGGTAAAAGGTTTGGGGGAAGAGCAACCAAAGGATGTCCAGGTCTAACATGTGTCCCCGAACCGAAAGTTGGGCGTTCTACCCAACTTCGAGGGAAATCTATCCACTAAGGTAGAAAAGCCTGGATAGACCATCAGCATTGGTGTTGTCTACCCCCAGTCAATAATCCACCCTGTAGTCAATACCCCGTAGGGAAATGGACAACCTCAACAGATTTGGATTCTCACCCCTCATTTTCACGAGCCACCTCAGGGGCCTGTGGTCAGTCCGAATCAGAAAGTGAGTACCAAACAGGTATGGCTTCAACTTCTTCACTGCCCAAACCACAGCAAATGCTTCTCTTTCTATAGCACTCCACCTTTGTTCCTTGAGGGGTAACCTCCTGGAGATGAAGGTTACAGGTTGGTCTAGGCCAGGGGTTCTCAAAGTACGGCCCGCGGGCCAGTAACGGCCCGGCAAGCCTTCAGTGGCAGCCCGCGGAGCTTGATACACATCGCACCTGTGTGTTTTTTTTTTAACTTCAGCAAACACCTCAGGGAGCAGCAGTGCGTAATCAGAGAGACTGCTCTGTGGGGGCCGGGCGATTCCAGCCACAGTCCAGAGTGGAGCTGCAGGAGCGCTAAGAGGTGAACAAAGCCTCATTAACAAACAAATGGTCGTTTAAAGACCTGTGAAGTACTGGGGTGCCCGGGAGGCTGTGTCAGCCAGGCTGACACACAGGGGAGAGGACAGAAGGAACTGAGAGCCGGGTGAGGTGGGAGGGCAGAGCAGAGAGTGAGAGCCCGGGTGATAGAGGTGGGAGGGCAGAGCAGGGAGTGAGAGCCCAGGTGAGGGAGATGGGAGGACAGAGCAGGGAATGAGAGCCAGGTGAGGTGGGAGGGCAGAGCAGGGAGTGAGAGCCCAGTGAGGTGGGAGGGCAGAGCAGGGAGTGAGAGCCCGGTGAGGTGGGAGGGCAGAGCAGGGAGTGAGAGCCCGGGTGAGGGAGGTGGGAGGGCAGAACATGGAGTGAGAGCACGGGTGTGGGAGGTGGGAGGGCAGCAGTGAGTGAGAACCGGGTGAGGTGGGAGGGCAGAGCAGGGAGTGAGAGCCCGGTGAGGTGGGAGGGCAGAGCAGGGAGTGAGAGCCCAGTGAGGTGGGAGGGAAGAGCAGGGAGTGAGAGCCAGGTGAGGGAGGTGGGAGGGCAGCAGTGAGTGAGAGCCGGGTGAGGTGGGAGGGCAGCAGGGAATGTGAGCCCGGTGAGGTGGGAGGGCAGAGCAGGGAGTGAGAGCCCAGGTGAGGGCAGCAGGGAGTGAGAGCCCGGGTAAGGGGGAGGGCAGCAAGGAGTGAGAGCCTAGGTGAGGGGGAGGGCAGCAGGGAGTGAGAGCCCAGTGAGGTGGGAGAGCAGCAGGGTGTGAGAGCCTGGGTGAGGGGGAGGGCAGCGGGGAGTGAGAGCCCAGGTGAGGGAGAGGGCAGCAGGGAGTAAGAGCCCGGGTGAGGGCAGCAGGGAATGAGAGCCGGGTGAGGGAAGCAGGGAGTGAGAGCTCGGGTGAGAACAGCAGGGAGTGAGAGCTCGGGTGAGGGCAGCAGGGAGTGAGAGCCGGGTGAGGTGGGAGGGCAGCAGGGAGGGAGAGCCTGGGTGAGGGGGAGGGCAGCAGAGAGTGAGAGCCCGGGTGAGGGCAGCAGGGAGTGAGAGCCCGGGTGAAGTGGGAGGGCAGCAGGGAGTGAGAGACGGGTGAGGTGGTAGGCAGCAGGGAGTGAGAGCCTGGGTGAGGGGGAGGGCAGCAAGAAGTGAGAGCCTGGGTGAGGGCAGCAGGGAGTGAGAGCCCGGGTGAGGGCAGCAGGGAGTGAGAGCCCGGGTGAGGTGGGAAGGCAGCAGGGAGTGAGAGCCGGGTGAGGTGGGAGGGCAGCAGTGAGTGAGAGCCGGGTGAGGTGGGAGGGCAGCAGTGAGTGAGAGCCGGGTGAGGTGACAGAGGGCAGCAGGAAGTGAGGGCCGGGTGAGGTGAGACAGATAGAGATAGAGACAGATAAAGACATATAGAGACAGATAGAGGCTGAGACAGATAGAGACAGGGACAGATGGAGCTAGATAGGGTCAGACACAGGGGCAGACAGAGACAGATAGAGGCAGAGACGGATAGAGGTAGAGACAGACAGCGATAGAGACAGACAGCGATAGAGACAGAGAGAGAGACGGAGAGATTGACAGAGGGAGAGAGGGAGACAGACATAGGGAGGGATGGAGACAGACTGAGAGAGACTGACAGAGGGATACTGACAGAGGGAGTCAGACAGAGGGAGAGAGACAGAGGGAGAGAGAGAGACAGACAGAGGGAGACAGACAAAAGGAGGGAGACACACAGAGGGAGGGAGAAAGACAGAGGGAGACAGACAGACAGAGGGAGGGATGGAGACAGACAGAGAGAGACAGACAGAGGGAGGGAGGGAGACAGAGGGAGACCGACAGAGGTAGGGAGACAGACAGAGGGAGACAGAGAGAGAGAGGGAGACAGACAGAGGGAGGGAGACAGACAGACAGAGGGAGGGAGACAGATAGACAGAGGGAGACAGACAGAGAGAGGGGGAGACAGACAGAGGGAGGGAGACAGACAGAGGGAGGGAGAGACACAGAGGGAGGGAGGTAGGGAAACAGAGGGATAGAGGGAGACAGACAGAGGGAGCCAGACAGAGGGAGGGAGACAGAGGGAGAGAGGGATATAGACAGAGGGAGCCAGACAGAGAGAGACAGACAGAGACAGACAGGCAGAGGGAGGGAGACAGACAGAGGGAGACAGACAGACAGAGGGAGGGAGACAGACAGACAGAGGGAGGGAGACAGAAAGACAGAGGGAGACAGACAGAGGGAGGGAGACAGAGGGAGGGAGACCGTGGTAGACAGATAGACAGAGGGAAACAGAGGCAGAGAGGGAGACAGACAGAGGGAGTGAGACAGAAAGACAGAGGGGGATAGACAGAGAGAGGGGGAGACAGACAGAGGAAGGGAGGGAGACAGACAGAGGGAGGGAGAGAGACAGAGGGAGGGAGGGAGACAGAGGGAGGGAGGGAGGGAGGGAGGGAGACAGAGGAAGGGAGGGAGACAGACAGAGGGAAACAGACAGAGGGAGAGAGGGAGACAGACAGAGGGAGACAGACAGAGGGAGACAGACAGAGACAGCCAGATAGAGGGAGACAGACAGAGGGAGGGAGCCAGACAGAGGGAGGGAGACAGAAAGACAGAGGGAGACAGACAGAGGGAGGGAGACAGACAGACAGAGGGAGGAAGGGAGACAGAGGGAGGGAGGGAGGGAGACGGAGGGAGGGAGGGAGACAGAGGGAGGGATTGAGACAGGCAGAGGGAGGGATGGAGACAGACAGAGGGAGGGAGGGAGACAGACAGAGGGCAGACAGAGGGAGGGAGACAGAGGGAGGTGGACAGTGGGACAGATAGAGGGAGACAGATGGAGGGAGACCGAGAGAGGGAAGGAAAGAGAGGGGGAGAGACAGAGAGAGAAAGAGAGGTAAGACAGAGAGACAGAGGGAGACAGAGAGAGAGGGAAGGAGGGAGAGAGAGAGAGAGATAGAAGTAGGAAGACAAAGAGAGGGAGGGAGAGATAGGGAGAGAGAGAGAGAGATAGAGAGAAAGAGAGATGTGTGTGTATGCTGGTCTGTTGGCTCAGTGGATGAACGCGTCATTTGCAGGGGCCTGTGTTCAACTTCATGGTCACAGTTTTTTTCTTTCTAGCCCCTTCCCCCTCCGCCACTGACACCGCCTCCACCGGTGCAGCCCTCGGCCACAAACCACACTGTAAATTTTGCCCCCGAGAGAAAGTTTGTGAGTACCCATGGTCTAGGCCCTCTTTATTTAGTTGTAATAAACCTCCCCTATAGCATGTTCTGAAGCATCTGTTTGAATGGTAAACTCCTTAGAGAATTCAGGGGCATTGAGCACAGGGCTTTTTGGCATGCCTCTGTCTAATCACATTTCTGGGCTGCTTCTTAGAAGTCAGCTCTGTCAAGGTGGCAACATTTGTCCCATATCCCTCGCCAAACCTCCTGTAGTACCCAGTGAGGCCCACAAATTTCTTGCTTCAGTCTGGATGTTTGGAGGCTCCCAGGCCATGATCGTATCTATCATGGCCTGGAGGGGGCACACCTCCGCCCTGTCCACCAGGAATCCTCAGTAAACCACAGACACCTGCCCTATCTACCACTTACAGGCCTTGGTAGTCAAGCCTGCCTGTTGCAGAGCCTAAAACACTACGTGGATGTAAAACAGGGTGGTGTTTGCAGCTGCTACTGTAGACAGCATTGTCATCCAGGTAGGCAGCGGAGATGGCTTCCATTCCATCAAGGACCTGGTTCAACAACCTGTGGAAGGTAGCAGGGGCATATTTGAGTCTGTAGGTTAGCACACAAAATTTCTATTGGCCCTCTGAAGTGGAAAATGCTGACCTCTCCTTGGCACCTACTGTTAGAGCAAATTGCCTGTACCCAGACGTAAGATTGCAGGCACTTAAGTAATGAGCAGCCCCTAACCAGTCAATTAGCTCATCAGCCTGGGAGATGGGGTGATCATCTGTTTTTGTAACTGAGTTGAGCTCTCAATGTTCTATACAGATCCTCACTGTGGGTATGGTGCCCGGTGGAGCAGCTTTTGGTACCAGAACCACAAGACTGGACCAAGTGCTACTGTAGGGTTCCATCACCTCTAATTTTAGCATTTTAGAGACTTCACTTTTAATACTGGCCCTCACCTTATCTGACAACCTCTAAGATTTATTCTTAACAGGGAGTTTGTCCCCTCTGTCCACATCATGGATACACAGGTAGGTAGTCCCAGGAAAAGGGAGAACAGAGAGGAGTACTGTTTCAACACTTGGTCGCAGCTTTACTCCCTTTCAGGAGTTTGACTGGGGAAAGGATTACACACTCCTCAAGCCCTTCTTTCTCCTTGTAGTCAAAGAGGTCAGGGAGAGGTTCACTCTCCTCCATCTGTCACCATCAGCATGGTGAGTGCAGACCTCTCAAAGCAGGGTTTGAAACAATTGATATGGAGCATCCTGTGGGATTGACCAGGGGTCTTGAAGTCCACCAGATGGGTGGCCTTACCCTCCCTCTAAATCACCTCATATGGCCCATTTCAATGGTCCTGGAGGACCTTGGGCTCTACCTGTTAACTCACCCACACTTTCTGTCCCAGGAGTCAATCAATCAATCAATCAAACGAGCTTTATTCGATTTCAGGTAGTAAAATCATAAAAGCATACATGTATATGAAAACAAATTCATCTTCTGATACCGCTATTTAGATACATCTGAGTACAACGATCCACTAGATAATAATTTAATACAATACTTTCAAACATATAATTCCTCCTTCGGAGGGATTATCAGGTGGACACTCCCCAAAGTTCACAGGTTGTTTACTTTCCTGATACTTATTACATTCTTCAAAAATCCTACCATACAGTCAATACAATAAAAATTATCCAACAGCTGCAGGTAAATGTAAAACACACAAGATGATGGATGGATTGATGCACAATGGCCAAACATTCACCCACAGTCACAGATCTGGGTATAATCCGTCGTTATTTTGCTCACCAAGCCACCCCAGTTCAGACATGGCCATATGCAAATCAGTATTGGCCCTGTGCCTCATGGGAAGAGTCCAGCCCGAACTGCCAACCCATGTCTTCCCTGGACCAGAATTAAGCATTCTAGGACCAGTTTCTGTCTATCAGCCGTCTTCAGCCAGGATAGCTTGACTCCAGTGGCGTAGTGAGCACGGGACCCACGTCTGGGCATTCCTTTCCACATAGGGTGAACATCAAAACACACAAGATGATGGATGAAATGTTGCACAATGGCAAAACATTCACCCCCAGATGCGGGTCCCTTGCTCACTCTGCCACTGGATTCAAGGTAGCCTGGCTGATGAGGGTTATGAACCCGAAACCGGTCCCAGGATGCTAGTTTCCGGTCCAGGGAAGACATGGCTTGCAGTTCGGCTGAACTGTTCCCATGAGGCACAGGGTCAGACTGATTTGCATATGGCCATGTCTGAACTGGGGTGGTGGAGTGAGCTAAAGAATGGTGATGGATTAAACACAGATCAGTTGACTGGGGGTGAGTCTTTGATTTACTGAAATGCTCCGTCCATTATCCCCTTTGGTATTGCTTTGTTTGCCCTAAGTTGGCAGGGTATGCCCTGACGTGGGTCCCTTGATCACTTTGCCACTGGATTCAAGGTAACCTGACTGATGAGGGTTATGATATAGGGGTGGGCGTAGTGCGCGTAGTGGGGTTATGCGAAGCTCCCCTAAGTGGGGTAGGCTCTACGCCCACCCACACACTTCACGTAGCCCCACTACGTGCCGCCCGCCTCCCTCCCGTCCTCTTCTACAACCATATTTTTAGTATTAACTACAGTAAAATAAAAGAAAAAGAACTTACCTTGGATGCAGTGTCCCGGGGCACCCTCTTCCTGTTGACACGCCGACTTCTTCAGACGAATGCTCATGCGCGGGCACCCGCGCCTGCGCATTCGTCTGAAGAAGTCGGAGTGTCAACTAAGCATGGGCAAAATTTGCGAATTCGTGTTCCGCGAATTTGCGGATTTCCCAGTGAAATCGAAAAAATAAATCCGCAAATTCACGAAATTTCCCGCGAAATCGCAGATTTTTTGGTGATTTGCCATGGAGTACTTTATACTGGCTATTCCAGTAAGTGCTCCCTTATTGGGTAAATGTATAGTGCTTTTACTGTAACACAGGCACAGGCACACATGGTCACTGGAGACACATCTTCTGGCCCTTTACGCAGCCACAGTGTAGTAAAAGCACTATGAGGCAGATTTACAAGCCGCTTGCGCCTCTTTTGCGCCGCAGTTGTGTCACTTCTGTGATGCAGCGGCAGCACAAAAGATGCGCCATGGTGCTGGGTATTGACAACGTGACGCATCTGAGAGATGCATCACGTTATAAAGCCCTGCGCCATCAAGAGGCGTTCCGGTGCAGGAGAGGGCGTTCCTGCGCAGCAACGCCTCCTAAAAGTGGCTGAGTGAAATGTACACGATTTCACTCAGTCACTTTTAGGCCAATGCTGCGTCAAAACCCTGCGCCTGCTTGAAGCAGGTGCAAGGCTTGACGCATCATTGGGGAGATAGGGCCCCCCAGATCATTGCTGGAGCTACGTCGCGCTTGCGACGCAGCTCCAGCAATGCGCTGCTTTTACGGCACAGATGCGTGACACATCTGTGCCGTTTTTGCCACATGGTGCGCCGCATTGTAAATGCGGCGCACCATGGGTGGCGGAGCTGCGGCGCACAATAACTGGCGCATCCCTGGGGATGCGCCAGTTATTGTAAATCTGCCCCTATACATTTAGCCAACGAGTGAGCACTTACTGATTAGACAGTAGAAAGTATTCTGTTGATTTGAGGTATTGCACAAAAAGGTGGCATCTTCGTGGACAAACACGCAGGGCGGGATACATTCTGCCCCCTCTTAGACTTGTAATTTGTGCCCTTCTGCCCTCTGTTAGACTAGTTTTTCCCTTGTTTTTCTGCCCTTCTGCCCCCTTTAGACTCGTTTTTTGTGCCCTTCTGCCCTCTGTTAGACTAATTTTTCCCTTGTTTTTCTGCCCTTCTGCCCTCTGTTAGACTCGTTTTTGTGCCCTTCTGCCCTCTGTTATTCCCTTGTTTTTGTGCCCTTCTGCCCTCTGTTATTCCCTTATTTTTGTGCCCTTCTGCCCTCTATTAGACTCGTTTTTTGTGCCCTTCTGCCCTTTGTTAGGCTCGTTTTTGTGCCTTTCTGCCCCAGTAGACTCGTTTTCTGTGCCCTTCTGCCATCTGTTAGACTCGTTTTTCCCTTGTTTTTCTGCCCTTCTGTCCTCTGTTAGACTGGTTTTTTGTGCTCTTCTGCCTCTGTCAGACTCGTTTTTCCCTTGTTTTTCTGCCCTTCTGCCCCTTGTTAGACTTCTTTTTGTGCCTTTCTGCCCTCTGCATCAACACATCATCACTCAGCGCTACCCCAGCATCACTCAGCACCACCACATTATCACTCAGCACCACCACAGCACCACTCAGCACCACCACAGCATCACTCAGCACCCAACAGCATCACTCAGCACCACCACAGCACCACTCAGCACCAACACAGCATCACTCAGTGCCACCAAAGCATCACTCAGCACCACCACATTATCACTCAGCACCACCACAGCACCACTCAGCACCACCACAGCATCACCACAACATCACTCAGCACCACCACAGCATCACCACAGCATCACTCAGCTCCACCACAGCACCACTCGGAACCATCACAGCACCACTCAGTGCCACCACAGCATCACTGAGCACCACCACAGCATCACTCAGCACCACCACAGAACCACTCAGCACCACCACAGCATCACTCAGCACCACCACAGCACCACTCAGCACAACCACAGCACCACTCAGCGCCACCACAGCATCACTCAGCGCCACCACAGCATCACTCTGCGCCCCCACAGCAACACTCAGCGCCCCCACATTATCACTCAGCACCACCACAGCACCACTCAACACTACCACAGCATCACTCAGCACTTCCACAGCACCACTCAGCACCACCACAGCATCACCACAGCATCACTCAGCACCACCACAGCACCACTCGGAACCATCACAGCACCACTCAGTGCCACCACAGCATCACTAAGCACCACCACAGCATCACTCAGCACCACCACAGCACCACTCAGCACCACCACAGCATCACTCAGCACCACCACAGCATCACTCAGCACTACCACAGCACCACTCAGCACCACCACAGCATCACTCAGCACCACCAGAGCATCACTCAGCACCACCACAGCACCACTCAGCACCACCACAGCACCACTCAGCGCCGCCACAGCATCACTCAGCGCCACCACAGCATCACTCAGCACCACCACAGAATCACTCAGCACCACCACAGCATCACTCAGCACCACCACAGCACCACTCAGCACCACCACAGCATCACTCAGCACCACCACAGCATCACTCAGCACCACCACAGCACCACTCAGCACCACCACAGCACCACTCAGCGCCGCCACAGCATCACTCAGCGCCACCACAGCATCACTCAGCACCACCACAGAATCACTCAGCACCACCACATTAACACTCAGCACCACCACAGCACCACTCAGCACCACCCGAGCATCACTCAGCACCATCCCAGTATCACTCAGCACCACCTCAGCACCACTCAGCATCACCACAGCACCACTCAGCACCACCACAGCACCACTCAGCGCCACCCCAGCATCAATCTGCACAACCATTCAACAACAACTGGTTCAAATATGTTCTCTCAATGTTTCAAGCTTTATTACAAATGTCACAAAAAGATGTTAATATTTCACTTCTGTTCTTGGTTTTTCGTCACAATAAAATACACTGAACATAATCTTCACAAAAGTTATTTACAAAAGTTTAAGCTATTGCCAATATAAATTAAAATCACTTTTATTTAAGTATTAATTATTTTAAAAAATTAAAAGCCATTGTAATTTGTAATATCAATACATCTAAGTCACGTAAATACAAAACATGTTGCATTACAAATGCTATAGGTGTCACATTTGCGAAAGTTATAACTATTGGCATTGTAAATGACAAAGCTATTAATTTAGCTATTTTCAAAACCAACACATATATAAATAAAATTGTCATTTACAAGACCAATAGCTCAAACTTTCCTAATGAGAGACCTATTGCATTGCAAATGCTTGTTTTTCTATCTGTCAGTGTTTCCTGTTGAGGTTTAATTTTTGTGACAGGCGCCTGATTGCCTACTTGTAACTATTCTCTGACCCTGCTTAAAGGGTCAGAGCAGGGTCAGAGAATAGTTGCAAGTAGGCAATGAGTGCCAGGAAGCACTTTCAGGGTTACAGCAGCAGGTGCCCAAGTTGAAGTTAATTTCTTTGTAACCCTTTTGTAAAAGGTTACAAAAAATTAGCTTCAACTTTTGCACTTGCTGCTGTAACCCTGTAAGTGCTTGGCTGAAAAATTCGTCCCTGCTGATTGGCGGATTTTACCGCGATTGCGCGACATTCGCGTATCGCAAAATCGCGGAAAATCGGCAACTTCCGGGAGCGGAACAAAATTTCAGCCCATGCTTAGTGTCAACAGGAAGAGGGAGCCCCGGGACGCCACATCCAAGGTAAGTTCCATTTCTTTTCTTTTACTGTATGTAATACTAAAAATGTGGTTGTAGAAGATGGTGGGAGGGAGGCGGGTGGCGGGCAACTGCCGTCCGCCACGAAGTGGGCGTAGCGTTGCCTACTACGCCTACTTTGTGAAGCGCGAAGCAAGCAACACTACGCCCACTCCGTTGGCGGAGTTAAGTGCTACACCCACCCTTAGTTATGAACCCGAAACCGGTCCCAGGATGCTTGTTTCCGGTACAGGGAAGACATGGCTTGGCAGTTCGGGCTGGACTGTTCCCATGAGGCACAGGGTCAGACTGATTTGCAAATGGCCATGTCTGAACTGGGGTGGTGGAGTGAGCTAAAGAATGGTGATGGATTAAACACAGATCAGTTGACTCGGGGTGAGTCTTTGATTTACTAAAACACTCGGTCCATTATCCCCCTTGGTATCGCTTTGTTCGCCTTAAGTTGGCAGGGTATGCCCAGACGTGGATCCCTTGCTCACTTTGCCACTGGATTCAAGGTACCCTGGCTGATGAGGGTTATGAACCCAAAACCGGTCCCAGGATGCTTGTTTCTGGTCCAGGGAAGACATGGCTTTGCAGTTCGGGCTGGACTGTTCCCATGAGGCTCAGGGTCAGACTGATTTGCCTATGGCGATGTCTGAACTGGGATGGTGGAGTGAGCTAAAGAATGGTGATGGATTAAACCCAGATCAGTTGACTGGGGGTGAGTGTTTAATTTACTCAACTGCTCCGTCCATTATCCCCTTTGGTATCTCTTTGTTCGCCATAAGTTGGCAGGGTATGCCCAGACGTGGATCCCTTGCTCACTTTGCCACTGGATTCAAGGTAGCCTGGCTGATGAGGGTTATGAACCTGAAACCAGTCCCAGGATGCTTGTTTCTGGTCCAGGAAAGACATGGCTTGGCAGTGCGGGCTAGACTATTCCCATGAGGCACAGGGTCAGACTGATGTGCATATGGCCATGCCTGAACTAGGGTGGTGGAGTGAGCTAAATAATGGTGATGGATTGAACCCAGATCAGTTGACTGGGGGTGAGTGTTTGATTTACTCAAATGCTCCGTCCATTATCCCCCTTGGTATCGCTTTGTTCGCCTTAAGTTGGCAAGGTATGCCCAGACGTTGATCCCTTGCTCACTTTGCCACTGGATTCAAGGTAGCCTGGCTGATGAGGGTTATGAACCTGAAACCGGTCCCAGGATGCTTGTTTCCGGTCCAGGGAAGACATGGCTTGGCAGTTCGGGCTGGACAGTTCTCATGAGGCACAGGGTCAGACTGATTTGTATATGGCCATGTGTGAACTGGGGTGGTGGAGTCAGCTAAAGAATGGTGATGGATTAAACCCAGATAAGTTGACTGGGGATGAGTGTTTGATTTACTCAAAAGCTCCCTCCATTATCCCCCTTGGTATCGCTTTGTTTAACATAAGTAGGCAGGGTATGCCCAGACGTTGATCCCTTGCTCACTTTGCCACTGGATTCAAGGTAGCCTGGCTGATGAGGGTTATGAACCTGAAACCGGTCCCGGGATGCATGTTTCCGGTCCAGGGAAGACATGGCTTGGAAGTTCGGGCTGGACAGTTCTCATGAGGCACAGGGTCAGACTGATTTGCATATGGCCATGTCTGAACTGGGGTGGTGGAGTCAGCTAAAGAATGGTGATGGATTAAATCCACATAAGTTGACTGGGGATGAGTGTTTGATTTACTCAAACGCTGCGTCCATTATCCCCTTTGGTATCGCTTTGTTCGCCCTAAGTTGGAAGGGTATGCCCAGACGTGGGTCCCTTGCTCACTTTGCCACTTGATTCAAGGTAGCCTGGCTGATGAGGGTTATGAACCCGAAACCGGTCCCAGGATGCTTGTTTTTGGTCCAGGGAAGACATGGCTTGGCAGTTCGAGCTGGACTGTTCCCATGAGGCACAGGGTCAGACTGATTTGCATATGGCCATGTCTGAACTGGGGTGGTGGAGTGAGCTAAAGAATGGTGATGGATAAAACCCAGATCAGTTGACTGGGGGTGAGTGTTTGATTTACTCAAACGCTCCGTCCATTATCCCCTTTGGCATCGCTATGTTCACCCAAAGTTGGCAGGGTATGCCCAGACGTCGGTCTCTTGCTCACTTTGCCACTGGATTCAAGGTAGCCTGGCTGATGAGGGTTATGAACCCGAAACCGGTCCCAGGATGCTTGTTCCGGTCCAGGGAAGACATGGCTTGGCAGGTCGGACTGAACAGTTCCCATGAGGCACTGGTTTAGACTGATTTGCATATGGCCATGTCTGAACTGGGGTGGTGAAGTGAGCTAAAGAATGGTGATAGATTAAACCCCGATCAGTTGACTGGGGGTGAGTGTTTGATTTACTCAAACGCTCCGTCCATTATCCCCTTTGGTTTCGCTTTGTTCGCCGTAAGTTGACAGGGTATGTCCAGATGTTGGTCCCTTGCTCACTTTGCTACTGGATTCAAGGTAGCATGGCTGATGAGGGTTATGAACCTGAAACCGGTCCCAGGATGCCTGTTTCTGGTCCAGGGAAGACATGGCTTGGCAGGTCGGACTGAACAGTTCCCATGAGGCACTGGTGTAGACTGATTTGCATATGGCCATGTCTGAACTGGGGTGGTGAAGTGAGCTAAAGAATGGTGATAGATTAAACCCCGATCAGTTGACTGGGGGTGAGTGTTTGATTTACTCAAACGCTCCGTCCATTATCCCCTTTGGTTTCGCTTTGTTCGCCGTAAGTTGACAGGGTATGTCCAGATGTTGGTCCCTTGCTCACTTTGCTACTGGATTCAAGGTAGCCTGGCTGATGAGGGTTATGAACCTGAGACCTGTCCCAGGATGCCTGTTTGCGGTCCAGGGTAGACATGGCTTGGCAGGTCGGGCTGGACAGTTCCCATGAGGCACAGGTTAAGACTGATTTGCACATGGCCATGTCTGAACTGGGGAGGTGGAGTGAGCTAAAGAATGGTAATGGATTAAACCTAGTCAGTTGACTGGAGGTAAGTGTTTGATTACTCAAATGCTCCGTCCATTACCCACTTTAGTATGGCTTAATTCGAGCTAAGTTGGCAGGATATGGACCCCCTGGGTCCCTTGCTCACTTTGCCACTGGATTCAAGGTAGCCTGGCTGATGAGGATTATGAACCCGAAACCGGTCCCAGGACACTTGTTTCCGGTTCAGGGAAGATATGGCCATGCAGTTCGGGCTGGACTGTTCCCATGAGGCACAGGGTCAGACTGATTTGCATATGGCCATGTCTGTACTGGGGTGGTGGAGTGAGCTAAAGAATGGTGATGGATTAAGCCCAGATCAGTTGACTGGGGGTTAGTGTTAGATTTACTCAAACTCTCCGTCCATTATCCCCTTTGATATCGCTTTGTTCGCCCTAGGGTGGCAGGGTATTCCCAGACCTGGGTCCCTTGCTCACTTTGCTACTGGATTCAAGGTAACCTGGCTGATGAGGGTTATGAACCCGAAACCGGTCCCAGGATGCTTGTTTCTGGTCCAGGGAAGACATGGCTTGACAGTTCGGGCTGGACTGTTCCCATGAGGCACAGGGTCAGACTGATTTGCATATGGCCATGTCTAAACTGGGGTGGTGGAGTGAGCTAGAGAATGGTGATGGATTAAACCCAGATCAATTGACTGGGGGTGATTGTTTTATTTACTGAAACGCTTCATCCATTATGCCCTTTGGTATAGCTTTGTTCGCCCTAAGTTGTTAGGTTATGCCCAGACGTGGGTCCCTTGCTCACTTTGCCACTGGATTCAAGGTACCCTTGCTTGATGAGGGTTATGAACCCAAAACCGGTCCCAGGATGCTTGTTTCCGGTCCAGGGAAGACATGGCTTTGCAGTTCGGGCTGGACTGTTCCCATGAGGCTCAGGGTCAGACTCATTTGACTAGGGCCATGTCTGAACTGGGATGGTGGAGTGAGCTAAAGAATGGTGATGGATTAAACCCAGATCAGTTGACTGGGGGTGAGTGTTTAATTTACTCAAATGTTCCGTCCATTATCCCCTTTGGTATCGCTTTGTTCGCCCTAAGTTGGCAGGGTATGCCCAGACGTGGATACCTTGCTCACTTTGCCACTGGATTCCATGTAGCCTGGCTGATGAGGGTTATGAATCTGAAACCGGTCCCAGGATGCTTGTTTTCGGTCCAGGGAAGACATGGCTTGGCAGGTCAGGCTGGACAGTTCCCATGAGGCACAGGTTAAGACTGATTTGCATATGGCCATGTCTGAACTGGGGTGGTGGAGTGACCTAAAGAATGGTGATGGATTAAACCTAGATCTGTTGACTGGGGGTGAGTGTTTGATTACTCAAATGCTCCGTCCATTAGCCACTTTGGTATCGCTTAATCCGCGCTAAGTTGGCAGGATATGGCCAGACATGGGCCCCTTGCTCACTTTGCCACTGGATTCAAGGTAGCCTGGCTGATGAGGGTTATGAACCCGAAACCGGTCCCAGGATACTTGTTTCCGGTTCAGGGACGACATGGCCTTGCAGTTCTGGCTGGACTGTTCCCATGAGGCACAGGGTCAGACTGATTTGCATATGGCCATGTCTGTACTGGGGTGGTGGAGTCAGCTAAAGAATGGTGATGGATTAAACCCAGATCAGTTGACTGGGGATTAATGTTTGATTTACTCAAACGCTCCGTCCATTATCCCCCTTGGTATCGCTTTGTTCGCCCTAACTTGGCCAGACATTGATCCCTTGCTCACTTTGCCACTGGATTCAAGGTAGCCTGGCTGATGAGGGTTATGAACCTGAAACCGGTCCCAGGATGCTTGTTTCCGGTCCAGGGAAGACATGGCTTGGCAGTCCGGGCTGGACTGTTCCCATGAGGCACAGGGTCAGACTGATTTGCAAATGGCCATGTCTGAACTGGGGTGGTGGAGTGAGCTAAAGAATGGTGATGGATTAAACACAGATCAGTTGACTCGGGGTGAGTCTTTGATTTACTAAAACACTCGGTCCATTATCCCCCTTGGTATCGCTTTGTTCGCCTTAAGTTGGCAGGGTATGCCCAGACGTGGATCCCTTGCTCACTTTGCCACTGGATTCAAGGTACCCTGGCTGATGAGGGTTATGAACCCAAAACCGGTCCCAGGATGCTTGTTTCTGGTCCAGGGAAGACATGGCTTTGCAGTTCGGGCTGGACTGTTCCCATGAGGCTCAGGGTCAGACTGATTTGCCTATGGCGATGTCTGAACTGGGATGGTGGAGTGAGCTAAAGAATGGTGATGGATTAAACCCAGATCAGTTGACTGGGGGTGAGTGTTTAATTTACTCAAATGCTCCGTCCATTATCCCCTTTGGTATCTCTTTGTTCGCCATAAGTTGGCAGGGTATGCCCAGACGTGGATCCCTTGCTCACTTTGCCACTGGATTCAAGGTAGCCTTGCTGATGAGGGTTATGAACCTGAAACCAGTCCCAGGATGCTTGTTTCTGGTCCAGGAAAGACATGGCTTGGCAGTGCGGGCTAGACTATTCCCATGAGGCACAGGGTCAGACTGATGTGCATATGGCCATGCCTGAACTAGGGTGGTGGAGTCAGCTAAAGAATGGTGATGGATTAAACCCAGATAAGTTGACTGGGGATGAGTGTTTGATTTACTCAAAAGCTCCCTCCATTATCCCCCTTGGTATCGCTTTGTTTAACATAAGTAGGCAGGGTATGCCCAGACGTTGATCCCTTGCTCACTTTGCCACTGGATTCAAGGTAGCCTGGCTGATGAGGGTTATGAACCTGAAACCGGTCCCGGGATGCATGTTTCCGGTCCAGGGAAGACATGGTTTGGAAGTTCGGGCTGGACAGTTCTCATGAGGCACAGGGTCAGACTGATTTGCATATGGCCATGTCTGAACTGGGGTGGTGGAGTCAGCTAAAGAATGGTGATGGATTAAATCCACATAAGTTGACTGGGGATGAGTGTTTGATTTACTCAAACGCTGCGTCCATTATCCCCTTTGGTATCGCTTTGTTCGCCCTAAGTTGGAAGGGTATGCCCAGACGTGGGTCCCTTGCTCACTTTGCCACTTGATTCAAGGTAGCCTGGCTGATGAGGGTTATGAACCCGAAACCGGTCCCAGGATGCTTGTTTTTGGTCCAGGGAAGACATGGCTTGGCAGTTCGAGCTGGACTGTTCCCATGAGGCACAGGGTCAGACTGATTTGCATATGGCCATGTCTGAACTGGGGTGGTGGAGTGAGCTAAAGAATGGTGATGGATAAAACCCAGATCAGTTGACTGGGGGTGAGTGTTTGATTTACTCAAACGCTCCGTCCATTATCCCCTTTGGCATCGCTATGTTCACCCAAAGTTGGCAGGGTATGCCCAGACGTCGGTCTCTTGCTCACTTTGCCACTGGATTCAAGGTAGCCTGGCTGATGAGGGTTATGAACCCGAAACCGGTCCCAGGATGCTTGTTCCGGTCCAGGGAAGACATGGCTTGGCAGGTCGGGCTGGACAGTTCCCATGAGGCGCAGGTTCAGACTGATTTGAATATGGCCATGTCTGAACTGGGGTGGTGGAGTGAGCTAAAGAATGGTGATAGATTAAACCCAGATCAGTTGACTGGGGGTGAGTGTTTGATTTACTCAAACGCTCCTTCCATTATCCCCTTTGGTATCGCTTTGTTCGCCGTAAGTTGACAGGGTATGTCCAGATGTGGGTCCCTTGCTCACTTTGCTACTGGATTCAAGGTAGCATGGCTGATGAGGGTTATGAACCTGAGGTAATATAAATTTTATGGTCATGTTGTGTTCCCTAGCGAGTACCCCACCGACTCCATGTACGAGTTAAAAGTGCATGTAACTTCCCTCCTGTACCAGCTATGAAGACGCAAATACATTTGCGTCCAACGTTAACTTGTCCTCTTTCAGACCCACCATGAATGGGTTTGATGGTCCGTTCCTAAGTATGCTATGCCAACGTCTTTTTGAAGTGTACTCCTACGTTTTTCAGCCTGGCTGAAAGTAGGCCCTGAATCTCTGCCACCGAGCCTCTTTTCTGGCTTCTGACTGCGAGGGCCTCTGCCCAAGCAGCCCCCGTACCCGTGAACTCTGACTTACTTCTAGCGCGGCCCTCCGTGCTCAGCTCAGCCTGCTGCCTGCCAAGATTGACTATAACCTTCGAGTTATCTGTTTTCCTCCCCGAAGATACATTCCGGCCTGCTAGCTTCAGTAAACATCCTTCCTCAGCTACAGGGCTAAAGGGCCGACCTGTCTCTATGCAAGTAATTCATAGCCTCTGTTGCCATGCTTCCATGGAAGGCCCCATGCCCCCACGCTTCTCATACAGACACTCAGGCGCTTATACACGCACTCACAGCAAGTATAGAATAGCTTCTGCTCTAGAGACCTTTCTGCCCAGATAGCTTAGTTCCTAAACATCAGATATCGGATATGATAGAAGCACAAGTTGATCTGACATGCCAGACTTCTGTCTCTTTCCGCCAGTGTAAATGTCAAGTCCCCTGCACCCCGTCTATCACACGTCATGCAGCTGCGCGCGCATCCAAGCTTCCGATTTCCGCTGACATTGCAACATTCTGTTAGCACCACCCCTTGGTGCCACCCACTTGCGTCACCTATCAGTGACGTTTCTAGCACACACGCCTAGTTTACGCCTCTTGATGATGTACTAGCACCACGTGTATACTGTTATCTTGTCTTCTCTCAGCTGTTACGCCTCTTACATTGAACATTATGATGTAAATCAAGTATATAAGCTATGTATTGTCAATAAACGACGGCGCGCTCATCTATCCCTTCTGACACCCTGTGTGGTGGTCAGAACATGATATCCGGATTCCCTTATGAGGAATAAAAACCCTTAGAAACTCTTACACCACGGACTCTGTTTTCCTTCTTTCCGATTGAGTTATTATTGATTAAGTACTTACCTGCATAGAAATTAAGAGAGTAAATTAATTATTTACATCATTTTGGCGCCCGAATAGGGACCCCTCCCCCACCTCACGCGCCGGAAGGTGCGTTGCAATCCGTGTCCCCTGCCATCAGTTAGACGGACAACACGTGTACTGGCAGGATTTCCTGCATCCCCCTCTGACACACGGAGGTGACGAAGACTGCGATCAGTGCCCAGACGAGGCGGTGAGGAGTGCGGAGGATCCCGACCAGAGCCCAGCCGAAGGAAGCAAGGTCCGAGGTGTGAAGAGGCCCACCAGTTTTCCGAAGTTTTCCGAAGTTTTCCGAAGTTTTCCGAAGTTTTCCGAAGTTCCGAGTCGAGTCCAGTCGAGTTTTCCGAGGCCTTCTGTTTTCCGTGCTTCCCGGTGAGTACCATTGCTGGGTCGTATCTAGACGGGTTTGGGTACGCAAGTCCGGTCTGCACTGTTTTTAGGCAGTGTATCTGTACTGTTTAGCAGTATATAAAGTATTCCGAATTTCTGCACTGTTACAGCAGTGTATCTGTATCGTTGAGCGGTACATTCAGAGTAGGGGGAAGTTAGCTATGTCTTTAAATGTTTCATGTGATTAATGTCGTGGTATGAATGTGATTGTTCTTGTGTATTATTGTGTTTTTTTGTTTAAATAGTTACAGGCGAAATTAAGTATTAAGGATCAAGCATTTCAGTATCAAGTAGGCACAATGCCGTTTTTTAACAAATTAAAGCAGATAGGAACTAGGAAAGGGATGTTAGAGGAAGAGATTCCAATCCCCCCTAGGGACACTCCAGGTAATTTCATGTATAATAAGCATGGCATAGACGCCATCTTGTATCTAGAGTTATGGACAGATTATACCAAGCACCTAGAGGAAAGATACCGATGGCCAGTTAACGGAACATGGGATGCCGAGTGCATCATAAAGGTAGAAGAAATATTACGGAAAAAGAAAGCTAGACAATCTCAGAAAGACGCCATAGAATTTTGGCGTAAGGAATCACGTAAGCGTGCTGATAGAGCACTCCGTAGAGAAGACAGGCTTAAAGAATCAGAAAAGGCCCAAGAAAACGAATTAGTTACTGAGGGAATTCGAGTAAAAGTAGAACAAATAGATCGTATCCTAAATGGCAAAGTGAACAACATGTATCTTTTGGCCGATGGTACCCCTGACGCCATTTCAGAAATACCGAAAAATTTGCCGTCACCATTAGTTCCAACTAAAGTAATGCATAAGACTACTAAAGACATATTCCTAAATTCATACCTCGAAGATGTAGCGCCAGCTTACACCAATCTGCCTGTTCGTGCCCTGCCTACTGACGGGGCCGGGGGTGGTACTGCCCCCCAAGATCACTCTCAGCCGACACCGAAAAAGACTAGTTCCGTTCCGCCAGCCCCGCCACTTCCCTCACCTAAAACTGATCTGCCGAAACCACTTCAATCAGATCCTACTAAAAGACAAATTCAGATACTGACTACACACAGAGATAATGCCCAAGCTTCCGCTTCAGAAGGTGCGACCGCGGGTCTCCAGACCCCGCCACCGACTCACAGATTAAATCTCAGAGGTCTGCAGAGTCCTCTTACGTACAGATCCCCCCGTTCTTCTAATTCATCCCGTCTTGATGCACTAAAAGAAAATATGTCAGTTTGTAGATACGATCCAGAACCTGGACAGGACGACTTAATGGTATTAGCGTCTTTACGGTTAAGATCTGCTACTGATAGTTTGTTATGTTATGCAGGAATGAAGGAGCACCTAGATAGAATATATGAGTTCGTTCAAACGGGAAAGGACCCCGACAGTATTAAGGATGCCCTGGAGAAACAGAAAGTTAACATGCAAGCACTGATACTACGATTTTTCATAAATTGTCTAATAAGAGAACGAGACAGGCCCGGAACAGAGCAGAGTGAATTAGATGCATTGAACAAGTGGGGTCAAAATATAGCCGACGGAAAACATGACAGACAAAATTGCATAGAGGCCATGTATAAAAAGATTAAGAAAGCAGTGATAGCAGTACACGAGAAAGAGAAAGAAAAGGCTCCCTCCGAGGAGGAAGAAGAATCTGAAGAACCAGAACCAACTACAAGCACTATAGCATATGTAGGTAAGGGAACTTATCTTAGGAAGGGTATCCGTCCAGAAAGCAAGAGAGTTTTCTTCTCTGCCTTAACGAATCCGAATTCTGCTGAGCATCAGTTCCAGGAAACTGATAAACGGCTTCGAGATCGAGTTGGGTACCATGTACTCAATTCTATGGATGAACAAGAACTAGCCCGATCAGCGGTATCATGGGCCGAAAATGCAAACATATATAATGATGACACGGTAGCACAGACATTTCTGAACCTCTCCCCCGACGAACAGAAATTAGCAGGGGTATATATGATTCAGCACCTTCTCATTAAGTACAGAAAACATTATTCCGATCCAGGTCCCTTACATGAGACACTAGAAGCACTACTGATGGATAGATGGAGAGGCCTAAGCACTAAATTAGTTCAAATAATTCTAGAACAACGACGCAGATATGATACTTTTGTAAGTCCTGAATATGTCCCCGCCCCACCTCCAGAAAGGAAAATGTACCATATGCAGTGCGGGAGTGGTATTGAAAGTCAGAACCCCTTACGGGAAGTGCACCCTGTTATGGGTGAGGATAAAACTTTGAAACGCGTGTATGTGCACACGCCTCTGACTAAATTAGAACTGTTAGAAATGAAGAAATTAGTACCATGCCATGATAAAGACCCTGCAGGTTTCCATAGAGAGCTTAAAGACATGTTATTAATGGGGGACTACACATATGATGATATCATGAAAATGTTGAAAGTATTATTGCCTACGGGAATATTCGAGAAATTAAAGGAAAAGGAATGGGAGGTGGGAGACACAAAGATTGCCTGGGCAGAAATAGAAGACGAAGAGAAAAAACGGGTTCCAGGGTTAGGCCTTGGGGACAAAACTAAAGCATTACCAGGTTTGATAGTACAGGTCCTGCCCAGATTATTGACAACTAGAAAGGAGGATTGGGATGCAATCTCGTCCTGTAAACAGAAACATGATGAAGATACTAGCGATTTTTATTCAAGATTCGAGAAATGTTTTATTATCAATAGTGGCCTCCAGCCAAGTAGCGAGTCGTACCCACATCTTTTCGTATCAAAGTTAGTAGAGAATTCCCTACCGTTAGTTAAAAATAGAGTGTATAAAGTCGAGAGTACATGGCAAGCAAATACGCCATCCCAGATGTTACAAATGTTACAATATCACCAGAATAGAATTAGGGAAGAACAAGATCAGGAACAGAAACGTATGAAAGACACGAAAATGAAAATGTTAGTAGCCCAGACGGTCCCATCCGACAGTCACAGGAAAGGTACGACCCAGACAAGTCACGCTGCAGCTCCTGTTAAAGGGACATGCAATTATTGCAAGCAGCCAGGTCACTACGTACACGAATGTGCAGTTCTGAAACATAACATAGCGACAGGTAAAACTAAAGAGAGACCGCATCCGCCTAGACAAGACCATAACCAGCATCAGTCTACACAGAATACACAGCCCATGCATGCATCCGCACAGACAGCACAGACCGTAGCAGTACCACAGCCACAGCCCATTGCTGCAACCCAGCAAGTCTCACAACAGATGTACCAGTATGCCCAGTCTGCTTACCCCGAATATTCCCGATATACATGAAACAGCCTAGAGAGGGAAGGTGGCTTGCCTCTTATCGAGATTCCTGTAGATCAAGAAGGTCCTTATGTACACAGTCAAGTATTGGGGAAAGATAGAAAGTTTTTAATTGACACAGGGGCAAGTCGCACTACAATAAGTCATGACGAAGTTCCAGGGGCACCCCTCTCAGGCTCACAAAATGTTTCCCTTGGTTTTTCAGGACAACCTATTGTAAATGAAGTATCAGAACCAGTTCCCCTGGCTGTGGGTCCATTATCACGTGTTACAGACCTGTTACTAACAAAATCATGTCCGGAAAATCTGTTAGGAATTAAAACACTGAAGGCTCTAGGAGCTATAATATGCTGCTCCCCGGAGGGAGTTAGACTCTTTCTGCGGGATTTCAAGGGTCATTACGTCCTTCGTGAGTTTGACGTCAGATTGAAAAATGTACCTGATTACTTGTGGGCAAAAGGCCCAACTGATGTAGGATGTATGCACATTACACCATACCGCGTTACCCTCAAGGCAGGTGTTGTATTACCCAGAATCAGACAATACAAGTTACCACCCGATGCTGTAGCGGCTTTACTGAAAATCATTGAAGAGCTCATTGCCCAAGGAGTGGTCGTCGAGACCGACTCCAATATCTGTAACTCACCCATCATTCCGATTCTTAAACGTACTGATCCCAATGCACCGCCAGTATATCGGCTGGTGATTGATCTTCGAGAATTGAATAAATGCATTATCCCACAGTATCCTGTGGTCCCCGATATATCATCTCTCTTGACTGCTATTGATTCAGAAGCAACGTTCTTTACTGTAATTGATCTCAAGAACGCCTTCTTCAGCGTGCCTATTGATCCCGAGAGCCAATATCTCTTCGGATTCTGTTTAAATGGACGCAGTTTCAAATTTTCGCGCGCACCTCAAGGATTCACAGAAAGCCCCAGCATCTATAGTCAAGCACTGAAAAGACAACTAGATTGTATTCAAATGCCAGTTAACACCGCTTTACTACAATACGTCGATGATCTGCTGATCACCGCACGAAGTGAGCCCGAATGTGAAAAAGCATCACTGACAGTTTTACATTTCCTGGCTGACAAGGGACACAAGGTGTCTCCTTCGAAGCTACAATTCTGCGCTCAGCAAGTTGTGTACTTGGGTCACTTACTGTCCAAAGTGGGGAGACAGCTCACTCCCGATCGCATTCAGTTAATTGTGAACATGCCGCAACCCAAGACACAAAAGGAAGTGCGGGCCTTCATAGGCCTCACCTCGTACTGCAGACAATGGATTCCCCAGTATGCATTCTTAGCTAAACCACTCATCCAGTTAACGACACAGGAGGCAGCGACTTCGACTGTCCTCCCTTGGACTCAGGAACACACACAAGCTTTTGAAGAATTAAAGAAAGTTTTATGCCAAGCACCAGTTTTAGCGACACCATGTTACAGCAAACCGTTTACACTTTTTGTTACAGAACGTGATGGCACAGCGTTATCTGTCCTCACTCAAGATCAAGCAGGTTCACATAAGCCTTGTGCTTATTTTTCTAGTACATTGGATTCAGTAGCTCAAGCACTCCCTGCGTGCTTAAAGTCAGTAGCAGCAACAGCGTTAGCAATAAGACAAAGTGATTCAATTGTTTTAGGTCATCAGTTAACAGTTCAAGTACCACATTCTGTAGAGGTTTTGTTAAACAGAACCCAGACTCAACACTTAACTATAGCACGACTGACAGGTTATGAATTAACACTATTCCAGCCACACATAGAAATCAGACGTTGCAGCATCCTGAACCCAGCAACACTGTTACCTACAGTTATGACAGATCCAGCTCCGCATGATTGTATAGAAATAATTAATGCAGTAACTAAGCCTAGACGAGACTTAACAGATGTCCCATTGACAAATCCAGACCTGACACTTTATGTGGACGGTTCATGCATGAGAACAAGTACAGGAGAATTAGTGGCCGCGTACGCCGTGACCACTGAAACTGAAATTAAAGAAACACATCGTATTGACACACTGTCTGCTCAAGCAGCAGAGCTCATCGCTCTGACCCGAGCTTGTATTCTAGCCAAGAACAGAAATGTTAACATATACACAGATTCCCGCTATGCCTTCGGAGTTGTACACGACTTCGGAGTCCTCTGGCAAGAACGAGGTTTTCTGACTTCCCATGGGGCCAAGATACAACATGGCCCCCTCATTCAAGCACTGTTAGAAGCAATACATTTGCCCTCGGGCATATCAGTCATGAAGTGTAAGGCACATACTAAAGTCACAGATTCTGTTTCCCAGGGTAACGACCTGGCAGACCAGACAGCAAAACATACAGCATTGACTTACACCCAGACTACTGATGTGACAAAGACAATAGTCCAGACCCAGTGTATGGCAGTTAGAGATCCCGCCCTAGATGTAATTGATATCCAGACACATGCTACTCCAGAGGAGATAAAGAAATGGACTGAACTAGGAGGGATTCAGACAGATCAAGGTTGGGTGACGAAGGGAAAATCTATATGGTTTCTCCCCGACTCAATGGTTCAAGTCATGATAAATACAGCACATAGTCCTGCCCATCTTGGAGAGAAAGCCATGTTAGACAGTTTACAGAATCTCTGGTACAACAAACACTTACGAGCAGCAGCAAAACAGAAAGTGCGTACTTGCATGATCTGTTGTCAGTTCAATCCAGGTAAAAGCGTCCCTGTTGAGCAAGGTGGATTTCATCCTCCCGATCACCCTTTTGAAGTCCTCCAGATGGATTATATCCAGATGAATAGCTGTAGAGGATTTAAGTATGTCCTTGTAATTGTTTGTGCTCTGTCCCGCTGGACCGAAGCATACCCAGTCCCAGACTACACTGCTCCGACCACTGCCAGACAGTTGGTTCGTGAATTCTTCCCACGGTACGGTTTGCCCCGTGTCGTGTATTCAGACAACGGACAGCCGTTCTCGTCCGAGCTGATGAGACAAGTTTCCCTCTTGCTAGGATATCAGTGGAGGTTCCACTGTGTCCGACATCCCGAAGCAGCTGGCCTTGTAGAAAGGCATAATCAGACACTAAAAATCCGTCTTGCCAAGATCTGTCAGGAAAAAGGGGTCGACTGGATAGTCGCCCTGCCCGTGGCACTATTCTACATGAGGATGGTCGCCCACTCGAGATCAGGGCTATCCCCGTACGAAGTGGTCTTTGGCAGACCGCCGAATATGTGGGGGACGCCCGTTCCGAAAAAGATCACTGATATTGATTGTAACATGTTGACAGATTACCTTGCCTCCTTGATGTCTGCACTCCAATCATGTCGTTCACAGGTTGCCGCAGCCTTCCCTGACAACACCGATGTAAAGGCGCATGAGGTCCGCCCAGGTGACCTGGTAGTCGTCCGGAATTTCGACCGGAAAAGTCCGCTGGAGCCCCGCTGGAAGTCTCCAAAGACCGTTCTGCTTACCACTAGGACCGCCGTGAAAATCGAGGGGAGAAAGGGGTGGGTCCACACGAGTCACATCAAACTATGCAATGAACTAAAAAACGGACTGAAACAGGACTCTGACTCGTCCACCCCCACCAAAGACTGTGTTGAAGCACAAGACGTTACTGTGCCTAAAAGAGAAAAGACTCCTCAAGAACTTTACCGAATGAAGCTTCGATCTAGCAAGTCAGACAGTTTAATTGTTTAAGTCCTCCCTTAGGTGAATCGGTTAAATAGTTTCTGACATGTATCCCCTAGATCGAGTTAGAGAGAGAGAGGAAAAGAGAAGAACATATTGCAAATCACTTCGTAGTCACTGCATAGTGACACTAATAATCATGTTTATTCTGAGTATTCTAATTATTATTGCCAGCATTCTGCTTCCTATGTACTGGCCTATTTTCAGGCGTGAACAATCTGCTTACAATGTCTCTGCTGAACACACTTTTAGTGAACTTCCTGCACATGAACTCTCTTACAGACTTGCGCTGCGCAACAATACATTCATTAGTATGTTACACCATTCCCATCAGACAAATAATGCTACAGACTGTTGGATATGTGGCCGACTCCCTCCCTACCAGAATTACAAGGGAGCTCTGCCTCTCTTTCCGTACCCATTCACTCACAATGGCTCCTGTGGAGCATGGTTTAAAATAATTAATTCTTTAGATCCTGATATTGCTGTTTTCGATGGGGGCTGGGTTTGGGGAAACTTGAACTTAGTCCTGCTCAACGTCTGTTATCCTGATCAAGAAGGACTTCCCACTCGAATAGGAACTGATCTAGAAAATGAAGTATATGGATTAGGTAATTACACAATTAGCCTTATGATCCTCACTGTTGAATCTGAAACTGCTCCAGTTCTGCCCCATATGTTAGTACTACCAGTCACAGGTGAATTATGTGTTAGCAAGAAAGGTTCAGTACACGTAGGTCATAGTAAATGCACTACTGTGGTCGAGTTCAGTGACCATGGTAAATCGTCCTTTAAAGCTATCAGTCATTCCTACTTTGTTTGTGGTCATACCGCATACATACGTTTGCCTCCAGATTGGGATGGTACCTGTTACATTGCCTTCCTTCTGCCACCTGTTTTCCTAGCTCCTCCTGATTACCATAGAAATACGAATCTAGCACCGAATAGACCCAAAAGAGATATTCCCCTTGTCGACTACACAGAAACGGCATGGGAACAGTACACTGATTTCAATAAAGGATTCTTTTTCTTCCTAGGACCTGTCCAAAACAGTAAATTAATACGCAGATTAACGAGAACACTCGAAGCAGTAGTGAACGAAACTGCCTCCGCTCTAGGTAACTTAACAGAGGAGCAGTCTGCTATACGGACTGTTGTCCTTCAAAATCGTCTTGTGATTGACGTCATCTTGGCAGATAGAGGTGGAGCTTGTAAGGTCATCGGGTCAAGTTGCTGTGTTTTCATTCCACAAAACGCACCATCTGTCTATCAAGCTATCACCCGTTTACATAAAATTGCAAATCAGATACATCAGAATCCAGGCACCTGGACTTGGTCCGGTTGGTTCTGGACTACGTTGACAGCTTGGGGATGGAAGATCTTATCGTTCCTAGGCATTGGCCTTGTTATAGTATTCAGTTGTTGCCTGTGCCTGCAGTGTGGGCCAGCGATATGTGGACTGTGTGCCACATCCTGCATTGAGCATTCCAGTTGCCTCTCAAACAGTCAAAGAAAGAAAGACGAACATATAATGTTACAAGAACAAACTGATCGATTTATGAGGATCGATATATCATGAAGGGTCCGTAGGGAACAAGGAGGGAATGAGGTAATATAAATTTTATGGTCATGTTGTGTTCCCTAGCGAGTACCCCACCGACTCCATGTACGAGTTAAAAGTGCATGTAACTTCCCTCCTGTACCAGCTATGAAGACGCAAATACATTTGCGTCCAACGTTAACTTGTCCTCTTTCAGACCCACCATGAATGGGTTTGATGGTCCGTTCCTAAGTATGCTATGCCAACGTCTTTTTGAAGTGTACTCCTACGTTTTTCAGCCTGGCTGAAAGTAGGCCCTGAATCTCTGCCACCGAGCCTCTTTTCTGGCTTCTGACTGCGAGGGCCTCTGCCCAAGCAGCCCCCGTACCCGTGAACTCTGACTTACTTCTAGCGCGGCCCTCCGTGCTCAGCTCAGCCTGCTGCCTGCCAAGATTGACTATAACCTTCGAGTTATCTGTTTTCCTCCCCGAAGATACATTCCGGCCTGCTAGCTTCAGTAAACATCCTTCCTCAGCTACAGGGCTAAAGGGCCGACCTGTCTCTATGCAAGTAATTCATAGCCTCTGTTGCCATGCTTCCATGGAAGGCCCCATGCCCCCACGCTTCTCATACAGACACTCAGGCGCTTATACACGCACTCACAGCAAGTATAGAATAGCTTCTGCTCTAGAGACCTTTCTGCCCAGATAGCTTAGTTCCTAAACATCAGATATCGGATATGATAGAAGCACAAGTTGATCTGACATGCCAGACTTCTGTCTCTTTCCGCCAGTGTAAATGTCAAGTCCCCTGCACCCCGTCTATCACACGTCATGCAGCTGCGCGCGCATCCAAGCTTCCGATTTCCGCTGACATTGCAACATTCTGTTAGCACCACCCCTTGGTGCCACCCACTTGCGTCACCTATCAGTGACGTTTCTAGCACACACGCCTAGTTTACGCCTCTTGATGATGTACTAGCACCACGTGTATACTGTTATCTTGTCTTCTCTCAGCTGTTACGCCTCTTACATTGAACATTATGATGTAAATCAAGTATATAAGCTATGTATTGTCAATAAACGACGGCGCGCTCATCTATCCCTTCTGACACCCTGTGTGGTGGTCAGAACATGATATCCGGATTCCCTTATGAGGAATAAAAACCCTTAGAAACTCTTACACCACGGACTCTGTTTTCCTTCTTTCCGATTGAGTTATTATTGATTAAGTACTTACCTGCATAGAAATTAAGAGAGTAAATTAATTATTTACATCAGAGTGTTTGATTTACTCAAACGCTGCGTCCATTATCCCCTTTGGTATCGCTTTGTTCGCCCTAAGTTGGAAGGGTATGCCCAGACGTGGGTCCCTTGCTCACTTTGCCACTTGATTCAAGGTAGCCTGGCTGATGAGGGTTATGAACCCGAAACCGGTCCCAGGATGCTTGTTTTTGGTCCAGGGAAGACATGGCTTGGCAGTTCGAGCTGGACTGTTCCCATGAGGCACAGGGTCAGACTGATTTGCATATGGCCATGTCTGAACTGGGGTGGTGGAGTGAGCTAAAGAATGGTGATGGATAAAACCCAGATCAGTTGACTGGGGGTGAGTGTTTGATTTACTCAAACGCTCCGTCCATTATCCCCTTTGGCATCGCTATGTTCACCCAAAGTTGGCAGGGTATGCCCAGACGTCGGTCTCTTGCTCACTTTGCCACTGGATTCAAGGTAGCCTGGCTGATGAGGGTTATGAACCCGAAACCGGTCCCAGGATGCTTGTTCCGGTCCAGGGAAGACATGGCTTGGCAGGTCGGGCTGGACAGTTCCCATGAGGCGCAGGTTCAGACTGATTTGAATATGGCCATGTCTGAACTGGGGTGGTGGAGTGAGCTAAAGAATGGTGATAGATTAAACCCAGATCAGTTGACTGGGGGTGAGTGTTTGATTTACTCAAACGCTCCTTCCATTATCCCCTTTGGTATCGCTTTGTTCGCCGTAAGTTGACAGGGTATGTCCAGATGTGGGTCCCTTGCTCACTTTGCTACTGGATTCAAGGTAGCATGGCTGATGAGGGTTATGAACCTGAAACCGGTCCCAGGATGCCTGTTTCTGGTCCAGGGAAGACATGGCTTGGCAGGTCGGACTGAACAGTTCCCATGAGGCACTGGTTTAGACTGATTTGCATATGGCCATGTCTGAACTGGGGTGGTGGAGTGAGCTAAAGAATGGTGATAGATTAAACCCCGATCAGTTGACTGGGGGTGAGTGTTTGATTTACTCAAACGCTCCGTCCATTATCCCCTTTGGTTTCGCTTTGTTCGCCGTAAGTTGACAGGGTATGTCCAGATGTTGGTCCCTTGCTCACTTTGCTACTGGATTCAAGGTAGCCTGGCTGATGAGGGTTATGAACCTGAGACCTGTCCCAGGATGCCTGTTTGCGGTCCAGGGTAGACATGGCTTGGCAGGTCGGGCTGGACAGTTCCCATGAGGCACAGGTTAAGACTGATTTGCACATGGCCATGTCTGAACTGGGGAGGTGGAGTGAGCTAAAGAATGGTAATGGATTAAACCTAGTCAGTTGACTGGAGGTAAGTGTTTGATTACTCAAATGCTCCGTCCATTACCCACTTTAGTATGGCTTAATTCGAGCTAAGTTGGCAGGATATGGACCCCCTGGGTCCCTTGCTCACTTTGCCACTGGATTCAAGGTAGCCTGGCTGATGAGGGTTATGAACCCGAAACCGGTCCCAGGACACTTGTTTCCGGTTCAGGGAAGATATGGCCATGCAGTTCGGGCTGGACTGTTCCCATGAGGCACAGGGTCAGACTGATTTGCATATGGCCATGTCTGTACTGGGGTGGTGGAGTGAGCTAAAGAATGGTGATGGATTAAGCCCAGATCAGTTGACTGGGGGTTAGTGTTAGATTTACTCAAACTCTCCGTCCATTATCCCCTTTGATATCGCTTTGTTCGCCCTAGGGTGGCAGGGTATTCCCAGACCTGGGTCCCTTGCTCACTTTGCTACTGGATTCAAGGTAACCTGGCTGATGAGGGTTATGAACCCGAAACCGGTCCCAGGATGCTTGTTTCTGCTCCAGGGAAGACATGGCTTGACAGTTCGGGCTGGACTGTTCCCATGAGGCACAGGGTCAGACTGATTTGCATATGGCCATGTCTAAACTGGGGTGGTGGAGTGAGCTAGAGAATGGTGATGGATTAAACCCAGATCAATTGACTGGGGGTGATTGTTTTATTTACTGAAACGCTTCATCCATTATGCCCTTTGGTATAGCTTTGTTCGCCCTAAGTTGTTAGGTTATGCCCAGACGTGGGTCCCTTGCTCACTTTGCCACTGGATTCAAGGTACCCTTGCTTGATGAGGGTTATGAACCCAAAACCGGTCCCAGGATGCTTGTTTCCGGTCCAGGGAAGACATGGCTTTGCAGTTCGGGCTGGACTGTTCCCATGAGGCTCAGGGTCAGACTCATTTGACTAGGGCCATGTCTGAACTGGGATGGTGGAGTGAGCTAAAGAATGGTGATGGATTAAACCCAGATCAGTTGACTGGGGGTGAGTGTTTAATTTACTCAAACGTTCCGTCCATTATCCCCTTTGGTATCGCTTTGTTCGCCCTAAGTTGGCAGGGTATGCCCAGACGTGGATACCTTGCTCACTTTGCCACTGGATTCCATGTCGCCTGGCTGATGAGGGTTATGAATCTGAAACTGGTCCCAGGATGCTTGTTTTCGGTCCAGGGAAGACATGGCTTGGCAGGTCAGGCTGGACAGTTCCCATGAGGCACAGGTTAAGACTGATTTGCATATGGCCATGTCTGAACTGGGGTGGTGGAGTGACCTAAAGAATGGTGATGGATTAAACCTAGATCTGTTGACTGGGGGTGAGTGTTTGATTACTCAAATGCTCCGTCCATTAGCCACTTTGGTATCGCTTAATCCGCGCTAAGTTGGCAGGATATGGCCAGACATGGGCCCCTTGCTCACTTTGCCACTGGATTCAAGGTAGCCTGGCTGATGAGGGTTATGAACCCGAAACCGGTCCCAGGATACTTGTTTCCGGTTCAGGGACGACATGGCCTTGCAGTTCTGGCTGGACTGTTCCCATGAGGCACAGGGTCAGACTGATTTGCATATGGCCATGTCTGTACTGGGGTGGTGGAGTCAGCTAAAGAATGGTGATGGATTAAACCCAGATCAGTTGACTGGGGATTACTGTTTGAATTACTCAAACGCTCCGTCCATTATCCCCCTTGGTATCGCTTTGTTCGCCCTAACTTGGCCAGACATTGATCCCTTGCTCACTTTGCCACTGGATTCAAGGTAGCCTGGCTGATGAGGGTTATGAACCTGAAACCGGTCCCAGGATGCTTGTTTCCGGTCCAGGGAAGACATGGCTTGGCAGTCCGGGCTGGACAGTTCTCATGAGGCACAGGGTCAGACTGATTTGCATATGGCCATGTCTGTACTGGGGTGGTGGAGTCAGCTAAAGAATGGTGATGGATTAAACCCAGATCAGTTGACTGGGGATGAGTGTTGGATTTACTCAAACGCTCCATCCATTATCCCCTTTGGTATCGCTTTGTTCGCCCTAAGTTGGCAGGGTATGCCCAAACGTGGGTCCCTTGCTCACTTTGCCACTTAATTCAAGGTAGCCTGGCTGATGAGGGTTATGAACCCGAAACCGGTCCCAGGATACTTGTTTCCGGTTCAGGGACGACATGGCCTTGCAGTTCTGGCTGGACTGTTCCCATGAGGCACAGGGTCAGACTGATTTGCATATGGCCATGTCTGTACTGGGGTGGTGGAGTCAGCTAAAGAATGGTGATGGATTAAACCCAGATCAGTTGACTGGGGATTACTGTTTGATTTACTCAAACGCTCCGTCCATTATCCCCCTTGGTATCGCTTTGTTCGCCCTAACTTGGCCAGACATTGATCCCTTGCTCACTTTGCCACTGGATTCAAGGTAGCCTGGCTGATGAGGGTTATGAACCTGAAACCGGTCCCAGGATGCTTGTTTCCGGTCCAGGGAAGACATGGCTTGGCAGTCCGGGCTGGACAGTTCTCATGAGGCACAGGGTCAGACTGATTTGCATATGGCCATGTCTGTACTGGGGTGGTGGAGTCAGCTAAAGAATGGTGATGGATTAAACCCAGATCAGTTGACTGGGGATGAGTGTTGGATTTACTCAAACGCTCCATCCATTATCCCCTTTGGTATCGCTTTGTTCGCCCTAAGTTGGCAGGGTATGCCCAAACGTGGGTCCCTTGCTCACTTTGCCACTTAATTCAAGGTAGCCTGGCTGATGAGGGTTATGAACCCGAAACCGGTCCCAGGATGCTTGTTTCTGGTCCAGGGAAGACATGGCTTGGCAGTTCGGGCTGGACTGTTCCCATGAGGCACAGGGTCAGACTGATTTGCATATGGCCATATCTGAACTGCGGTGGTGGAGTCAGCTAAAGAATGCTGATGGATTAAACCCAGATCAGTTGACTGGGGATGAGTGTTGGATTTACTCAAACGCTCCGTCCATTATCCCCTTTGGTATCGCTTTGTTCGCCCTAAGTTGTTAGGGTATGCCCAGACGTGGGTCCCTTGCTCACTTTGCCACTTGATTCAAGGTAGCCTGGCTGATGAGGGTTATGAACCCGAAACCGGTCCCAGGATGCTTGTTTCAGGTCCAGGGAAGACATGGCTTGGCAGTTCGGGCTGGACTGTTCCCATGAGGCACATGGTCAGACTGATTTGCATATGGCCATGTCTGAACTGGGGTGGTGGAGTGAGCTAGAGAATGGTGATGGATTAAACCCAGATCAGTTGACTGGGGGTGAGTGTTGCATTTCCTCAAACGCTCCGTCCATTATCCCCTTTGGTATCGCTTTGTTCGCAGTAAGTTGGCAGGGTATGTCCAGATGTGGGTCCCTTGCTCACTTTGCCACTGGATTCAAGGTAGCCTGGCTGATGAGGGTTATGAATCTGAAACCGGTCCCAGGATGCCTGTTTCCGGTCCAGGGAAGACATGGCTTGGCAGGTCGGGCTGGACAGTTCCCTTGAGGCACAGGTTCAGACTGATTTGCATATGGCCATGTCTGGACTGGGGTGGTGGAGTGAGCTAAAGAATGGTGATGGATTAACCCCAGATCAGTTGACTGGGGGTTAGTGTTAGATTTACTCAAACGCTCCGTCCATTATCCCCTATGCTATCGCTTTGTTCGCCCTAGGTTGGCAGGGTATGCCCAGACGTCGGTCCCTTGCTCACTTTGCCACTGGATTCAAGGTACCCTGGCTGATGAAGGTTATGAACCCAAAACCGGTCCCAGGATGCTTGTTTCCGGTCAAGGGAAGACATGGCTTTGCAGTTCGGGCTGGACTGTTCCCATGAGGCTCAGGGTCAGACTGATTTGCCTATGGCCATGTCTGAACTGGGGTGGTGGAGTGAGCTAAAGAATGGTGATGGATTAAACCCAGATCAGTTGACTGGGGGTGAGTGTTTGATTTACTCAAACGCTCCGTCCATTATACCCTTTGGTATCGCTTTGTTCCCCCTAAGTTGGCAGGGTATGCCCAGACATGGGTCTCTTACTCACTTTGCAACTGGATTCAAGGTAGTCTGGCTAATGAGGGTTATGAACCCAAAACCTGTACTAGGATGCTTGTTTCCGTTCCAAGGAAGACATGGATTGGCAGTTCGGGCTGCACTGTTCCCATGATGCACAGGGTCAGTCCGATTTGCATATGGCCATGTCTGAACTAGGGTGGTGGAGTCAGCTAATGAATGGTGATGGATTAAGCCCAGATCAGTTGACTGGGGATGAGTGTTTGATTTACTCAAACGCTCCGTCCATTATCCCCTTTGGTATCGCTTTGTTCGCCCTAAGTTGGCAGGGTATGCCCAGACGTGGGACCCTTGCTCACTTTGCCACTGGATTCAAGGTAGCCTGGCTGATGAGGGTTAAGAACCCAAAACCGGTCACAGGATGCTTGTTTGCAGTCCAGGGAAGACATGGCTTGGCAGTTCGGGCTGGACTGTTCCCATGAGGCACAGGGTCAGACAGATTTGCATATGGCCATGTCTGAACTGGGGTGGTGGAGTGAGCTAAAGAATGGTGATGGATTGAACTCAGATCAGTTGACTGGGGGTGAGTGTTTGATTTACTCAAACGCTCCGTCCATTATCCCCTTTGATATCGCACGTAAATGTAGGCAGGACGACATTGCCTCCACCCTCCCTTTTATAATAAAGATTTTAACCACCTTTGCCTTTCTGTAAGGTAAAATTTACAAAATAAAAACACGTGAATCATACTTTGTTGTGATACGTTGTCACACGTACAATGACATAAGTTTCTTATTGATATTCGGGTATGAGATCAGATGGTGAAGAGTCCCAAATCTAAATCTGGTCAAGAGGTATCTTTCTTATCTGCTCGGTACGTATTGCAAGTATGATTGAATGCTACACGTGGTTATAATCAGCTGATGGTTGATCACTGTTGGTTTGTTCAAGGCAAGAGCTAGCATGTTATCTTCTAAATGGGCCATAATTATCCCTTTGAACTCTTTACGTTTGATGACATTCAAGCTATCAGGCAGGGAAAAATATTCGGGGTGGCCGATATCATGCATAAAATCTTCCACATATTTTAGCCATGGAATTTTGCGGGTGTTATATAGTTTCATAGCATAGCATCCCTCATTATATCCCTATTTAGGGTAGCACTCTTCATAGTCCAAATTCTGTGCCATAAAAGGACTTGCTGGGCCATAATCAAATCAGAGATATATATCACTCCCAGCTCAGACTGGCAATTAAAAACAGATGCGCTTACTGGGACGCTCTATAGCCTTAAAAAAGTATTTTTCGGTACGCTGGATTGGGGTACAATCCGGGAATCCCCAAATTTCTGCTCTGTAAAGAGCTATACTCACTCATTTAGCGTGGTAAATCCTCAGCATGACTTCCAAAAGCCTTTTCCCCAGCTTTTTTGAAAAGTTAAAAAGGGCCGCTATAGACTTCATGTATAAAAGATTCCTTGCCTTAACCGCTGGTACCCAAGATCCTGTCCTATCAAAAAGAACACCCAAATAATTAAATGAATTGGTAGTTTCAACTTTGCTTCCGCCTGAAATTTTCTTAGATTATTTTTAGTTGTACCACAAGACATTACAAAGCTTTTCTTGGCATTCAATCTCAGGCCAAACCTGTTCATAAAAATAGAATAAAAGGAAAGCACCCTCTGTAGGCCAATTTGACTACCGGCCATAAGCACAGCATCATCGGTGTAAAGGAGGGATGCGATGGGGCGGGAATTTACATAAGGCGGGTCCCTAGTATGTGACACCAACTCCTGCTCTAAAGCGTTGGTATATAGAGGAAACAAGAGTGGTGCCAAAACGCATCCCTGCCTTACGCCTTGTTCAATTTTAAAAGGTGTAATGCACTCTCCCATACTTCCATAGCGGACCTTTGCTGTAGCTCCAGTGTAAAGATACTTTAAAAATTGAATAAAAAAATTCCTCTAGCACCCCCCATAACCTTTCGTGGACTACGCAGTCAAAAGCTGCAGAGAGGTCTACAAAGGCCAGATAAAACTGCTCAGATTTTGCTTTGGTATATTTACCATATTGGACGTCGCTTAAGATCTCGTTTTCTTTGGTCCATCCCTGCAAATGATTTAAGATGATCCTGCCTTCACCCTTCCTCAGAGAGTCCAACAAAGATATCGGGCGGTAGCAGGGAGGTTCATTTCGATCTCCCTTTTTAAAGATGGGGAGCGCCTTCTCACTTTTACTGGCTTTTATTGCGGCATTAACATCCTGCAACGAGATATCAAGTTTAATAGGGACAAATGGATGGTCGATACTCAAAGACTCTGACCTCTCTTGGGTACCCTCATTGGATTTCTGTTTTGCATATACACTAGAGAAAAAATTAATCCAGATCTGTTCGCTAATCGCTAACTCAATTGTGGGTACATCCACTGTGTTCACAAGAAAGGGAGCATTTACTGCCGCCCAGAATTTGGCACTGTCCTTGGACTCTGCGGCTTCAATTAGGTCCTTCCAAGCCTTATCTTTCAACTCTATAATCCTGTGTTTCCTAGCTTCTTTATACGTTTTCCTATATTCTCTTATCTTAGACGTATCTCTCACGTTGCACTGTAAGGCAGTTTTAAAATTTTTGTAGCTACATGTGCAGTTCTTATCGAACCAACCTTTCGTTTTACTGGACGGACCTTTCGGTTTTTTTAACAGAATGTCTCTAACAACCCCTGTTATACTGTTAAAAGCAGTTAAAACCTCGTTGTGCATGGGGCTATCGCTTAGGCATATCACAATGGGATCTAACGCCTTAACCACTATTTCAGTGCTTAACTTCTTTGGGTCCCTAGCACCCCAACGGACAACATATCCGTTCTTCCTTCCCAGGGTAATGTCTTGTACCCATGCTAATTTATTACCATTTCTCTTCGCCGCCCAACTAGGGACTATTGTGTTCACACTTTGGGCCAAATGGTCACTCCTCTTGTTAGGGTGGATATCGTGGGCTTTCACAAGGCCTGCAAATCGATTTGGAATAAGAATAAAATCTATAGTAGTATTGGCGCCTTTCCCTATAAAAGTATATCCGAAATCCACAACAGGCGTTCACAGGCTGTTTGAGAATCCCAAGTCGTTCTTAAACATGACTTCGTTTAGGAGCTCACTCTTCATGGAATGTTGGAAGTGGAATGATGAATCGTCACCATCCAGGGTTAATCCACATTTCTTGGTTCCTACGGCTTGACACAAATATGTGTTAAAATCCCCTCTCCAAATAGGTATATTTCTAAATTTGACTTTGGACCTGAATAGACGATATCTTCACTTAACTTTTCTGTCAGGACTCCCAAATTGGTTGCTTCAGTATTGTTATAAAAATTAACAAGTAGCAGGGCATAATTACAGTCCAACTGTAGAAAAACAGTTCGAAAAAATATTTCTGTGCTGACCAACTTACTCCTATGTGTGACTAATAGATAAGGTATGTACACGCATAACCCTCCTTTGGGCCTACCACTAGAAGATTGAATGGCAGGGGTATGAAAAGTTTTATACCCATTTATATGGATGCTTTCTGTCGCCCAGGTCTCTTGGAGACACAGGAAGTCAATGTTACTAATAAAAGTCAGCCAAACTTGGTCGTTAGCCTTGTCTCTTAAGCCTGCCACATTCCAAAAAAGAATTCTTCATAGATCTGTTTGATTTTCAGTTGGGGTCGTTTTACCACCTCCATAGATGTTAAAATTACTGGGGGTACCTATATTACCATCCATCAGTACCTCTAAAGCTGAATTCTGTGGAATAGTATCTGCCGCGATATCCGCATTAAAAATGTTATCATGTGAATATTGACATCCGTCGGTTGAATGTCAATCATTCTCATCTAAAAAAGTGAGGGGGGCAAAACTGTTTGCCACGGGCACTCTATAACGTGACCCTTCTTGGTTCCATCCAGGTTCATCATGGTGTCCTGGGTTGTTAACGAAGTGTGGTTTATAGAAGAACCCCAGTGGTCGCACTTGAATGCAAAGGTTAGGTATGTTTGGATTGGGCATTCTTAACAGGACTTCCCTGACTAGTTGTGGTGAGCCCAAGGATAAGACTATACAGTCTCCCTCGTATGATTTAGTACTATTGCCCACCCATGCCACCCTCCTCACCATCTTGAATTCTTTGAAAAGGGCGGTTGTAAGGCCTGTCCTATTTCCTAACCAATTAATGGTTTTATTTCTTAGTGCAGGCCAATTTTCCACAGTTACATTAGTGATTTGTGAGGCATCGACTAAAACAATAGTGTAAGGTGTCGCTGCTGGAGGGAGGTTTAAAATTTGAACATCAGGTTTTTCTCTATGACCATATTTTCCTCCCTTGTTACTGTTGATTCCACCCCTTTGTTCTACCCTTGACTTCTCGATCTCTCTGTCTGGTGCGTATGATACTACATGATCTTTGCGCTGGATATGTCTTTTTTCCCTTCACTTCTCGATCTCTATGTCTGATACATATGATCCTACATGAGCTTCGTGCTGGATATTTCTTTTGTCAGAGGGGTTGGAAGCATTGAGTCTCTGATCCTGACACATGCCCCGCCCACTATCCTCCTTGGTTATTTTTTTCACAACTGAGATGGATTCTACGTTGGGCCTAGCAGAGTGCAAATGTCTGGCCGGGGGGTACGGGTTTGCCCCATCGTGGTTTATAATTGTGATTTCCCCCCGAAAAGGTCTCTATGCGAAGTTCAATTTTTTCCAGTCTTAGACCGAGAGTAATAATGGATTGCATCACATACTCCTTTGAATCTTTTATGGCATTATAGACCTCTACAAAATTGTTATGTGTATCAGTTAACACGTTCTTGCACTTCAGGGGGGCCTGGTTCCTTTGTGTGTTACTCCTGCCCACGTGTCCGATCCCAACCGTCTTTTTTTATGTGGGTCTTGGGAAATCTGGGGAAATTTGCCGGAACCTGATGTACTATTGCAGTTTCTCTGCTGGGGTTTTTAGCGGCCAGGGATTTTAGGGAATTACAACTTTTCTTCTGGGAAGGTATTTTATTACTTTCTACAGAATCATTTAAAATATTATCAGCAATTTCCTGAACACATCCGTTATTGGGTAGCGTGCGAGAAGCATTAATCGATGGTTCTTTCCCTACCAGAGTGATGTCATTGGCATCAATCCGCTGGCCTGATCCTGTAATTGGGGGGAAAGGGGAATCACAGACTCATTGTTTATTGTTTCCTCCATGCTAGTAATCTGTTGCTCGATATCTCCAACGGCCCCAGTTAAATAATTTAAAAGTGTCATATTTATTTTTCTATGTTTGCTGGGCACTTTGGATATCTGGCTCGCAGTCTGCTTCCTTTTCCCTATGCTTCTCCTTCCGATAGTTAACAGGACCTTTTCGTCACAATGTACAGCCCTTTGACCTAACTAAACAATACAATTGTACACTCTCACTTATCAAAAATCCTTAGGCCCTTAGAACCCTTTTTTAACAATATCCAGAGATTTAGGTACCTGCAACAAAGTAAAATGCAGTTGTATTCGAACCAGACCAGGCATGCACTCTTGGAAAATACCACAAGATGCCGCAATACAAAGTGCAAAGGGCTGGGTTCAGGAATCCAAGGGAAAATAGCAGAAAGAAGGTCTTTGTGTGCAAACTGCAGTTATTTTAAAGTGCTTCCAGAGAGCCTTTCAGTTCCCTAGTCCAAAGTACAAGGTGCTAAGTTCAAGGATCCAGGGAAAAATAGCAGCAAGAAGGTCTTTGTGTGCAAACTGCAGTTATTTTAAAGTGCTTCCAGAGAGCCTTTCAGTTCCCTAGTCCAAAGTGCAAGTTGCTAAGTTCAAGGATCCAGGGAAAAATAGCAGCAAGAAGGTCTTTGTGGGAAACTGCAGTTATTTTAAAGTGCTTCCGTAAATGAGAAAGTTCGGCCACTGCCACAGTACCTTTTAATTTCCGAGTCGCGGATGTCAGAGGGGTTGCCCAGCCTGGCCTCTTCTGGCCTTTGACGGCCGTGGACGGGCCCGCCCTTGGCCTGGGCCCGGCAGGTCTGACTGTACTGGCGTCCCACGCTGAGGGAGGGCTGGGCCGATTTTGAGGGCCTCTGGCGCCCTCCGGCAGCGTCACGGGCCCTGCGCCTCGCAGGGGCTTCTGGGGATTGTAGTAGTTGCAGGTGCGCCGAGCCGTTCCCCTCACGGCTGCTCCGGCGGCTCTACGCAGCGTGGAGATGGCGTCTCAGCGAAGTAAATAGACCTGGGTGCTTTGGCCGTTCCCCTCACAGCAGGTCTGTACTGGCGTCCCAGGAGTCAATTCCACAGTGGTAGAATGTTGGAAATACCACAGCTTCATGACCTCCTGGCTATCTTCTAAGTTGTCAGAAGCTCGCTTCCACAACTTGCCCATTTGGCTTCTGAAGGCCAGTATGTAGCTCAATAAATCCTGGGAAATATTCATGGGAGCTTGCTCCTTCCCCTCCTTCATGAAACTCAGAGTTCCTCCTACAGGGTGGCCGTACCGAAGCTCAAGAGTTCCCTCCCTTCTGTGGTATCTCCCTGTTTATAAACAACAGGCATGGCAAGAGGATGTCCCACCTATTCCTCAGGTAGACCTATAATCATGCCTTTAATGGTCTTGTTAAATCTCTCAACCAGCCCATTGGTTTGTGGATGGTAAGGGGTGAAGAACTTGTAGGTTACTGCACACGCTTTGCATATTGACTGCATGTATGCAGACATGAAGTTTGTTACCCTGTCAGACACAAATTCCTTGTTAAAATACACTTGGGTAAAAATACTCATCAGGGCTGTTGCCACTGCAAATGCAGTCATGATCCTATGAGGGATTGTGTCTGGGTACCTAGTGGCATGATCCACCAGAACTAGGATAAACCTGTTGCCTGATGCAGTCTGGGGATCCATAGGCCCAACAATGTTGATGTCCACTTTGAGAAGTTGGTTTGGCATATGCTGTCCTCTAATTAAAGTGGGCACCTTGCACCAGTCCAAGCAACCCTTATGGTGATTTGAGAGGTCAAAGATAACCTTAGAAAACGATCAAAGTGGTAGCTGTGGAGAGCAGCCTTAAGGCTCAGTCATGAAGGAATGTTATGCAGCTTGTTTTACCAGAATGCAACTTTACAGTATTGGTTAAATGAAAGGAGAACAACACAGTAGTTATAAAATATGTATTTATTAATATAATACTCTCTAGTGCAACACAGCATCTTCTACACGAAGATAATCACAAAGCACACAATACTGTTACATAGAAACAATAGTAAATAGCACTAATAAACAGTGGGTTCCAGGGAGTGACCAAACCATATGCTAAAACAGTGGTATGAGAACCACAACACGAGTCAAGACAGTGTCTAGAGGATGTAGATTTACTGGCACCCCAAGCAACCATCCAAGGTGAGTTAGTAGGGACCCCACAGAGTACAGGTGCAGTGTAGGAACACAACTGCGTGCTCCGTGCAATTCTATGAGAAAGTAGAAGTTTTAAAGTTTAAAGACTCTTCCAAGTGGACTTTCGAAGAAACCCTCTGGAAGTTAGGAGGTTGGAGAGCCACTCCACCTTTGGATACCATAGTACCAGAGTTATCTATCACAGGGAACTGGGTGTATAGGTCTGAAGTGGCGTTGTAAACAGCCGTCGATCCCTATGGAGGTCTTCAAAGAAGAGCCGCTGCTGGAAGGAAGAAAAGTGTCCATTGGGATCCAAAGGTGAATTCTTGTTGAAGAGTACCTGAAAGCAGAGGGGACAGAGTCTGGATCACTCAGGAGTGACCAGGGGCTCGGTAGATGAATGCCCACTGATGTCAGGTGCTTCAGGTGCGTTAAGGGGGTTCTTGACTCTGAAAGTCACAGTAGCTGTCGAGGACAACCAGGAGATGGATGTGAGCTGTCCCACAAAGGCTGTCTAGTACTGAGGGGTCGGTGTCTGGCAGGAGCACCAACAAGCCTTGGCCATGACAACCCATTCAGAAGGTCAGTTTGGACCAGCAAGGTCCAGGACACCCACCAAACACAGGGGTGTCAGGGAAAGCCTGGAGCAACCAGAGAAGCCCAAGAAAAGCAAAGTTGATCCGCAAGTGGACTCACATGCCGGAGACACTGGAGTCACAGAGGACCTCAAGTGATTTCACAAAGCAGCAGCCCATGCAGCACTCGGTGCAAGGAGGCTTGAGTTCTTTTTAGGAAATGGTGCCAGAGATTGGGGCTACTGGGAGCCCAGTATACTTATTAGGGAACTGCCAACACGCATATGATCTTGCAAATAAATGCGGTGCTCAGGGGTATGGGTACTGCAGCCCCCACGATGGGATTCTGACCTCAAACTTGGTAAGAGGGCAACTCAGACCTTGAGGGGTATAGAAACCCACTGCCTGTGTTGCTGAAGACTTTGGAGTCCGGAGGAGCTCAGGAGCAGCTGACTGGGCAGTCGTTGTGTGGTGCCTGCTGTTGCAGGGGAATGACTCCTTTACTCCAAGGGAGATACATTTGTTTGTCCTTGGTGCTCCACATGTCCTGCCTGTATGGTGCACAGGCACAGGCGATGCTTCAGACTGAGAGGGAGACAAAGTTGGGCCCAAACCAAGTGCAGCGAAGTTCAGACTGTCCAGAAGGTCGAAGTTCAGTGGTTTCTTTTTCAGAATCTTGTCCACATCGAATCTAGGGTCCTACAGCCAGGTAAGCTCTTTTGTTACCCATAGGAGAGGGTTTGACAATTTCAGGGGATCCTCCCAGGGGAGGGTCTGGACAATGGGGAGGCTACTCCTCTGTCCTTTGCCCATTTCACGCCTGAGCAGGAGCCAACAGCTCCCAGGACTGGTTTGAACTGGACTATGCACTGGGACACCAAATGTGCCTCTCATGCAGACTTTCGGTCACTGGCAAGTGCACCCACCCAGCCCTAATACACTAAATCCTGCCTGGGAGGTGGTCACACCTCCCTGTGACAGGATGCCTATTGTTCCATATTCCTTTGCTTAAGCTTGGCTCAGCAGCAGGAGGGCAGAAATGTGTGTCTGGTCGGCATCAACCATTTTGTGCTGCCCGGGATTAGAAGGCCGGTACCGAAAACACCAGGGGACCAACAAAGCTCACTTCATAGGGGTGGAATCATACTTCCCACACCGGTTACCAGTGTGGGAGTATGATTCCACAATGTTTGACACCAAACACGACAGGGTTACTTTCAGTCGTTTTAGAGTTGGTCATCACACGGTCGCATAATGTCACTCTATTTTTCGTAAATGGCTGCTGCACTAAAAACCCAGGAGAATGGACTCCGTAGGCTGCAGGGGTGTTCTGCTCATACAGTGGCACCCTCTCACTTAGAATCAAGCGCCCTGCCTTCAGGATTGTCAAGGCCTGCTATAGAGGTGACTTATATGTTCTAAGTATAGTAACCATTAGATATAGTAAACATATTTCTTAAGTAAGTGGTGCATGCACCAACTTACACAGGCTGCAATGGCAGACTGGTAGTTCTATTTTGCATGCCCTCTCATTGGTGGCATAATGCATGCTTCAGCCCATGGAGGCCTCTGGGGTACCTATGCCCTGGGTATATAGCTACCATATACTAGGGACTGACAAGGGTATCCCAGTATCCAATCTGGAGTGTATCTAAGTACATAACATTTTAGGGATAAACCAGATAGATTGGGGTCAGTGGTGGCTGGTGAATTGTGAAAGTTGTGAGGCGTCAGACTAAATCCTGAATTATACTGTACAAGCAAGTGCAGTGAGCGAGAGCAACTGTCACCGTGGGACTTCATGGGTGGGTTTCTCAAAGTGTATAGATTTAGAATTAAAGATAGTAAATCTATACAAAGCTTTTGTGGATGGCATTCGGAAATAAAAATCCCCTCTTTTGTTCTCTCTATGCCTTTCTGTCTCCTTACACAAGTCTATTACTGTGTTCCGTTCTCTATGCTCTGCCACATCAAGCTACCCAATTCCATTCCATTTCAATTTCTATAACTCTTGTATTCTTCAGAATATTTATTTTACCTATTCTCATTTTGTTTTTCTGTCTCCCTTCCCTGTATCTATCAATTTCTTATTTTTCTTGATTCCTCCTTTTTCTCCTTGTCCTGCTTTATCTCCTCCACTCTCCCTCTCTTGCTGTTGCTGCCTCTTGCTTCAATTTCCTCCACACACTTATTGTATTGCAATATTTATGTAGCGCTTACTACCTATGTGGGTATTGAAGCACTTGCATACATATGTAGCACGCTACATCTTGCAAGGTATGAAGGTGGGGAGGCTGTTGTGGTGCTGCCATCTTGGTATCGGACACAGCACTTAGCAGTGTGATGGATGAAGTGTGAGAGACAGGCAAAAAGTTCAGTTGGACCCATATACGTTCACAATGACAACTGGCTGAAAGCATTAGTTGTGAACCAATAGGCAAGCACAGCACACTTGAATACACTGTGTTATCTTACAGTTATATATCTACAGTGCCAGACCATATTGCACACCTTACACAATTTGTATAATATATTCAATAATTAAATTAGACCATAATATATACCTTGAACCAACTATTCACTGCATTAAAACAGACAAATGTGAGGAACAATGGGGCATATTACCAACAACTAGCGATAATTTTTGTCTCTAACTTGTTTAGAGACAAAAATTATCGCCGCACATCGGCGATTTTTATCGCAGATAAACCTTGCTATTAGCAAGGTTTATCGCAAATGCGATAAAAAACGGCGACAATGCATGAATATCGCTGAAAAGTCAGCGATATTCATGCATTATCGAGCAAATGCTCTTAGCCATGTTATCCACCTCCCATTGGCTAACATGGCTAAGAACTGCTCAGGGCAGGTGTTAGCTTTTGGAGATATTCGCGCTTAGCGCGAATATCTCCAAAAGTTGGTAATAGGAGATAGCGATGTTAGGGACTTTTTCCAGTCGCTAACATCTTGGCACGCCCACTTTGCATGTCATTAGTGATAAATATCACTGACATGCAAAGCGGGGCCCAAGATGGTCGCTATCTCCTATTAGCTGTCACTAACTGGTGTTAGCGACAGCTTGGTAATAGGGAGATAATTTTATCTCCGCTTTCTTGGCTTTTAAAGCCAAAAAAGCAGAGATAAACCCCCTTGATAATATGCCCCAATGTCTCTTAAATGAAATACCGAAGAGGCCAAACTGCAACTATTTGAAAAAAGCGTTTGTGGGAACAGAAAACGTGTGGCATTTAACTGAATATTACATCACAAACCCAGGCATAAAGGGGTTTGCTATGCAACTGCTACAGAGTATTTGAAAAAAATATTAAGGCTCTTCAGATCAGCCTGGTATCTACAGTTTTCCGTTTTCTGGCTAAAGAAAAGGAGTGTTTGGTTGGAATGGTAATGGTTGGGGACACACAGTAAAAACAGCACAAAAAGGACACTTAAAAAAATAATGAAAGCTCTACTCAGTTCACTACTGTTAACAATGAGAAGCAAAGGGTACTTACTGAAAAGTAATACCCTTTTCAAGGCACTCACATGATGCAAGGCTGCCGTTGTTCACTTGAAAAATGTAATATGCTAGCGCACGTTTCGGTGGAATTTGGTACAGATGCTGTGCTTGCTGCTTTGAAAACATACATCTAACTAAGCAGAAATGCAGACAAACGTCACATTTCCCCTTAGCTGCCAAATACCTGGCCACGATGCAACCAATCGATCCCGAAGTCAAGATGACTAAAACCATTTCTCCAAAAGTTCTCACTTTACTTCGGACGAAACTGGAAAGAGGGCAGAGTTTGAATTATCGAATCCCTCTTGTGCTCCGTGGCCCTCATTTATGAAAAGTGACGCATCGCTGCGTGAAAACAGCGATGCGTCACTTTTCACTGCGCACTCCTTGCGACACCAATGATACGTCATATTTAATGTATGTCGCATCATGTCGCAAGGACTTACAGATACGTCAGTATTACTGACGCATCTGTAAGCGCAAAAGTGACGCATTGCTGGAGTGTGTCACAAAAGTGACGCAACTCCAGCAATGCGACCTTTCACATGGGGAAAGCCCCATGCGAAAGGGCTTGCGTCAGTCTTACGCCTGCTGTGAGGCAGGCTCAAGATTTTGACGCAACAGCATCCTAAAAGTGACGCAGTGAAATCTCATAGATTTCACTGCGTCACTATTACGAGGCTTTTTGCGGGGGAACGCCCCCTCTGCATACATTATACCTGACGCAGGTATAATGTGGCGCAGGGGTGTAAAAAGTGACGCATCTACCTAGATGCGTCACTTTTTATATATGGCGCAACAAGGCGCATTTTGTACGCCGCTGGTGCGTCACAAAAAGTGACGCACCGGCGGCGCAAAACTGACGCAAGGCCTCATAAATAAGGGCCCGTGTTTCTTAAATTCACACGCATCTTTCTCCCCGCATTCAAAGTGCTCGCTGACATTGCCCACGTGTTGCAACTCTACTGCCTCCAATTCTGGTCCCCTGTTCTCAACTTGTCACAGAGAGAGGTGAACCCTCACTGACAGACGCATTGTTTTGGAAAGCACAGGTGTTGTATCTCCCACCCTGACCTGCTGGCACCCCCCTGCCCTTCCCTCGCCCTGGTGCACTCCGTGGTGACATCACATAGAATGTCACCACAGCGAGCATTCAAGGGTGAGCGCCTACGGAGCAGGGGCTCGGAGACGTCGTGTGCCAGACTGTCACCTGTGGCTGGGGTCGTTTGTCAGTATCTTCATATTTACTGTGGCATTAATAAATCCTGGGTTAAACCCACTTCTGGCTGCTGGTTCGTATCCTTTCCACACTGGCGACGAGGACCAGGAGCAGGCAGACGCGACCCCAACACGGAAGACTGGCGAGGAATATTGAGGACGGCGCAACGTGCGGGAAGAAAAACAGTCGGGAGGTGAACTTAATACCCGGTCTGTGAGTAACGTCATGTAAAAAAAAAAACAGAAGAAATGATGTCTGTGTAGGCGCACCTCGCGGGCGATGCATATGTAAGAGGAGAAGCGCAGAGTGACTTTTTAAACAAAAGGTGGCGAGTCGATGAGGGATCTTCATTCACCGCTCAACCCGCTATTAGAGTGGCATTCGTTTTGTGGGGTATGAGAAGAAGTCTGCTTGGCAACGCACAATCTTACGAGGAACACTCAAACTGAAAGTCCCTCAGAGAGATAATCATTCCCTGATCAACAGTGCCACCTTGTGGATGCATCAAGCAACGCGGAATTAAGACTCATTTTTTAGAAGAGAATGCATTTTCAAAAATGAGGAAGGAGTTTTGTTGAATGTGGTTAGGACAACACCGATAAAATAAGTAGCATTACCTGTTTGCTAGTGATCTCTGTGAAGTATAATGCAGAATGTAACGCCACCCCCAATGTTTTAAGTAAACCTAGGGGAACCTGCAATATAATGGAAGAAGTGGAAGAAAATGTTTTTGAACTATGCTGTTGTGTGCGGGCCCAATCTGGGGTTGGAGAGGAAAGTGGCCTTCTTAGCATATTATTTGGGAGCAGAAGGTGAAGAAGTTTTAGAACACCTCCCAGAACTTAGTACTCAAGAGGCGAGAGGGCTGAACGAGTTTGAGATAAGCATTAAAAAACTGGACCTACACTACCTCCCTAAGACTAGCACCATCATGGAAAGGTATCATTTTGGGAAGAGAGGACAGAAGGAAGGGGAATCCATGGAAGACTTTGGGTCTGACCTACGTAAACTTGCTGCAACATGCAAATTTGGGGGCTTCTGTGAAGAGAGAATTAGGGACCAGTTTGTGCTAGCATGTAGAACGGAACGGGTACGGGAGGAGTTGTGGCTGAAGGATGACCCTCCACTAAGAGAAGTACTCATTGTAGCCAAGCAGGTGGAGCACATGATGCAGTGTGTGAGTGAGATAAAGCAAGACAGTGAGGGCAAAGATGGTGAGGGGAAGGTTAAGGTGAGCGAAGTGGTGACAGAAGAGGACAAGGTATTGGAAGTCAAAGGACAGAAATTGGGTCACAAAGAACAGAAGGAAGGGAAGGTAGGCTGGTCTCTTAAAGGGAATTGTTATAGGTGTGGCTAACAAGGCCATATGGCAAATGACAAGGACTGCCCCGCACTCCGGTTCACATGTAACAAGTGTGGCAGTAAGGGACATTTCCGACAATTTTGCAGGAGTGGTCAAGGGGTCAAGAAACAGCCTAGGGAAAATGTTAACACAGTGTGTGATGAGATTGTCCTTCAAATAGGGAATGGTCAGGTCAACAGTCCCAAAGACAACATTGAGATTGAGGGGACAAGCATTGAGGCCATGTTTGACTCGTGCTCGAAAATCACGATCATCAATGCTAAAAAGTTTGAAAGCGTATCAAAGGGCAAGATCAGGTTGAGCAGAATGGACCTTAGACCAGGGGGATACAGTGTTTAACCCATTAGTATGAAGGGTTTTTTTCTGGAGCACAATAGAGTACAAAGGTAGACTCACTGCAGAGAAGGTGTATGTATCCTCCAAGGGAGACAACATCCTGGGGTGGAAAGCACAAAAGGAGTTAGGCATATACCTTGACCCTAACAAAATCCCACAGATCTTGATCCATGAAGTACAGGGAACCAGTGACGACATCGAGACAGAATACAAGGAAGTGTTCAATGACGAGTTAGGGTGCCTGAAGAACTATTCACACAGGATAAAGTTGAAGGAAAATGCAGTGCCTGTTGTAGCCAAGGTGAGGAACCTACCACTGGCTATTCAAAAAGCGGTAAAAGAGGAACTGGAGAAGCTGTGCAACCTGGGGGTCATAGAGCCAGTGGAGGCAACGGAGTGGCTCGCGCCGATCAGCAAGAAAAAAAGATGGATCTGTCCGCCTATGCATCGACCTCAGGGCGTTGAATAAGGAGGTGGTCGTGGATAAATTTCCCCTGCCCAACATCATGCAGATGATGAGCATGCTGGAAGGTGCGAGGGTATTTTCAACGTTGGATCTAACCTCAGCCTATTTCCAGATTAGGCTCCATGAAGACTCACAGGACCTAACTTCGTTTGTGACGCCCATGGGTGCTTTTAAATTCAAGAGAATGCTGTGTGGGCTGGTCTCCGCTGCAGCGGTGTTCCAGAGAATCATGGGGAGCATACTTAGGGGTATCCCCGGAGTCTTGTGCTACCAGGACGACGTACTCGTGTTTGGCAGAGACAACGAACAACATGATGGAAGACTGAGGCAAGTGTTGGCGAGATTTAAGGACCAGGGCCTCACAGTAAAAAAAGAAAAGTGCAGGATCAGGTGCCATAGTTCAAGTTCAAGTTCAGGAATTTATATAGCGCACTACTCACCCAAAGGGTCTCAAGGCGCTTGGGGAGGGGGTTCATTATTTATCGAATAGCTATGTTTTAACTTCTTTTCTGAAGGAGATGTGGTTCTGTGTAAGGCGGAGGTGAATGGGGAGTGAGTTCCAGGTCTCGGCCGCCAAGTAGGAGAAGGATCTACCTCCCATGGTGGATCTTTGGATACGCAGAACTGCGGCGAGGCCTTGATTGGAGGATCTTAGTTGGTGGGTGGGTGTGTAGAAGGATAGTCGAGTGTTGAGGCATTCGGGCCCTAGTTTGTAGAGGGCCTTGTGTGCGTGGGTGAGGAGACGGAATGTTATTCTCTTGTTGACGGGAAGCCAGTGGAGATCTTTCAGGTGGCTGGTAATGTGATCTTGGCGAGGGATGTCCAAAATGAGTCTTGCTGATGCGTTTTGGATGCGTTGGAGTTTTTTCTGTAATTTGGCTGTAATTCCGGCGTATAGGGTGTTTCCGTAGTCTAGTCGACTCGTAACCAGTGCGTGGGTGACAGTCTTTCTTGTCTCGGCGGATCCAGTGGAAGATTTTTTTGAGCATACGAAGTACGTTGAAGCAGGAGGATGAGACGGCGTTGACTTGTTTGGTCATCGAGAGTGAGGAGTCTAGGATGAAGCCAAGGTTACGTGCGTTGTCTGTGGGTATGGGTGCTGAGCCCAGACCCGAAGGCCACCATGAGTCGTCCCAGGCAGAGGGGGATGATCCTAGGATGAGCACTTCCGTTTTGTCTGAGTTAAGTTTTAGGCGGCTGTTTTTCATCCATACGGCTACTTCTTTCATGCCTTCGTGAAGATTGGTTTTGGCGGTGTTGCGGTCTTTGGTGAGGGAAAGGATCGGCTGGGTGTCGTCAGCTTAGGAGATGATGTTAAGGTTGTGTTGACGCGCGATGGAAGCGAGTGGACTCATGTAAACGTTGAAGAGAGTGGGACTGAGTGATGATCCTTGTGGTACACCGCAGATGACTTCGGTGGCCTCTGATTTGAATGGGGGAAGTCGGACTCTCTGAGTTCTCCCAGCTAGGAACGAGATGATCCAGTCCAAGGCTTTTCCTTTTATGCCGATGTTGCTGAGGCGTTGTATGAGGGTGCTGTGACAGACAGTGTCGAAGGCGGCGGAGAGGTCGAGTAGAATGAGGGCCACTGTTTCTACGTTGTCCAGTAGTGTTCGGATGTCGTTTGTTGCTGCGATGAGGGCGGTTTCGGGGCTGTGTTTGGCTCGAAAGCCGGACTGTGAGGGATCAAGGGAGATGTTTGATTCGAGGAAGGCGGCGAGTTGGCTATTGACGGCTTTCTCGATGACTTTGGCCGGGAATGGGAGGAGGGATATGGGGCAGTAGTTTTTAAGTTCAGAGGGGTCTGCTGTGGGTTTCTTCAGGAGGGCGCTGACTTCGGCATGTTTCCAGCTTTCTGGGAAGGTAGCAGAGTTGAAGGAGCAGTTGATGACATCACGAAGTTGGGGTGCGACAATGGAGTCTGCTTTGTTGAAAATGTGGTGGGGACATGGGCCGGTTGGCGATCCTGAGTGGATGGAGTTCATCAGGCGGATGGTGTCTTCAGTGGTGATTGGGTTCCAGGCGCTGAGGTTGTTAGAGGGCAGTTTAGGATCTGAGGGGGGTGGAGAGGATTGTTCGTTGGAACTGATTTCGAAGCTTTTATGTATGTCGGCAATTTTGTTGTAGAAGAAGGAGGATAACGAATCGCAGAGGTCTTGGGAGGGAGTGATGTCGTTTGAGGCTGCGGTTGGGGTTGGTGAATTCTTTGACGATGTTGAATAGTAAGCATGGGCGAATTTTGCGAATCTGGCGTTTGCGAATTTTGAGAATTTGTGAACTCGCAATCCACAAAATCCGCGAATTCTCGCGAATTTGCGGATTTTTTGTGTTCGCAAGGATTTCTGACAGTTCGCAAGGGTTTTGTAACAGTTCGCAATCGCGAACTTACATTTCGGCTCGCAACGGTCACGATTATGTTGTTTCTACGTCTGGTTCATCATCATAGGTTCCCAGCACCCTCTGTTTCACCCCTGCCACCCTCAGTTTTACCCATGCCACCCTCTGGTACATCAATGCCTTATGCCACCCTCTGGTTCATCATCACTGTAGATTATGGGGGGAAAAAGCAAGCACACCTGCCTGCTTCAACTGACATGAATTAATTTGGGGTTGATTTATTAATGTGTCACTGTTTTAAAAATTCCAGTCTGGCACCTGCATCCTTATCTGTAATTTGCTTTCTGTTGCAGTGCAAATTTTTTTTCCAGGACCTTTGTGGCCTACAGCTATTCTATGAGCCTGCTGTGAGGGTCAGAGCAGGGTCATACAATTGTTGCAACTAGCAACTGAACAATTGTTGCAACTAGCAACTGAACTTTGGAGGGGCCCTTGTCAGGAAGCACTACAGGGAATGGTTACTAATGATGAGTTTGAACTTTTGAACCTGCTTTCACTTTTGCAAAACTCGTTTTTCTGCAGAGCAGCACTACAGCAACTTTAATGCCCCACCAAGCTTATATGAGAAAGTTGATTTCTAATCCAAAAGTTATCCAAAGAAAATCAAAAGGCCTCAAATCTAAAAAAGTGCAGGCAAATGTCAACCTGAGGAGTTATTCTGATAAAAATAATCATTTTCAGAAGGTCTATGCTGCTTGCTAGTAGATTTCTTGTGCGGAATTGCAATTTTTGTAATTTCGCGAGTGCGAGATTGTTGCTGCCCGCCGCACCTACATGTTCGCAATTGCGAACTTACACCGCAAAGAAAAAAAATCCGCTGCGTGCGAATTTGCGGATTTTGCGGGAAATTCGCGAATCTCGCGGATTGCGAATTTACCGAAAATCCGCAAAATCCGCGAGCGTTACGGATTTTCCGCCCATGCTTATTGAATAGTTCCTTGCTGTTATGGGCGTTGTTGTCGAGTCGATTCTTGAATGCTGATTTCTTGGTGGATCGAATCAGCTGGTGGTGTTTGCGGGTGGCTGTCTTGAAGGTGGTCATGTTGTCGGTGGTTGGGTTTTTTCTCCATGTTTTCTCGAGAGTACGGCATAGCTTCTTGGATTTAATAAGGTCATCTTTGAACCAGGGGGCCTTTTTGCTGTCTTGTTTGGTGTGATGGTTTTTCAAGGGTGCTAATTCGTCAGCGCTGTGAGTGATCCATTGTTTGAATTTTATGGCAGCTTGGTTGGTGTCCGATGAGAGGGCGGGTGGGTTTTGGTTGAGCGATGTGAGGAGTTGGTCGGTGGTGATTTTGTTCCATCTTCTTCAGGGAATAGGTTGTGGGGGGTTGTGGGTCGAGGTGGTTTTGTAACTGAAGTGAACACAACTGTGGTCCGTCCAATGGAGAGCTGTGGTGCGATCAAAGGAGATGTGTTTGCTGGAGGTGAAAATTGGGTCGAGCGTATGTCCGGCTACATGGGTGGGGGTGTCAAAAAGTTGTTTGAGGCCGAGATTGGCCAGGTTGTCAAGAAGGGTGGTGGTGTTGCTGTCGTTTTTCTTTTCCAGGTGGAAGTTGAGGTCTCCCAGTAGAATGTAGTTCTCGGAGACGAGGGCGTGTGGACTGATGAAGTCAGTGATGTCTTCGCTAAATTGTTTACGGGTTCCTGGAGGCCTGTAGATGAGGGTGCCTCTGAGTGTGGTCCTAGGGTCGGTGTGGATCTGGAAGTGGAGGTGTTCGGCGGTTGTAAGGTTATCGTCGGAGCTGGTCGTGATTTTGATGGTGTTCTTATGGACGATGGCGATGCTTCCTCCTATTTGGACGGTGCGGTCTTTTCAGATGATCTTGTAATTGTCCGGGATGGCTATGGCGATGTCGGGTATTGATGATGCGTTCATCCATGTTTCCGTGAGGAAGGCGACGTCCGGTGATGTAGTGTTGAGTAGATCCCAGAGTTCGGTGGCGTGTCTGTGGACCGAGCGGGTGTTCAGCAGGATGCACTTCAGGTGGTTAGAGTCGGAGTTGTGTTTGGTGTTAGTGGATGTGGTATGGGTCTTGATGCTGGAAAATTTGCAGGAGTGGCAGGCGAAGGGTCCATGGGGGAGTCCTGGGGCAGCTACGCAGCATAGAGGTGTGCGTCCTGGGTTAAGGGCTAGGAGGGTGTCGGCGTCATACATTATGCTGTGGGGGTGCGATTTGCGGGGACCAGGGGGTCTGGCACTGGGCGCGGTCCAGGCGCGGATGGGCTTGACTTCCTGGGACACAAGGTGACCCAGGATGGTATCCGCCCTAAAGCTGAGCTACAGAACACCATAACGAATTTGATGCCGCCAAAGAGTAAAGAGGAAATAAAGACTTTCATGGGAATGTTAGAATTCTACAGTATATTCGTAAGGACCTTCGCTGGCAGAACCTTTACCATTCGACGCCTGCTCAAGAAAGACGTAGTGTTCAATTGGGACGAAGAATGCCAGAAGGAGTTTGAGGAAGTAAAGAAAGCACTGGCAGAAGTCCCCAGCCTGAAAGCTTTCATTCCCAACAGGAAGACCGTGGTAACCACAGATGCGAGCTTGAAGGGACTAGGGGCGGTCCTTTCTCAAGTTGGTGCGAAGGGAGAGGAAACTATAGCCTTTGCATCCAGGTCACTAAGGAAGTCTGAAACCAACTACTCAGTGATTGAGAAGGAAGCATTAGCGGCACAATGGGCCATGAGCAAGTTCAGCTACTTCATCTGGAGTACCAAGTTTACCCTGCGTACCAACCACAAGCCCTTAGTGGAAGTGTTTACCAAGAAGGGACTCAACGCGATATCGAGCCGAATCAGGCGTTGGGTTGTAAGCCTACAAGAATACACGTTCTGCGTTGAATACGTACCCGGAACGAAAAACCTTGCTGCAGACTGCCTGTCGCGACTGGTAAATGATGAGGCAGAAGACGAGCCAGAAGGCTTCAAAAATGAGGAAAACGAAGATTTACAAACAGAGAACGTATGCGTGATCACCCAAGGGGCCATAAGTGAGGAAGCATGGAAGGAGGCCTTGGAGGCAGACGACCTCTTGAGAAGAGTGAGTGAAAGAGCAAGAGAAAGGTGGAGACTTGAAGACAAGCAAAGCGAAACGCTACGCACATACTGGATGGTCAGGGAAGAGATATCTGAGAATGACGGATGTCTGTTCAGGGGTACAAGGTTGATCCCACCCAGAGCGGTGAGAGAACAACTGGTGAATTTGGCCCACAATGGACATTTAGGCATCACTAAAACAAAGCAGAGAATGCAAGAGGATTACTGGTGGCCGTGCATGGACCATGACATCAAAAGGAAAGTGAGGGACTGTATTCCGTGCACAGTTAGCGACAAGGTCTTGAAACAACATACTCCGCCGATGGTCTGCAGGCCACCTCCCTCGGGACCGTGGGATGAGGTGGCGCTAGATATAATAGGCCCGTTAACTGGAGAAACAAGCACGCCATACATCTTAGTCCTGGTGGATTTGTATTGAAGATGGCCAGAGGTGAAGGTCGTGCCAGAAATCACCACAAAAGCTGTTGTTGAGTTCTTACGGGAGCTATTCCTCAGAGAAGGATCACCAAGCAGTCTACTGACAGACAATGGAGTACAGCTATGCTCAAAGGAGATGAAGGAGTTCCTCGAGAGTTATGGGATCGTACACAAGCGATGTGCACTTTACGACCCCTAAACTGACGGAATGGTAGAACGTTTCAATAAGAGCCTGAAGGATAGCATCCAACTAGCCAAGACTAACGGTTTGACCTGGAAGGGAGAAATCATGAAAAGTCTGGAAGCCTATCCCCTAACTCCACACCAGACGACCGATGTAACCCTGTTTGAACTACTCAAAGCGAAAAAACCTAACACCAAACTTTCACCAGGGTGGATGGGTTGGCAGAAAGGTTGGACTGATCACTCAAGAGAGGCTACAGCACTTGATAGACAGGAGAAAGCCATGCTAGAGAGGAAGGAAAGATTCGATAGGCTGCACTCCACCCGAGAAGTGGGTTTCAGGGTGGGTGACGACATAAAAATCAGAGCACCTACAGGGAGGGCGAGTTGGTTGGTGTTCAGCAGACCCACCAAGGTTGTAAAGGTATTCAGGAACGCAGGGAAGACCCAAGAAGGCAAAATTTGGAACTTGGGAAGAGTAGTGAGGTATCACCCCCCGAAGGAAGTTTCTGTAGAGGGGGAAGCGAGGAGAGAAAAGGACCTAGTACAAGGTGAACAGCCCTCTAGGAAGCGTGACGAATTAACCCATCCAGCCAACCGTACTAGCCAAAGGGTGGTCAGACTGCCCAGACATCTGGAACAATACGTGACTTAGTTTGAAGAATATAGTCTTATACCAACATATATTTTACTGTTATATTGTTGTTGTGTAGGGAAGGGGGATGTGTGGTATCTCCCACCATGACCTGCGGGCACCCCCCTGCCCTTCCCTCCCCCTGGTGCACTCCGTAGTGACATCACATAGAATGTCACCACCGCGAGCGTTCTAGGGTGAGCGCCTACGGAGCAGGGGCTCTGAGACTTCGTGAGCCAGACTGTCACCTGTGGCTGGGGTCGTTTGTCAGTATCTTCATATTTACTGTGGCATTAATAAATCCTGTGTTTAACCCACTTCTGGCTGCTGGTTCGTATCATTTCCACAACAGGCTGCAGCCTTATGCGCCCCAATGCAGTCAGTCAGCGAGGGTGGTGCACGTCGCAGGAAAGGAGTGGCCCTACGCTCGTAAAGCCACTCCTTTCCTGGACACAGAAACAAGGAATAAAATCACACAAGCCCTGAAAATCCTGCCACACAGTACGTGCACAGTTATTTCATGTGCCTGTCAGTGATGTGACTGCCTGACCCTTGGACAGAGCAAGCGTCAGATGAAAGTAAGTGAGTGAGTAAGCAATATTTATGGCAGTAGATAGGATCCATTTTTTTTATATTGTAAAGGGGACACAACTACAGGGGCGAAGCCCCTGCGCCCATGCCAAGAAACCGTCCCTAATTGGGGTCCTGATTAGCAGGATCCCAGTCAGACTAGTCAAGCACAGTATCACATTTAGCAAAAAGTGGGGGTAACCATAAGAAGCAGATCCTGCTTTCCTACATCAACCCACTCAAAGGGTGTGCCAATGAGAGGCAAGGGATTAAGGGGGGGTTTCAGCCTCATCCTTGTCTTCTGGGTGTGGTGGAGTGCTCCATACTGCTCAGGGGTAGGACAGGGGTACCTGTTTGGAGATGTAGTGCAGGCCTCCCATCCCTAAACAGCCCTCCTTGTGAAAATGGCTACCTACCTTTTAGGTGAAGGTAAAAAATGCAATGTCTGGCACATGCTTCCGGGTGGGGTGGTGCTCCATCCTGCTCAGGGGTGAGCCAGGGCCACCTTATGGGAGTTGTAGTGCAGGCCTCCCACCCCCAAACAGCTCTCCTTGTGAGAATAGCTACCTACCTGTTAGGTGGAGGTGAACAATGCAATGGCTGACACATGCTTTTGGGTGGGGGGTGGAGTGCTCCATCCTGCTCAGGGGTGGGACAGGGCTGCCTGGTGGGAGTTGTAATGCTGGCTGCCTGTACACATGCAACCCTGGGAATGTTGCAGCCTACCTTTTGGGTTGATTTAGATGGAGTGGATGTTACATCTGTGAGACCTGTGTTGGGTATTGTGGTGCATATGAATGGACTTGGGCCCAGGAGGTGTAGCTTTGTAGTTGTGCAAGACAGTACATGGCAGTGTAATGGTTTACATTTGTTTGTCCTTACCAGCCTGCACTCCTCTGGCTATTCCTGTGAGACTCTCTGGTTGCAGTATGGCAAGCACCTTCTCCTCCTATGCAGTGACTGTTTTTGGTGGGATGGGAGGTCCACCGCCAGTCCTCTGAGCCAGCTCACGGTCCTTGTTCCTCTTTTGTTTCACAACCCTCTTCAAGTCATGGCACTGCTTCATAATTTAATTTCTGGAGCGCAGGGTGTTCCCTACTGCATTGACCTTGACGACTATCCTTGCCCACATTTGTGCTCTTGTGGCTAATGGTGTCTGTTGGACCAGGGTACCAAACACTTGTGGTTCTACTCTGATTATCTCATCAACCATGACAGACAAGTCACTCTCTGTGAATTTGGGCCTTTTCTGTGGTGCCATGGTGCGTGATGTGCTAATGTTTTAGGTGCAGTTGTGAGGGTGGTAGCGGTGGTTTAGGTGGTGTGTGTGTGTTGTTGTGCTGGTGAGATGTGTGATGTTTTGCCTATCCAATGTGCTGCAGGGTTTGGTTCCTTCAGTGCTGGAGTAGTGCAAAGGATTCTGGTCAGGGAAGGGGCTGTTTTTGTACTCCGCTATGTGGGTGTGTCAAATCGGAGTGTTGCTGTCAGGTGTGTTGTGTGGGTTGTCCCGGGATTTGTATTTTTGAAGTTGCCATGGGGGTGTGTCATTTGGGTGTGTAAGATGTCTTTGGGGGCAGTGCTAGTTTGCATTGTACACTTGGTGGCCTTGCTGTGAGTTTTTTTTTGTCGACCGCTATATTTGTCACGGAGCATCAGCAGCGATGGCTATGCTACAGCCTTTCCACCTGCTCTCCCATTCATCATTGTTTAAGACCGCGGCAGTCGGAAACAGTGGAACGTCCCGCTGTCACATTGGGGGAATCCTAATTTTTCGTGTAGTCACTCCGCTGGCCTGGTGGTGGTTTAGTGTGTTTCTGCCGCAAATCTGACGGATTTTCACCAGCTCCGCCCACAGCGGGCGGTCTTTCGTGGCCTCGTTCAGCCGCGGTCAGATTTTTTGGGCGGTTGATCCTAATTGGACTGACGGTTTTGCTGCGGTACCGGCAGATGGTTGATTTCCGCTACCATGGCGGTCAGGGTGGTTTTCCGACCACCATCCTAATAGACCCCATAGTACCTAATCCTCAGGCTCCCCCTGCAACATATTTAGGAATTGGAAGCCCAGCTAACATACAGGAAATTATTAATCTTAACTATGAGGCTTTATTTTTTTAAAGTATTTCAAAAATGTGATTCTGGAATTGCTTGCCAATATCTCTAACCAGGAGATGCAATATTATTGAAATGAGCTTGTACTTGAAGCTTCTGTATCTGCTTTGCGCCATTCCTCTTTGGGTTCCTAATTCCTTGTTTACATGCCTTGGCTCTGCTATTGGTAGCTTTCTTAGGGGCTATCAGAGAGCAAGGCACGCCTTAGAAGGCGGGTGGGTGGGCGCGACAGGACTTTAACAAGTACTTACAAGCAGCATACGAGGAACGCATTTGGTGCCTTGTGACAGAGAAAGGGAATAAGGAAGCACACCTGCCACGTCACACTGTGCCAATGTGTGACGCACGATATTGGCTCCCATCACACGGTCTCCCGGTGAGAAGCATGCTGAAAACCACTATAACTAGTGGTTTTCCAGCTTGTTTTCCGAGGCTTTGAACTGCTGACTTCCATTAATGGGTGTGAAAACAACCCATGACAACGGCACCAGCCTCAGCAACTTTTTTTTTATTGAATGAGGAGGGAGATTGGGGCAGGGTGGGGTTTCAAAGTGCCTTGCAGGTACTTCTGGGCACAACACCGGGCCCCCTTCAAGGCCCCGCCTCTCCCCCTCCTCAAACTGTGAGTTTGCTCTTCAAGTTGGGAAGTATGGAAAAGTACTTTACATTTAAGAAACAATTCTGATTAGAGAAGCTTGAGGCTGTGTCTCTAATTATTTCAAGTGAGTCAGATATTAGGTGGTACTGGATGCATGTGTGTTTGGTTTAACTGGTGGTAAAAATTGAAAATCAAGCATATCCACTAATCCACACAAGGGTACTAAAAAAAATCTTCTACCCCTTTTTTTTCATGATTCTATTTATAATATTTGTCACAAGCTTGACCCTAAAACTATCGGCCAGTTTTTTCTACTCTGCAAGATCTGTACTTTTCTAGATTTACAAGATTAATTTGCAGTTCCAACTAAGAGATTTTTTTAAATATCTCCCAATTATTTCAAATGGAATCCAACCACTCCTCTTTCTTTAGAAAAAATATTTATTAGATTTAAAGTTTTAGAACAGAGTTGGATTCCTTATTTGAAAGTTCTGTATCTGGGTGAAATTGCGACATGGTTAGCCGAAAAACTAGAGATGAAGGTGAAAACTGATTTATTAAATATTATGCTGGTCATTTGTTTGAAAGTACCAGAGGCAAATGTAGCTGTATTAACTTGCTCTTTTATTATTGTGAGAATTTGTATTGTGAGAGAATGCACAAGCCAATCTTTGCCTTCTTTTAATTAGTTGCTCATAACGATGCATCACAATTTTGAATTTGAATCAGCTGCTTTCATAGCTAAATGGAAACGGGGCTATCTGAGGTTTCATAGTACATCAAGACAAATACTTCAATGTGATTTGTTTGGCACTAGCAATTTTCTGTTTTGTGTTCCTTGTATTCTATGCAGTATACTTCACCATTTTCCCCTCCCATTGCTGTTTACCTATTGACGATTGATCTGCTGATATTCGTTCTCAACGTCTTTCATTTAATCTGATTTAATTGAATGTAAATAGTGTGATATGATTCAATATGCTGCAATTTTAATGTATTTGCAAATCGATGTGCTGATGACCTTCTCTGAATAAAAAAGGAGAGAAATGCGACATATTACTGAGCACCTGCGTTGACCCCACAACAGCAGCGGTCTGTGCAGGTAACTGTGGTGCGGCAGTGGGGCCAGGTAAGGGGGGATTTCGAGGGACAATGCAGAAGGGACATTATTTATTTAATTTTCCCTCTGTATCGTCCCTCGAAATCCCCCCATTTCCGGCCCCACCACCCCACACCCTAGCAGTAAAAGGTTTAATATAGCCTGATAGCCCGCCGCAGTGGGCTATACCACCCATAAAGGCCCTTTCCAAAGTTAAAGGCCCAAGTCAAAGGGGAGGTCCTTTAACAAGGGAGCGGGACTTTAATGGCTAGTATAGCCCCGCTACTGAGGGCTATAAGGCTATTAAAACATTCTGCCACTAGAGGGCAGAATGCTCTAACAAATAAAACAAAGGCATCACAGAGACTGAGGGGACTGAAATCCCCTCAGACTCTCTGACGCCTTAGTTCACAACTGTTGCTGTGAACAAACATTGTAATGTTGGGGCTCCAGGCTTATACCGGCCATTAGAAGCCCAGAGCACTCCATTCTTTTCAATGGAGCTCCCAACATTCCAATGTTCTAATGTTTACCTCCCTGAAAATGATTTTGTCTCTCTAGGCAGTATACTGATGTTAATGATAAGGCCTGTAGACTTTAGTTAAATGACAGAACTTTTTTGTCGAAGGCATTAGTCCTTTCTTGTACCTAGTGAATGTTATAGGTCAAGCCCATAAGGCTCCCTGAGTTAATTGTTGAACCTAATGTATGTTGTGGAATTGGCCTGTATAGTGCTATTGCTGGGAATAGTGCTGCAGATATTTAAACCGACAGTAGATCTTTCTCAGATAATGTCCAGAGACTTTATTGATAGGGTTACGTCCCCTCTGTGATACATTTTCAGGATAGCTGAATTGCACCTGTGTTGTTCTGTAAGACCTACCTTTAGGAGGGGTTGAGTATAGGAAATATTATTGCAAAGACTCGTTTAGTTTGTGGTAATTCTGTTTTGCCTCGTACATTGTGTATATAGTTGTAATTTTATGAATATTGTTTAGCTATGTATGCCTAAAAAAATCATTTTTATAACTAAAAGCACTGACTAGACACTGATTTATGAAGGGTTATTATGTGTGCTACTGAGTTCTGAATTTCAAACTCACTTTATCTCTTGAAGAGAGTTTTAAATTGCTCTGCCATCACTGCCTTGAAAGTCAAGTCAGTCAAGTCAATAACACTTTATTCGATTAATTAAAATCATACAAAGTACACATAAACATACAAAAATTCCATTCATTATCCTGTATAAAAACATCATAAAAAGCTTTTTTTTTTAAATCATCATTAACAATCTATTTACAAATTTATCAAAGAGGCATACTCAAAAACATGAGGTAGGTGAAAGAATCAGTAGAAGTGATCATGAGCACAGAATATCCATACCAACAACATTATTTATACATCTTAAGTTCTTTGCACGTATAGCAACAACCAAAAAACTAGCCACATTAAAAATTACCCACGGAGTATCAAGCATCTGTAAGTATAATAAAGCAGGCCTCACCTGGGCAATCCCCAAACTTCTTAACAAGGGTTTTAGAAATTTTGACCTGCTCTCGTTATAAAATTCGCAAAGAAGGGAAAGTGCATTGTATCCTGTATAGACATATCATCACATTTACAAAGTGCCGTATCCTCAGGCTTACTCCACCCATCAAACACTCCCAAAGCATAATGCATTAAGTTAAAACTAAACTTTGTCAATAAAATTCGGTGGAAAGGCCTTGTAACTATCTGTAGATACGGCTCTATCGCTGGTGTCTTGGTCAGTAAATAATGGGCTCTGACAAGGGTTTTTTTAAGCTCAATTACCTCCCTTTCCATGGCTTTACGGGCCATAAAATGTTCCCTCACCCAAACAATGTCCCCTTTGACAATAGAAGCCGGGTTTTCAAAAAGTTCAGGTCGGCCCAATTGTCTCAGCTCATGGCTCACGTAGGATAGCCACTGGATATCCTTAGCTTTATCTAGTTTGAGACAATCTTTCATTATCAAATGATTTAGGTGAAGTCTGAATTAATCCAAACTTTCAACCAACAAATAAGGGGGGCCACACTGATAGAATCTGTCACAAACCCCATCCCTAGCTCCTGATGTACTGAAAAGGTAGGGGAGGATTGATGGACTGAGAGGATAGAACGGAAGAATTTGTTCTCCACTTTTTGTAATTCCTCCGCTTGCTTATACCCCCAGATTGCTGATCCATACATTGCTGCTGAAAGGCATTTGGCTTTATAGATGGAAAGTACAGCTTCGCATGGCCTGCCTCCTAGTCTTTGGGCAAAACTTTTGACGGCGGAGGTTGCCCTGGTCATTGATGTTTTTTTTGCCAGAAGTTGGAGGGACCAAGAGCATTGTTCATCGAACAATATGCCCAGATATGTGAAGGATTTTACCCTTTTTACTTCTATATCCTTGCAGAAAAATGTTCTAACCTTCTTTCTTCCAGGCCCCATTACCATGGTGTTAGATTTTGCACTGTTTACAACCAGATCCAGGGAATCCTTAAAAACCCCAAACGCATTTAGAAGTCTTTGTAGACCGAGTGGGGTACAGGCTATTAGGACCGCGTCGTCCGCGTAGAGGAGAACTGAAATGGAAGTTTCTCCTATACGGGGTATATCCAGTGTAGATGTTAACAAATATTTATCTAAAGAATTAACATATAAAGTAAAAAGGAGGGGGGCCAGAATGCACCCTTGTCTGACCCCTCTACCTGATTTAAAAGACCTTGAGCAAGCTCCTTCCTGTGTTAGCCTTACACTTGCCGTTAAATCGCTATGTAGGTCTGCTAAAAAATACACCAAGCCCGGCTCAAATCCCAAATCCAGTAACATCCTCCACAGCTTTGATCTATTAACTAGATCAAACGCTGTGGAGAGGTCCATGAAACCAAGGTAAATCAACCCTTTGGCCGCTCTAGTGTACTTCTGAGATATCAGGTAAAGATTCAGGCACTGATCCTCTGTGCTTCTGCCTGCTCTGAAGCCATACTGACAATCCAACAGGATTTTATTGTCCGTGGACCATTTTGACAATTTATTCAGTATGACTCCACCCATAATTTTCACTGATGAATCAATCAGCGAAATGGGTCGATAGCAGCGCGGGTCTCCCCTTTGTCCCTTCTTGAACACCGGTATTATAATAGATTTGGCCCATGTTTCAGGAAAACCTGCTTTTACAGTTGAATTAAAAACATTTGTCAGGATGTTTGCCCACTCCTTTGGATTACTCTTGAAGAAATCCGCAGGCACTCCGTCTGGGCCAGGCGCCTTGTTACTTTTGGTATCATTTATGGCCCGCTCCACCTCCGTTGTACTAAAAGCTACTGCTCTCCTTTCTTCATCTCCCGTGTCTGCCAAAAAAGGGGGAAAATTTGTCTTACTAGCGTAGATCATTTCAAAGTGGGCTATCCAGTCCTGCTCTGGGATGTTAATGTCTAGTAGCCCGTTCTCATCCCCGGTAAAAAGAGGATTATTCACTGTGTCCCAAAACTTAGCACTATCCTTCAGTACTGCCGTGTCCATTAGGTTTTCCCACGCCCTTTGTTTAATTTCCTTTTTTCTGGTTAACTGGGCATTTTTATAGTCTTTCCTAAGACCTTTAATTAATAGATTTTCTCTGGGTTTCGTTTTCAGTGCTTTCATCAGGGATTGGTGCGCTCTAGAGCAATTGGAATCAAACCATCGTTTCAGTTTAACCGGAATATGTTTAGCTGGGCGTGTGAGTTCCAGGGCCACCTGTTTACATATTTTTTCAAAGGCAATAAGTATTTCCTTCCCCTGAGGACACTGATTATTACATATTTCCAGTTCATCTTTAACTCTAACATGTAAGCTATTTAGCAGATCCTCAGGTATAATTTTAGACCATTTCAGCCTCCTCCCTTGGTCTTTTGTTTTGACATGTGTTGGCCCTCTAACCCCAGATCCTAATTCTAAAAAAAACAAACCCACAATCAAGTTTAATAATCACTGGATTATGATCACTAAATAGGGACAAAAATGCATTATACACAATTACATGTTTTAACAAGGCTGGTGAGACAAATATGTAGTAGATAATTGAATTATTCTCCCTACCCTTAAATGTAGAAACCCTCTCTTGATTGTCATAAAAACTCGGTTCATATAGATCACAGGATGCCAGAAAGTGTTCCAGAACCTCCCCCTTCCTTGTGTGTTCAAAATGGGGGACTGAAGCAAACGCAGGGCCATGGTCCTCCCTTATTCGACAATTGTGTTCACACAAATGAATATTAAAATCTCCCAAAACAGTAATATACATAAAAGTGGTTTGTTGACTTTTATACTCTTCTAAAAAATGGGTCAAAAGAAGGAGATGTTCGTTGCGTAACCCCCCCCCTCCTCTGCATTATAAAAATGTATCACAAGTGTTTTACCATGGCTTAGGTCCATAAATTCTATGGCAAGTACATTTGGGGATTGAACGTCCACCATTCTTACTGTCCCTTTTAATTTGGTGGAGACTAGGAGCATTAGCCCCCCCCCTTTGATCTCCCAGCTAAGGAAGGCTGTGCCGGCATTGAATAGGTCTTATAACCATCTACCCAGAAATCTCCCTTCGTATCCCATGTTTCTTGGAATGCAACAATGTCTGTGGAGGTTAATGATGACAACCAATTAGAGTCATCCCTTTTGGCCCGTAGTCCCGCAATATTCCATGACATAATGCTGAATATATCAGACTCTGGGGTTAGATGGTCAATATCTGTATCTTTTTCCAGTGTACCTCTATCAGTCTTATGTTTAGCAGGTAAAGTAATGGATAGGGCTAGTCAGTAAATTTTTATAGTGTCGGACAAGTTTGCAAACCTGTTTGTTAATACAATAGGATCATGTCTCATTTCTATCTGGGTCACCTGATTTAAAGAATGGGTTGAGTGTTTTCTGCCCGTAACAGCTGAGGACCATCCTGTCCCATCCATATCAGGAGGCCGTACTGCTACTCTGTTTTGCTCAACTACCACCCTTTGAGCTGTCACCTGTGATGCCCTCTCGGTACTCCTTGGGGGATAAAAGAATCCTAAGGGGACCGCCCTCACCCTTCCTTCCTCATACCTCAGTTCATCTGCATCCCAAAGCAGTCGCTGTGGGTGGCTTGCGGTGTTAAAATTAATTACAACACAGTCACCTTCAATCTCCTTTCTAGTGTTCCCTAGCCATCCAACCCTTCTTGCCATAGAGATATTTGAGGAGATACCAGTGCTACCAGAACAGTTCTGGTGACACCATCTCTTTGTCAGATAAAGTAACCCATCTGTAGACTCCCTATCCCCCACATTCAAAGGTGGAACTCCCACTGGAATAGCAACAAACGGTGCTGAAGCCGGAGGGAGATTTATCCGAGGCTGTACAACCGTTGGCCTCTTGCGCTGAAACTCAGTCTTTGCTCCATGTTTCCTTATAGGGCTTACTTTGTTGAAATCAGTATTGTTCCCTGAATCACTGGGGGGAATCGTCATCTCTTTTGCTGCACCCTCCGTACCCACATTAAGTGTTGTGCAATTTTGCGGGTTGTCTGATACCAACATGCCAGAGACCCTACCCTTTTGGTCATTTGCACCTGTCTTCTCTGATCCAATCTTGTCTCTACTATAAAATGGGCCCTTATTATATTTCGTTTCTGAGGAGCAACTAATCACATTTACAGCCGCCGCTATTTTTTCGCATTTTTTACTTAAATCATAAACACAGCTATTCAAAGAGTCTACAATGTCTTTAGCTATTGTAGTCAGGATAAGCTCCAACCGCTCAGAAAAAAAGTTCTCCATGAAGTCCTGGATCCAGATTTGAAATTTCTTTATCATCGTACAGGACATCAATTTTATTGCTCCCCGCCTGGCGCTTCCTCCTTCCCCTTTGACTTTGTTTTGGCGAGAGACTGGGACCTTTAGAGGATTCTGTGCATCCCGCCGTTATTGACAGAGGTGAAACTGGGGTAATTCTAGTTTGGGTATCTTCTACTAATAAAGCTGAAGTGGTAGGGCCAGTATTCGCCTTGGTGTTAGCAATTATTACGGTGGGCTCCAATGGGACGTGGTTTGCCCGATTGGTTACATTACTATGGGGACCAGACGGATCAGGATCATTACTCACTAAACCAAGTTCCTTCTCAGCTGTAGCAATTTCAGAGGACAATACTCCCACTGCAGAGGTAAGGTAGGAAATAATGGTGGCTGTTTTCCTGGGTACTTTGGGTTTAGTTCCTCCCTGACCCAAAGAAACGTGTAACTTTCTCTTACCCATGGTAGAATGTACAGCCAAGAGTTTGAGCCCGGCCCGGCCTCCTCTGGCCCCGGATGGCAACAGATGGCCCGCCCTCTGCCCGGGCTCAGCCCGGCGCCGCCGGCGCGCGTCCCGCGACGCGGGAGGTGCTGCTCGTGTTTAAGCGCCTCCGGGCGGAAGCAGCAGGCGTGAGGAGGCGGCGTCCCGGTCAGGCAGGGGACGCTGGGTAGTATAGTCCTGCAAGGCAAGGCTCGTCCCCACTCGGCGGCCGGAATACTCTTCGGCGGCGGGGGAAGCTGTTGGCAAGTTTGAGCCTCCCTGCGTCAGCGGTGAGTGTTTCTTTTCAGCAAGTGCCCCCAAAAACAAACAGAGGCCCCCGCTCCCCCGGAGGTGCTGCTGGTGTGTAAGCGCCTCCTGGCAGAAGCAGCAGGCGTGAGGAGGTGGCGTCCCGGTCAGGCAGAGGACGCTGGGTAGTGTAGTCCCGCAAGGCAAGGCTCATCCCCACTCGGCGACCGGAATACTCTTCGGCGGCGGGGGAAGCTGTTGGCAAGTTTGAGCCTCCCTGCGTCCCTGCGTCAGTGGTGAGTGTTTCTTTTCAGCAAGCGCCCCCAAAAATAAACAGAGGCCCCTACTGTCTCCCACAGTACTGGCGGCTGTCCACTGGATGGCAGTGTTGCTTGATAGGGAACGTGTACTCATCAGTTCCTCGCGCGTGTTCCCTCTCCTCTCCCACAGAGGGGCTTACTTTTAGATTTGGTGCCTCCGCAGGTCCGGGAGGGGGGGAAACCAGGCAGGTGTTTCTCTTGAGAACGTCTCTCGCACCCCGCACGCGGAAGGCCAGACCCCACTGGAGGACTCCTCTACGTACCGGTGAGTCTCCTGCACTTTCCCTATGTCTGCCGCAGCCTCCCGGTTCACAGTCAATAAAAGAGTTGTGCTTGACTTTCATTTTGGGTAAGAAAAATACAGGGACCCCAGACACTGGCAGCAATCTCACTTGACACGATTGTGCCCCAGTAACGCACAGATACCTCTGGCTGATGAACCAGTCTTTGCACAGCTTTAATGGAATTTTAATCTTGCCTGCTTGTGTCCCCAAACCCTTCACTGTAGTCTCACTCATTGCTGCTTCATGGACCTCACACATTTCATTCCTACCTCACTTGCTTCAAACACCTCAATGCTGTCTCACTCATTGTTGCCTCACTAGCATCTGACATCTCAATCATTCCTACCTCAGCAGCATTAAACACTTTAATGGCGTATCTATCCTTCCTGCCTCACTGGCCTCATTCATTTTTATGCAGTCTCCCTCACACTTCCTTCACAGCCTTTATATTTCTCAGTGAGGTCTTAATAAATTTAACTTTACTGGCCTCGTTCACTTCACTGGAGTCTCATTCCTTCTTATACTACTACATTCTTATCCATTCTCAAGACTGATTCACTTTTAAGGAGTATAACTATTTGTAACATCATATTCCATGCACACACCAGTGTAGTTTCTTGCTCCATATCACTGGCCTGACACAATTCAGTAAAGCCTCACTTTCCCATTGCCACCTCCCTTGCCTCATACTCTTTAGTGGGTTAAAATATATTACCATGCCACGCCACAACCCAGTACATTTTAATAGCGTCTTGCTCAGTCCAGATCACTACCCTCATACATGTGCGTGGAGTATCTATCATTGCTGCGTCAGTTGCCTCATTCACGTCAATGGAGTCTCACTTGTTCCCAGGTCAAACAGGATTACTGTAGAAGCCATCCCAGAGGTATTGGATGATTATCCAATTACTCTAGAAGTCATTTTCACATCCTCAGACATCATCAAGCTCATAAAGTCATCAGCAGAGTTTAGAAACTTGAGCTTGATGACTTGAGAATGACTTGAAAATGAGTATCTGATTACTTCACAAGGTGTGACTATTGCTGATGATTTGAGGATGACTTGAAAATGATGGTGTGACTATTCCTGATGATTTCAGAAGGATTTAAGAATGAGTATCAGATGACTTCACACAGTGTGACTATTCCTGATGACTTCAGGAGGATTCAAGAAGGAGTACCTGTTCCTATCCCAATTAGCTGTTCCTATCCCAATTACTTGTTCCTATCCCAATACCTGTTCCTATCCCAATCGAATACACCCATCCTAAGAATGTTTTTACCACCTGTCAATCCTGTAAAGCGCTCTGATACCCTCACAGGTCTGGTTCGCGCAATATAAAACGTTTTTGATTGGATTGATTGTTTTTTTTGCTACAACTATAGATATCTAAAGGTCAATCTTGTTCCTCCAAGTGAGCTAGAACTACAGCTCCCAGAATGCATAGGTTTGGTTGTCAAAGGAAAGTTTAGGATTGAAGAAGACATAGAGCGGACGGAATCTTAATCAGGTCAATTAACCAATTAAGTGTATGGGGACAAAATCTATGTAGCTTTTAAAAATTATAAACAAACTAGGAAGGGTTTAGAGTCGTAATAGCATTATGGGCCTTACTTATGGACTGGTATATTGTTAGAGTCTTGAACCACGATCTACGTCAGAGCCACTGGAATTATGTGGCAATGGAAGACTAAACTATGCAGCTAAATTGATCGAATTATAGGACAAGAAAATGCTAATTAAACCCATTAACAGCAAATAGCTAACTCTTTAACCACATCGCTGCTGTGGCTATTTTTCCCCTGTGCTGAAAAAAATAAACATCAATGTTATATGACGAGCTGAGCTCGTCATGAGCATGGAAGGGGTTAAGGACAAAAAGCACACGGGGCACTGTTTATTTATTCTGTAAAGCAGTTTCTAAATGTATTTTAATACGTTTCAAGCATCTGTTCATAATTGTTGTCACTTTCAGTAGTTTCCAAGCTCAATTACAAATTCATATATGGCTAATAAAATTGTTTTGCAAAAAAGTGAAGCTCAAATTATGGTGTTTTTCATATTGGTGTGAGAGTATGTGAATGGATTGATTTTTTAACACACACATGCAGTAAGGGGGCCACTTCAGAAGTTATAGACCTCGTGCTCTGGAGCACATTTTAGTGCATCACAGACAGTTGCCTCTTTCTAAATAGGTCCTTGCTGATCTCCACATGACTAGTTACACATATAAACAAGCATTTCCAATACAATAGGTCTCGCAGTTACAAGAGTTTCAGCTATTGGCATTGTAGATAACAATGCCTTTTATTTATGTTTTTAAAACAAAAACAAGAATAAAAGGCATTATTATTTGCAATGTCAATGGCTCAAACTTGCGTAAATGCGAGACCTATTGCATTGCAAATGCTTGTTAAAATGTGCATTCTTCTCTCTGCTTTAGAACAGCAGCGCTGTCTTCTAGCCTTTCTTGAGTTTTCAATAAAGTTGGTTGACAAATGGAAACGGCCTTGCCTGCAACCAACCTTTGTGACCTTTGCCCGCCTACAGGCTATTTCGGCCAATCAGCAGGAGGATTCTTGTGTCCTGACCTTCAATTGGGCTACTCGACCACAGCTCGTGTGTGCTGCTGCTCAAACAAAGGGGAATGCCGGTCCTTCCGAGCTGCGCTTACCAGTGGCACAAGAAATGGCTCTTTCTTTCTCCTTTCAGATACAACCAGAGGAAGGTGCTTGGTTTTAAAACAAGTACAGTGCTCTGGCAGGAAGAGAATCAGTGTAGTCACGATTGCAGGGAGAAACAAAGGCAAATAAGGCACTGAATTACCCTCCCCAAGGTGAGAGATTGACCAGGTTTGCACTTTAAGTAGGGGTCGAGGACTTCTCTCTCGGTATTGCGTTTCTTTTAGTTTGTTTCCTCTCTCTGAATACTAATCATTCTCCTCATTCTGCACACCACACTCGAGCCATAAATAAACTTTAAAAAATATATATTTTTCTACGCAAGTTTACAACAAGTTTATTTTATTTGTTTTGGTACTCTACTGAGGACCACAAATTTTGTACGATAAAATTCAGTTACAGATACTTTTAGAGTTTCGTTTTAGTACAAAGCTAAAAAAGGTTTTAAAAATGTATAAAAGTTAAAACAAACTAATTAATTGGGCGGAGATTTGCATACTATAATCAAGTCCTTTACGGTAGTGATACGGCAGTTGATGTATATAGGATTCAGATGTTTTCTCCTCACTGCCACTAGTTTTGGATTTGGGCATGTAAATAAAAGATGTTCTACATCCTGCTCACCTCCATTGCAAAGATTACATAATGAAGAACCGTTTGAGTTCCATCTTGATGTTAAAGATAGTGTTGATAGAATGCCAAGCCGTTACAGAGTAATTGTTCTCCTAGCGATGTGCGAAAGATTGAAATCTATATATTGTTGCACTTGCTTTGGGGCCAATGTTTCCGCGAAGTTTTTATACAAAGTCAGTTTGGCACAATGTGAAAAATCAAAATCGTAACTGAGTCTGGGGGTTAAACATTTTAAAAAGAGTTTCAGTTGTGGTGGTGTCCACGTAAGCAACAGGTTGACGTTGATCTCAGCTAGTTTAAATGCGGTGGTCATGTTGCTAAAGAATACTTGTTTTGAGGCATCATGATCGAAGGTCTCGGCTTTGAGTAGTGAACGGAGGGTTCCATCCTTTGTGTGTAGCAGGTTATTTGCCCACCTGATAACGTTTGCAATGGCTCTTGAAAATGAACTGGTGAGAGAAAATTCGAGGCGGAGAGCTTGTACCGGAGTGGATTGTGATACCTTCTGCATTTTCCTTAGTATCTTCCCTTCTGTTTGGTCCAGGAAAGACCACTGTTTTATTGGAATGTGTTCCAAAGCAAATGATAGAACTGGGGGTATCTTTGTGCTATAAACTTTGAGAAGAGATGAAAAGTGTCTATTACCTGAGGCAGTATAAAGTCTTGGAAGGGCTCCAGCATGCACATCAGATTTCTTGGTCAGGTTGTTAACTTGTATGTTGTTGTTTTTTTTTTTTAAATCTTTATTGACATGAAGATATCATTGACACAATATCGCAGAAGGATGCAATCTGATCATACTTCACAGTAAACTGGTATTACAATATGGAGATGCATGTTCGAACATGTAGTGGATATAGTTCCTACAGGTACTTGAGTTCATAGCAGTAATTGGTCACAGTACAGTGTGCGGAACAATACTTATCCGTCTCAGGTCTAACTAAGGTACCCCCTTCTAAACTTAACTTCATGTTCAGCCATGTGTGTAATCCTTTTCGTTTTAAAGGTATAAACAATAAAAAAGCAAAAGAAAGAAAATCAACGTATTTGTCATCATATAACGTGTGTCATCTGTACACCCCAACATACAGCAGCCATTTAGGTTATCCACCATTCGGTACCTGAACAGGCACAATTATGAGACAGCCCAGTGCATGAAGAACCAAACACCCATCCTACTAATCATCCTCCTCCTCAGAATCGAAATCCTCGTCCTCTGGCAAAGGTTCACAAATTTCTCCTCTATAAATGTTCCAGGGAGCCCAGATCTTGTTCCATTTCCGGGGGCACGCCCTGAGCACATACACTGCCCTTTCCATCATCATCAACAAGTCCATATACTTAGCCCATCGAGTTGCTGTAGGTAGTTCTGGAACACCCCATTTTTGTGCTATGTCTCTCTTGGCTACTGTAATGGCTAGCGTGACCCACAACAGTCCATACCGGTCCAAATCATTGGGGTCTCAAATGTTCAACAAACATTTTCGAGGTTCAGGCAGGACAGACACCTTAACTGCTTGAGAGACAGTACGCATAATTTGTTTCCAATACTCCTGTATCAGCGGGCATTCCCATAGGGTGTGGTACAGGGTCCCTTCCTCCCCACACCCCCTAAGGCAAAATGGGTGTGGTGTTCGTTGTATCCTGTGCAGTAACGTTCTCGTGTAGTAGACTCGGTGCAGAATTTTGAGTTGTACTAACCTGAATTTCGCCGATATGCCCACTTCCCTCGGTGAGGCAAGCGCCTCATTCCATTCTGTTTCATCAACCTCCCCTATGTCCCTCACCCATTTCTCCTGGAGATGTAATGTGGGGTCCGCCAGATTATTGACCAACTTTTTATATGTAAGAGAAGTAGCACTCTGGGGCATATAATCTGTCAGTAATCTGTCTTCTAATGGCGATGACTCTGGCAGATCAGTGCCCGTTGGAATCGCCTGGAGTAGTGCGTGGCGTATCTGCACGTATCTAAATGTCTCGTTGGGGCCCAAACCATACTGCTGTTGAAGTTGTGGTAATGCAATCACTGTGCCTTTTTCCCACAGGTCCCCTACCGTGGGGATTCCTATGCGATCCCACTGTGCAAATCCTTTACTTGACCTAAGGTTTCCCAATGATTTTGTATCCCACAGTAGTGTTAGTCTGGTAAGTTTGCCTGCCCAGCCCAATCGTGCTTGTGCTTTGTGCCATAATGCAGCTGTGTGTTGCGCCGGGCCGATCAGTTTTCTAACCTGGGATTTGTTATATAAGACTGAAAGCATGCCGTCTGTTCCAAGTTGAGACCAGTCAGCTTTATACGCCGGATCTTCACGTGGGGCATGGATCCATTGATTAATTATCTTAAGTTGGGCCGCCCAGTAATACAGTTGGACATTGGGCAGTGCAATCCCTCCCTCGTACCAACTCTTCACTAGTTTATCAATGGCGATACGCGCCGGGCCATTGTTCCAGAGTAAGCTGGAGACCAGCGCTGCAATCTGTTTAAAATAGCATGGTGCAACCAAATGAGGGGTATTTTCCAAGACATATAAAAACCTGGGGAGCGCCATCATTTTGTATAAAGCCGCCCTTCCCAGCAGGGTCAGGGGCAAAGTCGCCCAGTGTTTAACGTCTGCTTTTAGACGTTCTAGAGGTGGTTTTAAATTGGCATCATAGAAGTCGGCGGCGCTTCTCATAATGAAAATACCCAAATATTTAAAGGAGGTCGTCGTTATGGCCAAGGGGCAGTCATCCCGCAACAATGGCTCTGGGCCCTTGAGTACATATACTACAGATTTCGACCGGTTTAATGTATAACATCATGCCTCCCCGTGTGTGTTACAGAGATGTAGTAGGGCAGGGATTCCGCTGTCAAGGTCAACCATGTAGATGAGCATATCATCTGCATACAGGGAGATCTTATCCTTCCATCCCTCCTCCCACGTGATACCTCGAAACAGTGGCGTAGTTCTGATCAGGATTGCCAACGGTTCAAGTACCAGGGCGAAGAGCAAAGGAGACAACGGGCATCCCTGTCTAGTCCCCCTTCTCAGTGGGAATGACGCTAAAATATGTCCATTTGCTACCACCTGTGCCACTGGTAACGTGTACAGCAGGCGTATCCATGCCCTAAATTTAGGTCCGAAGCCCATATGAGTAAGCACTGCGAATAGGTATTCCCATTCCACTAGGTCGAAAGCCATTGTGGCATCGAGGGATAGGATCACCGCTTGCTCAGTAAGAAGGTGCGCATGCGCCATCACCCCATGGACCCTCCTTAGATTCATTGCCGTGCTCCTGTGGGGCATGAAGCCCGATTGGTCAGGGTGTATCAGTGTGTGAAGATGTTGTGTAAGACGGCCGGCCAGGATCTTAGCTAGGATTTTAGCCTCCACATTAAGCAATGAAATGGGGCGGTAGGAGGTGCACGCAGTCGGCGGCTTACCCGGTTTAGGTATAGCCACTATGGTGGCAGTACGTTGGTCAAGCGGCAGAATCGCCCCATCAAGGCTGTCATTGTACATATTCAGCAATGGTTTACTGAGCATAGGGGCCATTGCTTTATACCATTCCACAGGCAGGCCATTGGGGCCCAGCGCCTTACCAGACTGCAAATTTTGGATCGCCAATTGAATTTCTTCTTCCGAAAGATCAGTATCTAATTCTTGCTGTGCCTCTTGTGTGAGCGCAGGGATGACGATATTCTCTAGGGAAATCATCGCCGTCTGTGCAGTGACGTCACGGTCTGGGGTGTATATGTCCCGGAGGTGACCCGCCAGAGTATGTACGATTTGTTCAGGGTGTGTCTGTAGTTGACCATCGTGTGTGTATAGTCTCTGTATGCCTCTGTTGCTACCCCCTCTCTTGTCCAGCCACGCCAGCATTTTCCCGGCCTTGTCCCCTACATCATACACCCTATGTAGCGTGTTTGCCTGATGACTTTGGACGGTTGTTTTAAGATGATCTCGGTATTGTTGTTGGCGGAGCTGCAATGAGTGTGTCGTTTCGGGTGTGGGGTTCGACATGTGAGCAACTTTCGCGTTGTGAAGTGCGAGTTCCAGTTCTGTGAGTTCCCAACTAGAATCCCGTTTGTGACCCGTTATCGCTGCTATCGCCTTCCCCCTGAGGACGGTTTTATAGGCCTCCCAAAGGATAGAGGGCGAAGAAACAGTCCCTTCATTTTCGTTGAAATATTGCACGGTCGCCCATTTAAGTTTTTTACGTATCTTAGGGATTTTCAAATAATTGGGATATAGTGGGTATGCTCTTGCACACTTCTTTTCTTTGGTGGTAAGTGATAGAGATATCGGAGAATGGTCAGATATTCCCCTTGGCAGAATATCCATTTTGTCTACCAATCCTAAACCCACCCCTAGGAATAAAAAATAGTCTATTCGTGAAAGGCTATTATGTACAGCAGAATAGTATGTGAAGTGGGTGGTCGCTGGGTTTAAATGTCGCCATACATCGGTAAGGCCCATCGCCTCTATAAAGCCAGGAAGCGCGGCAGGACCACCCGGGTGAGTACGCACGGGTAAGGTGTCTAGTGCAGGGTCCATTATGGCGTTAAAGTCTCCCCCAAGTATTGTATCTCCCTCCGGGAGGTCTAGGAGAAATTTACCAAGAGCAGGCAGTGCTGCTGAGTGAAGTGCCGGGGGGATATACACGGAGACCACATTTAGAGGCCGTCCTTCCCACTGTCCATGCAACGCCGGAAAGCGACCTTGGTCATCTATTTTGTGATCCTCGACAAGAAAGGGTGATTTTTTTTCATGAGTATCCCAGTGCCCCTGGATCCCGATGTGAATTCTGAATGTACTGCCATAACATACCCACGTCTGTTGAGTGCTTTGCATGTGGATCCTGCAAGGTGTGTTTCTTGGAGAAGCACTAGGTCAGGTCCCTGACGTTTAATCGCTTGCAAGATTAGACCTCTTTTAATTTTATCCCCCAGGCCCCAAACATTCCAGGTCAACATGCGTAGGGGAGGCACATCAGCCATCGCAGGCGCACCCTCAACGGACGCTGCATTTACCTGTTGGGCCATCGGGTCACATAATCATCGGTACGGGCGATCGGTCGCCGACATCAACCCAGATGCGGCACCATGTGACAGTGTACCATAATTGTGTGACTTGTGGCAGTGTGGTGTACCATAAAGTAGAAATGATGACAAAATACAATAACATTAACAATGAAACTTCCCCTCCAACCCCCCCTCCCTGCTCCCCTGCTCCACGGACCGTTCCCCGCCCGCTTCCCCAACTTGGCAGAGTGCTTTCCCCCATTCCCTACTATCTTACTTGCTCGTGGGGTTGGTGAGTCCCCTACAGGCACCGGCTAATGCCCACCCTACTCAGCTTAACCAACTCCAGGTCCTTGTAGTTCGCATGAAGTGTCACCTGCAAAGTTCACCTCTAGATCGAAGCCGGCTGTCCAGAGTCAAGAGGGTCCCTCTCCAAATCAGAGTCCAGTCCGGCTGCCCCAGCGTGCTGTGAAGGACGAGCGCTCTGGTCGTCCGCCTGCTTGTCGTTGCGATGATTCGGCCGTTCTCTGTGCGGACGCTGTTGCTGCCCCGCCTGTCTCCATCCGTCGAGCCAGTCGCGCACAACTTCTGGTGTATCAAAGAACCACGCTTTTCCATCGGCCACAATGCGTAATTTGGCGGGGAACAACATTGAATATTGCAAGCCTTTGTCTGGTAGTGCTTTCTTTACCTCCGTGAATGACTTCCGGCGCCTGGCAACCTCCGCTGTATAATCTGGAAAGAAGGCCAGAGTAGAGTTTTGGATCTTGACCGGTGGAGAAACTCTCGCCGCCTGCAATATGGCGTCCCTGTCTCTGAAATTAAACAATCTAGCCAGTACAGGCCTTGGTGTCGCACCCGGCTTGGGCGTCCCACCCGGGACCCGGTGCGCTCTCTCAACGGAGAAAAAATGGGACAGACCTTTAGGCTGCAGTTTATTTTTTATGAGGTCCTCGACATAGAGGTCCATGGCTCCTTTCCCTTCTGTTTCCGGTAGGCCAAGAATGCGTACGTTGTTCCTGCGGGAACGCCCTTCCTGGTCGTCCAGCTTTTCCCGTAACATCTTGGTGACTTTTTCCATACGTTCCATTGCTACTTGTAGTTCAGAAGTGTCCTGAATAAGTGATTTAGTGACCACTTCAACTTGAGAAACCCTCTCGGTCATCTTCTGAGAGTCCGCCCGCAGCAGAGTAACCTCAGAGGAAATGGAGCCCACTGTTGTTTGCACCTCTGAAAGGGTTCTCATAATGTCCTCCAGTGTCACTTTTTTGGTGCCATCCACGTCCGGTGCAGCACCCGAGGAGTGTTGGCCGCCAACTTGCGAGTGTCTCTGCTGGCTATAAGCAAACTTGTCCAACTTCGCCTGCGCCGACGAGCTTCTGGTCCCTTTGCCCACCATGATACGAGGCAGTGTAGTCCCGAGTTGTCGCTGTCTCGGGAGCCCAGGCGCCAACTAGGCAGTAGCTATGTCCGGTACAAATCTCTTTCGTACACTGTCGCCGCAGCAATGCAGCCTCAGGATCTTGATCGGTATCCGACCGTTGTGAGGGTTCTGTAAGCCTTCGAACGTATCAAAGGCAGCCTCGACGATGGTCCCGCTCTGTCGCTTCACACCCAGTAGGCGCTCACTCCTGTCCCCGGGCGTCCGAGGCGGGCAGACTTCGACTCCAAAATGGCGCCCAACAAGGTCCCGAGGGGCCGCCCTTCTTGTGGAAACTTTCACAGTTCAGCCACCGCCGTGGTTTCTCTGGGGGTGTTTACTGCTCGAGCAGTCGCTCTCAACCACTGGCCTCGACAGCCCCCGTAAAGTCTTTCACCAGCAGTTGTTCAAAACGGTCCGTCCCACGGGGGGCCGGTCGTTGCCACTGAGTTCAGCCCAGGAAGGTCGCACTTTCGCCGGGGTAGACGAATACTCCAGGTCGATGTCTCCTTTTCGTTGTAGGCCTCACTGCGCACAAGTTGAAAAGTGCAGTTCTCGATAATCGATTTTCACCGGGGTTGGATCAGGAGGTACAGATTCGGTTCCTGAGCAGGTACCGCCGCTTCGGGCAGGCTTTGTGACGGATTAAGTTACCGGATTTTACAAAAGGCCGTTATGCCGTGAGGAGCTCCCACTTCACGCTGCCGCCATGCTCGGCCACTAGCCACGCCCCCTTGTATGTTGTTTTTTAATGTCTTAGTGAAGATCCTGCCCAAGTAGGTATATTCATCTGTCTCTTCTATTGTTCCGGCTCCGAGTTTCCAGCGGAATTTGGTACTCCTTTTTCTTCCTGAGAAGGAAACTATTTTTGTTTTTGTAAGATTTTTTCTACGCATATTTCTTCAGCTCTCCACCCAGGTTCAACACTTCTCTCTCGTCCCGGTGCAGCTTGCGTTCTTCCTCCTGAACCCCTGCTCTATTTTCCTTCTAGTCGTCTTTTACATTACTTCTCTTTCAAGTTTGCTCAGGGTCGGACTGGCCGTGCCACAACGGCTGATCTGATAGGGCAGTATGTGGACTGGTGTTGTGGTTCTGGTGGACCACTTTTTACTGTTGCTTTTCCAGTTAGTACTCCAAACATTGCATGCAGCAAGGTCAAAAAATGCAGGTCCCATACTGTGTAAACAACATATACAAATGGCTATACAAGGTCAAAACTCCCCGATTTACAACTGTGAGCCACTTTTTAACTAGATGACTTACGGGCCACTTTAATTTTACTGCCTGGGTCTTTTTTTCTGTTCAAGTCCGGATCTGCATCTGCTCTACAAACTACATACTCAAGACACTTGGTCTCCATCCTCTGCAGGTGCTCTCTTCTCGCCACATAGACTGTCCATCCGCAATATGTTCCCTATACTCAGTGGTATTAATTGTCAACCCTGCTTTACAGATGCAGCGAGTGTGGAGCTCTTTTGTCTGCAACTCGGCACAGGAAAGGTGGGGAAGGTGAGCGGATGAGTGAAATGGTGGAGGGGTGGGTGAGTGAAGGGATGCATGAATAGGTGAAAAAGTGAAAGGATGGATGTAAGAATGGAGTAGTGAAAGGAAGGATGAATGGATGTGTGAAAGGATGTATGTATGAGTAAGTGAAAGGATGGCTGAATAAAAGGATGGATGGAGTGAAAGGCTGGATGGATGGCTAGGTTGAAAGGATGGATGGCTAGGTTGGAAGGGTGGATGAATCAGTGAAGAGAGGATAGATGAAGGTAAGGTGAAAGGTGGGTGAGTAAGTGAAAGGATTGATGGATGAACCAAAGCATGGATGTGTGAGTGAAAAGGTGGATGGATAGATGCATGGATGAATGAGTGAAATGAATGTAAGGATAGATGAGTGAAAGGCTGGATTGATGATGGGAGGATGGATGAGTGAGTAAAAGGATGCATCAATGAGTCTAAAGATAAATGGATGGATCAGTGAGACGATGTGTTAATGAACGGAGTGAAAGGGTGGATTAGTGGATATATGGATGAGTGAAAGGCAGAATGTATGGATAGCTGGATGAAAGGGTGGATGGATAGATCAGTGAAAAGGGTGGATGGATGAGTGAAGGGGAGAATGGAGAAGTAAAAGGGAGAATGGAGGAGTAAAAGTGTAAATGGATGAGTGGATCAATGTGTTGAAGGGTGAATGGATGAGTGAAGGGACGAGTGGCTAAACGAAAAGGTGGATTGATGGATGAGTGAAAGGGAAGATGTATGGATGAGTGAAAAGGTAAATGGATGATGGATGGATGTGTGGGTGAATGGGTGGATGGATAGATGCATGGATGAATGAGTGAAAAAAAGAGGTAAGGATGGATGAGTAAAAGGATGGATGGATAGATGAGAGGAAGGGTGTGTCGCTGGATAGATGAGGGAAAGAGTAAATGGAAGGACTGGATGGATGAATGGATGGGCTTCCTTCTATATCTACTTTCCGGAGGTCACATCCTTTTCACTCTATCAGCTGTACAGACTCTACATCCATTGTTTACCCAATACGTCTGCATTCTACAGCCCACTTGTTCTATCCATGCTCCACTGCCACTGTTCATATCTACACATAACACCCGGTTACTAAACACTGTATATCTGCCCTCCAAATGTGTGCTACACTCTGTACATGCATTCCCCACATTCACACTTTATTTGCATGCTCGCTTTCTACCATCCATCATTGTACTCTACCCACCACTTGCACTGCTTGTGTATTTACATTGTTCACCTTCTGTATCCACCATCTACATCTGTAGTTTATCTTAAATATCCAATCTAAGCCTTCTGCCTCCACTCTCCAAGTACCGTATCCTCTCTGAACACCCCTGTACATCTTTTCTCGACACTTGCTCTTGTCACTCCAAACACCACTCTTGCTCTTGGTGCACTACATCCACTCTCCACCATCTTATCTGGTAAATATAAACCTCACCAACTCCCAGCCCCTTTCATTCTCTCCGCATTATGACCACTGCTAACACCATTAAAGTTCCCTCTGTAGGAATCTTCTAGCCATTAAATTCATCTTTTACATCCACTCTTCTTCCATGATAGGAGCTTTCCATTTCCACTAAACATTCACTGACACTCCACTTTTACTCATCTATAGCCTCCAAAAGCGCACTCTATTTTTCCCTTGTAACTGCTATCTTGCTGCTATCCCACACTTTAGATCTTCAGATATGCTCTTCAGAGAAGCCCTCCATATCCAATCTCAACATCCACTATGCCATGTTCTCTTTACAAGCTCTCTTCAAATCTTCTGTCTAAAATTACTCTGCACAACATATCTCACACACCTTATCCTTACTCTTCTGTCCAGTGCTGCACTGTTCTACCATTCACAAATGGTACTCAACTCTCTACATATTCGGCCTTAGCATGACACGTATACACCCATAGTCCCGTGTTTTTTTTCTTCCACACTACATAAGTTAATATCTCCTCTCACAGTCAGCATCTGCTATCGACATAGACTTTCCCCATGAACATCCTCTCCTCCTATATAGCTGCAGAGTTCAACATCCACTTAAATCCCATTCTTAAACAAAGAGTCAGAACAATAATTAAACGATTTGCCAACTGGTATTTAGAACACTTCTCACTGCATGGCTTACTAACTACACACATGTAACACTGTGACTATATACAGCTTCACAATCCATCACCACGCTCACTTATAGTACTAAAGACACCTAAGCCATATGTTTGCCATTCATGCAATCCCAATACAGCACCACGCACAGCACGATTTAACAAACCACATCCATGAACACTTGCCAGTAGATAATTAGAATACCACTTAGGACACCCTTGCGCCAAACAGCCATTGGCAAGACCACTATTTTCCTCAGCTGATCACACCTATTCACTACCTCACTGTACTTTTCACCCACACAACATCATAAACGTGCAAGTTCATACACACCAAAGCCATTCACAATAAAACCCTCAGCTGTGAATGTACAGCATTGAGTATTTTACCCACTCATCCCACTTGAAACTCATATGAAATCCACTCACTATACTTTTTTTTTTAAAAGACCTTTATTGTGAGCATCGCCAACCGTCAGCATAAAGAGACATTGCAGTTCAACTGTACAGTGCACAAAACTTCGTGGAAGCCCAGTGGGCAGGTCTGCAGAACATTATACACAGCCTGAGTGCCGGCATCCCGGAGGCCCGGCGGCGCAAGGTGATGGAACAAATCAATATACGACAGTCTTATTGTGCACTGTAAGGCCTCAGCTGAGCATCGAAACAGTCGGCATTCACACATTGCAAATTGAGTAGAGCGGTCTTGCAACAACCAGGAAAGGGCAGGAAAAAGTGGGAAAGAGAAAACAAAAAAAGAAGGAAACTACCCCTGAACAACCCCAGTGCCCTCCCCGTTTGCTATTGAGTACTGTGATGGAGTCTCTGTAACGCTTCCTATGTAAGTGAGTCACGTATGCACTAAGAGTGTGCTGCACCCACCCCCCGCCTGAACCGTCTAGTAATTCGTGTCGCACCTGACCCACCCTCCCCTTGAACCGTCTACACCCTCCCTGGTTCCACCTCCCCCGAAAAAAGCTTTAAAGCCCCTCCTGCGGTAATTGCCCCAGTTCCATAGCATTCTCTAACTCCACAGCCTGCAGTTCTTCTACCTCCGATGTGTCAGTGTCGTCCCCCTCCCCCTTTAGTAGGTGATCCTTGTATAGGTCCCAGAAGGACTTCGGCCTGCTCTTGGGCGGCAGCAGCTCGCTGTACAATTCCGTCTGAGTGCAGCAGTATTGGAGATCCCTGAGCCATCTCGCCTTGGTGGGGAGTGGTCCGCGCATCCAGCACGTTGCCACCACCCTTCTAGCCAACAGTAGTGCTACATCCACTAACCTACGCAACGAAGGGGCCAGCGGCTTGGAGAAGCCCAACAGTGCGAGCGAAGGGGATCTCAGCAGTGGCTCCCCCAAAATCCTTTCCAGCTCCGCAAAGACCTCTTCCCAAAAGGAGCTCAACCCCGGGCACAACCACGCCAAATGAAAGAAATCAGCAATTCGGGCCCAACAGCGCTCACACTCCGAGGAGCCACGTAGGCCATAGCGGTGGAGTCGCTCAGGGGTGTAATATACTCTCTGCAGAAATTTAAAGTGCACCAAGCGATGCCTGCCGTTGAGAGAAACTTTACGGGTGTTGGCGCAACAGTAGCGCCACATGGCGTCATCGATGGGGGCTTGGAGATCCGATTCCCACGCCGCCCTGGGGGCAGAAGTGGGTAACGTCTGATACGATGGTCCGAGCTTGTTGACCATAGAGACCAATTTTGCAGGAGTTTTAGTTTTGATTATGTATGTCAATTCAGGGACCTCCTCAGGTTCCCGTAGCGTGGGGCCCAGTATTTCTCTGCAGGCTGACCGGATCCTGTGATACTGGAACCTCTGTAGCAGCGAGGGAGCTGGGGTGATAGGGGGGAGTTGTTCCCAGGTTTTCAGAGTACCGTCCAAGAACAAGTCCTCCATAGTTTGTACGCCGAGGGCTTTTAGGGCCTCCGTCACCCCCTTCTCATTGAGCGGGTCTAGCCACAGGGCCCAGGCCACCGGCATCTGTGGGGAGTACAACAAGTCACATCCCCGTTCTCTCAGCAGTGCGTGCCATGCATGGTTGGTCGCCTTGAGCGAGTCCATCTGTCCGACCGCCCGGTCCGACGGAAGACAGATCGTGGCCGGCAGGGGAAGTGGGTCAGCGAACAGCCGCTCTAGGAGGAGATGTGGAGTACGGGCATCTCCATGGATCCATGAATGTAAGTGTATCGCCTGTGCCACTCGGTAGTAGCGCTCTAAGTCCGGCGCTCCCAGTCCCCCCAGTTCGCATGGGAGTATCAGTGTCGCCCATTTGACACGAGGTTGCTTTCCGCCCCAGGCGAGCCTGACCAGGACCTGAGTTAATCGCTTAAAGAATATTCTCGACAGAACCACCGGGATGTTAACAAAAAGGAAGAGGAACCGGGGAAGCACTATCATTTTCATGAGGGCAATTCTGCCCAACAAGGAGAGGGGGAGTCTGATCCAGGCATCCACGTCGTCCACCAGTTTATTAAAAGCGACCCCGTAGTTGTCTCGGATCAGGATCTCAGGATCCGTGTGTAGACGGATGCCCAGGTATCGCACCGAGTCGTCCGTCCACTGTAGGGGATACTCCATCTCAAACGGTCTCGTGACTGGGGTCAGGGGGAAAGCAATGGACTTGTCCCAGTTCACCCTGAGTCCAGACAGTGCTCCAAATCGTACCACTTCCCTGAGTATTGACGACAAATTGGTTTCTGGGTCCCGGACATACAGTAAGGTGTCGTCTGCATATGTTGAGATGCCAATCTTATAGGTGGGGAAACTGACACCTTCCAGGCTGTGGTATTCTCGCATGGCACATGCTAGTGGTTCCGCGACCAGCGCATACAGCAGGGGGGACAAGGGGCATCCCTGTCGGGTACCTCTACCAATGTATATCGGGTCCGAAACCCTATCACCCAGGCGCAGACGGGCCGAAGGGTGGTGGTAAAGTGCCCCTACTCTCTGCAAAAATGGCTCTCCTAATCCTAATTTTCGCAATACCCTGATCATAAACGGCCATTCGACGGAGTCGAACGCCTTTTCCATATCCAGGAAAATCGCCAACGCGGGGTTCTCCTGCTTAACATGCTGTATCGTTCCCAGTACTGTGCGGATGTTATAAGTCAGGTTCCGGCTCGGCACGAAGCCCGATTGCTCCGGCGCCACCAGGTCCGGGACTAGTAGAGCTAGCCTGTTGGCCAGCACCTTTGCATATAGCTTCGCGTCTACGTTCAGCAAGCTGAGTGGTCGGTACGATCCGCAGAGATCCGGAGGCTTCCCCGGTTTCGGGACCGTTACCAGCAAGGCTTCCCGCATAGAGGGTGGCATTTCTCCATCCTCGCAAATGTTATCAAAGAGGGCGATCAGATGTGGGAGCAATAGATCTTTAAATGCCTTGTAAAAGCCCACCGTAAGACCGTCAGAGCCTGGGGCGCTCCCCGACCGCATGCCTCCCAGTGCATCCATAATCTCGTCTTCGTGGAAGGGGGCCATTAGAAATTCCCTATCTGAGTTCTTAAGGAACGGCATTGAGATATAGTCTAAGTATTCGTCAATCTCGGTTTCCGCACCCCCCGCCTTGGAACGGTAGAGTTCCGTGTAATAGCGTCGGAACGTCTCCAGTATCCGGTCTTCCTCAACCACCCTGTCGCCCTCCGGGGTCTGCAGTTCTTCTATCACCAAGGGTCTCCGGGAGCCCTTGACCATACGGGCCAGCAGAGCCCCCGGCCTCTCCCCCTCCCCATAAGCTCGGGCTGTGGCGTACTTTCCCATGTAGAGGAGTTCTCTGTCCGCGAGTGCGTTGTAATCCGCCAGCAAGGGCGTGAGCGCTTGTCCCGCATCGCCTCCAGAGTCCGCTAGCTGTTCCCTCTCCAGGGCCGCCATCTTGTTTTCCAGGTCGGAGAGGTCCCTCCTAATGGAGCGCAGGACGCTGGAGTGTTTGGACATGGCCATTCCTCTGATGAACACTTTGAAGGCCTCCCAAACAGTGAAGAAGCTATCAACCGAGTTAATATTGGTGGCGAAGTAGCTTTCTATATCTTCCGCCATCTCCCCTCGGAAGGCGTCGTCTAGGAGCGCGTAGGGCGGGAAACGCCATGTGTAAGGCGAGATCCCCTTCCTATCGGTGGAGAGACTGATCAGGACCGGGGAATGATCCGACAGCGTGCGCGGGAGAACTGTACACGAGCTGATGCCGCCAAGCACTGAGGAGGAAGCAAGCCAGTAGTCTATCCTAGTGTGTATGTTGTGATACGCTGAGTAATGCGTGAATCCGCCCTGCATAGGGTGTTTTTCCCGCCAGACATCCACTAGGTCCAGTTTCGTCATTTCCGCTCTCATATAGACAGCCGACGCCACCGGCCTTCGTGCGGGGCCCGCGGAACGATCCCTGTCAGGGTCAAAAACAAAGTTGAAGTCCCCCCCCCCATAGCATTTTGGTGTGTGTGTGTGTCCTACAAGTGGCCGACAGGGCCGCATAAAACTCCGGACTATCATGGTTAGGGCCATAAACGTTTACCAATAGCAGGTCCAACCCCCTCCCCGCGCACCTAGCCACTACAAATCTACCCTCAGTGTCCACATATATCGGGGTCAATTTCAATCTCGAGGAGGGGTTAACCCAAGTAATCACGCCACGGGCGTGAGTGGTGAAACCAGCCGCCACTATATTTCCTGCCAACCCTCTAGCCTGCAACATCTTACTATGGACAGGCAGGTGTGTTTCTTGCAGCAGGGCCACATCCACATGGTGTCTGTGGAGATAGCTCATAACCTTCCTTAGTTTACGGTGGTCGTTTAGCCCTCGCACATTCCAGGTCAGCAGGGTTAGCGTGCGTCGGGCCCGCGGGTGCTCAGACATTACAGCAGCAGACATCGCAAATCACAGTGCGCCCCAGCGCCGCCATCGGCAGGTGGCATGCCCCTAAACAGGGCAGCAGTGTCCAAGGCTAACAGACAGGCAGCCCACTCACGTGCACTCACTCCAAGCCAGATTCTCATAGCAAACCACGGACCCCCCAACTTCCAAACAGTAACGAACCCCCCAACCCGAGTTCCACCACCCTCCCCCCTGTCCCCTCCCCACCCACAGCTGACCACCCCCAACCCGGCCAGTCTGAGCCCCCCACACATCCCCATCAACTCAAGAACCCCAAAGTAGCGGGCAATACAAGTCCCAACTCCCTGGGGAGTGTCTCAACCAAAAGCACAGGGGCAAAGCGTGCCAAGACTGCATAGAACCACTAACGGTTTCAAAGTTTGTCTCCAGTTCCGCACCTTCGCCTAGCCCCAGAGCGTTTCAATGCCTTACACTGAGTTCACCCAATTCCCCCCTGCCCCCCAACCCGTCCCTGATTACAGTACGTTGAACGCCTCACCGGCATTTGTAGTCTGTTCCAGCAGCAACCAGGCAGCACGAACCGCTGCGTGGATATTCCTCCCGTCTCCTAGCAAGTATCTCAAAATGAGTTCAATTCGCAGCACCCAGTATGGGGACTCACAGTTCACTTATGGCTGCATGTCCGATGTTGTCTCTCGCAGAGAGTTTCAATAAGTACTGGGTGCACCGCTTCACTCCTGTTCCTCCAAGGTCGACGCTTCCCCCGAATCTTCTCCGTGCTGCTGTCGGTGTTCTTTGCGTTCTTTGGCCCACGTTTTCAGCGACTTCTGTAGTTCTTTAGGGTCCATGAAGAAGTACGATTTCCCGCCAGTGTTAATCCTCAGTTTGGCCGGGTATAGCATCGCATAGTCAAGTCCCAGCTCGCGGAGCTGCTTCTTATGCGGAATGAACTGACGGCGCTCCTCCTGCACTTTGGCCGTGAAGTCCGGGTACAGCGATATGTTCATGCCTTCCATCTGGAGCTGCCCTTTTTCCCTAGCCAGCCGCAGGGCCGTGTCCCTGTCCCTGTAGTTCAGGAGCTTTGCTATGATGGGTCGGGGAGGCAAGCCAGGTTGAGGTTGAGGGCCCAAAGTGCGGTGTGCTCTCTCCACAATGAACATTGGGGAGAAGGCCTCCTCCCCAAGCAGCACTTTCAGCAAGTTTTCTACGTAGAGCTCCATCTTGCCAGTCCGGGTCGATTCCGCCACTCCCGTTATACGAATGTTCGATCTGCGGGAGCGTGCTTCTAAGTCCTCGGCCTTGTCACGGATCACTTGGAGCAGTCTGCCGAATTGCCGACGGTCTTTGTCCCACTCGGTCTGTGCCTCCTCTGCCTCCGTGAGGCACCGTTCCGCCATGTCTAGGCGCTCCGCGTGTTTGTCCACTCGTTCCGCCATGCGGTCCATGCGGTACGACAAAGCGTCTATCTTGGAGCCCACTGCCTCAATGCTGTTTTGGATGCCCTTCTCCATCGCCGCTAGCAGGTCCCGAAGGTCTGCAGGTGCCGTTGACGCTGCGGCCCCTTTCGGGGAAGCTTCCGGCGCCGGAGGCTCCGAGCCCTTCGGCCTCCGGCGGTCAAACAAAAGTTTGGCCGGAGTTGTCTCATGTTTCCCCATGATGATCCCCCAGTACAGGGGGGGGGTTCTGACTCTGAGAAACCTCCTTGTCGATGTCTAGGCAGGGCCGCAAGGGTAGTGCTGGTAGGCCAAAAATGGCGGCTATGGCGCGGGTGCAGCCTCCGGCGTACTTCTTGTGCCGGCCCCGCCGGCCGCAAAGGTCTGTGCTGGCCCCTACGGGCGTGCTATCGGCAGTGTCCTTGCAGCGGTAGTGCCGCAGTGCGTGGGCTCCCAGGCGAGCCGAGGTGAACACACGGTCGGCGCGGCTTCCAAGCCCTCGTGGTTCGTCCGCTACTGAGCTCGTCCCGCTCCGTCGAGGTGCGGCTGAGAGGGTGTGGCGTTGCGGTAGCTCTGGGGTGGTACCGAGTGTCTGTGGGGGGCCTCCCGCGTGTCCGATTGTCGGCGCTTCGAGCCCAGCACCGCTCTCCCCGTCTCCACCGGTGCCCGAGGCCGCACGTCAGGTGACGTCGTGCGGCCCGCTCCGCAGGGCAGGTCGCGGCTTCAGGCCTGGTCCGCCACTCTCTCCTTCGCCGAACTCGTTCGGATCGTTTCCCGTAGCTATCGGTCGCTCTGGTCCATTCAATCGGGTCAGGGGGAACCAGGGATCACCAGGTACCGAACACAGCTATGTCGGCATACATTAGGATAGTTTATCAGGATATTTTAGGGGCTTAGGCGAGGAGCCGAGTGCTCACACGTCCGCCATCGACGCCGGCTAGCTCCGCCCCATCCACTCACTATACTTAACACCATTTCATCCATAGCTCCTTAGTGTTGCTCTCCTCCATTTGTGAAATTTACATGATAGTTTCAATTTAGAGAAAAAATATACTATACAACACTGAAAGCTGCTGCGAGTCCCTATAGATTGGGAATGATGTATGAAAATGTGATTTTTATATGTTATTCCCAATTTATTTCTAAGCTTAGAGTTATCACAGTTTGTAGTTACTGTAATAGTTAATACAATTGTAGTATTACCACAATATTATGCCAGGCAGTTGTCTTGTATACACTAATTGAGGGCCTCTTGTTGCTTAACAGTAACCTCCAGTGCTATTAAAGCCTACAAGAACTCCCATGGGAAGTGGACCTATCAACCAAAGAAAATTGACGGTGAAGCAATCATCATGGAATCATGCTCTAGCCTATTCAGAAGCGCTCACATCGCTGTAGTGAAGTAATACAATTACATCCATAAGTGGTCATAAAGTCTTGCTGAAGTAATACAAATACATACTGAAGTATTCATGAAGTCCTCATTGATCAATCTACTCTGATTCCCTAATTGTCATGGAGTCATCATCTAGTAATCTCTCATTGTCTAGTTGTCATGGGGTCATCGTGAAGTAATCTGTTCCCATCCCCTAGTTGTCATGGAGCCATCGTGAAGTTATATGCTCCCATCCCCTAGTTGTCATGATGTCATCATAAGGTAATCTGCCCTCATCCTTTTGTTGTCACAGGGTCATCCTGTAGTAGTTAAAGATAATCACACACTTTCCAAAGAAGTAATTGGGAGCTCATCCTGAAGTAGTTACTCTGATGACTCTGGATGGAGTCATCTTATTTAAATATTTATCCCTATAGGCATACTTCAGGATGGCTTGAGATGACTTCCCCAGATAATTGCAGGAATAGCTCAGCTGAAGTCATCAGAGGACATCAGAATTACTCCAGGATGATCTTCCTTTTTGACCTGGGTTTACTACACTGCCCCCCAAATCCCCAAAGAGGTTTATCTTACACCATCGGCCACTTTCACTTCAATTGAGCTTTAGTCCTCGCTGCCTCATCTTCCCGTACACTTCAAACGTGTCTGACTCGTTCACTTGCATGAAATCTCGCTCATTCCTGCACTCACTGAGTGTTACTCATTCTTGCTTCGGATACAGCAATGAAGTCTCCCAAATCACAGCCCTACAAGGCTACAACCTCATTCTCATCCGTGAACACTCACTTACTCCTGCGTCACTCACCTCCTTCATTTCAATGGGAGCTCGCCATTGTGACTCATCACATTCCTCGAAGACTTCAATGCACATTTTCGTTACTCCACACCACCGGTTTGACACATATCAGAAACCTCGCCCACCCATCCCAAGCCTGACAGGCCGCGGATTTTCCGTGATGAATATTGGGTTTCATCTTCCGTTCGGCCCATCCCTGAATCCCTTTCATTTGGACTCTTTGAAGTTCGGCTCTCAGCTGATCCTCAATGACGGAGACAGCAAGCGGTCTGGCTCTCCCCGAGAGAGGAGGAGGGATTGACGATTTCAAAGTCATTCAGACGGTGACAATCCTAAATGCAGCCTTTAAATGTTCCTACCGACCTCTCCCAGAGCTCCCTCCCCAAAGAGGGCAACTGCAGCCATCTGTCGTTTTCAATTGAATTCCTCTAATGGTATTCAGTCCAGGCACTTCTTTGGGCTCTACTGGGCTCCCACTACCCCTTGCGCGTGCACGGCGAGGCCCCCACTGAGGTCACTTTATTAAAAGGGGCAATCAGTGCTGAATTTGCGAACGAGTAAGTGTTGAGACCCACAGATTTCCTCAAGCTCAATAGCATAGCGTGTGTGCCCTGGGTCTTAGTGCAAGTAAGGAAACGCCCCCTGCCCCCACTGTGAACTGTGAAATAGATGAATAATCATGGTACAAAGGGCCCCTCAGCCCACACCTTGCAGGTTCTTTGTCATGCCAGCGTCCTCCCTTACTCACTGTGTATTCCGTTTTTCTTTTCCTCCTATATACATTCTTTGTGTTTTTTTTCTCTTGATCTACATTAAGGCATGTTGATGAAACATCAGTTCCGCTTTCCAAAAATGAGTGCCAGTGACCCCGCCTGCATTCACTAACTAAATTGTGATTTTCATAGAGAGCATATCTGCGGTTTACATGGCCTTTAACACTTTTCTTAGGCCTTCAACACTTTTCTTGACAGATCTTCGTGTCCATGGCTGTGGATTTGCTAACAGAGGGTCGTCTGGGAGTCTGTTTGTGGACAGACAGACTGCCCAATGCAGTAATAGAGTTGTGTAGTGTTGGATATTTTATATTCCCAGCAGTTACCTTCTAGATTCTAGAAGGACGTGAGCCAGTTGCCTCTCCATGCTCCATTGCAGTTGAGTTATGGGTCATTTGACCCGCTGCATTATTGTAAATCTATTTACTGGGTAAACATTGTTCTGTACTTGATATATTTTCTAGGTTTTGTAAACTGTGTAAGTAGGTGTGTGGGGTGTACATGGCTGAATTGCTGATTTAAAAAAAAAATGATTCTGCTTCCAGGCTGCTTGCTAATGTGATTATGCTCGGAAGAAATTCCTGTCAGCCCAAAAGAAGCTTCAACAAGCAAACATTACCATTCTATAGCCTGCACGCCTGCGGGTTACACGTCAAGGCAGACGGCATTTCTTTGCCATTCCGCAACAGGTGACCGACATTTTGAAGGTGATCGCTTGTCGCTTGTGGAACGACTCCTACAGCAACGACCCGAGATGCCTCCCGATCTCCTTCGCAACTGTCTGAGCCAGGCTGAGGTGATGCGGTGGGCCCGACACTGATAGATCCGCTCTACACTACAGTTGCTCTGATAAATTAGTGGTTATTTTTAGCTTGGAAGTTTAACCATAATGTTGCCACGTTATCTACCTGTTGGCAGTCGCCGCTGCAAGAAAGTGCTAATACTCTGCCCTCCCTCGAACTGCTGGCCAGCACTTCAGACTATTGGGACCCTTAACATAACTCCCTGGGCACCCTCGTTCACTCTGGGAACTCTACTGCGCCCTAGAGAGACACCCCAGAAGGACACCCCTAATGCAAACTTTTTCCGCTTTTTGATTTGATCATGCTTTCTTTTCTGTTTCACGTTCTCTCTGCTTCTTCTTTAATCTGCTCCTTTAGTGGATACCCTACTTTATCTTCTCTTAATCTATTTTCTCTTCGGTGTCTGCAACAGGCCACAAGTTGTGCTCACCGTGGGAACCTTCAGCAAGGCTCACTTACTTGCTATAGCATTGCAAGCATATATGTTCATGAGATCTAGGGTGACCAACTGACATGCGTGCAAATTCAGGACGGTGAGTGTAAAAATTCAGGACAAGGGGTCAAAATTCAGGACAAAATTTCAGGACAGGAGGTCAAAATTCAGGACAAAACTTCGGGACAAAAAGTACGTTTTACAGACACATCAGAGGAGGTCGCGCAATAGAATATAATTAAGTCCATTCATATCCAAACATATTCAATCATTTGTAAACCTATCCATCATGTATTCTTCTATCCATCATTTTACTCATCCATCCCTCCATCCACCCTTTCACTCATCCATCCATAATCCATTCATCCATTCACTCATCCATTCAGCCTTTTATCCTTTCACCCATCCAGCCATCCTTTCACTCACTCATCCATCCACCCAGTCACTCATCCTTCCACCCTTTCAGTCATCAATCCATCCTCCCTTTCTCTCTCCATAGACCCTTTCACTTAGCCATCCTTCCTTCCACCCATCCATCTACTCATGAATCCATCCATTGACCCTATCATTCATCCATCCACCCTTTTACTCCTTCACTCATCTATCCATCCATTTGTCCATCTACCCTCCCTTTCACTCCCTCATCTATCCTTACATCCACCTGCTCACTCATCTGTCCAGCCATTCACCCTTGTACTTATCAATTTATCAATTCATCCATCATTTCACTCCTCCATCCACCCATTTACTCACCCATCACCCACCCGTTCACTCATCCATCCATCCCTTCACTCATCCATCCACCCTTTTACACATCGATCTACCCTTCCACCCATTCTTACATCTTTTTACTGTTTCTCTCATCCATCCTTCCACTCACTCATCCATCCATCCTTTCTCTCATTATCCATCCATTCACCCTTTCGTCCATCCATTCACCTTTCACTAATCTATCCAGCCACCCACCCATCCCTCCATTTACTCACCAGCCCACCTTTTCATATCAATTATGAGCTGAGCCTTTGTCTGCAGAAATGCAGACACAAGAGGAACATCAAGAATTTCACCCATGCTGTAGTTCTAAAGCAATGGGTGGGGGTAGGGTTCCCTATGTCCCTGCACATAGGAAATCTGAAAACATGAAATTCATGGGTCATGCATGATGCACAGTGCCAGGACCTGAGGTGACTGTGACATGGTGTTGTTTCCAGGGCTTTAAGTGGGATGAAAATACCGGGGGTTTCTCCAAAGGGGGTGTTCGATGTGATTAAGGACGTGGCTTAAAACACGTAAACTAAAAATCTGTGCTTAGTATAGTGCACCGCCTGACTGGTATTTCGCCTCTTCTGTCATTGTATCCAGATATATAACAACAAGTAATGTTACACCTGCAACATCCCAGAACTATTGGCTTTGTCATTGGTTGTTAGTTGCATAAAATAAAAAAGTAGCAATCTGGCTTCCTTGAAGATAATATTGAAAATGCATTCGTTCTAAAATGACGAGACTGTGAAATAACTCTAGCCCCTTCTTTTTAACTTCTTTCACCAGCTCCTTTTGTTCAGCTGGGTTCTCAAGTAGCAACATTGGCGTTTTTGCACATTTCTTCTGTCTGACAGAATGTCCTGCCCTAGACAGAGCCTGGGGGAGGCCACCACATGCTTTACCAACCTAGACTTGACCATTGTAATTCTGTATGTGACAATCAGCCAGCATACAGAATGACAACAGGCGGGTGGGGCTGCTCTTTTGCTCCAAGGAGGAATGCGAGGAAGCCCCATCATGGAGTTGAGGCTTCATGCAGGGAACAGTGTTGTTCTCTGCAATGCCCAAAATTGCGGACAAAAGGCGTCGGTGAAAGGGATCCTCACGGACAACAGACGTGAGGTCCAAATTATGGACGGACCATGAAAGTTATGGATGGTTAGTCACCCTACATCATGCATAATCACATAAAGATGCACCCTCACATACACACACAGACCATCACGCACACATGCCACGTCATATGCACAGAGTAGGAACTCACATAAATCCATTGACTTAACAAGTTGCTAAAATAACACAAACACGCATACCTCTCACCGTCGCAAACCATAAATTTAAATCATATATGCTTAACACATGTGAAAATGGGCAAATATTTGGAAAACCTTTGTTATTGACTTCTATATTTGCTGAGTCAGCATTTTACAATGGCAGAAGAGCAAGTAGCCCACCTAGTCTAAAACAAAAAAAAATAAGACACCTTCCCCGCTCTGGGTGTGGTGTACACTCCGGCAAAAGTCTCTAATAAAATTAAAGCAAAAGCAAAAGACTTTGGAAAATGGAGCACTTTTGCAGCTTCGGGAAAGGACTATGGCGAATAATGAAAAACTGACCCAAGATTCTAAGTTTCTTAAATTTTCTTGAGAACACTCATCCACAGGCTAAACTACCTCAGTCGTATTAGACCAGAGCCAGTTCTATCAAAGCTGTGTTTTGAGTAAATCTATTGCAGGCTGCACAGCTTGTTATTAACGGAGAGGAATCCTGTCCCTTGTGCGAGAGATGAGACACCTGCATCCTGCAGACGCTCAGGAACACTTAAATCAGTTTGGATGAACTGACCCTGGCATATGCATTTGTTGAATTTCCCACATTGTTCACAAATATAAGTATGTTATACCAAATAGGATTTTTTTTCATTTGTATATTTCTGGACCCTTCCAGGTTTTTTTAGTGTACCTACAGGTATGGCATGGTAGAAGTATGTTCTGATAAATATCAGACGTCTTACATTAATACCTTTGGAAACCTTAATTTATCAATAGTTTCTGAACAAAACCAGAATGCCATGAGCACCTATTACATTACACAAGGTCACATTAGTTTGCAGGCACTGGAGATTAAGAGATTTGCCAAAATAAAACAATGTTTAAACCTGAATTTATTTTTTCTTTCATTGTGTGTTTGCTACTTTTTTGCATTCGTAACTACATATGAAATAAAGTCCTTACAGAATAGTTTGTTCTTCTTAGCCACCTCTTTGACCCTGCCACCACTCGAAATGACCCTAGCCCCCATAGCACTATTTGTATATTTTACACTTCAAGTCTGTAAATTAAAACCTCCTGGAATTGATCCAAAAAAGAAGGCCACACTTCCAGGCCATCCTCATTTACACTTCGTTGCTAAGGCATTTGCACCCCTCTGGGAATGCAGTCACGGACCCCAAGGGGGGGGGGGGGGGGGGGGCGTGCCTCTCTGCATGAAGAACTCTGGCAGGAGGGGGCCCAGCAAATGCTGTGTCGGTACAGAGGTGCCCATTATCATTCTGTGTTTGACAAACAGGCAGACAACAGAATGATAATGGCTGATAACAATCTGCAGGCCTTTCAGTTCACTGCTGTGTGAGCTGGGCCCCTACAGTGAGAGATAGAGAACTCTCAGGCTGCTTGCAGGGGGGAAAGCTTGCACCAACGCCAGAATTACGGACAAAAGGCGTCCGTGAAAGACTTCCTGATGGACAACGGACAAGAGGCCCAAATAACGGGCAGTCCGTGAAATTTACGGACGGTTGGCTGTTTCTTCTTTCTTTGTTGGGACTTGGAGGGGCATTGTCTCCTGCAGGTTTGGGCTGCTGTTGTGGGTGGGGGGTGGAGGGGGGGGGGGGGAAATTTACAGCATCTTTCATGTTGCTGAGAAAGACTTCTCTGTTCTGGTGCTACTCATTGGCAATATTTTAGAAATTTTTTGTGGACCACCCAAGATCTCGTCCAGGCAGATACATATACATGGCGAATAAGCTCATGAGACAAGTATATAACTTCCTAACGTGGATAAGCACATGTACATTCTGGCTTATTTGGATAGGCACAATATTAATTTTGCGATGCTCCAAGAAACACACCTGGATCCCTCTATCCCCAACACCTTCGCCTCTCGGTGGGTGGCCCACAGAGGCTTTGCAGCCTCTGGGGTGGAGAAGTATGGCTCAATGATTAGAGCGAAGTGAAAGAGAACAGGAGTGAAACCCATAAACCAAACTGGGACTGGGTATAGAGGATATATAGGATACAATGTCCCTCTAGGTATCAATGTCAAAGACAGTTTGAAAATTGAATACAATAAGTATTACAAGGAAGGAAACACAAGGAGTCTCAGTACATTTGTGAGAAGGTTATTAATCACCAATTTGTTGGAAATGGGAAGCACAGTTAAAAAGCAGCACTGTACATGAAAGACATTCATGAAGCAACCCAAATAACACTTGGTGACAAGGTGATGACAAAGTGAAAGTGACGACGCAAGTGAACGTGGTGAACAGCGTGGTCGGCGCAAAGTGATTAGGAACAATCAGAAATAGGCTTCACATTGAATATACATGATTAAAATGTTCCAATTTGGCACAGTTATGAGCCTAGAGATAGTGCGCCAAGAAAATCGTGCTGTGTTTGTCGACGGCGTTTCGATCCTCTGCGATTTGGGATCCTCTTCAGGACAGGGTTGACGATGATTTTGGAGTGCTGCATGGGGAAACAGTTAAATTAGGAGATCGGGCATGGAAAGGCGGTAGCCTAATTAAGGGGCACGAGTGTGAGCCGAGTGGTAGGGCAATTCACATAGAATGGAAGGGCCAGATTAATAAAGGGCCTATCAGTATTGGCGGTGGTAGGGCGCATGCAATTACTTGGAGTGAGTATGGAAAACTGGGCTAAGGTGGAGGACGGGGACAAGGAAGGTAAGGGGTAGCAGTGGCGTACCTGAAGTCAATGAGCGCTGACAGTGCGGGGGGTCAGTCGTCCAATGATTGTAGGTCCAGGCGATCAGGGGTGAAGCAGTGATCTTGGCCGGGGGGTCCAGGTCTCAACCTATTGAGCCGGTGTGGCGCCTGGAAATAAAGTCTGGATTAGGACGTGGTGAGAGATATCGGGCATACGAAGACTGGTGAGATGCCTCCGATATGGCGGTGTATCGGTAGGGGGTAGGAAGTTTACCTGAGTTAATCTGGCGCTGGAGCCGAATAAATCTGTGGCGATGGGTTCCCGCGAAGGAACACGGGTTGAATGCGGTTGTCAAAGTAAACCAGGAAGTAACCATTGGGAGGGGCGGGGCCACAAGGTATGGGAGGGCGTGGGAACGGGGAGGGGGAGGGGAACAAACGTAAGGGTAACGCCCATGGGCTGTTTCTAGTAACGTGAAGGAGTGGAAGGGGACGTGGGGTGGGTGGGGGAAGGGGACGGAACGTGCGCTGTGGACTCATGATTTAAGGGAGAAGTAACAAGTACACGTATTTTAAACAATCAAGGTCACAGTTAGTTAACATATGTTATAATTACATTTAGAGTTGAAGGCGCAGTGAGGTATGAGTAATTGCAAGAAAACCGCACAGGAGGTCGGTTAGTGTCTTAATAGGGCCACAAAATAAAACTGGTGGTTTCCGATATCATGATGAATTAGGCATGGGTCAGGTTCAAGAAGTCTGAATGAAGATTCAAGTGATGACCGTACTATTCCATTCATCAAAGGTGTTGAGGCCCCTGTTTACAGAGTCTGCAAGTGAGATCCATTTACATTCAGCTCGGTTTAGGAGTAAGTTTATGTTGCCACCTCTGGTAGGGAGTCTGAGATGTTCAATTACCTGCCACTGTAGGTCAATGTCTCGATGGCCTTTTTGAATGAAGTGCCTTACAAGGGGTGCTGAAAGAACCTGGCAATTGATTCGGCTTTTGTGCTGAATGATGCGCTGTTTCACCATTTGGGTAGTCTGGCCAATGTAGAGGAGATCGCATGGGCAGCGAATGGCATAAATCACGTTGGTAGTTTTGCAATTGGTGTGGCAAGTTAGTTCATGTCTTCTCCCATTATATATAAACTCTTTGGTGTTGTTAATGAGTTCACATACACTGCATCCTTGGCATTTGAAGTGTCCACGAATTGGTGTCAGGCCCCAGGCAGATGTGATGGTATTTTTGTCTTTTGCTGTTTCTGGCCACGTAATGGCATGTACCAAATGGTTAGCAATGTTGTTGCCACGTTGGTACGAAAAGAGAGGTATATCCTGGAATTGCTTTTCGGATCTTAGCACTACCCAGTTCTTTTTGATGATGGCACTTATTTTGTTGCTGTCTGGTCCAAAGGTGGAGACGAATGGGATCCTTGTCATTGATCTCTTGGTTTTAGGGACCAATAGATTTTCACGATGGTAGTACCAGGCACGTTTCTTGACTCTGGTGACCAGTCTGCGGGGGTATCCTCTATGTATGAGTTTGTTCACCAGGATGTCTGCTTCGCGGAAGTAATCTTTTCTCCATTTACAATTACGTCTAATGCGTAGAAATTGTCCAAATGGCAATCCATCTTTGAGGCCTCTGGGATTATGGCTTGAATAGTGCAACAGGGTATTGCGCTCTGTGGGTTTCCGATAGAGAATGGTGCCCAATGTGCCTTCCTCGGCATGTATGATCACATCCAGGAAAGGTAGATCGTTTGCTTTATATTCACTGGTGAAATTCAGATGTTCTTGACTGTTGTTGAGCCATTCAATGAAGGGTGTTAAATCATCGGGGGTACCATGCCAGAGGAGGAGGATGTCGTCAATGTAGCGACGCCAAAGATCCACGTGGTGGAGGTAAGGATTGGCCGGGTTGAGAATTAATGATTTCTCCAAATTATGGACATAGAGTATTGCAAAGTTGGGCGCAAAGCAAGCACCCATCGAGACACCTTTGATTTGTAGGTAGTATGTCTCGCGATACAAGAAGTAATTGTTTTGCAGGGCAATTTGGAGTAAGTCCATGATAAACTCCGTTGGGATTCTTGTCGGTTGTGGTCTAGTTACTAGCAGATCATGGATAGTAATGAGGTCCATAGTATCTCGTACATAGGTGTCAGTTAGAGGGACAAATTCCTTGATGATGGCGTCGATAAATTTGCCCAGGGGTTCGAGGATTACCACCATTGAGGATAAGGCCTTTGACACTACTTCACAACTCATGGTCAGTTTGGATATACAATGTAACAATCAAGGACCCCCTGTTTAGAAAAATAATCCGTAATACAGGGAAATAATCAATGTGAAAGAGATAACCTGGTATCAACACACAAGGAGTAAGGGAAAATGTATGAAAAGCACACAACTAAAGTAATTAAAAAGTAGAATTACATTTATTGTAAATATAAACTCATTTCATATTAAAAACATTGAATAGAAATAATTCATAATACGCAAACAATTCTATGAGTAACTTAATAGCACAATAATCATATACATATATCACAGTTACAAAAAGCAATTTTAAAGTTAAAAAACAAACAAAATTAGACAGTAAATCACAATTATTGGGAGAATTTCATAAAAAATATGGTGGCAAACAATGTGAGTCGACGCGCGTTTCGGCGTTGTAGAAAACGCCTTCATCGGGAGCCACAGAACAAGCTGAAAAACATATTTAAAAACAGAATTAAAAACCAAATGGTTACATTCCTAAGTTTAAATTTAACAGTAAGAGAAGTATCAAACTGCTCTCAATTGTGCTTTCATAACAATAAACCCTACTCGTGTAGCTAGAACATACACCTACACAAGGTACAGACTAATGGTTTAATATTTGAGCAGTGGTTAAAGGGCAAAGTGCCCTAAAGTCGCAACAGGAATTACAACAAGATGGAAATTGAGATTCATACTAATGAAGTTTAGCAGCCTTTAAAGGCTGGTAAACTTCATTTTACCAACTGCTACGGGAAGTCAGATAATATCGTTGATACTGCTCCCATAGGTTAATGCACCCGCCTGTGATTTTAGAATAACGGTAAGATACGGGCCCACTTGGCACCTGAAGCCCGTTTGGCCACATCTATATGGCTAGCTTACATCCACTTACTGTGAAATTTAACAACTGCTTCCATGCTTCTTTCCTTATTACAGACGCATTGCGGGTTTCATATATTACCAGAAAATAAACGAGTTGCATCGCTTTCTTGCAGCCGTTTGAGAATACCATTGCTCATACCACCAGAGTTTTTAGGTAAGGATAATTCAGAACAATCTAGTTTAGTCCAGAACACCATTATTATTTTTCTGAGCCTGGTTATTATGAATTAATTTGGAGATGTGGGACCTTTATTAAATCCTGCATTTAAGTAAAGTCAATAAAGTGAAGGGCTCCAGTTATTGCTCTCACGGATTTCATCCCTTTATCAGATCTAATTCAAATTCAGACTATGACACATACCTGGAATTCCCATTATTAAACGGATTATTAAAATACAGTTTATTATAACTGTATACTAGTGATTTCGAAAACATATATGGTATGTAGAACAGTATCTTTCAGGATTTTTTCCATCCCATTAACTACTTATCTAAATGGACATTGACTTTCAAAGTGAGACCCATTTACGTAGATAGACATTGATTTTTAAAGTGAGACCCACAAATAGTACTCTGGCTGATTATGGAGGCTGCTCTCAGACGCCTTTATTCCCACTGGTGACTGACTAAGAATTGTAGTTCTCTACACATATGATTGTATCATCATTTGGATTTGATAGTATGAATCACAATTTCCATCTTGTTGTAATTCCTGTTGCGACTTTAGGGCACTTTGCCCTTTAACCACTGCTCAAATATTAAACCATTAGTCTGTACCTTGTGTAGGTGTATGTTCTAGCTACACGAGTAGGGTTTATTGTTATGAAAGCACAATTGAGAGCAGTTTGATACTTCTCTTACTGTTAAATTTAAACTTAGGAATGTAACCATTTGGTTTTTAATTCTGTTTTTAAATATGTTTTTCAGCTTGTTCTGTGGCTCCTGATGAAGGCGTTTTCTACAACGCCGAAACGCGCGTCGACTCACATTGTTTGCCACCATATTTTTTATGAAATTCTCCCAATAATTGTGATTTACTGTCTAATTTTGTTTGTTTTTTAACTTTAAAATTGCTTTTTGTAACTGTGATATATGTATATGATTATTGTGCTATTAAGTTACTCATAGAATTGTTTGCGTATTATGAATTATTTCTATTCAATGTTTTTAATATGAAATGAGTTTATATTTACAATAAATGTAATTCTACTTTTTAATTACTTTAGTTTTGTGCTTTTCATACATTTTCCCTTACTCCTTGTGTGTTGATACCAGGTTATCTCTTTCACATTGACAGTTTGGATATACCTCACAGAGAAGGCCTGCAAGTTATCCATGATCTGCTAGTAACTAGGAAGTTATGTCAATATGTTTTCTTTACTGCTTGATGGAGCTGAAAGGGAGGAGGCCAAGAAAAAGAAGGATTAGATGCTCCCGAAGGAATGGGCAAGTGAATTGCAGAAATATAGGATTGAGGAGTCTTTGATTAATTGGGTGAGGGGCTTCTCAGTTTACATGGCAGTTATGACGGAACGGTTCCCAAGCCTAAAGGCAGAACTGGCATGCTACCAGAGCAGGATCACTGGGGCACATGACAAATATGGTGAGATAGGACGGTAGGAATATGATAAAGATTTTAGAGAGCGAAGGCTTCTGATCCTGCCCTCACATGGGACAAAATTGACATGATTTTGTGGTTAGACCACTTGGGGCAGAATGCACAAGACAGTGCCAAGAGCCAGTCCTTTCGGTCATTTCCCCCCCACTAGCTCCACCTGCGAGGGAGGGAAAAAAGGGCATGATGGGATTTCAACAGGCGTACATGCACTAGGGCTGCAAGCATTTGTAAGTTCAAGCACTCATGCTCTTTCTGTGGCAATACATCCCACCCCGAATCCAAGTGTTTTAAGAAATCAAAGAATTGGGGGAAAAGAAGCAAGATTGATGGTATTACAGTTACTAAAGCCTGTTCTCCCATAATAACAAGTGCCTTGATTCCATGGTTAAATAGATATAATTGCCCTTCATCTGCCAGGTTGTTACTAGAAGGTTTCAGAGATGGTTTTAGGATTCCCGCTCTGATTATGTATGGTTCACCCGAATGCAAGAACCAGTTCTCGGTGATGGCCAATCTAGGGGTGGCAGCAGAAAAAATGGAGAAAGAGCTGCCCCTGGGCAGAATTGCAGACCCATTTGGCAGCATACCAGTAAAGACTGTTCTCCGCTGGGGGTGGTCCCTAAAAATAGAATCTGGGGAATTTAGGTTGATTCATAACCTTTCTGCACCTAGGGGTCAATCCCGGAATGATGCTATTGATGACGAGCTGTGCACCGTCAAGTACTCATCCTTTGATTAGGCTGTTTAGATGCTCAGGGGTTTGGGCCCTAGAGCACTGCTAATGAAGTCAGACATTGAATTAGCATTCCGCTTGTTGCCAGTCCATCCTTTAGATTTTCATCTTCTGGGTTTCCAATTGCAGGGGAAGTACTACATGGATAAATGCATGCCTAAAGGTTGTTCGGTCTCCTGTGCTTACTTTGAAAAAATCAGTTCCTTTTTGGAATGGGCTTCTAGACAGGTGACAGGGCACCAGTATGTTTTGCATTACCTTGATAACTTCCTTTACCTGGGAGCACCAGGCTCCCAGGAGGGTGGGTTGGCACTGCGGGAATTCTTCGCGCTCATGCAGGTTTTTGGGGTACCACTGACACAAGGGAAGATGGTTGGGCCATCCACTCTGATCGAATTCTCAGGGATAGAAATGGACTCTGCCCAGGATTGCTCACGGCTGCCAAAAGAAAAGATCACAAAGTTCAGGTCAGCTTTGCAGCAATGCTTGGCAAAAGAGAAGGCTACGCTGCATCAGCTACAGCAGACCGTGGGTCAGTTAAACTTTGCTTTGTGGGTTATCCCTATGGCACAACCATTCTCACGATCCATCTCACAAGCCAGGTCAGGTCTCAAAGAGAAACACCATCACACCAGGCTGTCCGGCGAGGTTAAGTAGGATATGTCGATTTGGATGGCATTCCTGTGTGACTTCAACGGTACAGTATTATGGCCCGGTCCACTCACACCTTCCCCAGAGTTAGGTTTTATGACTGACTCTGCAGGTAGTGAGGGTTTCGGAGCTATACTAGGTACTGAGTGGGTGGCTCAGCGCTGGCCAGCATGGTGGGTTCAAAACGGGCTAAGATGCAACATTGGGCTTTTAGAGCTGTTCCCCATCTATGTGGCATTGACGGTTTGGCCAGAGCAACTGAGGAATCAATCAGTGTTTTTTTGGTCAGAAAACATGACGGTAGTAGAATGCATTAATCAATGGGCAGCAAGGTGTAAGATGATCCTAAGTCTGTTGAAGGAAATAATTCTGTTGTGTATGAAACTGAATATACAATTTAGAATTAAGCGTGTCCCAGTTATGTTAAATCATGCTGCTGATGCTCTCTCTTGCTTTAAGATGCAGGTATTCAGGACGCATCTCCCAGCAGCGGCAGAGAACCTGACACCATTCCCAGAACAGCTTTGGGAACTTGGTGCCCACAACTACCGGACCTTGTGGCAGCCAGCCTAGCACCCAGAACCAGGAGTACATACGAAGGGGCATTTTGGGCTTACTGCAACTTCTTGGGGACAGAAAGGGGGGGAGGTGGCATGACACTGGGTCAGTTTTCTCTCTTACCTGGACTCAATAAAAGATATGGCGCGCTCAGTGGCAACAGCAAGGTGTCATGTAGCAGCTATCTCTTTCTTCGTGCAAACAAGGGGTAGGAGGGATTCCACTAATACTTTCACAGCGAAGAAAGCTTTGAAGGGGTGGCAGCTGGGCCCAAGGCGGCCAATTGGGGTTAATACCTTGGCCTTTATACTTGGGATTCTGGGTCAGGTTTGCAACACTGAGGCGGCAGTTTTCTTGTTCAGCGCCCCCTTTTCACTGGCATTTTACGGCGCTTTTAGAATTGGGGAATTGGTCTCAAAGAACAAAGAGTATGGGCAGGGGGGACTAGAGTTTAGCCATGTCAGGATCCACACTGACTCCTTGTTCATATCCATTCAGAGATCTAAGACCAATCAGGAGGCCCGGGGAGAAGGGGTGGTATTGCATACGGCACAGGGGATCTCTTTCTGCCCTATCACCAACCTAGAGGCTTTCTGGGCGCGCAGGCCAAAGGGGGCGGGGGCCATTATTAATTCATGCTGATGTTACCCCGCTCACGGGATTTCAATTTAAAAGGGTCATGGATATGGCAGTGCAGAAGGCAGGTTTGAACCCCAGCAGTTTTGGAACACACTCATTCATGATAGGGGCTGCCACCGAAGTGGCAGCAAGGGGTTTCACTAAGAGTGAAGTGCAGAGGATTGGCAGGATTGGTGGTCTTCTAATTGCTATAAGCGCTATGTGCGGCTGCATAGGCTATAATATTTGCACAGATGGGTTTTGCTGATGCTATGTTCTTTCTGTTCAATTAAGAGTTTCTCAAGCCTGTCACACAAGAGGGAAACTGGCGGAGGGTCAGCAACAGTCTGGATCTACGCAGAAAAAGGTGCACGCCTGGGACCAGGGAACACGCAGTCAGTGGGTCATTGGTCATCTGTATGTGAAACGCTTGCACACATTTCTTCTTTCAGGCATTTACGAGAAGAGGGCAAGACAGGCTGGTTTTAGGGTATCCTTCCATGGGCAGGGTGGACTGCGCTTTAGCCATTTCAGGGGCCTGGTGTTAGATCTGCTGGACAGGGAAGGGGCTTGCCCTAGGGTTTTTATCCTACACTTGGGAGGGAATGATCTGGTACATCTGGGTAGGCGAGGTCTGGTTAAACACTGATCACTGAAGTGGGTTGGTTGACACGGCTATGTCCGGGGTCCATCCTGGCGTGGTCACATGTGATTCCAAGATTCCAGTTGCGGGGGAGAGTCTGTGAGGGCATTGAACCACTCAATGAAAAGGATGAATAACAAAATGGATAGGTTATTCTGAGCCCCACATTTACAGACGATCGCCCATGGGTGCATCAAGGGGGAGCTGTTCTTCTTAAAAGACGGTGTCCACTTGTCCAAGTTGGGTAATGAACTCTTCATGGAAAACCTTCTGGCTTGGTTAGTTGGGTCAAGGGACAGGGCATGACCTTTGGTTGAGTGATGCGGGGGACCTGATAGTCGGGCAACTATGCAGGTAAGGTCATGATTGGTGAGCTTAAATTTAAGGTCCTTAGCGGGCGGCATGATTCTTTAATGAGGTCGCCCAAGGGGGAGGGACAAGTGGTCTCTCATGGAAGTCCAGGGGCAGTTACAGCCGGTTGGCTGGAAGGGTGCAGTGGGAGGGGAGCTACGCTTTCCAGTAGGCTGGTTGGCCACCCTACACGCACACAAGGGTGCAAGTAAACTGCATAACTGTAAGGGACCCTTATGGAGATAATCGGTGGGGCGTGATGGGTGCTCGGGGGGGGAGTACCCTCCTGGTGAATGGGCCCACTGTTGTGTAGCGTTTTAGGATCCAAGCGTAATTTACCGATTCATGCCCTTATATAGGCATAGAAATCATAACCATATTTAGACATAGCCCATCCAGTTCAAATACAGGCATGGCTGCTTCCACTGGTTCCAAAAAGCCTCAACGATTTCTTGGAATACTCGGCTTTCTTGAATATTGATTTGTCCTAGAAATCAAGCATTTTCAAAGAACTACCATTCCCTTGGGGTTCTTTGGTGACGTTATTATGTCCGACTTTACATCAAACAAGACACCTTCAAGGTATAAATATGCCTACACTTGCCCTAGCAAATGCACTGTGGTTTGGAGCAGTTCGACTATCTACTTCCCCGACGCAGCTCGCTACAGCAAGTGCTGAAGGAAGCCGACCCTCTAGCTGACGCACTGATCAAGCGGCTGCCTTTCTCTCGCTGAGAATCCAGCTCCAGTGTTTCCAAGCTTCCCTCGCGGGGTGCTGGCAAATCGAGTCCGAGACAGAGATACCAGACCTCCGACATTCTAAAACCAAGGTACGGAGCTAATTAGACCCTAAGAGAAATATTGGATAGATTCTTGGCAAAGAAACTAAACCTGACCTACACCATACTTACTTCTTCCCTCGTATTAGACTTAGGTTAGGTACATTGGGGTAGGCGTATTTTAGAAGCACCAGTTGAGTACTTTTTAGCCTTTGTTATTTTTATATATATTTATGGCTTAGAAACCATACCATGCTTTTACAGTATTATTTTATAATACTCTTCTCGCTGTACGCATTATACTTTACAGCCAGTATTACGATTGTAGCAGTTAATTTCTTTTGCATGAGAAAGAAGACTGTTCAATAAATCATTTTATTGAAAACGGCCGTCTCTCTATTTCTCTGCTCCTCTGTTGAAATGAAGCATGCACGATTGACTGAGTAAAATATCTATCTATTGTTTCCACAACTCTGAAGATATGTTTTATCTTGGGGAAACAAAGTTGTCATGTTTATGCGTTTGTCAGAAACTAATCCCTTCTTGTGTATTCGAGGACGTTTCTAGGGACCTCTTAGCTAGCTGGCACTCACAATTAAGTCTAATATATTCGATCGAGACCTAGTCGACCTAAGTCCTACGTCAAATTTATAGGATATGTTATTCCAATACGCAGAGCCTATTGGGAATACAGGACCTACACTACACCACTTGCGCATGCACACTTTGGTTGGAGTGCGGGCATAGTTTGATCAGGATCGGGGACCAGTCATTGACCTTGCTGTAGGCTCAAATTGGGATATGCAGAAAGGTAATGTTATTTTGATTATTGAATGCTTACATTCGGAAAGAAATGTCTATGTATTAGAAATATGTTAAGGATAGCAAACAAGACATATATACCTATTAATGTAATCAATGTAATACACTGGACTTCCTGGGTATTGTGTACATAATGTATATAAATGTTTTTTAATTTTAATTTTTAATTTTAATTTTAATAAATATGGCCGGGGTTTACCGATCCTTAATTCAAAAATCCCTTGTGATGATTGACTTGTCGCCTTAGCTCTAAATGGGAGTCGGTCAACTTTGGCACCGGGAAAGGGGCCATCACTAGGGGTTGTAAGTCAAAGGAAAAGGGGGTCTAGGCTGTACCTGGCCATATTGGCCTAGTGTCGACCGCTTTTTTCATACAGCGCAAGCCCCCAGGGGAGGAATTGTCACTTTCACAGCGCTCCAATTTATTATGCCATTTCAGCTCACCTCCAGCCATTTACATGGACACCCATCCACGTCAGGGAAGTTCAGTTGAGTCTTCCCATACCGCGTTAAGAGAATCAGAGTGAGTGGGGACCTTCCTTTTCAGGTATTTTTTCCTTTGATCCTGTTTTAAATGTTTTGGTGAGTGCATTTCCAGTATTCCTATAGGTTTATATGTTGTTTTTCCCTTCTTTAGGCCTCCATTTTTGCACTCCTGCAGAGATTCAGCAAGGAGATTAGTTGCCAGCTTTTACTCCTCCTGGAGTTGTAAGTTAGTCTTTTCCTCCACTGTTTTTCGACTTGGGCCTGAGATTTTTTCTTGAACATTCTTTCTTCTCTATTCATTTTTGCTGGCATAGCTTCTCATGCATGTGTTATGGAGCACACCTCTTTCTAGTGTCGGGCATACCAGTTTCAGGCTGTATGTTCGCTTTTACTTTCTTTATTGTTTCAAGTCATGTTGTACATAGCGGTGGCTCTTTTCTGTGCACATGGTGGTTCTGCACATGACCTTGCATCAATTTTTGCACACTTCGTGTGGCTAATTAAACCAGCACATTTCTGTGTGTACTGGATACAGCAACGGATGGTGTATAGTGAGTTTATGCTTTATATTATTTTGTAGGTTGGTTCTTCCTTGCACCCAAGTCCTGATGAGGCCCGAATGCCTGGGCCTAAACGCGACGAACCCACAGAACCGAGGAGTCCACCGGTACCTGAACACCAATAAAGAAATTGGTTATACACATTACAGACTTATTAGAGGATTGACTCTCTCCCTCTTGTGTTTATGGGACTACCTCATGGTTGAATTGCTAAAAAATATGGAGCAATCCCTTATTTTTAAGAATGGTTAGGAAGGAATAGGAAATAACTTGTCCAACTTTTGATGTTGTTGTTTTGTGATTTTGTGTCCCACATGTTGTCTAAATGGATAATGAATTAAATAATTAATTAAAAGATATTGAAACTTGTTTCAATTGGATTTGGAGGTGGCATGTAACCAAATACTCAGCTTAATTAATATTTGGGATTTTGTACAAGTGAGAAGAGGCTAAGGGGTCTATTAGGATGGTGTTCAGATGGCGGCCGCTCAGACACTCGTAGCGGAACAGGCCCATGTTGTGTGGAGAACGTGGTAATGTACCCCGATTGCTCATCAAGCTCCAGTTGATAGTACCCTTTGCACAGGTCCAGCTTCGAGAATTGACATGCACCAGTGAGACAGCTTATCATATAATTTAGGTGTGGCCCAGGGTGGCGTTCTCTCTCAATGGCTGTGTTTGGTATCTTCACGTCCACGCATATGCAAATCTTAGAGGTGTTCTTTTTCGGAACTGCCACTATTAGAGACATAGAGGGAGTCGGTCCTTCCACAGGCTTAGTGATGTCTTGTGCTAGTAGACACTGTATTTCCTCTTCGACCTGAGGTTGTAGATGTATGGGCACTCATCGATGATGCTGCGCCACAGGTTTGACTGCCTCGGTGATGTGCAATGTTATTTGTTTCCCTTTTAGTTTTCCTAGGCCTTGTAGTATGGCTGGATGTTCTTGTAGAATGTCAAATTTCTCTGACATGTGGTACTTCATGGCCAGGAAGCCCATTACCTGCGCCGTGACATTGCTCAGAAGGCATGGTGCTCGGATGTCTCCCCTTAGCACACGTATCTCTTCTCTGCATGACCAGTGCTTGTACGTCAGTGTTTCTATGAACTTCCTCATGTTTTCCACCGGCTTCTTCGAGCCCCAGGTGAAAACATTGACAGTAGATTCTGATAGTGGCTGTCTTATCTTCATTTCTCGTACTCCAACATGCATATGATGTTGCACGTGGCCCCACTATCAAACACGAAACGTTTGCTGTGGTCTCCTACTTCAATCTCCACTGTTGCTGTTTTTTTGATCTGATGCTTCTCCACAGTGTTAATGTGCTCTGGCCTTTGTTCCTCTGTCGGTGCATCTGACATCAGATACAGTTGTTTTGCTTTTTCTGACGCAACTGTTCCTTCGGATTCATCTGAGGAGCTGCGATTTGCCGTCTCCATGTGCCTGGCATACCTGCTCGTTACGGCTTGTGGTCTTGCCGGTTTTCCTCGCTCACTTCTGAACTGTCTACTTATGCAAGCACTCGCAAAGGGATTCTCCCTGTTGCATTTCCTGCACTTCTGGCCCATTGCCGGGCATGTACTGCGTTTGGGAAGTCAAGGCAGCTCCAGTAGCACGTTCTTTCCTGTTTTTTTGTTGGTCGTGGCGGTGTGCTGTCTTCTTTCTTGTTGCCTTCCATTACGTGGTTCGCTTGTTCTGCCCTTCTATCTTTGCCAAGCTCCATCTCTTTGGCATGTATCGTTGCTCTTGCTTCTGCTCGGGCCATTGTTAGTATCTTCTCCAGCGTAGTTGGTTCCTTTAAAATATGTTGCAGAACTCCACGGACTGGCAACTTTCAATGATGCGCAGTCATATCGCTTGTTCATTGTAGAACTTGTTAAACTCGCAAGATGTTACTAGCTTTCGCAGTCTTGTTGCAAAATCATCCAGGGACTCCACTGCTCGTTGACAATCGGTGTTAAATGTGTACCTCTCAAAGTCGATGTTTCTTTGCGGGTTGAACTTCTCTGTGAGGAACTGTATCAGTCCCTTGTACATCACTGTTTTGTCGCTGGGGAATGTTGTGAGCAGGTCCTCCACTTCAAGTCCTACAAAATTAAAAAAGAAGTCAACGTGTTTTGCCTCTGCGATGTCTGTGGTGTGCATGTAGCGTTTGATTTGCCAAATCCAGTGTTCCCACCTGATGCCTGTCTGTGGTTCCGATAGGCTGAATGGTAGTGGTCTGTGAAATATTGCCTGTGTTCTGGTCTTGTCACTTTTGTTGGCCATCTTCCCTCTTTTCCTTTGTCTTTCCATCTTCTTTTTGTTATGCTGTGTTCCTTCTTTCCTTTTTGTGTTGCAATTTCCCTTTAGTTCTTTGTTTTCTCCTTTTCCTATGGCTTTTTGTCAATGCCTGACTTCAAAATGGCAGCCTGGCCCTCTCCAGCCTCTCATTCACTGTCCCGCCCGACTCTAAGATGGTCGCCGGTACTATTGTGGGTGAGATATGCTATCTATTGCATTGCCTGACTTTAAAATGGCCGCCGGGCCTTCCTCAGCTCTTCATTGGCTGTCCTGCCTGACTTCAAGATGGCCACAACCTCTTGTGAGATTTCGGGTGAAATCTCAACGCGGCATGCTCAGGCTCTCGTAAGACTCGTTTAGTCAGCTGGCAGCTTTTCCACGATCGGGTGCTTGTTTTTGCACTTCCCTCACCTCACTCTCCTTGATGCGGCCGGGGTGAGCTACCGATTTTGCAGTAGATGCCGCACATGGACCAGGGTGGGCTCCTGGCTCTGTTTCCTTTGCGATAGGGGTGGGCTCCCGATTTTGCATCCTGTCTTCTTTGGGGCCCTGCAGCTCCTGGTTTCGTCTTCTTCTGTGGTTGGATGTACTCCCGATGTCATCTCGTTGATCGGCGGACGAGGGTGGGCTCCTGGCTCTGCGTGGACGTGGTGGCGAGGTAGTTTCTTGTGGTGGCTCCGGATCTCAACCTCGTCGCCAGTTGTCATCTTCTTTGAATTAAGCATGGGCGTATTTTGCGAATTCGCAATTCGCGAATTTGCAAATTTGCAAATTCGCGATCTGCAAAATCTGCAAATTTGCGGATTCGCGATTTTGCGGATTGTGTGGGTAAAGGCCGGGTGGGAAAACGGTGCACATCGCTAATTTGAGGGGCAGGGCCAAACGGGCGAGGCTTATATGCGAGTTCACATGCCTCTTGTGTGCATAAAAGGACAGGCACGGATCAGAGAAGCTCGTGGTCACAGGAACTGCACAGGGATTGAGCTCGTGAAAGTCAATAATGCAAAGGCCTCCATCAAGCATCATAGCTATTTGTCGACGATAGATATGGGGAGAACGCACACCTGCCCAGCCTCTACAAAACTCACATTTTGGGGGGGGCTGATTAACTTTGCCATCACACCAAAGAGCGCCGGAGTCCCTGGAGTGAGCTGTCCATCAAGTGGGTAAAGGGCGCGAAGACGGTGCACACCACTAGTGTGTGGGGAGGGGCCAAACGGGCGAGCCTTATATGCGAGTTCACATGCCTCTTGTGTGCATAAAAGGACAGGCACGGATCAGAGAAGCTCGTGGTCACAGGAACTGCACAGGGATTGAGCTCGTGAAAGTCAATAATGCAAAGGCCTCCATCAAGCATCATAGCTATTTTTCGTCTATAGATATAGGGAGAACGCACACCTGCCCAGCCTCGACAAAACTCACATTTTTGGGGGGGCTGATTAACTTTGCCATCACACCAAAGAGCGCCGGGGTCCCTCGAGTGAGCTGTCCATCAAGTGGGTAAAGGGCGTGAAGACAGTGCATCCCACTAGTGTGTGGGGAGGGGCCAAACGGGCGAGCCTTATATGCGAGTTCACATGCCTCTGGTGTGCATAAAAGGACAGGCACGGATCAGAGAAGCTTGTGGTCACAGGAACTGCACAGGGATTGAGCTCGTGAAAGTCAATGATGCAAAGGCCTCCATCGAGCATCATAGCTAATTTTCGACGATAGATATGGGGAGAACGCACACCTGCCCAACCTCGACAAAACTCACATTTTTGTCCTGTAACTATTTTAGGATGGCGCCGGCAAGCTGCCAGCGCCATCCTAAAATAGTTACTAAATTAGCTTCATCAGGAAGCAGTAATAGATAAAAACGAAAGCAGGTGCTCGAGCACCTGCTTTATTTTATCTATCAGTGCTTCCTGTTGAAGCTAACTTAGTAACTATTTTAGGATGGTGCTGGCAGCTTGACGGCGCCATCCTAAAATAGTTACAAGTTCAACAGGCTTGAACTTTTGCCCCCCAAATCCACCCCTCGCGGATTTCGCGGATTTTCAATAAATTCGCGGGAGTTCGCGGATCGCGGATTTTATCGAAAATCCGCGAAACCCGCGAGCGGAACGGATTTTGCGCACACCCTTACTTTGAATGACCCACACTGAGACTGGTAGGTGATAAGTTTGTTCTTAATTGGCTTGGTATCTCCGTGCCTACATGCACGTCTGTTCCATCTGCCTTCGTCCAGTAAAGTTTCCCGCTCTTCTCCCTGACCGGAAGTGGTGTCCAGTCTCTGTCCCCTCCCCTAGGTCCGAGTGCAAGGTCCTAGTGCCCCTGGCCCCAGGTCACTACATCTGGGAAGTGTGGGAGTCAGTTGTACACTGGGGAACACATAAACTGTGTGATCCTGCACCAATATTTCACATCCTTCAACAAGTGGAAGCTACGAACCGTGTTCGAAAAGAGGCTGTCAAGAACAACATTCGGGTAGTCTTAGTCTAACCAAAACACTAGCTGGTGAAACTTAAAGTTTTTTCTGGTGCATGGCCGTACAGTGCCCTGCCTTGAGGTGCAACCGGCTGTAGGAAGAGTCTTAATGCTATTTGAAATAGAAAAACAACATGCTTATAGTTGCCCGAGGATAGAAGAGTACGTTGGGGATACATGGCCGGCTGGACTCTCTATTTTTTGTGTTGCCAACTGCCTGCATTGGAGGGGACTGGCTTTCTGGGAGGCCAGTACCCAGAGAGCAAGAGCGCAGCAGACTGAAAGCCCCTGAAAAATGGAAACACAGACTTGGGAACCTTTTCATTGAGCATGGTAAGGTAAAGATGCCATTCCTGAGTCAAGTTCCACTGGCCTGGATGCAGGCAATTGTCTGGCGTCACAGAACCTTCAGGATGCATATCCAATCATCCATACCCACAAACAATGCCGACTATTCTCTTCTTTAAGCCACAGCTTTGCCCCCCCGAAACTCACTGACCCCACCTCCACTGCACTCAAGTTCACAGTTTCCATACTTTTATTTAGTGCACTTCTACCTCTGCGCAACAGTTACATTCCAAGAATATAAAGTGGGGTTATGGGGCAGAAAAGCCAGCTTCTTTGTTCCCCAAATGTTGATACACAAAGAACACTGCATTGCAGCTCTTAGTTGTTGTGTTCTACTTGTTAGGTCACGCCTGGGCAGCGTATGCCATGCTCTGCTAGGCATGCTGTACTTGAGTATGTAGTTGAAGCTCCACTCACTCTCCACCCATTTTTTCAATGGCTTGTGTCATTGTCCTTTGTAAATGCTGGATCTGATTCGTTGATAGGCTTGTTTGTCACTCCTTAGTACTGCCTTGTCTTCATTTGTAACCTCCCATGAGGACCAACCCTTTTACTTCTGTTGTTACACTGTATGTCTTATTTAGTCTGTAAGCACGATTTCTTTATTTTGTTTCTCCTACTGAAGGCACAACATGCTTTGCTGTAAGATTAAGTGCATCATGAGCGCTATCACTTTCAAAACAACCTGGGACAATGACGGCAGCCTCTTTAAAATTAAATAGGTCTCGCACTTACAAGTGTGTCAGCTATTGGCACTGTAAATATACATGGCTTTTATTTATGTATTAATTATCAAAACAGATTTATTAAAAGGCATTGTCATTTACAATGCCAATAGGTTAAATCCTCGCAAATGCGTGACCTATTGCATTACAAATGCTTGTTTAAAGAGAGCTCACACAGCCTGTCTTTTCTCCTTCAATCACTTACAATATTGTACCTGCTGCTGAAAACACACATGACCACTGACAGCACTGCACCTCGCCTCCTCTGTTCAATGAAGGTACTGCAGGTCTGTTATCAGCCAGTGCAACGAAGGGACAATAATAGCAGATGGATGTTCAGACATGCAGTTTGGGCTCCTTCCACTCATCACATGCCCACGTAGTGCGACATGCATTGCCCAGTCTGGCTAATCACACTCTGAGCAGCTCCTTTGAGTGCGGGCCTCTCGATTGTATACTTTATATTTTTAAGGTGACGTTCACAGTGCTGTGCTGGCCACAAGGGGCAGCAGAGGTGAAGTAATGAAGCAGGAAGCACAGCGAGGACCACAGTACAGCAGAGGGTAACTCCGCGGCAGACCGAAAGCCCCTGAACAAATGGAAACATGGTCTAGGGAACAATATTTCAGAAAGGCAATGTTTGTAGTTAGGATAAATTCCATCGACATAGTCAACAAGGGGCAGCCTGTGGAGGCACAGAGTGGGGAGGTGCAGTGCTCCAGAGCAAAGGCAGAGATGGTCTGAGGGGCGGGCTACAGGAGATGACACAAACGTGATGCAAGCGTAGGCTGGGTGACATGCAGCAGTGGAATGTGTTCACAAAACAGAATGGTAGGAACTCAAAGAATGCAGGGCTGCCCCAGGCCCATGAAGGGGGCCCTCCTAAGAGGGCGGCCCCCCTTAGTGCCACACAATGGCACACAAGTCAGCCGCACAGTGTTTTGGGACCCTCAGGGGTCCAACTGCCTGCGTCACTTCCAGGCAGGAGGGGGGTGGTCGCCCTCATTGTTCTGCAATTACAGGGTGATCCAGAGGCTGTAAGGTACAGAGGGGTACCCTCTTCACAAGCACCACAAGAGTGCAAAGGCCAAATATCCCCAGGGAGGTCCTCGCGTTGGACCCTGCAGGAGCGACGGCGCCCCGTTAGTCCTACGGGCGGTTGTGGACATGAGCAATCGGGGGTTGCCTGCAATGCTCTGCCCCCTTTCTGGGGGGCGTGAGTAAGGGGGTGGACTGGCAGTCCACCAGAGGGAGGGGATATCCCCTCCCCAAATCTAGCAAACACAGGTTAGCTAGGGCCACGGTGTAATTCGGCTCATCAGGTGGGCAGGCGGCGAGGGGCTGCCTGCCCTGGGATCGCCCATAAGATAACCCACCATGTTGGCAATTGTGTTATGCAAATAAACCTGAAGCAATTTTCTCCACAAAGAAGGTATCTTGTCTGCTTATTTCTCTAGGATATTGCTGTGGGAGGGATAGGGGTGTTGCCGATATTGACAATATGACAGGGAAAAAGCTTTAGTTGTATCGAAAGCTTCAGATGAAAAAAATGAGGAGGTGAAGTTGACAGCAGCGAAATGGACTGCTAAAGGAAGAGGGGTCCAAGTGCCACAGGATTTGACGCCCTATTTACAGAAATAAATTAAGAAAAAAGGTGATGCCAACGGTATTCTCTTAAGGAAGGTTATTTGTCAAGCCAAATACTACTAATTATCTGTCTCATCATGTAGTACATTATATAATAAATATCTCATCTACTAGAATGTTCATCTACTAGCCATTACCAACAACTAGAACTAAAAAGAAAAAACCTACGAAACAAAAGTGATTCAAAGTTTTCTTTTAGAAATCCTTTTTCATGTTTTTACATCATACATACAATTCACGCAATATTTATTCTTGTGTGAAAATACTTTTCAAGATTTAAAAGCAATATATCTTGTTCAGAATCAAAGAACTCAAATATCTTATTGTTGTGGATCCTTAATCCAAGGGTTGTGTGAGAAGCCCAATAGTTTATATCCAACGAAAATCTGGCAATGTCTTTTCTTGGCCTTATTTCCTTCTTCGAACACCCAAAGAGCAAGGAGCATAAAGAAGCAAACAACAATGTCTTTATGGCTTCTAGTCAAAATAATGCTCCTAGAGATTATATCCAAATGATTTCCGAATCAAAGAAGAAGGTGTCAAAATAAATGGTAACTGTCGACGCGTTTCAGCCTGTCAAACAATTTCAGGCCTCATCAGGACAAAGGGCAACAATAATCTAACAGGAAATCCTAAAACAAAAACGTAAATAGACATTATCAGTAATTACTTCCTTCTAAGTTTTAAAACAATGAGACTGTATGTTTCTCGGACACAGGCACCCAAAGGGGCCACTCCCACTGTAAGAGGAGAGAATTCCTCAAGGTTCTGGTATCACAAGCTATTTATACACCGAAAGGGAAAAATGTGATAAGAAAAACCACCACCAAAAACGTATTAATCCTATTTGCACACATAGAGTGAAAACGACTCTTATGTCTTCGTGCTTACACCACCGTTGTCCATCATACCCGTGTGAATAAACCAAAACCAACAAAACCAACATGACTAACCATGTAGCCTTACCTACAACACAATGGAATTACCAATAGATAGCCAATTTCAATAAGGGAGGTCTAGGGCTTCAGGCGTAATTCAGGAATTGAATGGTCGCAAACAGGAAGGCATTCCTTTCCTCTGCACATCTGTGCTCATCCGAATTATATATGTCTCCGAATTTCATGTTAATCACCACTCGGGAAGTCTCAAAAAAACAACCTAAATAACCAGATGTCAAAAGACAATATCATGAAATGCCCTCAATTAATGTAATGCCGCTGGCCGCGCGACACGAAGGGGAGGTAACGCGAGACAGCGTCCTAGTGACACATGCCTCGCGAGCAGAACGTCACCAGCGCGACAGGCGGGGCGCCGCCCCCCCCGGACAGGTGGCCAATGCAGGCGCTGCAGGTAGAGGGTAGGCGGGCCCAAGGCCTTTATCTAGGCCAGCCTGGTTTCAGCAATCCCTCTTTCCCGCCGCGTGTGCTAAGATCTACTCTGCGCTGTTCCCGTCGTCGCTGTTGGTCGCTGTTGGTCGTCGCGTGTTTCATCCGTTGGGATCATCTTGGAGGTATGCGTGTTACCGGCCTCCCCCCGGCCCCGTCCCTGGGCATGACCAGGTTGACAGGGCCCAGTGGCTTGTCCACGGGGGGGGTTGCGGGGCACCTGGACGGCCGTAGTGGGATTGGCCCGCAGGGAGTGCGGGAATAGTGACGGCGGGTAATGTAGATAGGGTGCATTAGTAAGGATCGTCGGTCTAGCTGCGTGTCTTTTAGCCACGTCCTTATGCGAGGCTCGGGCGCTGGGCGAGAACCGGTGGGTAGAGCGGGTTTATAGATGGCACGGGGCGGCGCTGTTTTCGGCGGTGCAAGCTCCGTTCAGGAAGGCGGTAGTATGAGTTATGCACAGGGAAGCGAGGAAGGCGCTAGGACAGACGCAGGACGAATAAAGGCAGAGCAGCTACGAAAGACATGCCCTGGTGAACGCTAGCAGCTTGGTCCGAGGATGGCATTAAAGAGTTGTGGCGCTTGAATGCCCTATGTAAGTAAGAATGCGAAATTCAGTATGGGTTGGCAGGAGTGCTTTAGCGCTTCCCCGACAGCGGCAAATGCACGGGTATTACTGCATCATTAGTTATTGAGACCAGTGGCTCGATCGTAACACCTGACACACGTAACGTTCATCGGATGGCCGAACCTGGCGCCAACCGCATGGCCGGTAATGGCGGCCGGAATCGGAGCTGACGCACAGCGGCCGTTAGTAATAGGCTTCGGCTACTGAGGGTCTAAAATCGCGGGAGTAGGTTGAACAGTTTCGTTGGAACGTTCCAATTTAAATGCCCAATGTCATTAAATGTAAATTTTGTGCAAGTTGGCTCGCGTGTAGCAACTGACACGATTATGGTCAGTCGGAGGGCCGAACATAGCGCCAACCGCATGGTTGGTAATGGCGGCCGGAGCTGGCGTGAACGCACAGCGCTGCTGGGGCGCCAAATCGCGTGCCTTGGCAGATTAGCTCGCGTTCGAACGTGCCGAGTGGGTGAGCTATTGACTGACGATTTGAGAGTTGTTGAATATTTTAACTGGAAGCAATGACATAGAAATAAGTCAAGGTAATGAATTGCTCCTCAAAGCCCGTGACTAACGCTGGGAGGGCTCAACGCATTGGTAAGTCGGGAGTGAGTCGTCCATGCGAGCATTCCTTCGCTGTCTACTCTGTAGTTTTAATGTGCCGTCTACCTGCTCTTTAACTAATGAAATCCGTATTTAGGACTGCCCCATAGATATGGCCCAAACGAATCCCTAATTGGGTTCGAACACCCGCAGAATTGTGACCCGAAGGTAAATTAAATGCGCCAGACGCAGGCTTAAGCCGGTAAGATAGCTCGTTGGGTGAATGCGTTTGTGGAGGCAATAGGACTACCACAGTTTCCTCTGTAATGAAAGACCCACATGCGCCTCAGTAGGTTTGCAATTCATTGTGTTCCCAAGGTTGGTGTTTAACTCCTGCATCTCCACGCTGGCGTGCACAGTCTAAGGCACATATATATGTCCTAAGGGGAATTCCGTTCGAGCAGCTTGAAACGTGCTCGCTTCGTTTTGCGCTCTTCGTTTCCATGCCATCATAATTGTAAACGTGCAGGGGAAAGGGGGCGACTTTTCCGAGCCGTTAAGAGTTTCACACTCCGCCCCTTCTTACAAAAATCTTGCTGTCCTGACACTCTTATCTGCCTACCTGTTACTTCCTAGCCACTTGTCGCCCTCATTCGTCCCTGAAGGCTTGGTAGGGGTTGTAGGGAGAGTTATGGGTCAGGCAACTGCCCCTGAAAGGTGGGTCGAACTGCGATCGAGTCGGCATGCGAGTCCGCTGCCTCCTAAAAGTGGCAGGGATGGTGAATTAAAGATTTGACGTGCATTACAGAAGGCAAAAATAATGATTAGTCAATGAATCATATTTAGGGCATTAGCATAAGGCTCAGTCGCGTCAGCAGGAAGTATGACGTCAAGTCTCAGAGAGAATATCCTGGGTCCTAAGCGAGAGACAGACAGACAGACTGCCAGGGGCCTGCTGTCCAAGATTCGGGGTAAACCAGACACCCCCTCCAGTTCGAGCTCCTTTTATAATAAAACACAGCGCACGGGATGTATACACGCACACAAAGACACTTAGGGACGATACCATGTGAGCAAGGCCGTAGGTTGGAGGCAGACAACGTGCCAGTTGGTATGGTCTGGGGTAATAAAGTCACATTTCGACTGGCGCCTGGGCCCTTGGTGTTTCTCCTCAGAGGGGGAGCGCGGATTCATGGGCCAAGTGGAGGCACAACAGTTACGGTACATTAAATAGGTGTAGGCCTGTACGGGGGTTTGCTGCGGGAATTTAGATTAGAGCCATCCTTGGGGTGGGCCGTAACGTCGGTGTTCCCGCCTTCTGGACCACGCATTGTTAACGATATTCGCAGCAGGTCCGCCTTTCGCATAACATAGGGTAGTGTGTTCTAGGGTGTCGCCTTTATTGGGCAACTATGCGTGTCAGGGTATGGTGTTCTAAGGGTTGCCTTTCTCTTTGCTCAAGGCTGTGGTTAACACACTTATTATGCTCTAACTAACAGGTTGCCATTTCCCTCCACCTTTTCCGTTTGTAGGAGGAGCAAGTGTCGGGTTTATCTTCAACGAGGGCATAATCAAACAGCATCATCGGCACAGGGCAGTCAGGTGAGAGGGGCCGCTTAGGTAACGCTTGGCGGGGGATGTCGGGGTATGAACCTTTTCCTCCAACAGGACAGGACAGAGTCTTGTGCAGTCCGTTCAATTCATTTTGTTTTTCAGGTTACACAGGATACGCGGGGATTGCGGGCAGTGATCAGGTTGCCATATCCAAGGACGCCAGGTAATTTATTGGGCCATAAAACGTCACGTGCCGGGCAGCGGGAACGCATGTGTCGCAGTAGTTAGGACGAGGTCGTGTGTGGATACAGGAAGTAACTCGTGTTGTTTTACAGGTCCGGCTCAGTACAGGTTTGTCTTCGGCGCGGGCGGCTCTAGGAGCGCGGTTACAGCGGACGTTTTCGAGGAACATTCAGGTAATTATCAAATCGGGCACGCCATCGAGTAGTGGCGCGAGGGTAGCATTAGCCAGAAACATATTTGTTACGCTGAAGAAGGCCCAGGACTTAGTCCCGCCAGGGGTAGGTAGATGTTTAGCAAAATTACAGTGCTTGATGTGTACCTTTTACTTGTAGGGTTCAGGGGGCAGGAGCAGCCACGATGAGCTCCCGCGGTGACGCTTTGCCACAGGACGGATTATGGGCGGAATTCTTGGCTGTCGCACAGTCAAAGGGGCCGGCATGGGCACAGGGCTTTATCGAGGCTCGCCGTCTGGAGGAGGCGGGCGGACAAGACGCGGGCGACGACACACCGGGCACGTCAGGAGAGGGAACGCGTCGGTCCACCCGCAAAAGGAAAGCCACAAGGAAGGACTTTCCAGTCGCACCGCCACGTAGGATTGAGGCGGCTTCACCAGCGGTCCCGGTGGAGGTGGTGGTCAACACAACAAACACGGCAGTGGCACCCTCGCCGGTGCCTGTGGCGGAGTTGAATGACTTGTCCCAACTGGGTAAGACAATGGAGAACATGATGGGTTTGATGGCCATGTTCCAGAAGCGCTTAGACTCCATAACTGTGGCACATGAGAAATTGGCTCCTCTTTTGGGGGCGTTACCTTCTGACCCAGTGAGCCAGGTTTGGGCTCAAGCAGGGCCGCCGCCGTTAAGGGGGGGGTCGTCGGTGGTCATACCGCCACCCGTTTGTCTGGGTACCAACTCACAGGCATTGCAGGATGCCGTACCAGCCAGCCAACAGAGCACTGTCAACAGCGCTTCACAAACGGGGCCCAGTACTTTTGCGGCCGCCCCGCAGATTATCAATGCTATCAATTCACAGAGTGTATCGGCCGTCACACAGCAGATCAGTGCAGCTGCGGTTCAGCCGGGCACGGGTCATGTGTTTCCATTCACTGGAGCCCCACAGATGGTTAATGCAGTTAACTCACAGAATGTGTCAGTGGGGAATCAACTGAGTGTGCCCCCCAGTGTACATCAGAGTGGACCACCTGGTACACCGGTAATTATCCCCCAGACAGCGCCCCCGCTTGGCAACGTTTCAGGGTTGCATACCATTGGTGGGGTACTCCCCACAGAAGGGGTGGCTAGTGTTGGTCCATGTTCCGGGGGGGCTGTGGGTGGGGCGGCTCCTGGCCCAGCAATTGTGGGGACAGGGGGCGGGGCCACTCCGAGTCCGGCAGGTGGGGCTCAGCCGACAGGGATGGGGAAACAAGTGCCCAAGAATAAAGGGGGTTGTTCATTGGCAAGGCAAGTGCCGCAGGCGGCAAAGGAGGGCATATGGAGGAGGGAATACATAGACATCCTGACTTTGCTCATGCATGAGCACTCTGGGGCAGATACGAGAAGGATGGGTAAGAAGGAGGAGGATAAGGTCAAGTTCCAGCGGTGGCCAGATAAGACCATCGAGAATTGGACGGAGGCGTTCAATATCTTGGCGGCCATTATAGTACAGAAGGATCCGGGTCAAAGTGAGGCTTTAATGGAGTATGCCAATTCCATCCAGCAAGGGGCAAGAGAATCTGGGGGGATGGGATGGTTTTATTACGACCAGGAGTTCAGGAAGTCCATGGCCAGCTGCCCCGATATGGGTTGGGACCACACTGACATACAATTATGGTTCAAGCATATGTGCAGGACGAGTAATGGGAAGAAGGAGACATCACAGAGGTCACAAGGTGAGGGCCGGGAGGCCAAGCGTTGGGACCAAGATAGGAAGTGGGAACAATACCCGAGGAGGTCCTTTCAGCAGCCCTTTCGGGGGGGTCGAGGGAGGGGCTATGAAGCAGGCCCTAGGCGTTTCAATTCAGGGACTTGTAGGCTGTTCAACAATGGCGCGTGCACATGGGGGAGAGCATGTAAGTTCGCGCATGAGTGCAGCAAGTGTGGGTCCCAGCACGCAGCAATCTCTTGCACCACAGGCCAGAACACAACCACCAACACGGCGACGGTTGCAGACGGGACCAGGTAATGAGGTTATCCATGGGCAGACAGGTCCTTTAGGTAGGGATGAATTTGGTTCTGAACGTGATGTGGCATGGATAGGAGAAGACTTGGTTTCTAGATGTGATTTGTTAATCCCCCAGCTGGGTGAGGGGATGGTGCATTGCAAGGGTCCTTCCCCCATAAGACTGCTAAACTTGCTGCCATTACTTAGGGTATACCCTTTGAAAAAGGAGCGTGAGCTACTGAATGAGGGTTTCATGGATGGCTTCAGGATTCCGTACAGGGGCCCCCTGGGCCACAGGGATGCGCTGAACTTGAGATCAGCCAGGGATCTACCCCAAGTGGTGACCCAGAAAATACAGAAGGAGGTTGAATTGGGGCGGGTGGCGGGGCCATATCCTTCCCCACCCCTCCAGAATTTTCTAGTTTCCCCGTTAGGTGTTGTCCCAAAGAAGCAGCAGGGTTCTTTCAGACTGATCCACCATCTTTCGTACCCTGAGGGTAATTCAGTTAACCACTGGCTGGATGAAGGGGCATGTTCGGTCTCTTATTGCTCCCTAGACATGGCCATTGATTTGATCAGGAGGACAGGCAGGGGAGCTTGGTTGGCAAAAGCAGATATAGAGTCAGCATTCCGCCTTTTGCCGGTCCACCCAGACAGCCAACATCTGCTAGGTTTCAGCTGGGGAGGGGCACTGTATTTTGACCGTTGCATGCCAATGGGTTGCGCGGTGTCGTGCGCCCTTTTCGAGACTTTTAGCTCTTTTCTGCAGTGGGCACTCACGCACAGGCACGGTATTACACAAGTCACCCACTACCTGGATGACTTCCTCTTTTTTGGCAGAGACGGTTCGCAGGAGTGCGAGGAAGCACTGCGAGCTTTTGAGAACTTGTCGGAGCACTTGGGGGTTCCACTGGCACCAGGGAAGACTGAAGGGCCTGCACAAGTGCTGACATTCCTGGGCGTGGAGCTAGACACGGTCAATGGGCAGTCTAGGTTACCGGCTGACAAGGTTGCTGACTTGAGGCAGGAGATTGCAGCAATGCTGGGGAAGGGCAGCGCAACACTCGAACGTGTGCAGAGCTTGTTAGGCAAACTGAACTTTGCCGCAAGGGTGATACCAGCAGGCAAGGTGTTCTCACGCAGGTTGGCTAAGGCTACAGCAGGGGTTGTAAAGAAGCACCACTTAGTTCGCCTGGGCCCCGGGTTGAGGGCTGATCTGAACATGTGGGATGAATTTCTGAGTAATTTCAACGGTACAGTGATCTGGAGGGCCCCCTGGGAGAGCAGCCAAGGTATCTGTTTGTTTTCTGACGCATCAGGGAGAGTAGGATTTGGTGTCATATTTCGCGAGAAGTGGTGTGCAATGAAATGGCCAGATGCATGGCGTAAGAAAGGGGTGACAGCAAATATCACTGTTCTCGAGCTCTTTCCCATTGTAGTGGCAGTGCACCTATGGTCGGCGGAACTGGGCAACAGGAAGGTGGTGTTCTGGTCTGACAACCTTGCTGTGGTTCAGGCGATCAACGGCCTGAGTGCAAACTGCCCGTTGGTCCTTAGCTTGCTGAGGGAGTTGGTCAGGGCTGGGCTGCGACACAACATTGAGTTTAGAGCTAGACATGTGGAGGGTGTCAAAAATGTGGCAGCTGATGCTCTCTCTCGCTTTCAGCTGTCACGGTTCCGGGAGGCATGGCCGCAGGCAAGCAAGGAGATGACACCGTTCCCAGCAGTATACTGGCGACTCCTTCGGTGGGGGAACGCTTAAAGCAGATGGGCCAGCGTTCCTTGGCGGTATCGACAAGGAGGAGATATGCAGCCCAGCTGGATACATTCCAGGCAGTGACGAAGTACCTTGGTGCGACGGAGGGTGGTTTGATGGGACAGGTTGAAGGCTTTGTCGTATGGGCAAAGGAATCCGGCAAATCACACTCTTGGGTGTGCAGCCACCTGGCCGCACTCAGGCATGATACCAAGCTGAATGGTGAAGACGACCCCACGGGAGCATTTAGGATTAGGGCGGCACTGAAAGGCTGGGCGAGGGACGAAATCAGGAGCCCTGACAAGAGAGCCGGGATAGATTTCCCTACCCTGAGATGCATGATAGACACAATGCCTGCGGTGGCCAGTTCGGCCTTTGAGGCCCACCTGTTTGCAACTGCGTTCTGCCTGGCCTTTTTTGGGGCATTCCGGACCAGTGAGCTGGTGGTCAGATCCAAGAACGACAGGTCGGGGAGAGCACTGGACATGTTGGATGTCAATGCCAGGGATTCCCTGATACTATGGTTGCGCAAATCCAAGACTGATCAGGCTGGGAGGGGTGTTGAGATAACATTGCGCGCTTTCGAGGACCCCAGGTATTGTCCGGTGTCTTTGGCACGGGAATACCTGAGAATTCGACCGCTGTTGGCGGGACCTTTTTTGATACACGCAGATGGCACGCCTTTAACTAAGTTCCAATTTGAAAAGGTAATGGAGAAAGTGCTGGCAAAGGCAGGGTTGGCAGCAGCTGGGGATGGCAAAAAATTTTCCAGCCATTCTTTCAGAATTGGGGCAGCCACAGCTGCTTACAAGGCGGGCTTGGGTGAAGAAGGTGTCAAAAGGGTGGGGAGATGGTCATCAGCATGTTATCAAAGATATGTACGCCCATAATACAATGCAAAGCAATGCCGAGCTGTATGTTGCAATTTACATGTGTGGTGTCATTGAATTCTGGTGTGTTGTGGTTTGTTGTGGTTTGCAGTGAAGTCAGAATAAAGGCGTTATACCAGATGTGTCTTTTCTTTCAGTCGGCGTCTGCGTGTGGGTGATGGGGCATTCGTATGTCTCCAGACTGGAGCGATGGGCTGCATTCAGGAAATGGGAATTGACCTTTCCAAGGACACGGATTGTATGGATGGGCTCACCTGGAATGAAGTGGGATCAGCTTCAGCGTAGACTGGCGCAGGGAGTGGCAGCTGCAGGGGGACCTCCCAACATTTTAGTAGTACATCTGGGCGGTAATGACCTGGTTACAAGGGGGAGGAGAGCCTTAGTGGATACGATGCAGCGGGAATTCACGGCATTAGCAAACGAGTTGGGAGCAACGGAGTTGGTATGGTCAGAGATTGTCCCACGCAGGACTTGGAGAGGAGCGCGGTCACCGCAGGCCATCGAGCAGAGCAGGAGAAGGGTGAACAGGGCCATGCAGAAATTTACCGAAAGAAGAGGGATGGGTTTTATTAGGCATTCATTAATACAGGACAGGGCTGTGGGATACTATGAAAAGGATGGGGTTCACTTGTCTGAGACGGGTATGGATGTGTTTCTCCTTGACTTACAGGAAACTTTGGCGGCAGCAGGTTGTGTTTGAGATACGGGGTTAGGTCTAAGCAGAAGTGCTAGGTGGTGGGGGACTCTGGCATCGGCGGAGGCCTCATCCAGAGCTGTGGCGGAGTACAGGGCGATCTGGAAGCAGATGGACAGTAAGGGTACCTCTGCGGCAGAAGGAGACAGTAATACCTCTGCCTGGCACATTAGGGGTGCCCGAGCCAAAGATCTGGAGCCGAGGGGGTTCCAGGAAGCAACGTCGGCGCCCCGTTAGTCCTTCGGGCGGTCGGGGGGCCTAACCGACCGGGGGTGGCCTCATCGCTCCGCCCCGACAGGGGGGGCGGGAGTAACGAGATAAGCATTAAAAGTACTGCACCGTCAAGAGCATCGACTTACCGTGCAAGTTGGCTAATTAGGCAGGCGGGTCAGCGAGGGGCTGCCGTCTTGGATCGCCCGTAAGATGACCCACCTATCTGCTGTACTATGCAAATAAACCTGCACCCCGTTTTCCCACAAGCAGGTCTCATGAGTCTTCTTGGTGTGAATGTTGTGGGTACAAGTGGAGCGAGTGATGGCGGTGTGGGCACTATGCCGCTGGCCGCGCGACACGAAGGGGAGGTAACGCGAGACAGCGTCCTAGTGACACATGCCTCGCGAGCAGAACGTCACCAGCGCGACAGGCGGGGCGCCGCCCCCCCCGGACAGGTGGCCAATGCAGGCGCTGCAGGTAGAGGGTAGGCGGGCCCAAGGCCTTTATCTAGGCCAGCCTGGTTTCAGCAATCCCTCTTTCCCGCTGCGTGTGCTAAGATCTACTCTGCGCTGTTCCCGCCCTGGCCCAGACCCAGCGGCAGAGCAGCAGGTTGGTGTGAACAATTAATGGTCTTTTTTGTGTTGCAGGCGGAGTCACAGGGCGATCTGGAAGCAGATGGACAGTAAGGGTACCTCTGCGGCAGAAGGAGACAGTAATACCTCTGCCTGGCACATTAGGGGTGCCCGAGCCAAAGATCTGGAGCCGAGGGGGTTCCAGGAAGCAACGTCGGCGCCCCGTTAGTCCTTTGGGCGGTCGGGGGGCCTAACCGACCGGGGGTGGCCTCATCGCTCCGCCCCGACAGGGGGGGCGGGAGTAACGAGATAAGCATTAAAAGTACTGCACCGTCAAGAGCATCGACTTACCGTGCAAGTTGGCTAATTAGGCAGGCGGGTCAGCGAGGGGCTGCCGTCTTGGATCGCCCGTAAGATGACCCACCTATCTGCTGTACTATGCAAATAAACCTGCACCCCGTTTTCCCACAAGCAGGTCTCATGAGTCTTCTTGGTGTGAATGTTGTGGGTACAAGTGGAGCGAGTGATGGCGGTGTGGGCACTATGAAAACATACCATAATTAATCAGCCAAACTTATATACATGAAAAATGTGTCAGCTGGTACAGTCGAGCCTACTACACGGGGAATCTAGACTAATATAAAATGTCCCCGTGGTATAGACGTTTCTACATCATACACATAACATCTAACTACAATTCAGGCAGTGCTGATAATAAGTTCAAACGTGAACCTATACTCACTAATTGTGACTAAATCACAGATTTACCTGCTTGCGCTTGAAGATTAACCCTGCGCCGATCTTCCAAAACGCGACCGAGTCAATTGCTCCTTGGAGCTAATCCCCGCTTCCGGACAACGGAAGCCCGAGTAGGACAATTCAAAGTGAACGGTTCGTCTAACCGGATCTTAATATCAGGATACATAAAAACAAGCGACATAGAAAACAGACTGAAACTCGACCTCCAGGCCTCAACTAACATAGCTGCCATGAAAACACGCTCATTACCCCATTCGTACTGACTTTTCTCATTTATACAACAAAGATAATGAAAACCAAAAACAGAACGAAACAATTAATCTTATAAAAGGAAAAAAGAGAATTTAACCCAATACCTAGTGTGATACCAAGCCCCTCTTCCATTCTAAAATCACATATAAGGTATATAGGTCAGAGGCAAAAGCATAAAAGTCCGTACAAACATTTTTGAATATAATATACATACACAAAAACACACTCATTTATGGTACATTTCAAAGTAAACATACACCAGTATAATGGCTTGCACCCGCTATACCCGTCAACAGATAAGGGACCAAATCTCGTCCCTGTCATTTAGTCCAGTTTTGGAAGTCTGATATTTTTCAATTAATCTAGCTTCCAATTGGTTGACTTTGGTCTCAGTATCTATTTACAGAAACTGCAGTCAGAACTCAGAGCAAATTGAAAACATTGAGAACTTCTGTGGAGTGTTCTTCCACAAGGGGAAAAAGTAGTCCTTTTTCGATTTGCAAAAATGGGACAAGTGGAAAGGTGCAAGTAATGCGGAGCGGCTCCCGTAGGGAATGAACAACCCAGGAAAAGGAGGGACAAAACAGCAAAAATAACCACTTAAAAGCAAGGATTTTTAAAGGACACTGAATCAAACAAATGAAAAGGAGCGGGTGGGGTTGAAGCCCACAAAGAAGTTTATCCTAAAGTATATATAAGAGGTCTTAAATGCTCTTTCTAAAAGGAGGTGCATGGAATGTTTGGTTTAGCAGATGAAATTCCTCACTCATGAGAAATATTGGTATCCCGACCCAGGATCTGCCTGAACTACACCCAGCTCATTGGTGAAAGAAAAAGGTTGTTCATGTATTATAGAGTGCGAAAGCAAACAAATTAAAGTCTTGAAAAATACCCAAGTGAATGACTTTGCACTGCTTGCATGAGGTGAAACGGTAATGGGAGTATGGTACCTCGGTCCTCTTCTAACAAAGCCTTTAAACATTTTTGCTTCAGTCATTGTTGGATCAAAGGTATCTGACCACTGCACAGTGGTTATTCCAAGGCCTGGCTACCATGACAAATAAATGTGCATAGCCAACATTTGGACGCTCCAATATGCTAGACTTAAATGTTCTTTCATAAAATCTACGCTAAAAAACATGTGCTCTACCATCTTCACATTGATAAACTTCACTGCCCTTTGGTTGATATCCGCAAAATCCTCCTTACCTCATAATCAAAACTACAGAACCCTTCATTAAATCGTATGTTTTCAAGATAGGTACATGACAGAAAAGTGTTTCTCTGCTACCTTCTTTTTACTGCTTTTAAGTGCCTGGAAAAGTACTCCTACAGACATGAATCAGGCTGTCTCACGGAGTACCAGAGGTCCCATTCAAGTTCCGCGCTTAATACTTACAATATGTCAGTGCTCTCCGCCTTCAGCTTTCTATTACCATCTACCTTTACTCTACTGATCATTTCGTTCAGACATAAAGAAGCTATTGCCCCCACCTCTCATTTACTGGTGAATGGTGAAGACCAGCTTCATCAGTGCCCTTAAATACAATTTCGAACACTCCCACCCTTGCTACTCTGGCTTGCCCCCTTTTTCTCACGCATACCCTGTTTAGTCTTTGCACATAGGGCCTCATTACAATGTCAATTGAGTTTGACCCAGAAATTCTGACCCCAAGATTTCCAATACCGGTAGCATTTGTAACTGGTGGAGTGGTGTAGAGTAGAGGGGCATAGAGTGGAATTGAGGGTGGTAGAGTAGTGTAGATTATATTGTCCTAGAGTAAAATGGCCTAGAGTGGTGTAGAGTGGCATAGAGTGGAGCAGCATAGAGTACATAGAGTGACATTGTGTTAAGTGGAGTGAAGTAGAATCGCTCAGAGACCAGTAGAGTGGAGAAGCATAGAGTGGTGTAGACTGGAGTGGTAGATGCTAGTATGGTGAAGGGTGGAGCGGCATAGATTAGTTTGGGATAGAGTAAAGTGGCATAGAGTAGAATGCCATAGAGTAGAGTGGCCTAAAGTGCCACAGAGTACAGTGTCATAGAGTGGGGGGCTTGCAGTAGAGTGGCATAGCAAGGAGTAGAGTTGAGTGGCGTAGTGTGGAGCGTTGTAGAGTACAGTGGTGTAGAGAAGAGTGGTATTGAGTAGATTACGGGTTTACCCAATGCACTCAAAAAAGTAACACATATAATATGTGAGCAAGTAGACACAAAGTACAATGAAGCAAAACAACAGAAGTAAATCGGAAGCTCCAGAGGGAGAGTAGTCCGTAGGAGTCCTTTATTATGTCAAACAGCCAGCCGACACGTGTTTCATCGCTATTGTGAATCCTCAGGGCTATAATGGCTGTATCCAAACCAGAAGGTCACGCTGCAGGTGATAATTCCGACCCAGCTGGGCCCGTGACCGTAGGTTTTGAGAAGAGGAGAATCAAAGGACTGGTTCCAGAACAGTATCAAATAATGGTGTGCGAGGTGTCCCGATAAAGTTATAAAAGCGTCCAGAAAAGATGTCCGGTCTCGGATTGGAGAAGTATAATTCAAGAAATCTAGGCGAGTGAATTGGTGGTGCAGTAGTCCGGTGTGAGGTCGGGTACGACTCCCATATAGTTCAGAGGGCGACAGAGACTCCGATTCATGGAGACCGGGTCGCAGAGTATCTTCTTACCGGGACGTGTTCCTGGTATTGAGTAGATTGGCGTAGAGCTGCATAGAGTGGCATAGAGTAGAGTGGTTTAGACTGGAGTGGCATAGAATGCCATTGTGAGATATGTCGTAGAGTGGAATTGCATAGAGTTGAATACCCACCATAAAGTAAAGTGACATGGAATTGAGTAAAGTGACGCTGGGTGGAGTAGAGTGGCTCAGAGTGGAATGGAGTGGCATAGAGTTGAGTGGTATAGAGTAGAGTGGCATAGAGTAGAGTGGTACAGAGTAGAGTGAAGTGGAGTGGTGTGTTGTGGAGTGGCATAGAGTTGAGTTGAGTAGTGTAGAGTGGAGTGACGCACAGTAGAAGGGATTAGAGTAGGGTATAGTGCCATAGAAAGAGTGGAGTACTGTAGAGTACAATGACTTAGAGGGGCATAGAGTAGAGTGGAGTGGGGCATAGTGGCATTGAGTAGAGTGGAGTGGCATAGAGTAGATTTATGTAGAGTGGAGCAGTGTGGAGTGGCATAGAGTGGAATGGAAAGCTGTAGATTGGAGTACTATAGAGCAGTTGAGTAGAGCAGTGCAGTTGTGGTTGTAAGTATCTACAGTGTCAATAGAGATGGCAGATAAGGTGGGAGCAACATAAATAAGAAGCTGTATGTCTGTGTTAGAAGTCGAAAACCACACTACTCATCCAGGAATAATACTGATAAACGTTTACATTTAAAAAGTAGGGTGTTGCAAAGAGATGCGAAAGTACAAAGATGGGTAAGAACACCAGTACTTGCCCCTTGCTCCAGGGAGGAGCGAGCACATGAAAATAAGGGAATCCTACCCGCCCAAGACATTCAAAAGATTGCAAACGTGAGTGACAATGAATATAACTATTAGTATGCTGTGGGCGGGTGTGGTGTTGCTATGTTCCTTATTTGAATGTGTGGGGGCCATTATGTGGTATGTAGAATGCTAGGGCAACAGGGTTCTTGTGCAAGTAGTTGGTGTTGAAGCCTGAACCTTATGGGTTGTGCTTGTTTTCCTGCTTAAGCGGAGTTGAGATTAAAGGATATACTTTTCTACATAAATTGGCAACGGGCTCTGTGTAAGCTCACCGAATTGTAAGCAAAACATCTCACAGCACAGTGTGTGCACTGAGGAGGCAAGACCTAAACAGCATGATCTCTGTCATAAAACTGCCAACAACAACTCTGTGAAGTGTCATTATGCCTCTTCTAAAAATCAAACGCGGGTTATTTCGAATAATGGAAATCACATTTTACAATAGCAATGCTTAATCACAAAGGGAAACAGAAAATGTGCTTGACAAATATTCTCTATGAAAAAATAAGTGTACAATAATTAGCACACTATCCGTATGGAGTTAGACAAAAAAATAAACACGTTGTTATCCATGTAACTTACTATACATGTTATATTTTATGCCATAATATGAAAATTCAAACGGGCACGGAAGACTTGAGAAAACAAACCCCATTACCTTTGCCCTAGAGCGGTGGCCCGCCGATGCAAGATTTCCAAGTCTTAAGCGAGCACGGGACGTGTGCATGGCAGGCATATGAAAATGTCTATTCCTTAACAACAACAAAACGATAATCTTGAAATAAATGACAAAGAAAACCATAACCAGGATTCTTTTTCTGGGGGAGCGGAAGTAGGACTGGACCGGACGAAGCTTAGGTAACTGGTTTCCTGGTAATGGGTTTCTTTATCGCCACGTCTACATTGATGCCACAGAGCCACTGTCCAGCCCTAAAGAGATCTCATACCCGGCAACTTTTAAGTAATAGTTAGGCACCAATACAGAACGGGAGGGCAGCCAGGGGGCGCTCTCTTCAGTTCCCAGAGCTTCCTCTGTAATGCTCTCAAAATACAATCCGTAGAAGGAGACGTAAGTGGAAAAGGCAACAGCTTTCATGCGATGGAAATATTTGCTAACGAACTATGCCTCATTCCTCCTGTCACACATTAAGTGCCTAATTGCCGAGGGTCGCAGCATAGCCTGGCATAATGAAATAATACAGGATGGCGTCCTAGGAGCTTCAGTGAGGGATTACTGGGGCTGGCGTGCCTGCTGGGGGAACTTATAGTGGCACTTCACAGTTTCCACAATAACATAGCAACACGGTAAACTCTGACCCTCATGGCGCCGAAACAATTGTAATGTGTTTGACAACAGACGCCACATTATGGGTCAAAGTAAGGAGATATCTTCCGCATATGGCTATCTCGGGAAGAACGACAAATATATCAGTCCTAGGGCAGCCATTCCTGGCATTGACTGGGGTTATGGAATGAAAGGCTGGTGTAATAGCATAACGATGTTACACTGAAGAGTCAAGTTCGATTTATGTGATTATGACTTGCAAAGCAAACTAATGAATTCTCTGAACAGAGTTTCCTTAACACACTGTTCCAAATCCCTTTCACAGCATCTGCGCATAACTGAACTGTTGGTCTATTCTAGGGAGGCGCTGGGGTCAAACCCAATGCTGGAATGAGAAATGCTTTCAGGTTTATGATTTTCTGTAGCTGGTCAAGACTTAAGCTGACAGTAACACCTTGACCCCTTCCAACCCGTTACTATACGGTTGCAGGACAGTTCTTGCCCAAGATTGTCCGGCACTCAGGTGGAGTCACATTTTGCCACCCCTTCCTAGACTAAATGAAGCCATATTTGAAGCTGTTAGGGGAAAATGTGCTCCCTTCTCCCCCACCGCATAAGCGCCTCTCCTGGCTGTTTAAAGTGATCCTGAAGAAACATGTATTTACTACTGCAATGGTAGCAGTGGGCAACACGTGCTGCATGTCCTTAAAAAACTCACTTCGGCAAGTTCAGTGTGATATTCAGATTTCTTATCTCATGCGGTGTCAAAGCTGAGTGCTCTAGCAACATCAAAACAACCTGCTGACAACAGGTGTTGTTGAAGTGTTTACCAAGGGTTACTGCCACTTAATGTAGTCAATGCAAACTATTTGAGCATGCTAGAGAGTATAAAAGTATATATTAATTTACCATAAGAGTCCGTGGTAGCTAGTGTTCTTGCGTAGTTTAAAAGTTCCAAGTGCACAAACCAGCCATACAGAAAGAAGCCAACATGTGTTTCGTCCGATAGACTTTGCTAAGGCTGTAATGTGACCATAACAATGTTTGAATGATAATTGCACTCTTAACAAATTAACATCTAAAAAAAATATTCATTAATTGTCATTAAACAGCGCATTTTGTAGTGGGGCATTTAAAAGGTGCCTCTAGACATCATTTAAAAGAATGTCACATTATAAGTGTATTGAGTAAATTAGAATATTAGAATGCTAATTTAATCCAATCCTCATATTTTTAGGTCTCGCCTAGGCAGCGCAAGCGCTATCTCGTTGAGAGTTGCTGTATACAGTATAGCAAGGGAAGCTCCGCCGACTTTCCGCCTATCATTATGATTGGCCGAAATCCTAAATGCTGCATTCTGATTGGTTTTCGGTAACTTCATCTTGCCTCCTGATGGCCATGTTGTCATTTTTCTCCTTCCATGGCTATCGGCCCCTTTACTTGAAAAACTCTTTTGTTCCCCTGCCTCCTCCCGTTCCCTCCCGCAGTCTGTGACTTCTCTACCCACCCCCCCTCCCGTTTGCACGTTCTTGGACACCCGCACTTTTGTTTACAATGCAATAGGTCTCGCTTAATTATGAGTCCTACTGCATCTGTAAATGCTTGTTTTCTCCTGGGATTAGCTGGGTGAGTTCACACTATATTTTGTCTGTGAACGGTGATGGATCAAACCCAGATCTTTTGACTGGGTGTGAGTGTTTGATTGGTTCAGATGCTCCGTCCATCACCACCCCCTTTTGTACCGCTTTTGGCCGCCATAAGTGTGGCAGGGTATGCTCAGACGAGAGTCCCTTGCTCACTTTGCCACTGGATTCAAGCAAGCCGGGCTGAAGACGGCTGGAATGCCAGAAACCGGTACTCGGAAGCTTGTTTCCGGTCCAGGAAAGGCATGGCTTGGCAGTTCGGGCTGGACTGTTCCCATGAGGCACAGGGTCAGACTGATTTGCATATAGCCATGTCTGAACTGGGGTGGCAGAGTGGGCTAAAGAACGTTGATGGATCAAACCCAGATCTTTCGACTGGGTGTGAGTGTTTGATTGGTTCAGATGCTCCGTCCATCACCACCCCCTTTTGTACCGCTATATTTTGTCTGACCTATCCTGTCCAGAACACATGAGCATATAACGTCTTTTTTAGGCAGAAGGAGTTACTTTAATGTTTGCAACATGGGCCAATTGACGGGGGAAGGCAGGGACAGTACAAGTGATGCAGCGGGTCTAACATAAAATCTTTCCTCTGTATCACCAACCCAGGAAACTCTTACCATTCACTCATTGGTGGGGCCCATAACACCGAAAACCACACATTCACACTGTTTTCTCCCTAAAGTCAGTAAATACATATACGAGCTGCAAGACAAGCAGGGTACCTTATTAACCTACACAATAATTATATACATTATGTACATTCAATTTCAATAGCTGTCAGTTCTAAAAAACATCAAGGTACTCAGCTATTTGGTCGATGCACCAACTAGTAGGAATCAATTGATGGCGATTAAGTCCAGCTCAATCACAATTTAAAATCTTCATTATTTCTTTGTCATGACTTTTATTCTAATAACCACAGACTCGAGTATAATATTTTCATAAGATTTTATCTAAATTCTTTTAAAGAAGACTTGAAATTAAGTACATTTTATTAGGCAAATGCATTAAGCATTATTTCAGAACCATTTAAGCAAAGAAATTTAGAGAACGGAAAATACTCATTACCCCTTGGCCATAGGGTGATGATGTAAACGGTTCACTGAGAAATGAACCGCAGATCACAGGATAGGTTCCCAAGCTGACTGTCTGTCCCTCTACCCTCCTCGGACGTATCCCTCCTGAGATAGGTTTCCCGCGACAGTCTCTTTCCTTTTCCCCATCAAAGTTCAAAGTAGAAAACTTTCAAAGTCTCTTGCACCATAAAAGAACAAAATTGTCTCAACCAACAGCAGTAAAAGTGCGAAAAATGCACGTCCAAGCAAGAAGAACCTTTTTTTCATCATACGCAAATGCTCTTGTGTACCCTTTCACTAACTTTCTATACCCCAAATTAAAACTTTTAGGTGCTACATCCATTTATGATTGGTCCATTGGAGGGGTGGTGATGATCACCTCATTCTCCTCCTAGCTCAAACCAGTATGTAAAAGTCCTGATTCATTCTGAGTTCACATGATTTCATAAAATATTTTCAATTGCACTTTGCAACAATCTTCCACAGTCATGAATTTGCTCATCCTCTGGAGCTCTGTTCTCACATCGGTTCCCAGGCTTTTAAAATAGTGTCTTTGGCACAACTCCTGTTGCAGGCGAGGCTGGCCTTGACATCTCTCACTCTCGGCATAGGCCATACACTTGTGAATGAAACTTCCATTCTGCTCATGCGCAGGGGCCATCTTCACTTTTTTGTGCGCCGTCGCATTTCACAGCCACCATTTTTCAGAGAAGGCCTAGCAGGCCTGACTTGGAACTAATACGAAAGCAACATAACAGAAATTAGATATAGAAAATAAACCCTTCTGTTTACAGCTCACCGTTCTAATGACCCATGTTAGATATTACCTAGCAAAAGCAACATTTAAAGCCATTTTACTTACCATCTGCATTCTTTACCACAATATAATTTTACTACAGACAAAAATAAATGCAACTTATTCTTTTACGCAATCACAACCTATGTTAATTTAATTCACATTTTCTTAATAAATTAGATTTTTACAAATAGCAGTTAGATTCCCACGTGTAGTGTCTAAATAAAAGGTGCATTTGTTGATTAGTTCACATGGTTCACACAGTTAATCTTATTAAAGTTATGAGGTTATTAACTTTGAAGGGGTACAAAAATGTTTGTATTTCCCCTGCTCCATCAACTCCCCCTTTGGTGATTTTTAAACATCACCACAAAATCATCTCTACTAAATTCTCAGAAATATGTTTCTTGTCCTTCTTCATTTTAGCTCAAACAATAGTATCGTTCACATTTTGTCTCTTAGATTTGTTGTACATCTTTCTTTAAACGCTTCTAGTTCAATTTCTCCCATTTCTCGTTTCCTTTGTTTTTCTCAATTAGCATTTTTGTTTTATTTTCTGCTTTCCTTTTTCTAATACATACACAGGCTAATCTTTGCATCAATGTCATTAATATTACTATTATTACTGGTATTAGTTCTTTCCCACTAATGAACTACCTATTTCTGCAAACCATTTCTTTACTGTGGAAAAACTCTTACCAAGTTTCTCCCCGACACCAGCAACCTCCAGTGGAGTAACTTCTTTAAGCAATTGAGTAATATTTTTAATATATTTTGACTTTTATCAGAATGTTAAGAGCAAGTCTATTTTGCATCACCATAGCTCTCTTGGCAACCATTTCAGTATTTACCATTAAAAACCCTCCTGCGGTACTCATTGATAAACGATCCACTATTGTTTACAGTTTCTGAATCTTATTTGCATTTAATGATATACCCACTGCTGGTATCAGTGCTCCAAAAATATCAGCTATTTCCGAGAATCTTTTCCTTCTACTACGTGCTAGTGGTTTACCTATCTCGTGAGTTCCTTGAGTCCTTCTATCTACATGAAATATTTTTGGAAAGACCAGGCCTAGATAACAAGTTCCATACCAATGGTCCGGCAAATTGTAATAAGCTTTGTTCCCACATATAAAATAGATCCCTGGAAATACTGGATCTTTTCCTTCTTTGAATCCCCATCCCCCTGTAATTCTGTATGTGTATTTGCATTCACTAGCACCCACAAAATAGTTATCATACATGGTGTTATCTCTACAAATACACAATTTTCCTTGCTGTGGTAAGTCTAATCCTATTGCTGCATTAGTATCACTTTTGTGATAATTTCCTTCCTCAAAACCACAAGGTGGTGTTTTCATCTTTTCTCCTGTTGCTTTTCTTTGGAATGTAACCCTTCTATCTTCCACTATATCTAAAAATACTTTTTCTTCTTTCCTTAATCTACAAGTAAGAACATATCTAAATGCATATTCTAGGGTAATCCTTTTGTTTAAGAAAAATTCTCCAAAAACGTTACCAGATTTCACTTTGTTTAGTTCAGAAACTATAGAGAGTTTTGCAAAAACAGCATCCATGTCAGAATAATAATATTCTAATTAGCTTGTTCTATAAAATAAACTAGCTAATACACTGCAAGTTATTCCATACGTCAAAGAAAGGTGATGATATGTTACACCTTCTGACACAGACGCAGGTATCTGCATACATACATAACAATCTCTCACATCCATTGTTTCGACATATTCATAGAAAGGCTTTGTAAAAACATTCTTTGAAAAATCATGAATTGACCTATCTTTATGGAATTCAGTATTATCTACTTGTGATACAATATTCTTTGTGTTATGTCCCTTATTACTATTCGTGTTATTGTCCATTCCAGATATATTCTTTGCATTCAGTCTAAATGGAATAATTATTGCTAAAAAGAACCAAATAATGATTAGTAAACCTGTACAATAAAAACAAACTTTACACCATTTGCGCAAAAACCTACATTTAAAACTTCTATTTTCATTCTCTGCCATAGTAAACTATTTGATATATTTCTGTATATATATATATATATATATATATATATATATATATATATATATATATATATATATATATTACCTACTGGCATTCGCCAGTAGGTAGTTATAGTTAGGATTATTTTGTATAGGAAATTCACAACATTCTATTGGGAATAACTTTGACGCCGGTTGAGGAATCTGCCTGAAATTTTCCTCAAATTTGCCTCGCGGCGCTCTACTCCTTCTTTGAAAGTTAGGGGGGGATTTGTCAAGCGGGGGCCGAGATAAAAGGGGGGTCCCAAAACGTGTTTTCCCCATGGTAATTTCCATAGGGCGGTCAAACTCACTTTTAGCCCGAACGGCTGAATGGATTTCCACCAAACTTGGCAAAATTGTAGGGACTGGTAGCCCGATGTGCCTTTGCTATGTCTCAAGATATGTGCTCCAGTGGATTTTGAGTAATTTAGGTTCAAAAAAATATATATATCTATAAGCGCGCCCCGGTACGCGCACCGTGGCGCGTACCAGCGCCCTACGCGAGTTCGCGCGCGGAAAGCTGATTGGCTCTCGGGTGTCTGTCAACATTCCAAACAGTCCGGAGCGGCCGCCATCTTGTGTCTCGGTAGGATCGAGATACAAGAGGTGGAAAAAACAAAGGGGGAAATGACCAAAAGGGGGCAGAGTAGACCCCCCTGACCCCCTAGGTTTGATGTGGGGACCATAAAAGGGCCCCGCGGGGCAAAAAAATAATATTTTTTTTTTCGATTTGCGCGGGGGAGCGCCCGGTACTCGCACCGGGGAGCGTACCGGGGATCGTACCATGGGGAATAAAGACTGACAGAGTTTTTAAAAAATGTAGCCTTTTTTTATAAATTGGAGGTAGTTCTAAAAAGAACTTTTTTTTTCTTCTTTTTGTTGTTTTATATTTTTTTATTGTTTTTTTGAACATTTTGTACTTTTTTGGGCTTTTATGAACAATTATATATTTTTTTGTTATTTTTATAGGGAGAAACAAAAAACACGGAATTGTAAACGGCTCAACTGGAGCAAAAAAAAATCAGGAAAAAATTAAGGTTTTTTGGGGCAATTGTGGTTGTCACCAGCACGGTTGATGAGTTTTATGCTTTGCTCACCATAGGTAATTGTTTTACCACAAAATATACAACTGATTTTGTATTGTCCAAACTGGGGTTGTATGTTTGGGACCATCTCCCTTGTCTCTGGACCCGATGGAGTGGGTTGCTTACTTTTGGAGGTGCTGGGTGAAGATTGGGGAGGGTTTCTGGCCAGTTCTTGGACCTCTGCCGCAGCATAGTTGTTAGGGTGCCGGCGTTGCATGTGGCGAATCATGGTGTTATTGCCAAAAGAGTACTTTCTGTTAGGGTTCCCCCTTGAAAGTTCATTGCCACAGATTAGGCAAGTAATCCTTGGCGCATTTACTTTTTTGAGGTCCTTTGGGATTGAAAAAAACTCCCAGATAATGTGCTGCTTTGGCCTATATGGGGTATTATCTTTTGGCAGGAACCTCCTCCTCTCCTCCTCCTCCGCCTCCTCCTCCTCTTCTTCATCTCCACCACTGTGGTGTTGTGGTGGTCCTCTTGGTGGTGGTGGTGGTGGCTGAGAGGCTCCTGCTGCTGCTGCTACTGAAGCCATTTCTGAGTACAAATTAGCAATAGCTCTGGAAACAGGTCTTCCTCACTCAAAGTACAAAGTGAGAATGAGGAAAAAAGGTGGGGGCTTTCATCATTAGGAAAGAAAAACTGTCCTGAACCAATGGAAAGTGTTATTTTCAGGCCACAGGACCGGGGCTTTCATCATTTGGAAACCAAAACTGTCCTGAACCAATAAAAAGTGTTATTTTTAGGTCATATGACCCGACGCGCTTACGCGACGCGCCCCGGGGCGCGTCGCGTAAGCGCGTCGGATGGTTACGTAGCGCGATCGTATGCGCTCGAGTGCTTCCGGGTGCGCATACGCAGTGCGTATCACGCGGACGCGGCTACGCAATACGTCACAATAATGTTTTAGGTAAGAGCAGTGGGGCGTTGGGGCCTGAGGGGGGGAATTTGAGAGACGACTACAAGGGAAAATTAATTATTTATTTAATTTTCCCTCGTGGTCGTCTCTTGAAATCTCCCACGACCCGGCCACAACGCCCCACCGCTCTTACATGCAGCAGCTGTGGCTTTACCTGGCCGGATTTAACAATTTCTATCAATACCACTCCCCTGTTTTGCACATATCATGAGTTAACATCTGTCAAAGTGGGGAATAACAATCAAACAATAAGAGAGTAAGGGTATAAGTATTCACTCTCTTACCCCTAGTCTTAATATTAATAAACAACAGGAGAGTGACACGACTAAAAAGCAAAAAACCTCGCAAAAATCATGTGAGGGACAGACAAAGAGAAAAGAAAAGGAAAAATTGTAAAGCAAACACACAGAATGATGGTTAGGAAGAACCCTCACTCACCAACCTGGTGGTGACATGCTTCATCATCGGGTTCCCACTGGAAGGACCTAGCGTCCTCCCAGTGTGCTACAACACCTGTTTACAGCGGAGCTGGTTCTTGTGTGTGTTGAGGTGATAAGAGTAACCCAATTGGACCAAATTTGTTTAGTATCCACTGAGGACTAGGGGTCTCCATTTACTGAGACTTTTCCTATGATTCCACTCATCACTTGTTTTTAACCAGTGCTGGTTGGACTATTAATAAAATAGTTGGCCGTCACAACCCAGCATTTTTTATCCTTTTTCCCCCCTTTTTTGCATTTCACCGAGCACAATTGGGTTACTCTTATCACCTCAACACACACAAGAACCAGCTCCGCTGTAAACAGGCATTGTAGCACACTGGGAGGACGCTGGTCCTTCCAGTGGGAACCCGATGATGAAGCATGTCACCACCAGGTTGGTGAGTGAGGGTACTTCCTAACCATCATTCTGTGTGTTTGCTTCACCATTTTTCCTTTTCTTTTGTCTTTGTCTGTCCCTCACATGATTTTTGCGAGGTTTTTTGCTTTTTAGTCGTGTCACTCTCCTGTTGTTTATTAATAAAAAGTGGGGAATAACACACAGGCCCTATTTCTGGGCCTTTTCTGCACACTTAGCAACCTGCTTTGAACAGCTGAAAAATGTGCATTCAAAAACCATTTTGGGCCATATTTATGGAAAAGTGGCGCTACGTAGTGCAGCAAGTCACCTTGCTGCAGTGCTTCCCAGGAAAAAATGAGGCAAAATAAAGATCTTTCTCCTTTTTAAGCCTCACCTGGGGAGGTGTTTCTTTTTTGCGCATTTCCAGGTATATCTGTTCTTGTAAATCTTGGAATATGTCAAAATCTATGGATGTTGGATGGGTACACCAATGCCAAACCCATGAAAATACCTCCCTGCCCCCCTGCTGTTCATTTTTGCTATGGACCCCCTGGTGCATCAATTCCAGGAGAAGCACATCCACCGCAGATAAAAATTTCACCGGTGCCACTTGTGGACTTGTTTTTGACAGTTGATGTGATGCTGTTTGTAAGGGAACCGAATGTTAATCTATCCCCACTGCTGCGTGAGGTGGTGCGGTATGGAGTATACTCTGGGCTAACCATCAAATGGGGTAAATCAATAGTCTTCCCTTTGCCGCCACCCACCACCAAGGTCGATATAGAATTTCCATTCCGCTGGTACACCGACCCCCCCAAATATGTGTGTATTGTTTTACATTATAATGCCCGGAGCTGATCCGCCTCAATTAAGGGTGTGCAGTCGATAATCACACAACATAAATTGAGCGATGGATCAAACTCCCACTCTGGGCCGCTGGCAGAATTTCCATCATTAAAAAGGTGGTGCTCCCACATTTTTTATATCTCTTCCTTAACATTCCCATCGCCCTAGCCAAAAAGTTTACCAACATCCTGCATGCCCTACTTACTCGAATTATGTAGGCCGGCAAGCAGCCACGTATCAGATGGAAAAAAAAATAGAGGAAGGTGGGAGACCCAATATACCCTTGCGGGCTTGGGCAGATACTGAAATTTTAGATGGTGCCAGCAAGGGAATTTATTTGGACAAACAATTAACAGATTCCAGACTTAAATCTTATTTATGTATATTAGTCTGTTCAAGCAAAATTGATATCTGATCTTAATTGAGTTTATCTGTCTTTCAATTGGACAAGAGAAAAAGCAGCACGGAAAATCTTTTTTATCAAAAAATATTTATTTTATATTTGTTTTTCAAAAATTCATAGGGTACATTTAAATAGTTAAAAAACTGATCATAATACTTTCAAATGAAAAATAAATTACAAATTATTACTATAATTCATCTGAACATAAAGTCCAATCCAATCTGATAAATCAAAATAAAAAGTGACTCCCATTTTTCTTAAAGTAAAGGTTGCTTGTATGGTTAATAGCAGATGGAGAAATGGACTTAGTAGTCAACGTTTCGGTCTTTTATTGTGTTACTCCTTAAGACCTTCCTCAGGACAACAAGCATGAGCATGTGGCAGTGACCCCCTACGAAGACATATTGTAAAACATTACTTATATGTCCAGATTATTGTGAATCTTTTATAGTCTTGATATTCATAACAGATAACCCATGTGCGGCAAGCAGCCAATTATTTGCAATAATATCATATTTACATAAACCTAATCAAAACAGCAAACACAAATTCATTGTGATAAGATGATAAACAAACTTTCAACATTTTTTATGTGTCATGGAACAATTATTTCAAAACAAATTTGTTCTTCTTAAAAAAATCAGCTTACTTTTTGAAACAATCCTAATGTGACCTCAGAATCTGTGTAATCAGAGTGGACTCTCTGTGGCAGTCCTGATTGTCTAAAATAAGAAATGGGCATATAAGGGGACTAAAACTCGAGATGCAAGTATTGATTACCTCTGTTGTTCATTACAGACATTTACCTGATTATTTTGTGTCTCATAGACTGATCTATACAAGGAATTTCTTTACTTGTGACCAGTCCTTTCTTTTATTCCTTTGTGATTTATATTGTCTCTCGAATCGTTTACCAATCTGAAAAAATCAGAATTGAGGTTTTCACTCATTGTATCGTCAGAGAATAAGATGTCATATTTGAATCATATCTAAAAATGCAAAGTCGGCATGTTGACTCGAGCATTGCGTATGTCTATCACCTGATTTTGTTGTGACAATGCCGCTTAATTAAAGTGGTAATGTAAATGTGCAGGAATTTATATAGCGCAAATCACCAACCAGTTTCTAAGCGCTTGCTTAGGGAACCCGTCCTGGTATTCCCCTGTGAGATAACCCCGGCAGGGTATCCGCAAGGTGAAAGCCAGGCATCCCGCCGCGAGGGGCCGTTGTGGAGATTAAGCAAGCTATTGCCCAGAGTCGCAGAACCTGTGTCGTGAACCTGTGAATCGAGTAGGCACCGGAGCGAGAATTGTCGAGTCCATGGACATATTAGGACTCAAGACCCCGCCGAGCCGGGAATTGAACCCTGGTCCCGGGCTGACCTCTGCTTCCAGGTCTGCCTCCTCTAACCAGTGAGCCACACTTCTCCAATGTACTGTGACTTATATTTCAATTGATGTAAGTTCATACAATGCCTCAATAGGACATTAAACGCTAAAAATGGCATGGACATCAAAAAAGTGTCTTATAATGATTGTTGTGTCGGCGGGGCCAAGGACAGCTAGGGACCAGTGCTAATGGGCCTACACTCTGGGGCAGCTGTGGCCTATACTTTGGCCGGTACGTGGCCTGGTTAATAAAAGACACTTGGACTGTGTGGCTCTGCACGCCGACGCCAAGTGCCGACGTACGTGCGGGCCCCTTTTATTAGCAGCTGATCACGTGTCTCTCACGCCGCACGCCTGTTGCGTCACAGGCGTGCGTTCACTGGAACACAACAATGATGTCATGTATTAGAACAGGGTGATTTGACTAAATGCTCGAAACTGCGGGTGGCGTGAGCTTATTGAAGAACTATCTCTTCACTGCGCCGGTCTAGTCTAACATATTTACGCACATGAGTCTATAACCATAGTAAACACTCTGATAATGGGAGAATATCATGGGTAAGAGGCTTTTGTGGAAAACGATTGTGCAATGTGAGTGGTGTGTTTACGCGCATGGGTCTGTAACTATAGCAAACACTCCGATACATGGGAAACTATCATGGGTGAAAAGCTTTTGTGGAAAACGATTGTGCACTGCGAGTGGTATGAACTTGCACAAAAACTATGTCATTATAGCGCCTGTTAAATCTCAAAACTGTGTACTGCATTAGGCGGCTTCGTAAAATATCGGCTTATTTCATTGGGAGTGCTCTGATATCTTGAGCAAAAGGCTTATATAGAAAACGATTGTGCACTGCGAATGGTGTGAGTTCGCACAAAAACTATGTCGTTACTGCGCCTGTTAAATCTAAACGCTGTGAACTGCATTTGGGAGGGAGGGGTGGGGGAGAGTGAGCAGACCACGAAACCAATAGAGTGTGAAAAAGGCCGCTTTATTGAAACAGGTGCACATTTACACAACAAATAACCTCGGCCAATGCCTAACAATCTAAACCTTTACCAATTGATTGTATTGTTTTTCAACCCCCAAAACACCCGCCCCCGCCCCTCACCCCTCATCAAAACCCGCCCCCACCCGTACATACCCCATCACATATTAAAACCATACAACAGACCCATTAAAACATTGTAACTTCAACCGGCCCCGAAAGCATATCTCAAAACCCCAATTACAGCCCAAGCCAGTCCATATCCCCCAGCCTATGCCTCCAAACCAGAATTCAACCAGTACAACTTCCCCTGACCAAATCCCAATTCAAAAATATAAACTCCGATCATGCCCAAAACTGTCAAACCAAAATAATCTGCACCGCACCTGTTCCAAGCGACAGACAATAACAATGTAAAGAAACCCATGCCCACCTGTTACAACCAGCTAAGCCAAAAGTAAATAAATAATTTGGCCAAAAATGGAAATAAGAAAAAACCCAAAAATTCTTCAAAGGGAGGGCAAAAACTGACTGAAAATACACCCGGCCACCAGGTCACCTAAGCCTAAAATGGTGGCCGGGGAGGGGAGCCCAATCCATTTATAATTGGGCTCCGAAGTAAACCAAAACAAGCCCAAAAGAAGCCCAACCCGAAAGACTGCTCCAAGAAGGAGCCACCCTCCCCTCCCAAACTGCCCGGGGGAGGGGACCTCCCAGGGGTCGGCTGCCCTCCCCCAAGCCCCCCTTGGGAGGGAGGGGTGGGGTAGAGTGAGCAGACCACGAAACCAATAGAGTGTGAAAAGGCCGCTTTATTGAAACAGGTGCACATTTACACAACAAATAACCTCGGCCAATGCCTAACAATCTAAACCTTTACCAATTGATTGTATTGTTTTTCAACCCCCAAAACACCCGCCCCCGCCCCTCACCCCTCATCAAAACCCGCCCCCACCCGTACATACCCCATCACATATTAAAACCATACAACAGCCCCATTAAAACATTGTAACTTCAACCGGCCCCGAAAGCATATCTCAAAACCCCAATTACAGCCCAAGCCAGTCCATATCCCCCAGCCTATGCCTCCAAACCAGAATTCAACCTGTACAACTTCCCCTGACCAAATCCCAATTCAAAGATATAGACTCCGATCATGCCCAAAACTGTCAAACCAAAATAATCCGCCACCCAGAAAGCAGTTGGGGAAGGAACACAGAAACCCACCTTTCTGCCCCCCGACAAAGAAACTAGGCACAGGGGGGGGGGGGGGGGGTTGTGATCAAAGCATAAAGCACACCATACGAAAACACTACTCACCTAAGAAACTTTGAATTGTCAAACAGCGTGACAGCACCTCTCGCAGCTCCAAAAGATAGAAATCCATCCCCATTCTAGACAAATGGACCCCATCGCTCTTAAAAAATTCCACAGTATCATAACGAATGTCACTATGAACACTACGACCAAAACCCAAATCTCTACAGAACCTAGAGACTTCCAGATTAACCTTCCTACGAGACTTGTCAATAGCCTTAGGTTTGACCGCATTCCTCCAAAGCCTCCTAGGAATCAGTTCTGTCCAAAGGACGTGACACCCAGACCAATGCTGATGCAACAAAGAAAGGTCCTTTTTCATGGCTCGAAGAAGCACAACACCTTTAACCAAACCCAAATCATTTTTCACCAAGATGTATAACCAGAACATCCGGACAAACCCCACCTACCAACCAAGAATTAAGGGCTGGAATCAAATCTTTCCACAACATACCCCCCCTACCCTTCCAAACAACATTAAATAAACGGTCGTTGAAGCCAAGCATAGTGCCAAAATAACTCAAACGAGCTTGAAGTTGAGCTCTCTTTATGAAGGAGTGCCCCACGATCCAAATAGTCAAGAATTCAGAGCGAGGACCAGCCACGGAACCTGAAAGAAAAAGAAGTATCAGAGAGGCAAAACAGAAGAAGACGCAAGCGCTTCCCCAACCTCCCGTCTGATGTAGCGCTGAAAGCAGTTTGAAGTCCAGCGCCCCAGACCCATAAGTCCTCCCTCGACCAACCCCTGTTAAAAGCCTCTGTTGCAGCTCCGATTCTAAAAGAATGTGTGCCATATAATGACTCATCAAGGCCAAGATGACGCAGCGCTTTACGCAACACCATGCGCAATTGGTAGTTCATAACCACCGAACCATCCAGGTGCTGAAAAACAGGATGCTCAACAATCCCACCAGAAAACTCCCACCAGCATCGCGCCCACCGTGAAGGGCAAGTCTCCGGGGAGGAAACCGCTTCCAACCAAATTCCTTTGCCTTTATTCCTCTGATCTGTCTTTGAATGAGAAAGCCAAATATGAACTCCTCTAACTGACAAATGAACATCCCCCCACAACACCCCTTTATTAAATTTGTTGTCCAACAGCTCAGACACTCTAAACGCTCCAAAAAACATCCAAACCATCAGAGTGGCAAAAAGACAAGCTTCTGCCCTATCTTTGCAAACCACAGGCAACACTGCCACAATACTTAACAATTTCTGCCATGACAAAGGGAACCTAACCGCCTGAACACCTCCCCGCTCACGGGACCACCCTTCCAACATTCTCCTACCTAACTCCCCAGCAGACGGCGAGTAGCCCCAGAACAACTTACCCATAAAAGAAACACCCGCTAACTTCCCAGCAATAGTAACTCTAGATAAACCTTTATCCATTAACCACAAAATAAACTGAACAACATCTTCTGACCTCTGCCAATGAATCTCTCTCTTACTAGCTCCAGAAGACAAAAACTCCTCCCATGCTAACTCATAGGCCATTCTAGTAGAAGGAGCCAAAGAACCTACCACCAGCTGAACAACCCTGTGTTGCCTACCGTCCACAGATGCTCCGGCATGGGAGTCGGCTTCTCGTCTGCCTCCAAAGCGAGCCCACGGAATCTCTCCCACTGTGAACGAGACAAAGCGTCCGCAATGTCATTGTCCACACCAGGAACGTGCAGGGCCCTAATGCAAATGTCAAACTTGAGGCAACCTAACACAAAGACTCTGAGCAGTTTCAGGATTTGCATGTCCCTAGCAGATTGTCTGTTAATCACTTGAACCACAGCCATATTATCAATTCTGAAAAGAACCTTCTTGTGAGCCAAATCCTGGCCCCACAGAGTAACTGCCACAAAAACTGGGAACAATTCCAAAAATGCAATGCTCCTGCCTCCGTTCTTCCAACTCTCCGGCCACTGTTGCGCACACCATTTCCCTTGCCAGTACAAGCCAAAACCATCGCTCCCAGCCGCATCAGAAAAAATCTGAACATCCCACAACCAGTCAACCTCCCTGCATAGAGGCACACCATTGAAAGAACACAAAAAGGTGACCCACATACGCAAATCCTCCTTGATCCCCGCTGACAATCGAACTCGGTGATGCTGCAAGTAATGGCCAGACAGAGCCCTGCCCAGGCGCCTACAGAAGGTTCTGCCCGCCCTGACCACCCTACAAGCAAAATTAAGGTGACCCAGCAAAACTTGAACCTCCCTCACCAGAACTTTCTCCTTAGACAACATCACTTCCACCAATTTCAACATTTTCTGTTTCTTGTCCAGTGGTAAACGCGCCTGCATAGACTGTGAATCAATTTCTATTCCCAAAAAGGACATGGTCGCGCAAGGACCCATCGTTTTCTCAGGAGCCAGTGGCACACCCAAATGATCCATAAGTTTTTGAAATGTAAACAGAGCATTTTGGCAGTCCGAAGAATCTGCAGCACCCACAAAAAAGAAATCATCCAAGTAATGTGTGACCAACGTATGTCCACATTGTTGTGTGAAAAACCATTGTAAAAACGTACTGAAAGTTTCAAACAATGCACATGACATAGAGCAGCCCATTGGCAATGCTTTGTCCACGTACCACTTCCCAAGGAAATGGATACCCAGAAGACTCCAATCCTCAGGATGGACTGGAAGCAGTCTAAATGCGGATTTAATATCGCATTTTGCCATTAGAGCAGAAGGGCCCGCTGCCACTACCAATGCCATAGCCACATCAACAGTAGAATAGGACACTGAAGCAGCTTCATCATCAATGAAATCATTGACCGAACCACCCTCTGGCCAAGACAAATGTTGGATGAGCCTGAAATGCCCCGGTTCTTTTTTGGGGACCACACCAATAGGTGAAATTATTCGATTCTCCAAAGGCCAATCATCAAAAGGACCTGCCATTCTGCCCTCACACACTTCTTTATTTAACTTCTCTTGGACCACAGCCTTATGTTCGCTTGCTGATTTTAGATTCTTAGACCAACGCCTCAGACGAGGACCCTCATAACCCAGATGAAAACCTTCTTGAAAACCTGCCAATAAAAACTTCCGCAACTCAGCAGATCCATAACCCTGCAACGCGTCAGCCAAATGAAGGACATTAACCGGTGTATGAGCCCTTGGGCCCAACCCCTGATGAAGATTTCCCTCCCCTGGGAGCTGAAGGAGGCTGTGGTGTAACGTGAGGTCCCGAACCCTGCTGTGTCCACTGTTGCCCACCTGAAGGCCTAGGCCCCCAACATCTCGACAAGGGGTGATTTTTCCTTCCACATTGGGAACATTCATGTCGGAACTTACAAAACTCTCTATTGCATGCTCCTTTATTGAAATCCCAGCAGGTCCCAGAACTGGACTGCGCTGATGGAATGACCCCCACCCCTCCCCGGGTGGGTCGCGCCTGAAAGGGGCGATAAACCAAAGGAAAACCACTAGCAGTAAAAATTGTCTTACCACTAGCAGAGGAACCCATAGTGTGTTGCCAGAGATCCGTGTCCAGTTCCCCCCATTTTGCCTCCGGGTCCCAAGCCATGCGCGCCCTAAACTCCTCATCGTATTGCGCCCATGCAAAATCAGTCCTTGTGATTTGCGCTTTCCTAATCACATCCATATACTTGAACAGTGACACGCAGCACTCAGGGAACTTCTCACAATAGACGCTGGCATAGATCAAAAAGGCCGCCGTCCAGTTTTCAATATTCAGAGGAACCTTGGGGCGCTTAGCTAGTTCGTATTCCTCCTCTTGAGAACCTTCCTTGGCACGGACTTCCCTATGTAATAACTTTAAAAGCTCATAATACTCACCATTCCATATCCTCTCTTTAGTACTCAGCATTAAATGAGCCCCCAAAGGCTTAGTAACGCCCACATAGGGCAACTTTTTGATTTTTAACTCGTTACTATGTAAGAAATTTTTTGACGTGTCCAACCCAACTGTGGAAGTGCCACTGTCCACCTTGGCACCCACTCCGTTATCATCTTCTGCAGTACCTACACTTTGATCCTTCATAATGTGACCCTTATATAACTTACCATCCGTCCCCCCAGAAACCAAATCCTCCCCAATCCCAACAGACACCATTTTAGGTTGAACCTGAGGACCCACATTCTCACCTGGACGCAACAAAGGAGGCTGACTGGGCTCCGCTCTCCATGCCACATGTGAACCATCATCCGCCCTCCGAGGAGCCCTCACCGAGGGGCCGAGCACTCGTGGTCTGGACAACGCCGCTTGAGTCTCCACCGGTGCCTGTAATGAACTACGAGAGACATGAAAATGCCCCCCCCAGACACCATGTCCCGCACTTCACCCTCCTCAGGGCTATCCTCATCATAGTCAAGAATTAGCGACTCATCTAACTGGGGAGGAGCAGGCAACACCACCTTCTTTCGAACTTTTTCAAGTGTATGCGAACGTTCACGGGCCTTACCAACCCTTAACTGTGACCGTGGCGGGGAGGCCGACTGAACCCGCCGGTACCCTCCTCCACTGTTACCACTCACAAAAGCTTTCTCCACCGGCAAAATCAAGTTGTGAGATTGAAGAACCTGAGGAACAAGAGAAGTCGCGCCGGACCTGCTCCTATGAAATGCGCTGTAATCCCTCGATGAGACCAGCAAGGTCGCGCTTGACCCACTTACACTGCCTGTGTTGACTTCCCTCGCTGGGGCCATCGAGGTCGCACTGAACCTGCTTTTGCTGGCCACGACGGGATCCCTCGATGGTACGGGACGTGCCGCGCCAGGCTCCACCCTCTCTTCACCTTGGCGCAACTGGGCTGCATGCCGCCCTACCAAGTCCGCTGCTCCAGACCGCTCCCTAACCTGAAAAGAAAAAGGCCGGACTGATGTGCCGGGTCCCTTACTACCTAAATCACCGAAGCTGAAAATACTTCACCTGCCCCCCTACCAACACTCTGACCCTTCTCCTGAAAAACAACTGAACCAACAGGGTCTTTCCCTTTAAGAACATCCCTCAGCTGAGGGGGAGAGGGGGAAGGGCCACACACCTCCTCATCACTACTACAATCCAACAGAGCTTGAATAAACGCAGACGCCGGACCCTGTACCTGTGAACCCTGACCCACAGTCCCCTCCAAAGCACCTGAAACCCTACCCCTCCTTCCCACTTGCAGACCAGGAAAATTCACCGCACCAGGCATTGTAACCATACCACCAAGACACCCACTCTTCTGTAAGTTAGCGGCGTCCCTCAGCCCTTCCTCCCAAGATGGAAAAATATCCAGACCCCCCCAGGACCGAACCCTAACCCCCGAGAGAGGCTCACTCAACTGTCCCCTTCCACGAGAAGACCCCTCCACACCCTTGTCCACTGCCCTGGAAAAAGAAGGAACATGTGAAAACACCAAAGTCTCCTCCCCAAGACCTGAATGCATCAAAGAAGAACCCTCATGGCCCCACATCTGAGCCCACTCACCCTCCCCCACAGAACCACTGCACACAGAAACCACCTCACCCCTAGCTGAAACCGGAGGAGAAAACAATAAGGGGCTAAAAGAACCCAAGGCTGCACCAGTTTCCCCAATTCCTTCAGACAAAACAGCAATCTCTTGACCTGCCTGGGAAGCAACTCTATGTGTGCGAATAGGAGTAAGTAATATCTCACCCCGAACCTCCACAGGCACTGGAAAAACAGCCTGTGTATGTCCACCCTGATAAGAAAACCCTTCTGACACAGTATTAGCCTGTCCGCCTAGCGCCGGCCTAAAAACCATTGACTCGCGCTCCAAAAAGGCCTCCGCCCCTCCCCCGCCAGTGACGTCACCAACCGTCACCGCGGAGGCCGAGGCAGAGCGCCGAGTGCAACCACGCTGCCTGGAGGCCCGACGACCTTGCAATAGTGGAGCCGAAGCGGCTCTATCACGTAAGGCTGCCACCGGTAATCCAACCGGCGCAGCCTGCAGCTCCTCAACCCTCCCAGGCCCGCCCACAGCAAACCCTTGCGGACACACCGGCTCCTGAAGCCCCAACCCACTCCCCCGCCGAGCCCGCCCACCCGGGGCCGCTCTCCTGGTTCTAGTGCGGCCCCTTTCACTTACCGCCTCCTGACGCCGACGTTTTGGCGATGCACACGCTGCCACGACCGCCGCCACCCTCGCTGACGCCAAACGTTGAGGGCGCTGAGGCCCAACCTGCTCCCGGTCACCTATGACCGAATCCAAACGGCCCGCTTCACTAAGCAAGCGAATCGCCTCGAGTACGCGATAATCCTCACCAGCCATGACGCTCAAAGGAAACAAGTGAAATCACACAACTGACAAAAACTGACTGAAAAAAACTGACTGAAAATACACCCGGCCACCAGGTCACCTAAGCCTAAAATGGTGGCCGGGGAGGGAAGCACAATCCATTTATAATTGGGCTCCGAAGCAAACCAAAACAAGCCCAAAAGAAGCCCAACCCGAAAGACTGCTCCAAGAAGGAGCCACCCTCCCCTCCCAAACCGCCCGGGGGAGGGGACCTCCCAGGGGTCGGCTGCCCTCCCCCAAGCCCCCCTTGGAGGCTTTGTAAAATATCGGATTGTCACATTTTGAGCGCTCCGATATTGTGGGTGGAAGACTTATATTTACTGCCACATTGTTTCAGTGAAAACAAAGCCAAAAACTAAAAAGAGAGTGTGCACCCTCATAAAGGAGAAAGCTGTGCGTATTAATATTGAACTCCTTTGAGTCTGACTTACTTGCAAAGATTAATTGCCGAACTAGAGTGGTGAAACGCTTAGACCTTCCGAATCGAAATGCACGGATCAAGCGAAGTCACGAGAGATCGATCATCAACGTGACTAAAGTGCGTCTTCTTTTAAAGGTCTTCACTCAGATTGGAAACCATTAAAAATGCACCGTTCTGTGTCGGCCATCGTGGAACCTCTTTTGTTAAATAATACATGCAATACGTCGATGTCTATGCCCGTGAGAAGTATAGCGTCCGTACCTCTCGTGACAATTATATGAAAGAATTAATTAATAAGCTGCATCACGAGTGTCCTACCTAAAAGGCTTGACTTATTAATAGTTGAATTCATATGGAACACGCAGTCAACTGAAGTTGTTCATGTTCACAAGGATTGATGCTTATGGCAATTAATAATTATTCAGGACTTGTGAAAACCTCTGCATTAATGTTGCAGACAAAAGTAAAGACTTGCTAGAGATGGAAGAGAATTTCCGCCATCTTAAGGTGTCCTATAAAAATAATTTAAACTGAGTGTTGTGAACCCTTGTAGTGTTAAAGATCACATTATGTGAAGTTACATTTTTCTGAGGGTAACCACCTGGACATATCTTGGAAACGCCCCAGTCTTGTTTTAAAACATTCTCTGTCATTGTATGTAGCGCTCACATTCTTATCTTCATACAGAAAACTTGAGTTGCTGTCATTCTGATGGATTGAAGAAACATTTTGTAACACTTGATGTCGCTTCTACAGGACTCACAGTCTAACTTCAGAGAGAGTTAATCAACTATCTAACATGTATATAGCAAATAATCTTAAGATTAGACACTTTTGAACTTAAGTTATGTAAATTTGTACAGCATATACATTACATCGTTGCTATAAACTCTTGCATGAATTCATGGACATCATTGTTTGTACTTACATCACAATATATGTATATTGTTGGCGCTTATACTGGCTCAATAAAGCACATTAGTGTCAGGGTAGTTTAATAGTTGTTCATTTCATACAATACATGCTAATGTATGCCATTCCGTGGCTGAGTTTAATATTTGTTCATTTCATACAATACATGTTAACGTATGCCACCCCGTGGCTGAACTTAACCCAGATTTTATGCTGTCGGCCTGGTGTATCCAACGATTTTCTTTAAGTGTCAGAATTTTGTCAACATTTTTCTGCCTGATGGTTGGTTTGACCACCTCTACTATCCACCAGCTCATGTCTTTTTCACTGTGTTTTGAATGAATGTAGTGATCAACCAGTGGGGCATTTTCAACTTTGCAGCAAATTCTAGATTGGTGTTGCAAGTCACTGTTCAGGTAATTTTAAAAAATCAGCTCTATGCATCTTTCTTGTTTTGTCCCCGTGCCGGATCCTGATACATCCAACAAGCTTAGGACAGCATCTCTGAGTAAGTCGATTAGCGTCCCGGTGTCTATCCGTCTATCCGTCTAATTCCTTCGCATGGGGAACCATGCGAAGGAATTAGACGGATAGACCTGAACGGTGGCTTGCGTTTGAAATGAATTACGGCATCTATCCATTTGGATTATAAAGGGGACTTATGCACTTATTTGGGAAACATAGAGAGTGAACATACCCAAATTACTAAAGTTTATCTGCATCCATCTTCGGGCAAAGATTACTCAAGGATTTAATATTTTCTGTGAAACCTCGAAACCCTCTTGATTCAGCTCATCACCTCAAGCCTTGAAAAAGCCCTGCGGGCGAAACGCGCGTCGGCTGCCGCTGTATCAACAAATATTTGATTGGAAAATAAAAAACACACAGATCTGTGAGACTGCAATACTTCCCCCAACTGGAAACTGTGGAAAATTGGATTACATTGTGAAAGGACTCATTTTGATGTTGTTTTTTCTGTGCGTTACATGAAGACTGGATTATAGACATAATGATTGGGTGTGCTCAGTTGTAGTGTTTAAAAAACATACATCTTTAGGTCTTCGTCCAGTGGCCGGCCTTGTAAAAAGGACTTAGGATTTCCACTGACGGACCAGGTATGGCTATATTGCTGCGAATAAACACGCTATGTGTCAAATAATCATGGTCATAAATTACTACATTTTAAATATCTACACCAAGTATACATCACACCGTATCTACTAGCCAAAATGGATCCCGACATGCCACACACATGTGCTCGATGTGCTATGGATCAAGCTGGCCTTTCACATTTGGCATCGAACTGTGGACCCATATTGACATATTGGGTGGGGGTCTTTCAGCCGCTGTCCTTGATGATAGGGTGTTCGTCCGTCATCTGTGTGTCTGTTGCCCTTGATGACAGAGCATACAATAGATCCTGCACCACTAATGGCCTTACTGGGTTACGTCAAACCAGTGCAGAAGAGAGTGAGGAGGTTCACTGCCATTGCCTTGCTCATTGCAAAAAGACAGGTTTCAGTGCGCTGGGGAGGCTCACAGGTCCTGACAGTGAAGGCCTAGATCCGCGACTTGATCTATTGTAATTCTAAAAGTGACATATATGCCACGTTGCAACCGCCTGCCGCACGACCAAAAGATATATGGCAAGTACTGAGGGACTATTTACTGACACATCAGCTAGAGGTTGATTAAAATGTATGCGTAGACATCCACCTCTTGAGATATTCCCGGGGGTCAGGAGTGAGATGTGGGATGCGAATATGATGAAACCCTTTGGTGCAATGTATGTAGAATACCCACCAGGTAAAGGGGGCCTACATTAGCACAGGTTGAAACATGCTCTACGAACAGTAAAGTGGACTTGGAAGGGGGGGATTGGGATGGAACAGTGCGCATCCCTCATTAATTTAACTAAGGATTTATTGCCGTAATAGGGGACTATAAAAGTGATATGTGATTATTCCGTATTGATGGATATAGACAAGAAGCATAATAATGTGAACAGTTGCTATTTCTATTTCCTACTTTGAGAAGGGCTCTGTATCGATTTTGTTGTTGGTTTAATTCTTTGTTTGTTTTAATAATCTCGGAGATGTTAGAGAATTGAAATCCTGCTGATTGACAGCATTGCAACTCCGCTTTGCCCAAAAATCTCAAAGTAAAAAAAAAAAGAAAATGCCTCCCTGGTGCAGAGTAATGCAACTCAGCCATTTGCGCTGTGTTACATTACTGAAGATTTATGGAGCCATGAAGGGCCATGCAAGATGGATTTACTCGGCTTCATCAATCTCATTTTTCATTTGTGCAGCTCTTGCATCGAGTTGCCAACAAAGGGGCTCATAAATATGCCCCTTAGGGGCATATTACCAAGCAATAGCGATAATTATCGCTATTGCTTGATTAGAGACAAAAATTTACCGCTGAGCTGCGGCAATTTTTATCGCAGATAAACCTTGGTATTATCAAGGTTTATCGCAAATGCGATAAAAATCGGCCGCAATGCATCAATATCACTGAAAAGTCCGCGATATTCATGCATTACCGAGCTAATGCTCTTAGCCATGTTATCCACCTCCCATTGGATAACATGGCTAAGAACTGCTCAGGGTAGGTGTTAGCTTTTGGAGATATTCGCGCTTAGCGCGAACATCTCCAAAAGTTGGTAATAGGAGATAGCGATGTTAGCAACTGTTTCCAGTCGCTAACATCATGGCACGCCCACCTCGCATGTCATTAGTGATAAATATCACTGACATGCAAAGTGGGGTCCAAGATGGTCGCTATCTCCTACTAGCTGTCGCTAACTGGTATTAGCGACAGCTAGGTAATAGGGAGATAATTTTATCTCCGCTTTCTTGGCTTTTAAAGCCAAAAAGCGGAGATAAACCCCCTTGATAATATGCCCCTTAGTTTTAACTGGTGCGTTCCTGCTCCCAGTAAACCTAGAAAAAAGTTTTTCTAAGACTCGAATCAGGGCCTTAGACTTTGTGAAATGTGTTTTGATAATAAAGGGAAATAATTGATGACTGATTGGCAATGGGTAGTTAAGGCTGGCATTAAAACCATTGTTTTCTGCAGAAATTCTCTCATCAGCTAGACTTTTCTTTCCCCTACCCTTGAGGTTATGCATACCAATCGGAACATGGCAATTAAAAACAGAGCATTAGACAGCAGTGCTTGAAAGAAACCTGGCTGTCTTGCTCAAGGCCATGGTAAGAATTTATGCTCAGAAACAAAGGTCAGGATTGCATGATTTAAAAAAAAAAAATGAAATATCCATCCACGTCTCGCCAGCAGCGACAAAATGCTTAGGCTCGCCTACCCTGCCGGAAAGATGTTTAGTATGAAAAATATGTACTAGAAAACAACAGCTTTGTGGAAGAAATCGTCAACAATGCGGCAGTACCAGTTGAGCTGAAAAACGATTAGACTGCAAATGCTTAGTTTGCCCTCTGCCTAATTACACTTTGTGGTTTCCCTGCATAGTTTAGCGTTCTACAATGTGGCTGGGCTATTCACTTAATTGTTTGTTTTGAAACTCTTGAAGTTGCTCCGACTTTTGTAAATCTGCCATTTGTGACTGATTGCTTGTGCCGTTTAGGTTACCGGCTTAAATTGGCTTAGGATGTCGAGCAAGCAGCAACAAGGAGAACACTGGAGGCTGGCACTGAGGTTTCATTAGTCACTGTGGCTTAAGGTATTATGGTTCGCTTCATTCTTCTCACATATTCCCTAGGCCTACTTTATTGTTTTCCATTTTCACTATGAGATTTCTTTCCCCGTACTCATTCTTTTATATCTTTTTTGTTTCTTTTGCCTCAACTGATCTCGGTTGTTCACTTTTTAATTTCTTTCAATATTACTCCTGTCTTAGTTCATTTTATTTTTCTCACACATCCCCGGGCCCTATGCCTACTTTGTTTTTCCATTTTCACTATGAGATTTGCTTTCCCTGTACTCATTTTTTAAAAAAAATATTTCTTTTGCTTGAACTGATCTTGGTAGTTCACTTTTTTATTTCTTTCAATATTACTTTCTGTCTTTAACGTATTTTCTCTCTCAGATATTCTGTCCCATGTTTCCCTTAATAATATTTTCTTCCTATAATCCTCATTTTCAAATTCTTTCCCCATTTAAACATTTTACATTAATGTTTTTCTGTTTTCCATTTCACTTTCCATAACGTCCCTTACTTCAATTTCCCATAAAGTAAAACTTCAGACTTTCACTTTTAGCCCACTTAAGTTTAGGGGATTTATAGAGCGCATGGCTACCCGCAGGCATCCCAGCGCTAACACAGGTGAGGGCAGCTATGCATGAGAGCTAAGGGAACAGCCACGTTTTGAGTTTTTTTTAAATGACTGTTCGTTTTTAATTAAATGTAGATCTGGGTCCATGCTGTTCCAATTTTGGGAACCAGATGTGAGAACGATCTTCTGCCCCACCTACATCACTTGACTCTAGTGATGTTCATCAGGAAATTTGCTCCAGACCTGAGACAGCAGCGGGATAAATAATGGGAGATCAAGGTTCGCAACGGTGTAGGTCTTCTACCATGCATGGCTATATGAGCTAGGCATAGGGCCTTGAATTTAATCCTGGCCTATACTGGAAGCCAATGTCGCTCCCTCAAGGACGCTTTTACTGACTGGTGCCTGGGTATCTTGAGAAGCATTCTAGCTACTTTGTAGCTTTCTTATTAATATTTGTTTTATTTGACTTCATTCCCATCATATTCATCTTTATGTTTCATTATTTTATTTTTATTTATTTATATAGCATCTTTGTTCTAACCGTTACTTGTTCTCTACGTCTTTTTATTACTAATGCACTAGTTTGCAGTTACCGCTACTAATTTCTCACTCTCCCAACTTCTGAATTTATATTTTGCTTCAGTTTCTTTTTTCTTCCTTTCCGTGTATTTCCGTATCTCTGCCCTTTCTTTCCAAAGATCCCTTGCCTATACTTTTCATACAGGTTATGCTCATGCAAAATTTCCTCTCATTATTTCATGGTATGTTATAATATGAGGAGTTGTAGATCGCACTTACAACCCAAGGTACATCCTGGTGCTGGAGTAGGTGAGTAAGCATATTCAGCTCCTAGTTGATTAGCAAGGTCTTCAGTTTCTGCAGATTTTGAAAAGGGATAGCGAGAGCCTGATGAGGTGTGGAAGGTCGTTCCAGGATTTTGCCGGGATTTAGGAGAAGGAGCGCCCTCCAGCTTTGCTCCTGCAGATGCGGGGTAGATACAAAGGGGTTTCTGGTTGGCTAAAGTACACACCCATGCCAGAGTGAACCCACCACTCTAGTCAGTGTATGGTAGATCAGCTAGATATACTGTGCTCACCCTCTAGTAGGTTGGGAAAGAGCAGGCAGGCTTATGAATAGAGGTGATGCATAAAGTATTTGTAACACTCACACACACACACACACATAGTAACACAATCAATACATCAGAAACATACTCAACACAGGCTTAGAAGTATAGATTATTATATTCTAAACAAAGCAAAACAAAAAGAATAAAAATAACATGTATACTTTTTCAGTTTTACAAGTGTTAAAAAGAGCAGTGCTATTATTAGTAGAAAGGCAGGGCACAGGAGAATTACCACTATAGGAGCACATGTGTAGTACTCCAGTTGTAGTACTCCCTTCAAGTCCTCACTGATGACATTACAACTCAGTCCTTTGAAATCAGAATGCTGATAAATAACCCCCAGCCGCCAGTGGTGTCGAGTAGGCCAGCTGCAGAGACCTCGTGGTTCTCAGGGGATCACAGTACATTTGTCAAACAAAAGGCAAGATTGTGGGTCCCTTTGTTGATAGAGGCAGGGCATGACAGAGTCTGGCCCACTCACATCCAGGAAGGTTGTGCTGCAGGTCAGTCATGGTCATCAAGACAATGGGGGCCACAAAGCATGCTGGAGTGTTTGCCTAGAGTGTTGCAGCATCTTGTATAGAGGTGGACTCCTCAGGCTGGCATGATTTGAAGTGCTAGGTCGCTGTTCCAGGTACATGTGGGATTGCTCTACAAAAGGAGGTAATCCGCAGACTCCTTTCCGGAGTGTGTTTTAGAAACAGGGCAACAAACAGCACTCACTCAGCTCCCACCACACACAGGGTATTAAGAGTGATTAGTTTGTAGTCAACAGCCCACTGCCAAACTCACAGGGTGCAAAATCCCACGGCAGTGACTAGAAGGCAAAGTCTTTGATGGGCCTGTGACTTCGGGAATGGGAGCAAGCCAACAAGTCCTTGGAGACACTTTTAGTCCAGACAGCACAAAAGTAGTAGACAGCAGGCCAGCACAACAAGGCAGGTAACAAAGTGGCAGTCCTTCCTGCAGCTCAACAAGCAGCAGGCCAGCACAGCAGAGCAGTTAGTAGAGTGGCAATCTCTCCTGATAGCACAGCACTTCCTTCTGGCAATGTGCAGATGTAGAGACATCAATGTCTGATTACAGGTCCTAAAAGTGCCTGATTAGATTCGACCTGAGACCCAGTACATTTACCCAATAGTGCCTTTGATGTGGGGGTGACTTCAAAAGAACTCTCTGAAGTGCACAGGGCCCCTTTCAGGCCAGTCCAGTCAACCGGCCTATTTACTGGAGGCAAATCAATGTTTTGTGTGGTGACAGGACACTATCTATTCAAGTGAAGTGTTACCGCCTCTCCACCCTCCTGCTTAGGATGACCCATCAGTATGCAGATGAATGCAGATGTAATTGACTGTCCTGCATCATGACTGTTAAGAGGAAATGCACAAATGTAGCAATCACCCAGCCTAGCCCAGGCATGTATTCGAAACAGGCTGTCAGGCACACAGAGCAGTAAGTGCAGAGAAATGTCCGTTTTCTAAATGTGGCATGTCTAAAATAGTACATTTAAATCCAACCTCAGCAGAAAGTAGGATTCATCAATACCATTCCAAACATATGAAACATCGAAAAGCTACTCATCTCTGATCAGGAATTACAGCTTAAAAGATTATTAAGGAATTCCCAATGCTACTCTATGAGATAAGTAGGCCTCACAGTAGTGAAAAATGAAATAGGCTGTTTGTAACTACCAGGACATGCAAAACAAAGATACATGTCCTACCTTTTACTTGCATAGCAGCCTGCCCCTTAGGGCTAGCTATGGCCTACCTTAGGGTTGGTTTATATGTAATAGAAATGGAGCTTGAGGCTTGGCAAGTAGGTTTTAAATGCCAAGTTGAAATAGTAGCAAGCTGCACACACAGGTCTTTCTCTGGCAGGCCTGAGACAGGTTTGAAAGGTTACTTCTGTGGGTGGAACAATGTGTGCTTTAAAGCCCACTAGTAGTATTTAAATACATGCACTGGGTATATGGGGTACCATTTTACAAGGGACTTACAAGTGAATTAAATATGTCAATCAGGTATACACCAATCACAAGCATATTTAGGGAGAAGCACATACAATGCAGCACTGGTTAGCAGTGATAAAGTGCTCAGAGACCTAAGGCCAACAGAAAGTGACAGCAACAATGTGCAGGTGGCAAAGCAAAAAGTGTGGGGAGACTGCCCTGAGGCTTACAGGTCTAACAGGGGTATTATCACTAGGGGGAGTGAGGCTGAGCACAGTTACCTGATTAGTTGGTGAAAGCTGAGGTAGTGGTTGAGGAAGGAAGGTCCGATGTTGTGGAGAGATTTGTAGGTGTGAGCGAGCAGTTTGAATTGGTGTTGCTTCTGGGTTGGTAGCCAGTGCAGCTCTCTGAATTAGGGTGTAGGTTATAGTTACCTTAGGGCGCAAGTTATAGTTAGTTGGGATAAGTATAACCAGTGAATTCCAGTGGTTTTTAGAGTTTGAAATGTTGTGATGTTACTGAACATTTAACTAACTATAGTGTCACTTTAACCTTTATTTTTTTCAATGAATTTCTAGGGTGTTTTTAACATAAAGTAATATTTAATTACCACAGACAAACCCCAAACTCCCGCTGAGTGCATTGGAGGGTTGGTCAGGCCCTGTGGCCAACCACCATAAAGGCAGCCAACCCCACACTGCACACGGCCTTCAGTCGTGCATGGTGGCGGGTTGACCACAAGGCCTGGCCTGTGGCCATTCCATGCAGCCAACCTGGCACTTGGCACAGCCTTAGGACATGGGCGGCTGGGGGCTGGCAACAGGGTCTTGCCCTGGGGATTCCATCCACCTGGGGCATTATATATTTTAACAGGGGGAGCAAATGGCACCACTTCCCTGATCATTATTAGGCTATGGGGACCCCATCCCCCAGGGTCCTATTTATTTTAAAGAGAAGGGAGCAGCATGTCCTCCCGGAGCCTTTTTAGGCCCAGGGTACCCCACCCCCCAGTTGTTGTTATTATTAAAGGGCAGGGGGGTTGTGTGCCCCCTCGCACCCTGATCCTTGTTAGGACCTCGGGACCCATACGGATGAAGGCTGTTTATTTTAATTAAGGAGGTGAGGGGCAGCATGACCCCCCTCTCTGAGCCTTGTTGGCCACTGGGATCCCAATCCCCCAGGGTCAATACTATCATTAATGGGGAGAGAGCCACACAGCACCCCTCCATGAGTCGTTATCGTCCCGAAAACCCATTTTTCTAGGGGCTCACTTTTCTTAAAGGTGGGTGACTTGGTGCCCACACAGGGCATCCACAATTTATTCGTCGGTGGCTGCAGAGGGAACCCCAGTGCCCTCATGGTCCCAACCCAACTCTGCACATGCAGCAGGAGCTGCCATTGCTCCCACCCAGAGGGAGCAGCTATTACTGCTGCTCCCTCCAGGTACAAGAAATAATTGGATCTGTTTCCCTGCTCACATCAGTGTTGGCTGGGAAACAGATCCAAATGCTCTCAGCAAGGGCTAGCATTTTTATAGCTCCTGCCATCTGGGAGCAGACTTTGTGTTTGCTCGCGCATGGTAGAAGTTCTGAAAATGATTCTGTCAAGCGGAAGCGAACACATGTTTCCCTGCCTGTGTTGGTGCTGCAGTCTGAGTAACCGCTATGTCCTGGAGATAGGCTCCTCACAAAATAGGTAGCGAGCCGGCTTCGGAGGGTTGGGCCTCTGGGGCCATTCATGCCATGAAGGTGGGGCCGCATGACACCCCCTATCCTTTTCAAAAGTTTAGAGGCCTGGGGATGAGATTGCTTAGGCATTTAGAGGCTCACGGGGCCTCTGCTTTAAAAATACAATGGGCATTGAGGATGGGGTCCAGATGACAGAAAAACCTGGGGAGGGGGGCTGCATACCCTGCTCCCCTAAAACAGACTTTGGGCACTGGTGGGATGGGCTCCGTGGGCCACAAGCAGCTTAGAGAGGGAGCCACACATCCACCTCACAAAAACAATTTGGGCCCTGGGCAATGGGGTCCCTGAGGCCAAAAAAAGCTGGTGAGAGGGACTGTAGGCCCCCCTCCCTAAAAAGGACATTGGGCCCCAGAGGATATGGCCCCTAGAGACAAAATAGGCCTGGGGACCGTGGCCATAAGTGCCCCTCCTGCCACCAAAAAAGCACCTCATTCCCCTGGGCCCTGGGGGGTGAATAAATAATCACCATATATTGAGAAAGTGTGATTAAAAAACTCCACAATATTATTTATTTTTATGTATTATATCTACCTTGTGATATGATGTATGAAGGCTTAGTTTAATGTTTTAAACAATGCATGTAACATTGGCGAGTTATAGTTATTCAAATGTATGCATGGAGTTTATATGTAATCATAAAATGTGGACATTAGTATACTTTCTATAATAAATCTAAAAAGAAAGGCAGAAATAGAAAACGATAATGATGGTATTTCTAATGTGTATGTAGTTTAAATGTTTTGTTGTACTAAAGCAATAACCCCTAACTAAAACTAAGTTGCATCCTTTGGTTTTTGTGTGTGAATTTGTTGGATTTTTTGAGGTGAAAAGTATGTTAAGTTCCATACATAATAGATTAATTTGATTGCAATTTTAAAGTATAAATGTTTTTTTGATTTTTGGTACTATTGGGCTATAGTTTTGTAGCCCCAATTCATGGTTAGGTTTTTTAAAAGTAAAAATGAAATGTTAGAAGTATGTTAAATGTAATTTTTGTTGCTCTAAAGTAATGGTAGTGTGAGGAGGGTATAGTTTTTTGGGTGAAAATAGGACGTTTTTTGGGGGGAGTTTCATAGGTACTGTGCTACTGTCTCAGGAGTCCAGGGTACTCCGCAAGTATAGGACAGCTACTCTTAGGATAGAAGAAGTTATTTCCAGTGAATAGGAAGGTGGTTTAATTTTGGAATATTCCGGGGGTTCTGCTTTTGAGCTGTTTACAACTCATTCAGGCCTGGTGCTTCTTGTACAGCTGTTTTCCTTGATATTTTGGTAACTTGGCTCAAGGAGGTGAACCTGCTGTAGCTGCTCCACATGCATTGGAGGAGGAAGAGGATGCAATTGCAATGGAGGAGCAGGAGCCCTGGAAGAAGTTGAAGGAGTCCTTCAAGTTGTAATTCTTCTCCATTCAACCCGGTGAGAAAAAAGCAAACGCACTGCAGGTGACTTACACCTTATGCAAGAAAGTCACCTTGCATAGGATCTATCAGCAGTATTTCCTTGGAACAATGAGAATGAAGAAGCACCTGAGTGCCATGCATGCAACCCATTTATGACGAAAAAGGGGGTGAACAAGAAGGAACCACAGCACTTACTTGGGATCACCACCAAAATATTATAGCACACACCCTGTAACTACAGTGCACATGATGAATGAATGTTGACCCCACATTCAAAAGTAAGAAGCCTTATCAAGGATTCCTTATAAGACAATATGCTTTCATCGGGCAAACAAAAGAGATTACATAATGCAGTTATAGTAATGCAGTCTTCAACCCTGGTTTCTTCAGTTGTTTAACAAATTGTTTATTGGGATTTCCAAAAGCTCTTCAAATAGCCTCCACTGGATCAGGAGCCAACACGTTTTTCATCGTGTTTGCGACTTCATCAGGTCTACAAATGTCAAAAAAGAGATAATGGCCAAAAATTGTTTACTTTCAGAATCATAATTTTACATTAAAACAAGACACTGATAACCACCACTAATGACTTAAATGTGCAACTTGTCTAGTACGCACAGTTAGTGAACTTTCGTGAAGATTGCTCATATCACCTCATTATATTTACATTTCATGAAAAACAAAATGCAAAATTAAAGCAGGCAGCATGCTAAAAAGTGTAAAGTCATAAACACAACAGAGAAAATAGGGTCACAGGGATACTTTAACGAGCAGCCACAGTTCCAATCCCCTCTTTACACAATCATAATAACCAACTAAACTGGGGGTATATTACCTCTAAATCCAACAAGTACCTTAAGCTGCTACAAACAGAGTTAGCAAAGCAAAGAAAAAGAGAAAGTGGCGTCAAAAGCAAAAAGGAATCAATGAGCGAAACTTGGATTCCCATCAATTATCAATGTGATCAATCTTTTCATCTGGATATCCAACCAAGAGGATGATATGTCCCTTGATCATAGGGGCAACCTTCCAGAGAGGGATTTGCTCATTGGAAACCGAATAGGACGACCAAAGAAATAAGAGACAGACTATGCATTCTTTGGGTCCACGATGAATTAAGACCAGTGCAACAAAACAATAGTGAGTGATATTAAAATAGAGCCATGAGGAGCAAATATTAACTTTTATTAAAGATGTCACCTCACCCTCTACGCTAAAAACAGAAATGTACAAAGAGCAGTATTAACAAATAACTGCTAGGTTTTAAAGGCCAACATGTTTCAGCCAATAGGGTTAGAGTGCCCTAGGCTTTCATCAGGACCTCTGTTCTTCAAATCTGCTACTGCATAAATTGTCCAATAAACCAAGTGCAAAAAAGGAGAATAAAGTGAAATAATTATAGTCACACAAAAAGGTTGGAATTAATACAAACTACTTTCACAATTCCTCCACTTCAAGGGATGCAGATGGCATCTATAAAACATTTCAAACACATTCATAATTAGTTCACTTTTACAAACTCTGAAATATAAACCGCAGTGTACTGCAAACCCGCAATAACGTAGCGTGTATAAGGTAATTGTTAGCTTTAGAGGTAGTAGACCCCCAGTTTAGTTGGTTATTATAAAAAAGTGTAAAGAAACATAAAATTATCATTTAAGAAGGAGATGATGAAATCAACTTTCACAGAAGGGTAAGTGAACAGAAAACCAATCTCTCTACGTTCATTAATATGCAAGTAGATGTCACAGGGTCAGGGCCTAGTGTCAGATAGAACCCTCAGGCAGATAAAGCACTGTGTGATAAAACAATGTATACCTCCTTATTATGGGATTTCCCAAAAAACATAACATAACATGTGTATTTGTAAAGCGCACGTCCAACCCTAAAGGGACATCTTGGCGCTGAATAACAGATGTTTATTGTTACCCAACTGTACTCATTTTACCAACCTCAGAAAGGATGAGAGGTTGAATGAACCTGCCCAGACTTGAACCTGTGACCATGAGGTCAAACAGAGGCCCCTGGATGCATTAGTCCACTAAGCCACCAAACCTGGCTTGCTGTGTTGGTTCATAGATTGTTAATATTCAGTGTCCCATCTATGAGAAGAGATAATATAGCAGGTAAGAGAAAAATTTATTTACTAAAAATATATATAAAAAAGAACAAAAATAGTAACAAAGAAATTATCTGCCTAGAAGAAAGTGATGCCAATACTCATACCTCATGATAAATTAACAGAGTGTTAGGTTGGAAGTTTATAGTTTCCGGTGTATATGGATGGTCAAAGCAAGTATCTCCCAAGGGAAATCAAAAGAGGGGGTTTTGCAATCATTAACTAAATATTCTTTCAATAACAAATCAAAGCATAGCAATCTGTGGGTTGATAGAACAAGCACAACTCACCACGTATAGTCGAGGTTTCCACATGCGTGTCGGCTGCATAAATAAAAAATATGTACATTAAGTGACGTCTAGAATCAGGTAAAGTCCCGGTATCTATGCAAGTAAAAAGAACAAGATATCATCAATGGCAGTCGTATATTGAGTAAGGTAAGCATCATTTAACTATTCAATAAATCTGTACTATGCCCGTTAGTGTAGAGTTAAATAAAAAAAATCACGTAACTCTGGCACAAAAGAGTAACATGAGGATTACAATAGGGATTGAAAGTCTCATGAGAAACACTTCTACAAGGACACAAATGTATCTACTGACAGTCTAAGAGGAGATATGCAAAGAAGATATTATTTAAAGGGGTAAAATCCCCTAGGGATGAGTAGAAATCCAAACTGCGGGTATGCAGTGTAATTCAGCGTTGTGGTCGGATGCCATATTTAAATAGAAATAGACAACAGACAGCTGTCACAGATTACAACGAGAGCACCAAGAAGGAACAGAGCTGACATATTGGAATAGGCTAGGAGTAGCAAAGGTGACTTAGCTGCAATTAAGCTAAGGCAAAAACAGTGGATGATGGATATCGTTTTACATCCATAAAGTAAACAGAAATAACCGTTTAATTCCCATAATTTTGCTAAATACCTAAAATGAACATATTTTCGGTTATTTAAACCATCTAGGCTATAAGACAGGGCTACGGTAAAAACCTAGTAACTCCAGCAGAGGGAGGACACATTAGATAATAAAATGCTGGGGTTTCCAGCAAAGAAGTTGATACTAGCAATTGTACGTGAGTGATGCGAAGAGGATATTTATTACCTCAGAGGAACTAGAGACTATACCACGGATATATTACGTTATGTATATGATCTGGCTTGCTATATTTTATGGTAAATCTAAAAGAAAAGGGAATAACCAACAAAATAATTGTGCAGTTCAAAAATTATCATTACAAAGAATAAGAAATGTTACGGAAGACAGCTAAATTGCTGTTGATCTTGTACCACATGTGAACAACAATTAAACTCAATTATAAATATTAATGTACATAAATGCAGACCCTTCAAATCAAGGTCAGTTTTCTTTTGATGTTAATGAAACTAGACACCATGCTGTGGATATATTACTTTATCCTATACTAGCAGCCCGCCCCGACGTTGTTCGGGTATGAAATATCAGGCATTGTTTTAAATGATGTAATGAGGACTTTTAAAAGAATGAAGTGGCACAAAAGGTAGGCATGTGTGTGCATATACTGTGTGCACCTCGGAGTAATAAGTGTTTGCAGATGTCTCTAGCATGTATTTACTCCACTGACGTAGGTAAGCATGTGTGAAAGTACAGTCATTTGTAAAGTTATTGTCCCCGCAGACACGCTGAGTAGCGTCAGCCCCCGCTTGAGGGCCGGCTCCAGTTGTGGTTGATGTTGTGCTTGTGGTGTAAAGTCGTTGATGTAGAGAGTTGAGAGGGTGAGAGCGCGCTGGAGACGATGCGGGCTGTGAAAGAGCTGTCAGTTCTAAAGTTATGGTCCCAGCAGGCACGCTTAGTCGCGTCAGCCGCCGCCTGACCTGACGCACCCCCATCAGAAGGCACGGACCGCATTCGCCACCAGTTTGTCTGACACGCCCCCAGCACAACGCACACAGTGCATTCGCACTAAGCGTGGGCATAAAATCCGTTGGCAATTTTGCGGTCCGCGAATCGCACGCATTTGTCCAAAAATCCGCAAATTCGCTAGCTGCAAATTATTTTGCTTGGTCGCGCTTGAATAATACAATATCGTGCGCTCAGCGTTGACTTACCATGATTCTGAATCCACCGAGTTGTTTTTGTCTGGGTTTGCGTGTGCTGTGCCATTTTCGATCTTCCTGCGTGATCGCGCGAGAGTTTTTCGAACGCAATTACGTCATCGCGGCTCTCCATCTTGCACAGCGAGAGTTTGACAACGCGAGTACGTCATAAGGGCCTGTGATTATGCATTGCGGGAGTAAACAATGCCGAACACGTAGATGCATTGACAGACTACAGGGGCTGTCCAACAACCCTGAACCAGGGACACTAGATTATAACAACTAACAAAGGTTCAGGTGAAAAAGTCAAAGTGAACAATCAAACTTTAAACGTAGAAAAAATAAAAGAAAAAGAAGAATGAAGAAGCATATATGTACACATGGCACATTTTGCAAAAACAATTATAATTTATTATACAAGTACTTTTTTAAAAGGTTCCAGGAAAGAACAAAAATGCTCATAAAGAATGTTGGCATAACAAAAACAAACAATTCACAAGCCAAACAAGTGGCTAACAGACAGACATTATATATACAAAAAGGAACAACAAAGACAAAATGATGTGTCCTTTACAAATTATGGCCATAAAATGCGTCGACGGCGTTTCAACCGCTAGATTACTATGCGGTCATCATCAGGACAGGAGATGGTTTGAGCGTTAAATTTCTGGGTATAAAAAGCCAGTCGTAAATGTAGTAGCATATAGGTGGAACTTCCAGCTTCAATAAGGTCAGTGATAGAAGCAGTCTTATTCTTTAATTCCAGGCCTGTAATACTGCCCACTGATATCTCCAATACGAATGAATATGGTGGGTGGCCTATAAGTTGCGCCCACCAATATGCCCAATTAATTGGCGAAATCAAGTCCCGGGATGGACTTACATCAGAGGGTGCCCCAACGAGGCGGTTGAAACGCCGTTGACGCATTTTGTGGCCGAAATATAATTGTTTTTACAAAATTTGCCCATGTGTACATATAGGCTTCTTCATTCTTCTTTTTCTTTTATTTTTTCTATGTTTAAAGTTTTGATTGTTCACTTTGACTTTTTCACCTGAACCTTTGTTAGGTGTTATGAACACGTAGATGCGGCGCGCAACTGACTTCCGGCGGGAGATTTGAACAGCTCGCTTTCCCGAAATTGCAAAAATTGCAATTCTGCACAAGAAATCCACCGCAGGAAGCATAAACCTTCTGAAAATGATGATTTTGATCAGAATAACTCCTCATATTGACATTTGGCTGCACTTTTTGGTGCAGGGAGTCCATTTTTGGGGGGGTGGGGGAGGAAGGAAGTGCCCCAGAGTCTCCAACTTTCTGTTCCTGTCCAGCAGGCTCCTCCCAGTGATTTGTCCATGTCCTGGTCACTTTTGATTTGGATCTGGAGCTGGAAGGATTACTTTTTGTGGCTGCTGCTGGATATTTGTATTTGAGGACTTTTTGGACTTTGGAGTTTGGATCACTTTTGGACTTGAGATTTTACAAGTAAGTTGGTGTTGTTTGTTTGGGGCATTGCAGTTGCTGCAACTACAGTTTTAAAACTTTTTTCACAACTTAAAAAAAATATATATTGTGGGTAGCCACAGTATCCAGTAGGTCCAGGGTTAGTCATGGGTGCATGATACAACTGTTTCTGTGATTTTTTTCTAACTTAATTCTCATTTATGTCATGGAATTTTAGCGCACTGTTATATGTTGATTTATTTTTAATTTTCGGGGGCCTGTAAAGCCTCACTAGCCAGTAGGCCCAGGGGTAGTGAGTGGTGCATGGGCCAAGTCTTTTAGTGGGGTGTCTTGAATGTTAACATCATTGAGGGCATGGATGGCATTGGATTGTGGTGATTTTTGTTTGTTTTTCACTTTTTGGGGTGTTGTTGGAGCCTGCTCATGTGGGTGGGGGCCATTTTGAGGCCTGGTACAGGCAGGGCCTGGCCATTTGGTGGTGGTCAATAGGCCAATTTAAAGCCAGGGAGTGTGCTCAGGCCTGCACCCAGTTTGCCTTGCTTTCATCCATTATGCCCAGGGGTACTCAGTGTTGCATGAACCAAGTCTTTCTGTGGGGTGTCTTGAATTTAAATATCATTGAGGGCATGAATGGCAGGCATTGGATTGTGGTGATGTTTATGTGTTTTTCGACTTTTTGGGGATGTTGTTGGGGCCTGGCCATGTGGGGTGGGGCATTTTGAGGCCTGGTACAGACAGGGTCTGGCCATGTGGTGGGGATCAAGGGGCTATTTTGAAGCCAGGCAGTGTGCTCAGGCCTGCACCCAGTTTGCCTTGCTTTCCTCCATTATGCCCAGGGGTACTCAGTGGTGCATGGACCAAGTCTTTCTATGGGGTGTCTTGAATTTAAACATCATTGAGGGCATGGATGGCATTAGATTGTGGTGATTTTTATTTGTTTTTCAACTTTTTGGGGTATTGTTGGGGCCTGGCCATGTGGGTGGGGGCCATTTTGAGGCCTGGTACAGGCAGGGCCTGACCATGTGGTGGGGGTCAAGGGGCCATTTTGAAGCTAGGCAGTGTGCTCAGGCCTGCACCCAGTGTGCCTTGCTTTCATCCATTATGCCCAGGGGTACTCAGTGTTGCATGAACCAAGTCTTTCTGTGGGGTGTCTTGAATTTAAATATCATTGAGAGCATGGATGGCAGGCATTGGATTGTGGTGATTTCTGTGGTTTTTTTGAGTTTTTGGGGTGTTGTTGGTGCCTGGCCATGTGGGTGGGGGTCATTTTGAGGCCTGGTACAGGCAGGGCCTGGCCATTTGGTGGGGATCAAGGGGCCATTTTGAAGCCAGGCAGTGTGCTCAGGCCTGCACCCAGTTTGCCTTGCTTTCATCCATTATGCCTAGGGGTACTCAGTGTTGCATGGACCAAGTCTTTCTGTGGAGTGTCTTGAATTTAAACATCATTGAGGGCATGGATGGCATTGGATTGTGGTGATTTTTGTGTGTTTTTTTAGTTTTTGGGGTGTTTAACTGATGTTCCTCTGGCTTCTATTGCTTTTAGGTGCACAAGAGAACCACCAGTGCCAGGAAGAAGTCCTGCAGCGGTGTGTGCAGCACAATGTCACGTGACGTCACGTGTGGCCACAGACAAGACAACTCTGCAACTCGTGCAACTGCGGCCTGCTGTTCTGACATCTGAAGAAGATGGGCCCAAAGAAAGGTGGCCGTAGCGCCTCATCGCAAAAAGTTGCCATTGCCACTGCCAGTAAGAAGGAGCAGAAGAAGCAAGTGGCACCACCTACCAAGGAGACTGGTGGGCCCACCAACACCTTTTTTGGTAAAAAAAATACTACGCCTGCAGCAGCAGCGGTGTCCGCCGTGGACGAAGCTCGAAGCAGCACCTCCGTTTCATTGGGCTCAGTGCCACCACGACAAGTTAGGTCCAAGACCATGAGTGCTGCTGAGGCAGCCACTTTACTTTCTCAATCACCATCGACCAGTGATGTTGACTCATCACTAGAAAGTACCATCCAATCAATGCAGGGTGTAACTCAGCTGACGAGTGTTCAACAACCACAGCCACAACGACAACCACAGGTGCAACTAGTACAAGCACAAGTACATGGGCAAGGAGAGGCGCAAGGAGAGGCGCAAGGAGAGGCGCAAGGAGGGGCGCAAGTAGAGCCGCAAGGAGAGGCGCAAGTAGAGGCTCAAGGAGAGGTGCATGGACAGTTGCATGGAGAGATGCAACTAGAGGTTTATGGAGCCGCACAACTGCCTACAACGCTTGTTCCTCCAGAAGTAGGGGCACATCAGGAAATTGGTATTGAAGCGGGGGTATCATCCTAGGAAGCCACTCCCCCTGATGATGATCCATTGTCTTCCAGATCCCCAGCAAGAAAAAGGTCAAGGAGGGCTACTACTACTACTACAAGTTCTTCTTCAAGCCCCCTTCATTCTGATGACCTCGATCTTGATTGGAACTCACAAATGCAGTCTGAGGGTGAGGCACACCATGAGCCGACAAAGGTAGTTAAGCCTAAAAGGAAGGTTCCTGCAAGGCTTCGAGTTATGGGTGATGACGATGAACAAGAAGTGGTGTCTTCTGCTGCTGATGAACAGTCTGACGATGACCCAGTCATCACAGTCGTCACTCCAGCCCAAGTGGGCATGCAGCAGACAGACATTTTCACCCTATCCCGAATGGCTGCTGAGCGGGATGTGGGCGGTGTGGCACTGGTACCACTACCAATGCAGTTAACTACAAAACCAACACGACCTACAGCTTCCATATTTTTTAGTCAGAAGGGCCGGCAGGGACCTCCATCCAGCTCGACCTCAAGTAGTGGTGCTGTAAGTGAACAACAGAAATGAATTCATCCACGCCCATCCTCCACTTCATCTGGCATTGAAAGTCAAAGTAGCACCTCCACCACCAGCAGACATTTCCAGTCCCCAGTTTGAGACTTCTTTACTGTAAGTCATAGGGCGGAAAACATGGTCGTTTGTTCGATTTGTAAAACATTAGTTAGTCGAGGTAAGCTTGGTACCAACTATGGTACCGGAGGCCCGAGAGGTCATCTAAAAAAACACCACACTATCGAGTGGGAGGTGCACCTAAGTAAGATCCAGGAAGCTAAAAGAAAAACAAATCCAAATGTATCCATTGATATTGCATCTGATAATGATGAGGGGCTGATCGTGCAGGGGGGAAGCAGAGTATTAACATCGTGGTGTAAGATTTCTTGAAAAAACAAAACACAGTCAGCAAGTTACTGACCACCTGCCAAAGAATCTGCACACATTTCAGCCATTCTTTTAAGGCCTGGAAGGAGCTGAGGAGCAATCAACATGAAAGTAGACTGTCAGTCAAAGGACTCATCCAGGAGGTGGCAACACGTTGGAACTCAACCTTTTACATGCTTGAGCGTCTGTCTGAGCAGTGGGGGGTAATAAATGACTATGTCTATAAACTGGGTTCTACTATGAAAGACATGAGGCTAGAGTTGGAGGAATGGAAGCTAGTTGCAAGCCTGACAGACATGCTTCGTCCTTTTGAGGTCTTCACGCGTGAAGTCAGCAGGGAGGGCTGTTCCTTGGGCAAAGCTATCCAATTGTTGTTCATGCTAGAGCACCAACTGAAGGCGGTGTCTTCAACGTTCCGAGATGATGCTGAAAAGCAAGACACATATCAGTTGGCGGAGAGGTTATTGAGCCGCCTAGTTGCCAATGAAAGGCTTAAAAACCTACATACAGAACAACATTACATTTGTGCCACTATTCTGGATCCACTGTACAAAAAGGCAGTGGCAAGCAAAGCATTCATTCCTTTTGATGAAGCAGATGTTTCAGAGTGCAAACATTGGCTAGCTGTGTCAGCCACTCGGTTCGAAAAAGAGCGGCAGAAAATTCAAGGAGCCGGCAGAAGTACAACTGAATCAGCAGGCCATCCGGCGTCAAGTTCCACTTCTGAATCTGTGGCCGAAGGGAGTCACTTTCCCTCACAGCCGTTAACGACACCAGCAACCGTATCATCATTCTCACCTGCACCAGGCCCAGCAATAATATTGTCGAAAGCGGATTGGCTAACTCATCAAGGGTTTGCTCGTTCCAGTGCTGCAAAGGCCACAGATGGTACGCAAAGTAAAGCAACCGTGGAGAACCTTGAGTCGATGGTGCAGGCCTATCTGGATGACCCAACAGAGGTCTTTGTTAATCAGAACCCATTGCTGTATTGGTATAGGAAAAGGCCTCTATGGCCACTGATCACCAACCTGGCTCTAAATTATTTGTCTTGCCCACTCGCAAGCGTGTCTTCTGAACGTGTTTTCAGTGCTGCTGGTGCCATTGTAACTTCAAAAAGGACCCGCCTCTCGCCCACAAATGTTGAGAGGTTAACACTGATCAAGATGAATCAGCACTTCATACCACCAGATTACAAAATACGTGAATGCACGCAGGAAGAAGAGGACACCGACTTAGGTGACAGAAGTTCTAATCTGTTAGCTGACCTACTCCCGTCTCAATTCATAGAGTTTGAGGATGAGCTTTACTTCCCTGACACCGAGGCCTGAAAATGACTTCCTTTTTTTTCGTCCTTATTCACTTTTATTCCTGTGTGTCTTTCTTTGTTTTGCAACTTTTACCACAACAAAACTCTCACAACAAGTCCATCAGCAGCACTGTCTTCATCTTATTTTTCTTATTGATTTGAAGGTGCCGCAGTCTGCATTCCTGAGGTTCACAAGTTCACAACTCAATCTTGCTCCTCTATCCTCCTCCTCCAGACTCCACCTATCCATTTCCCTCAAGGCAGATGGATGGATAATGAATAATAAAGAAACTTTGTTTTCATAGACAAGTCCCCTCAAGTGGGACTGAAATTACTGACTGACTACATGCTTGCTGATTGCTGACAGAGTTACTTCTGAAATTGACAGGAGAGGCTGCCATGTGGGCCCTCACTTTCCCGAAGAAGATGTGACAAAAAGTAGAAAAGGTAATGAATAATTGAGAAGATGGCATGCAGTGAACAGCAATGGCTGTCTGGCTCTGATGAAACCAATTGTTGTTTGTTTTTTTGTGCATGAAATGAATCATATGTCTTGTCTTAGTTATTATTTAATCTTTTACACAGTATCATGTCTACTACTCTTTTTTTTACCTGGGTTTATTTCAAATTGTACTTCAAATTCAGGGGCCACTATGTTGCATTTTACAATATGCAAAATGTCCTTGGAGTGGACTCACTTGCCAATATACCATGATGATTGAATAAATAATATATCTTTTTTCTTTACAGTCACTCACTGGGATGGATCATCAGCGTCGGCTTACAGAAGAACTATGGCCAATTCGTGAGTGGCAAACAGGTAACCCAGTCTACAACAACTACTACAGCAGAACTACATGTCTGTCTATTCGTGGTATGTAGTGGTCGAGGGCGAGGCAATGTTCTGTTGTTGTTATGCCAGGCCGAGTCCACTCCAGACAGCAGTTCATGTAAAATTGGGGCTATGTGGCTTGCTGCATACTATTAGATATGCTTTGTCTGTCTGACAAAGAGCCTAGGTAGCTAAATCAGGTTGCCTCACTCAGTGGTGCCTGCCTTGACCGTCTGCTTGGCACTGCCTCAAGCTTGGGCCAAAAATCTCGCTAAATTACCGAAAAATCGCATATTCTGGAGCAGAACAGATTTTTGGCCCATGCTTCTTCAGGGCCATGCAGACGGTCAATGCAGGCACCACTGAGTGAAGCATCCTGATGTAGCATACCTAGGCTCTTTGACACAGACAGACAAAGCATATCTAGGGTTCAGTGCGATTTACTAGGGTTTTTGGGTTTAAGTTGGTCGGGTTTCCGCTGAGTCTAGGACTCAGGGCCCAATGCAGGCTCGTTCATAATGAAATGATGTTGGCAAGGTTTTAGGGGGGTTTGGCGTTGTTTGGTCCAGAATTGGCAGAATTTTGGCCTTTTCTGGTGTTTTGCGGGCGTGTGTGTTTGGGTGAAAACTAAGTGAAAACTAGTCCTAGACCTTCTTCTTCTTCTTCTTCTTCAAAGAGCGCAGTGGTTCGATTTTGTTCTGCCTTGCTGAGATTCTTGGGAATCGCTGGAACAAGTGTCCAGGTAAGTTTCAAGAGGATCGAAGTAGTGGAAGTGCTGAAAAAAGCAATTTTTTGTGAACAGGGAAATTTGCCATGTTTTGAAGATACCAGTATTGCATGTTTTTGGGGGGCTCTTTGGGGGTATTCTAGATTTGTGGGGGTGGGTCGGGGGGTCTTGGAGCACTGCTGGGAAGGTCTAGTTTTGATTGCAAGTGGTTTGAAGAAAATCCATGGTGGAAAAGGGGGGTTTGGGCCTAGTTGCAGATAGCGTTTTGGCACAATTTAAACTGAGGCTTAGCAGTATGGTGTGTTTTTGGGGGGGTGTTTGGGGGGGTTCTAGGTTTTTGGGGGGGTCTGGGACCACTGCTGGGATAGTATAATGTTGATTGCAAGTGGTTTGAAGGAAATCCATGGTGGGAAAGGGGAGTTAGGGCCTAGCTGCAGAGTGTGTTTGGAGTGATTTGGACTGGTAGGCCGAAAATTTTCTAATTTTTGCTTTTGGCCTGTTTGGGGGTGTTCTACCTTTTTGCGGGTGGGTTGAAGGGTTTGGGGGCATTGCTGGGAAGGACTAATATTGAGCGCAAGTGGTTTGGAGAAAATCCATGGTGAAAAAGTTTTTCAGTTTTTGCTCACTTGCCTGTTTTGGGGGGGCTGTTTGGGGGGGTTCTAGGTTTTGGGGGGGTGGTCTGGGGATCTGGGCGCACTGCTGGCACAGTCTAATTTTGGTATCATTTGTTTTTAAGAAAATCCATGGTGGAAAAGGGGAGTTAGGGCCTATCTGCAGAGCGCGTTTGGACTGAATTCTGAATTGAAGGTAGGCCCTAAATTTTCTAAGTGTGAGTTTTTGCATTTTTGCTTTTTGCCTGTTTGGGGGTGTTCTTCTTTTTTTTGGGTGGGTTGACGGGTCTGGGGGCATTGCTGGGAAGGTCTAATATCGGGCCCCTCGTGGTTTGGAGAAAATCCATGGTGAAAAAGTTTTTCCGTTTTTGCTCACTTGCCTGTTTTTGGGGGGCTGTTTGGGGGTTTCTAGGTTTTGGGGGGGGGGTCTGGGGATCTGGGAGCACTGCTAGCACAGTCTAATTTTGATATTATTTGTTTTTAAGAAAATCCATGGTGGAAAAGGGGAGTTAGGGCCTATCTGCAGAGCGCGTTTGGACTGAATTCTGAATTGAAGGTAGGCCCTAAATTTTCTAAGTGTGAGTTTTTGCATTTTTGCTTTTTGCCTGTTTGGGGGTGTTCTTCTTTTATGCGGGTGGGTTGACGGGTCTGGGGGCATTGCTGGGAAGGTCTAATATCGGGCCCCTCGTGGTTTGGAGGAAATCCATGGTGAAAAAGTTTTTTCGTTTTTGCTCACTTGCCTGTTTTTGGGGGGCTGTTTGGGGTGGTTCTAGGTTTTTGGGGGTGTGTCTGGGGGTCTGGGAGCACTGCTGGCACAGTCTAATTTTGATTGCTTTTTGTTTTTAAGAAAATCCGTTGTGGAAAAGGGGAGTTAGGACCTAGCTGCAGAGCGCTTTTGGACTGAATTGAAGGTAGGCCCTAAATTTTCCAAGTGTGAGTTTTTGCATTTTTCCTTTTTTCCTGTTTGGGGGTGTTCTACTTTTTTGCGGGTGGGTTGATGGGTCTGGGGGCATTGCTGGGAAGGTCTAATATCGGCCGCAAGTGGTTTGGAGAAAATCCATGGTGATAAAGTTCAGTTTTTGCTCACTTGCCTGTTTTTGCGGGGCTGTTTGGGGGGTTCTAGGTTTTTGGGGGGTATGGGGGTCTGGGAGCACTGCTGGGATAGTCTAATTTTGATTGCAAGTGGTTTGAAGGAAATCCATGGTGGGAAAGAGGAGTTAGGGCCTAGCTGCAGAGTGCGTTTGGAGTGATTTGGACTGGTAGGCCGAACATTTTCTGTCACATTTTCAATTTTTGCTTTTGGCCTGTTTGGGGGTGTTTTACCTTTTTGCGGGTGGGTTGACGGGTCTAAGGGCATTGCTGGAAAGGTTTAATATTGGGCGCAAGTGGTTTGGAGAAAATCCATGGTGAAATTTTGATTCAGTTTTTGCTCACTTGCCTGTTTTTGGGGGGGGTTCTAGGTTTTGGGGGGGTCTGGGGATCTGGGAGCACTGCTGGCACAGTCTAATTTTGATATCATTTGTTTTTAAGAAAATCCGTTGTGAAAAAGGGGAGTTAGGACCTATCTGCAGAGCGCTTTTGGACTGAATCGAAGGTAGGCCCTAAATTTTCCAAGTGTGAGTTTTTGCATTTTTGCTTTTTGCCTCTTTGGGGGTGTTCTACTTTTTTGCGGGTGAGTTAACGGGTCTGGGGGCATTGCTGGGAAGGTCTAATATCGGCCGCAAGTGTTTTGGAGAATATCCATGGTGAAAACGTTTTTCCATTTTTGCTCACTTGCCTGTTTTTGGGAGGCTGTTTGGGGGGTTCTAGGGTTTTGGGGGGTATGGGGGTATGGGAGCACTGCTGGGATAGTCTAATTTTGATTGCAAGTGGTTTGAAGGAAATCCATGGTGGGAAAGAGGAGTTAGGGCCTAGCTGCAGAGTGCGTTTGGAGTGATTTGGACTGGTAGGCCGAAAATTTTGTCACATTTTCCATTTTTGCTTTTGGCCTGTTTGGGGGTGTTTTACCTTTTTGCGGGTGGGTTGACGGGTCTGGGGGCATTGCTGGGAAGGTCTAATATTGGGCGCAAGTGGTTTGGAGAAAATCCATGGTGAAAAAGTTTTTCAGTTTTTGCTCACTTGCCTGTTTTTGGGGGCTGTTTGGGGGGTTCTAGGTTTTGGGGGGGGGGGGTCTGGGGATCTGGGAGCAATGCTAGGATAGTCTAATTTTGATTGCAAGTGGTTTGAAGGAAATCCATGGTGGGAAAGGGGAGTTAGGGCCTAGCTGCAGAGTGTGTTTGGAGTGATTTGGACTGGTAGGCCGAAAATTTTGTCACATTTTCCTTTTTTGCTTTTGGCCTGTTTGGGGGTGTTCTACCTTTTTGTGGGTGGGTTGACGGTTCTGGCGGCATTGCTGGGAAGGTGTAATATCGGGCGCAAGTGGTTTGGAGAAAATCCATGGTGAAAATGCGGGGTAAGGGCCTAGGGTTAGGGTTCTAAAATCGCAGTTTACACTTTACACCAAGCTTGAGGGGAGACATCCGCAAATTTCGCCCACACTTATTTATCATTGAAAAGGAGACTCAGAGTACTCACTTTCAAAATTATGCTTGTATATTTTGCAATAATGTCGACTCTGAAACTGAAAGTGTTACTTTTTCCACTAGACACCGTACCTTATATTTTTTTCTCCATGGTGTTTTATTATCACTTCCTGTTTTTCCATCAACAATTACAGGCCGGCTTTTACCCTGTGCAATGGCAAAAAGGATGACCTCAGACTTAGCGACCAGCAATTCAGCATCCGCCAGGCAGGCAGTGGACAAGGTGTCTTCTGGTCCCCAACATTGATCGGCGGAGCGTCAGATGGAATGGAGGAGTACCGTGAAAAAGAGGAATGACTGAATGCATGCAACTTCCCAAATTCAACAGAACAACTACAACAACATACAGTTACAGTATCCATCTTAATTTCTACTTATCTTTTAAGTAATGTTATTGCTGGGAACTTCTGTGAGTGTGACTCTGTGCATTTGTTTGCTCTCGGCTTCAATTCATCCCTCCAGCCATTATACACTTTTTTCTTTGCTATTTTTTAAACTAATTTAATGTACTAAGTGGTTCTTCTCTCCGAGGGCAGATATGCAAGTGAAATTGCGTAATTACTGTAGCCCTGTACTGTCACATTGGTTCTTCATAGTTAGTACATTGTAGAAAGTACTACTTACTTTACAGTAACCTATCCATTTAGCAAACAACTTCATGCATGCAGTAGTGCATGCACTTCCTTTATGTCCCTTAAAAGATTTATGGATAGCTTTGTAGCCAAAGATTTATTTATCTTTATTTGTTGTTTGTACATGCTGTGTTTTTTTTCCTCTCTCCACAAAACTTTCCCCACAAAACCCATTCCCATCCATGTTTCAAACCCGAACCCCGGGCTGCGTGGTTTTCATTGAGGTGTAAATTACAACAATAATTCCACACACTTGCTGGGGAGGATAAGGTCAAAGCAACAGAAAATCAATTTCAAGGCTGGTGAAGGAATCCGAGGAGATATTCTTACTCAGCTTTACACAGATCCAGGGCTATTTGAAAATCAAATCTGTTTTTCATGTGTTGATCATCAAGAACATCCTCCTCCTACACATGGCAAATGATTATGCTGCTGTGTCCTTCACCTTCAGTACTATTCCTTGTAGTAGCCAAAGTCAAACTCCACGCAACTAGTATACTTTGGAAACTTTAGCATTTGTTAGGCTAAATTATGGCACTGTTCTTGTGTACTATGCTATCTATCGTACTGTTGTAATGATCCGCTCAGGCCACTCAAGGTTTCATTTTCTTTTTTTTCATATGCTGCTACTGCCACTGTGTACTACCACTACTACCACCACAATGATACCATTTCATCCGCCCAGGATTGCCAACCTTCATCGCCAGTTGCCATGCAGCCAGCCCTGTGCCTAGCCCTAGGCCTATTCTAAAACATGAATCACAGGTAAGATAAGCATTTGGGGGGAGGAAGAATAATGGAGTATGAGGAGAGAGGAGAGACTGACGGTAGTAGTACTGAAGTAGTAGGACAATTGAATTCACTAACTCTGTGAGTGGCACTTACTTTTGTAAACATTTGGGCGATTACTTAGACAATTTGAATCAAGCAGCCAGTTAAGTTTCAGTAAAACAAATGAACAGTTAACCCCCGCCTCCCCCGCAAAACAGTAAAAATGTGTATGCAATGATTAAGTTGAAAGTAAATAATTATTTCAATCCATAACAAAAATAAACTATTCCGCAAGACCTGACCCAACCCCCTCCCTAACCCCAAAGAATGTCTGTGAAAAAGTCCACAAAGTCCAAGAAAAAACCCAACTCCCAAATCCCACCCCCCCAAAAGTCTTTAAAAAAGGGGCAAGGGACAGTCTCTCCTCCTCTACTGCCGCCGGCGGTGTCCTTTGGCCAGGTGGGCCTGTTGCTCCCCGCAGAGGTTCTTCTTGAGCAGGCTCTTCATTCTCTCCATCTCCTGCTCAAGGTTGGACACCCTGAGGGTTAGGCGGTGAATGCGGGCCTTGCACCTGCTGTGGGGGGCAGCTGATTATTTGGCTGCTTGGCGGTGGCAGGTGGCTGCGGTACCACGGCTCTGTACCGCTGGAGGCGGAGGAGAATGCAGCTGTCGCGGTTGATGTTGTGGTGGTCTGCGACTGTGTGTCCTCCTCCTCCTGGGCCACCAGCCACCGATATTCGGCAACAATCGCCTCCAGCTTCCTTTGCCGGGCCGGTCTAGCCAGCTCCTTCCGTGTCAGTTTGGAAGGAGCATCTATATGAAGAAAGAAAGACATACTGTAACCAATGCTCTTTAAGATTAACACAAAATAATTCAGCAGAAAGCTGTGTCACAGTAGAACTAGCAACTTGCAAGCACAGTACATAACATTTGTGGCCTGTATCTATCTAACCTCCCACTTCGTCAGCCTCTGCTCTAACATTAGTGAGAGTTTCAGGAATCAATTCTACGAGTACTATATGGACTCACTACATTAGAGTTGGCTATGACAGTACACCAATCTTCTTCTTCTTCTTCTCTCTTGTTTAGCGAAATTGGTTCGTAAACTTCTGGAAGCCGGCATAATGCCAGCTCAGTCAACTTGCACTCGAGAAAAACAGATGCAGGCCATGATGACACACACTTGCGTTACTGTACCAGTCCAGTACATGCAGGTGGTGAAGCTCTTACTTTTCTATTACGGGTGGCACTGAGAATACTCTGTTACAAGGGCTACTGCTTAATTAATTTAACTTTCACCCTACAGTGCCAATGACTACTAGAAAAGGAAAATGAAGAAGATAAATAACATGATTATCTATCCCTTCACAGGATATTTGCTTACATATGGGATGACTTTAGGTGCTTTGTTTTTTATTAAGTGAACACCGATAGGCCACACATGAATGACAGAGTTGTACTAAAATTATTAACAGAGGTAGTGAGTGGCCCCCGTAATCGCCGGATATATGCTGTGCTTGCAATACAAACTACTGCTAATGTTCATGGTAGTATTCGTAAAAATTACAACTTCTTTTCCTTGCCTTTGCTACACTGGAATGGACGTGCGGGTGCAGTGTTACATGCTCTTCAAAGTAACACTTACTTCATCCAGTGACCGTCTACTCTGTCTACATACACATATGAGTCAGATAGTGATCCAGGCATCCTTCCATTCAAAGTAAATGTTAATCATTCTTCTTAATGTCTCAACTGGACAAACCTTAGTTTTTCTCACGGAAAAACAACATTATTTTGATTTTATTTTGGAAACCGCAAGCCCTGCATCCGTGCTTGACTTGCATTTGAATTTTAACGAAAGGATATATTGCGCACACATACAGTTTCTGTTTCACCCACCCAGGCAGTCCTCTTCCCTTTCTCCTTCCACCCATCCTTGCTTCATCCTTCAACCGGCCATGCATCATATTCCCAGCCACCTCGGCAGCATTCAAAAACACGTATCATTCTTTGCCAGTCATCCTTACTTTTAACTCGCTCGTCCTTCCACACTTACTTACACCCTTCTTTCCCTTTTCATTCATCCAATCCATCAAGTTCATCTCTGATCTGACTTGGCTTCTCAATAAAACTTTCACAGCTGAGTTGAAGTCAATTTAGAGGAGGCTACTACCTGGTTGATAAAAACTTAGTTCTAAATTTGTAAGTCTTCTTAACAGTAAAGTATACTTGTACTGTACAACATATACACCCGTGCAGAGAGGACACTCTGCAGTCTGCAATCTCAATAAGTAAGGAATATAATAGCTTACCACTGCCCGCAACTCCTGTGGCATCCTCCACAGCAGTTCCCGCTGGCTGTTGCACTGCCTCCGCCCCAGGAGTGCCCACCTCCGCGCTGGCCCCGGCACCGGTGGATGGCTGTGCTGATGTTCCGCCTAGAAAATACATCTCAGATTCTTAGATGCCATTTACATCACTCCCAAGTATTTTGTCTAGGAATTAAAAAATGTTACTATGACTACACAAACAAATTTAATAATTTGTGACTCTCTAGTCTAAACTACAAATTGCCTTTTTTTCAGGGAAGGGTGTTTTTTAGTTATGCTTAGCCGTAACATGTCTTGCTACACTTTTTGGCACAACTGATGAATGCTTGCATTTTAACACACACCAATTTTCTCATAACAGACAGAAGCTTCCCTTCTAAGAACAAGAGCAAGATCAGATCATCATCACTTGGACGGAGTCAGCAACGATTCAGCACCATAAAGAAGACAAACCAGGTGAGGGATCTCCCACAATTAATGTGTGAAATCACTAATCAATTTTCAATTTTCAATCCACCGTTTATGCTGTATGATGAACTTGATAAAGCTTTAAAACTTACATAGACTCTGTGGTTTTTGGTCATGAGTGAGTGAGCGAAAGGGTTTGCAATTTGCAAGCATGAGTCCGTGGCTCTGAGAGGTTGGGACTCTGACTCTGTAGTCTTATGTCCTGGGTTGTATAATCATCGATGAATTTGGGTTGTTGATCAATCATCGATGAATTCGGGAGCTAAATGACTCTGACAGACTAGCTAGTCAGTTAGGAGATTGGGGGTTCAAATTCTGTTATGACTGAGGTATGTGGAAAGTCTAACTGCGCCTATTATAATTGATAAACAAAGAACTATTTCGTGTCCATAGTTCTGTTTGTGCGGAATAGTCCCTGCAAGAGTAGTAGTATGGATTGTCCTCCTATCCAATCAAAAGATAAACTAGTATCTTATTCTTTCTTGGTGCCCATTGACATTTTATTGTTGGGAATTGTCAAAGCATAAACATTTAGAAGACTTCAAAAGACATTATGGACAACCCAGAGGACTGCACTCAGTGCATAGAGCTATTGCTGAATAGAATGGGAGTTTTGTTTAACACCTTTTTCCAACTGTCAAGCTTAGTTAGCTACACAGACAGACTAATAATAATCTAGTAGTACCACAGGGAGTCATAGTAGAGGCAGGATAAGAATTTAGAAACAGTCTACAAGAAGATCAAAGATGATTTAGAAAAAATCAAATGAGGAACGTTAGAAAAAAATAGGTGTTGTAAAAGATAGGGAAGTATAATTATTATTATTAGCAGGAAAACTTACTGGGGCCAGCAGAGGAGCCCTCGCCGGACCGATCCTGGCCTTCCTGATCTTGTCCCTTCTCCGCCGGCACGACTACCTCCTCCTGTGTCCCCTTGCCCCTGGGGGATGCTGATGTACAACATTAAAGAAAGACACAAACATGGATGATTGTTGTCAACCAAATCAAACATTTCAAAAAAACAATAACATATTATTTTGGGGAAATAGACAACAATTGCACTAAATGTATTGACCTATCTAATATGGTCTACTAGGATTTTAGTATTGCTGGATTCGCGGACCGTCTACTTGTAAAGAAATGTAACTCACTAAACCAACTACAAAAAAGTTCGACTAGGACTGGCAGGCAGCACTCCGCAGCACTCGAAGTAACAGACACAGTCCATTGTGATTGCAGACCAGTGAGAACACTAAAAAGTTTTCTACTAAATAACCAGTCATAATATACTCTAACTATCAATCCACCACCACTATCTCTTCTTAGTGGCAGGAGTACAAAGGAAGGACTGGACTTGAGTCTCTAGGGGCAGATTTACAAGCCCCTTGAGGCTCTTTTGCTCCGTCATTGCGTGACTTTTGTGACGCAGTGGCAGCGCAAAAGAGGCGCCATGATGCGGGGTATATTAACAACGTGACGCATCTGGGAGATGCATCACATTCCGGTGCAAGGGAGGGTGTTCCTGCGCAGGAACGCCTTCTAAAAGTTGCTGAGTGAAGTCTACAAGATTTCACTCAGTCACTTTTAGGCCAATGCTGCGTCAAAACACTGCGTCTGCTTGAAGCAGACGTACGGCTTGACGAAGCATTGGGGAGATACGGCACCCTAGAGCATTGCTGGAGCTGCGTCGTGCTTGCGACGCAACTCCAGCAATGCACCGACTTTACGTCACAGATGACTGACTGAAACCGACTGACTGACTGAAACATTTATAAAGCGCTCAAATGCCGCAGCGTCTTGGCGCTGTAGTACAAGAAAGCGGTGTGAGCAAGCTTCTACTGCAGAGAGAAAAGCCAGGTTTTCAGTGCTTTTCTGAAACACGTTTTGGATTTTTGTGAGCGCAATGCGGGGGGCAGAGAGTTCCACAATCTAGCGGCTTGGTAGGAAAAGGATTTTCCACCCCAACGAGCTCTCCTAATTCTAGGTTGGCAAATTAAGTCTTGGTTGGCTGATCTCAAGGTGCGTGCTGGCAAGTACAGAGGAAGGAGTTTGGTAAGGTCATCAGGTCCCTTGCCATACGAGGACCTGTGGACCAGACAGAGGGCTTTAAACTGTATTCTGCTTCTAATTGGCAGCCAGTGCAGCTCGCGTATGGCTTTAGAGGTTGGGTGGCAACGTGGTAAGTTCAGCAGGACCCTGGCTGCGGGATTTTGGATTGCCTGTAGTTTTGTCAGCTGTTTTTCTCCTGTCCCCAGGTAGAGTGAGTTGCAATAGTCCACTCGGGACATTACCAGGGCACCCATCACCGTCTTTTTTAGTGTTGACGGAATGTATGGTAACACTTTTCTAAGGATCTTGATGGTATAAAAACAGGTGGAAGTCACCTGATTGATTTGCGCCTTGCATGAGAGATCTTTGTCTAGCATAAAACCAAGGTTCCTGACCTTGTCTGCAGGGTCAGGACATGAGCCCGCCTCAGGGGGCCACCAAAGGTCACTCCAAACGGAAGACTTTTGGCCAAACTCAATTATCTCGGTTTTATCTGTGTTCAATTTTAGAAAATTACCACTCATCCAATTTTTTACACAAATGAGGCAAGTCTTGAAACGCTCTGCTGTTGCTTTGATAGACTGGGATACTGACACTACAATTTGAGTGTCGTCTGCGTACGACACTAATTGTAGGCCATGAGCTTGAATTAGAGCGGCCAAAGGGGTGACATACAAATTAAATAGTGTAGGTGATAGTGCAGAGCCCTGGGGAACCCCACCCGGCAGGGTGAATTCATTGGATTTTAGACCATCCCAGTGCGCTGCTGAATTCGGGAGTCCAAGAAAGATTTTAAAAGAGTCAGCGCGGTGCCGGCAAAACCAAGAGCTCTCAGTCTGCTTATTAGGACCGGATGATTAATGGTGTCGAACGCCGCCGTAAGGTCTAATAAGACCAGGGCTGTTCTGCCGCCCTCATCCATTGTCCTTCGTATGTTTTCCGTTGCCATGATCAGGGCAGACTCTGTTGAGTAACAAGGTCGAAATCCATGTTGGGATGGATCCAGTAGCTTATTGGAGTCTACGTATCTCACCATTTCATTATTCATAGCTTTCTCCAGGATCTTAGCTGGAAAGGGCAGGCAGGATATAGGCCGATAGTGTTTAAGTTCGGCAGGATCCAATGTATCCTTCTTAAGGATGGGGCGGATACAGGCTTTTTTCCAATTTGTGGGGAATTCACCTGAGGTGATGAACTTGTTTAACAGGGGAGTTAGAACAGCTGACACAATCTCTGGGATCATGTGCAGTACATGCGGTGGACAGATGCGTGACGCATCTGTGTCGTTTTTGCCCCATAGTGCGCCGCATTGTAAATGCGCCGCACCATGGGTGGTGGAGGCGTGGCGCACAATTACAGGCGCATCCCTGCTAATTTGCAGGGATGCACCAGTAATTGTAAATATCCCCCTTAGTGTCTAGCATTACACAGTTCTATAAAGTACACTCATACATAATCACTCAGGCCAATGAAATGAGCACAAAATCGAAAACAAGTAGGCATAGTAGCACCGCCACTGAGCAGGTGAGCAGTGCACCTGCAATGCAATCAGAGAAGATTTTGAAACATAATTTACCTACAATGTAATCATCAGCATTATTGCTGTTCGGAAAAAACAGACATTTGCAATATGATAACATAGAGCAGGAATAGTGATTAAATAGCTACTACTACTCACCAAGCCCAGGGATCTCGACGCCTAGCAGGTCATGCAGGTCGTGCTCACGGTCCAGGATGTCGGACCACAAGTGCGTGGCCTGGCTGTAGGTGCGCCGGACCCGAGACTGCCAATACATGGCCCAGCACACCTTCCTCCACAGCTGCCGACGCTCCCGGAGCACGTACCCGCCAGCGATCCTGCCACCTGCCACGATGGTCTTGGGGAGGGGGCGCTAGACATAAAAAATCAGTGCGGCCACCTCCTCCGCGCTAAAGATCTCCCGGGCTACGACTTGCTCCACCCTCAATCGCCTGCATGGGAGCCAGGTACGGGGCCTTCCCCTTGTCCTTCCTGGCTCCCTTTGCCATGGTCCTGGACAGGAATGGAAATAATAAATAGGAAAGAGAATAGGGAAAAAGTAAATAAAATAAGAGGTAAAAAAGTAGTTTTAAAGTAACCAAAAGTAGAAGAAAACACAAAATATAGATCTAGACAAATAGAGAGATAGATGATGAGCAAAAAAGAGCAAAAAAAAGTTCAAAGAAACAAAGGATTGCAAATATTAAAAGAGGATAGAAAAGCCAGACCCAGAACCATAGCAATGAATGAAAAACAAGATGGCCTCGCCCATTGAGGACCGCCTGGGTAAGTTTGCGCGATATTTCCCCCGCGAGCACGCAAAAACATGCGCAAACTTGTAATAGCGCGCCGAACACAATGCGAGATTGCCAATAGCACCCGGAAACGCAAATACGCAATGTGCACAATATGGCCGCGCCCATATACGATCGCATGGGTAACTCCGCGGTCGGTGCGCTGCAAGCGGCCAGCGAATACGCAAAAAACTCCGCGAACACGCAAGAAAAAAAATCCGCAAATTCACACGAATTCGCAAATTTTGCAGTTTGCAAATTCGCTTTCACACGAATTCGCGGACCACGAATTCGCAAACTTTGCCCATACTGCGCACAGTATGTGTGAAACGCCCCCAGCACAAGGGTCACGCTCACAAGCGAACTGTTATTTACCATGCCTCCAGCTGAACGCAGACGCCCAAGGAACGCGTACGCCCAGGTGCGCTATTGGCACCAGGATTTAGAAATGCGGCGCGCTTGCTGCCGGACCATTGCCATGCCCATTGGCCACGCCCCTTGCTCCCGTGCAATTGCTGCACCCATTGGCCTTGACCACGCCCCCAGCACAACGCACATGTTTGGTTTCCACACGCCCCCAAGGCATGCTTATTTTTGCGCGATTACTGCTGGACGATTGTCGTGCCCATTGGCCACACCCCTTGCTGATTGTCGCACCCATTGGCCATGCCCCCAGCACACGCACCCAGCCCAACGCACACGTTTTGGTTTCCACACGCCCTTTTGGGATGCTTTTTTTTTTACGTAATGCCGCGCTCCGCCCACGCCCACGCCCACTAGTGACTACTTTGCTGCTAAGGTTATTTTACCTTTCAAATGTATATGGTGTGCATCTGTATAGACTATGTCTTTCTACTACAACTGCCCTTTCCAATGCTGTATTGGGTGTTGTGATCGGTGTTGTACTTCTTGAGCTTACCCGCCTCAAAGGTTTCAGCTCTCTCTTTATAATAGTAGTATAGATAATCAGGCATGTGTTGAAGCGCCCTCGTGAGCCAATACGGAAGGTAACATAATTTTAGAGTAATGGAGTGGAGAGATGGCAAGCATACCATTGCAATATTTTATGCTAGAACCATAGGAAAAGGGGATCGGCAATTAAAACAAATATACAATTGAGAAATTATCATAAAAGGGAAGAATAAGAGATGTTAAGGAAGACAGCTTAAATGCTGTGAAAATTAAACTCTGTGATGTATTAATGGACACCAGTGGTGGCAATTTAAAAAAAAACGAGAATGTGTCAAGGTCATACTTATGTATGTATCCTAATATGCTAATGAACGGAAAAAAGGTGAAAATAAGACCACTTAGCCTTAAGTGTAGTTAATATCAACCAGTGATTGCTAGAAACCAATGATCTTGTGGTTTTAACTGACATTTACCAGAGTGCAATAGTGATCCTTTCATGCTAACAACATCAATCTCCCAGGAAATGTTGGAGTTCATAATCTATATTTAGACCTCTTTCAACTGATCATAATCGCATAATCCACTTTGCTTCTTCTATGTGTCTAAGGCATAATTCCTTATTTCCCCCCCTGGGGTCCCTGCTCACATGATCAATGCCATAGAATTTAAAGCTATTGTGTACAATTTGTGAATCACATTCCATGGCATGAATCGCAATAGGGTAACGTACATTGTTTGCTTTTAGGGCTATCATGTGTTTGTCAATCCTGTCTCTGTGGCACCTGATGGTGCTTCCTACATATATTTTTTTACATGTACAGACAATGACATACACCACATACTTTGTATTTCAAGTAACTTTATGCAAGATGTCAAACGTTTCTACACCCCTTTCACTAAATCTTTTAGTTTTATCCATGGTCCACCTCCCAACACCATAATGTCCACATGTATTAAACCCCAAGCTTCTGTCCATCAGCCAGTTATCTTTACGTTTGAATTTCGGGTAGCTAGGACTAAGTAATTTCTTGAGGGTTTTCCCCCTGTGAAAGATTATGTCAGGTTTATTGGAGATGTGGCACTGCAGTTTTCTGTGCCAGTGTCTTTGTAGAGACTTACGGAATTTAACAGCAAGTCTACTGTAATCCGTCACTAATCGTACTTTATTTGTTTTTTCTATCTCTTTACACCTTTTGTTTAAAGTATGTTCCCTATTAATGTCAAGAGTTCATTTCCTAGTCGTAATCAAAACAGGCCTACTGTATCCTCTTTGTAGAAACCTCATCTCAATATCGTTGAGTGCTAATCCACACTCTGTCCATTTGCTACAATTGCGAAGATCCCATGTCATTTCTCTGAATGGAATAGAGTTAACCTAACATTTAGGATAGGCACTTGATGCTAGTAATACTGATTTATAGGAGGTGGACTTACCATAGAGTCTGCTCTGAATTCTATCATTGCTGATATATAAATCCAAATTCAAGAAAATAAATCTTTTTGTACTGTGATGATCAGTGAATGGTATGTAATTGGTCAAGCTTTCCCAGGGAGCAATTAGTGTAAGGCCTACTAATGTTCTATCTACCTTTGGCAGTCTGAAACAGGCCCAGCAACAGATTTCTACCTCAGTTCCAATCATCATTCCAGTAACTGACTCCCAAGTTGCTGTAAACCCCCTTTGGCAGCAGAAGAGAGTTGTTTAGCTGTATGCTAGGACTGCAACATACTGTCTGTACTGCCAGACAGTTATTGTGGCAGAGGAGGTTGACTTGAGCCTACATTGGGAGCTTGTTATTTTTTCCCGCTGTCATTCCCAGAACCTTCAGTTTTTTTGGTGTCTTTCCTGTTCTCAGCACATCTGTTCTTGCCCTGTTGTGTGCATATTTTTTTGTTTATCGTAGGTTCCGTTGACCTACAGCCAATGGAAAAAAACTGAATATGATCAGTTGCAAAAAATAAAAACATGCATTATGTTAATAAATGCCATAGGTACTTTATTAATTTTTCATTTTATTTTAATGCAAATGGTACACTTGAAAATTTCTTTTGTATCCTAATTATTCTAAATACATTATAAACACAATTGTTTTATTTTGTGTTGTTCAGATGTTACTAAAAAGAACAATTGATGGACAGAATACAGAACAATGTAATACATGCACCTCAGTACAGAGATCTGGGCCTAAATCCATTGCTTCTTTTGCTCACCATGCCATTCCAGTTTGAATCCAGCCATATGCAAATCAGTCTTGACCCTGTACCTCATAGGAACAATCCAGCCCGAATTGCCAGGCCAGGTCCTCCCTGTACTGGAGACAACCATCCTAGGACTGGTTTCGGGGTTTCACCCCTCATCAGCCAGGATGGCTTGATTCCAGTGGCATGGAGAGTACGGGACCTACGTCTACGCATGCCCGTCCCACTCAGGGTGACGAATGCAAAAAGGATGATTGATCAACAGAATGCAGAACAATGTCATACATTCACCCCAGTACAGAGATGTGGGTCTAAATCCATTGTGTTTTTGCTCACTATGCCATTCCAGTTTGAACCCAGCCATATGCAAATCAGTCTTCACCCTGTGCCTCATGGGAACAATTCAGCCCGAACTGCCAGGCCAGGTCCTCCCTGGACTGGAAACAAGCATCCTAGGACCGGTTTCGGGGTTTCACCCCTCATCAGCCTGGATACCTTGACTTTGGTGGCATGGAGAGCATGGGTCCCACGTCTGGACATGCCCGTCCCACTCGGGGGACAAATGCAAAAAAACAATTGATGGACAGAATGAAGAACAATGTCATACATTCACCCAAGTACAGAGATCTGGGCCTAAATCTGTTCTTTTTTGCTCACCATGCCAAACACTTTGAACCCACCATATGCAAATCAGTCTTGACTCTTTGCCTCATGGGAACAGTCCAGCCTGAACAGCCATGCCAGGTACTCCCTGGACTGGAAACAAGCATCCTAGGGCTGGTTTTGGGGTTTCCTCCCTCATCAGCCAAGGATAGCTTGACTCCAGTGGCATGGAGAGCACAGGACCCACGTCTGGGCATGCCCATCCCACCCGGGTGAAAAATGCAAAAAGAACAACTGAGGGACAGAATGCATAACAATGTCATACATTCACCCCAGTACAGTTTCAGCTCCCAGTCCATCATCTCTTTGAGTTTGCTACTTTCGCCCTAAGTTGGCAGGGTATGCCCAGACATGTGTCCCTTGCTCACTTTGCCACTGGATTCAAGCTAGCCTGGCTGCTGAGGGATTTTAGCCCGAAACCGGTCCACGGATGCTTGTTTCTGGTCCAGGGAAGACATGGCTTGGCAGTTCGGGCTGGACTGTTCCCATGAGGCGCAGGGTCAACACTGATTTGTATTTAGCTGTGTGTGAACTAAGAGTGGTGAAGTGAGCTAAAGAACGATTATGGTTTCAACCCAGATCTGTGACTAGGTTTGAGTGTCTGAAAAGTTTCAGCACTCAGTCCATCATCTCCTTGTGTTTGCTTTATTCAGATGTTAGTAACAAAAAGGTTTCTAATATATGCTATCATTGATCACACACCAGGGTGGAGATTAGCATAATTGTTTTTTCATTATGCAACACTAGTGAAAACACAAATCAAATGGATGGTGAAAAAAAACCATATACAATTGTGTTTGTTCAAATGTTAGTTGGACTGTAATTGGTAAAGCTGTTCATAATATCTAAGTACATTGCTTACCTAAACAGTAGATTTCTTCAAAAGTTATCAACTATGGTAGGCCACATAATGGCATATCCACTGTAGGTAATATGTGGTCTATATACTCCATATTTCACAAATGTTCACTTCCTAACCTAAATTAAAAGTTTAGGAGTTAGTATAAGAATGTAACAGTTCACTACATTTTTGGGCATTCTGTGCTCAAAAGTTAGCTAGTGTCATTACATTCAGCCCATCCTGTGTTGTTTAGTTAATATATTGTGTAATGGCTAGAAGTAGTGTGTTTTCCATGGTGAAAAATTATTGCAGGACAAGTAAATGGGCTTCCAGATATTGAAATTTGAGTAGCAGTAAAATCGGTAATAATGGTTTTAATTTTGCTATTACCTGAAGCACTTCTATGTATGATTACATATAAATACCTATTTACCATAGTTAATGCAAGTGTTGACACAAGTTGACATCCACAGTTTTAAAAATTTTGAGCGCACAGAGTGATATATCAATTTCCTGAATGATATTGGTTTACAATTGGGGCAGAAAGTTGTAGAAATTGTTAAAAATCTGTGGATGTTGACAAAACATTTAAGGACTGGAAACATTCATGTTCTCAATAGTAGCTTATAACCAAAAGATATGGATCAGCATCATTTGCTAGTATTTCAAGAACAGTCATACAACATTCCTGGGCATTATGTTGCTCATTTAATGACAAACAAACGTTTCATCTACAAACATCAACTATATCTCTGTCACCACTTGCTTATTGGCACAATTCATTGTTGTACTGAAGTACAGAATACAAATTAGTTACATTCTTACAAAAAGACATCTGTTTTTGTCTAAAACTTAGTCTTTAACTGAAAGTAAATGTAAAAGCAAATTAAAAATAACATTACTATAGTAGTTAATTCAATTAGTTTTACTAAACTGGAAGCCTAAAATTCCTAGGTTATTTTCCTTCTTCTTTTTCTTAAATGGCTGAACTTTTTCCAAACCCTCATCAGATCTGAAGCTTTCTTTTCTTTTCATATATATTTTAGGTTTACACACTACTTGATATTCACCAAGTGAAGGAGTGTATATCTAGTTTAAATGATTATTTTTGCATCCACAAGAAGGGTCTGCATTAATTGTATTGTACTCAACATCTGTAAGATATAGTCCTAACGTTTTCACATGGGATAAAGAAACATATGCCATATCCTCTTTAAAAACGACTGACCTAACGTTAATGCAAATCCAAGCTTAAACCTTGAGATTTCTGTATTGTGATAGCATAAACTAAATATAAAAGAAACTGTTCTCTTCTAATATATATGTTTGTTAATAGAAATGTTGGTGTTGCTCTTGCAATATGTTTGGAGACCTTAATATTTTCAAATTTGACAGTAACAAATTTAATTTCATCATTACTTTTGTAGTGTGTAAAATGAACTACATATCCCATCGCTCCGTTGACAAGACCTTGTTCTACATCCAAATTACATCATAAAATAACACAACACTTTTTGCACATCAATACGTTTCGTTCTGTCAGATCTGTCAGATTATCAAATGGAATACCACTAACCTGGATTCTGTACCCAGCGGGGACGATATTGAAGGTAGTTCTCCGATTAAGCTTTGTGATATCTTACAGGAGCTTATGTATAAGGCTCTCCTGAAAAGGCACCACTCAGGGGAAAAAGGGATTAGGATAAAATAATAAACAGCTGCTGATACAAACTGGAAGACTTCATTTGTAATGTCCTCTCTAGTGCAGGAAAGCATGCCCTGTAGAGGAAAGGGACAGATCAAAACATTAACAAACAATTATTAAGCATATCAACGTAAATGGTTGTCTAGATCCTCAATACTCACTTCCCACACTTGGCAATAGTTCTGTTAATGGCAACTCTTGAAACCTATACTGTTTAACACAAAGTCTCGCCTCCTGAAGACAATACAAGACATAGCAAACTTCGACTATAGATACTCCATTCTTAAGAATGCAAAGCGACAGTCACTTCTACCTATAAAGAACCTTATGGAAAATCCAGTTCTGTCATGAAATCAATTGATGAAATCCAAAACGAAGTAAGTGTACAAAAAAGAAAACAAGCACTTAGCTCTTGTGTGCATAGGTCCTTGTTGCCCGAGATAGAAGGAAACAAGAGCCACTCAAGGATTGGATAACTTCTCTAAACCCTGTGACCCTGTAATAGAGGAACGTGTGGCAGTCCATGGAGCCGCCGCTCCGGAAGATTTCACCATGTCCATAAATTCTGAAACTGCTACAAAGAAAATAAAGACTCCCAGACCGGGCGTGTTGAAATGGTTTTCTGATTGAACGCGAGATACAATGTATCCAGGCTCCCCCACTGAACACGCTCCTGCACCCTGTGAGGAAAAACGCTTGCTCACTATTTGACAATTGAGATGCTGGAGTGCTGTTCCCAGACTTTCTGGGATACACAGTTTGTTCTTGCCACAACACATTCTTCGACCAGTCACACCATTATACAGACGAGGTGTGTAAGAATGTGTTTTGCATGTATTCTTTCTTCCTCCTGAGTACACCACCTTGACAGAACCCTCCCGTAATGACCGTCATCTCAGTGGTTTTCCAGGTTTTGGAGGATACTGCTCATGTAATCGCTGAAGAATGATAGGACAGAGAAGGTTTTGTGTGGGCTCCCAGGACCTATCATCTGGACCCTAACCCTTCCAATCAACCAAATAGTAAATGCACCCCCTCATTCGTTTGGAGTCTAAGATCTCTTTTACTTCATACTCTTTATCACCTTCGATGTATAGTGGAACAGGCTTGGCTAGTCCTTCGGTGTTCTCAATATAGGGTTTCATTAATGACACATGGAACACTAGTTGCATGCACCAGAAACAGTGATGGATAATCACATGGCTATGGGATTCACCACTTTATGTATGGAAAATGGGCCTAGGAATTTAGGTTTTAATTTACAGGTCCCTAGGGTTCTAATTAATGTTTTTTGTCTGCAATTTGCTTTCCTGACTCAAGAGCCCGTGTGAGGTGAGTCTTCCCATTCTGTAAAACCCTTTGGAGGTGTGCGTAATGCTTGTGTATAGAAGGAAGTGTGGAAGTAACAGGTTTTTCAAAAGGGAAGCATGTTTGGATGGAAACCCTGCAAGCAAACAAAAGGAGAACAGCCCAACGATGAGTGCTCAGTATTATTGTAGGCAAACTCCGCCATCCATTTCTCTGAATGTTGTAAAGAAAAGTAACATAGATATTGCTCCAGAGTTTGGTTCAGTCTCTGGGTTTTTCCATCGGTTTGGGGTTGGAAACTGGTGGATAGGAGAGCATCCACATTCATGGTTTTACATGGTGCCCGCCAATATTGAGAGATGAACTGGGAACCTCCATTGGTTATGAGCACTGCCGACAGGCTGTGTGCTCGCACTATGTGTTGCAAAAATGTGTTTGGTAGGGCAACAGAGTTCAGTACTTTAGGCATAGGAATAAAGTGTACAAAACAATGATTAATGGAGAGGCACACCTTGATTAACCAACAATTAACAAAAGTTTAAATATTCAAAAAACACGCGTGCTGCGGAGGTAGACGCAATGTCCAAACTGCGCCAGAAGAAACTAGTAGTATGTTAAAGTCAAGCGAAACCGCTTGCCCTCTGCGCACTGTTGCATATCCGGAATGGATCTACATAATATTCAATATAAGTCAAACAATGATTGCTATCAAAAAGACAAGTTACATGAAAACTCTTGAACAACGTGAATTGTAGTCAATATTTATATTTTTACTGATTTCATTTCTGATGTGCTACACATTGCTCATTTGATATCAATTAAGTACATTGAGTTCATCAAAAACTAAAGTTTGCTGTTTACATCATACAAATCAGTAAATTTTCATCTCACAAGTTTGCCCTGCGAATGCATTTCGGGCCACAGGCCCTTCATCAGGGGCGGTACCTGTAAAGACACAAAGCAATGATATTTTTTTTACTCTAAAGGAAGGATCTTCAACTGCAAAGTTCATAGAAAGCCACAGGTATCACAGTTTAAAATAATATGTTATACTGAAAATAACGATAAACATTACATCCATATTCATATTTAGTCAACAATATGATCAAAAAAACTGAACCACTCTGGCAAATACACTCACTTGGGCAATGGTAGAATGATGGCGATGTGTGTGGGCGGAAGACAAAGATGTATCGATGTTGAGAGCGTCTGTGAATAATGTAATTAAACGGTATCAATCAAAATGTGAAGTTGACAAATGGCATGGGAAGACGCTAAAAAGGACTCAATAACATAGCTTACATGCACTTTGGAGAATAACGTGTTGGAATCATCCGTTTGAATTTATTTTGGTGGAATGGAGCCTGGATTGCTGGAACACAATATGGTGTGACCAGTACGTGTAAAATTACCTAGAAAATGATCAACGAGAGAACAATATCTTACTTGAAAATGAAATGTATAGTCGAAAATCAGTTGCTTCAGCGGAGAGTACAAAATGAATACAATGAACAGAGCATTAATCTTCACACAAAGATAAGCGCAAGGCTGCATAATGAAATATACGACCACCACTTTCTTAATGTTCAACTGTACGTCAGGCACTGACCTGTTGGACTTATAAATAACGTGATAATTTCACCCGACTACTCCCGCACAAAATGTAACCAACCACTAACCGTCATCCTGTAGAAACGATACAGACATGATATTAATCCACTGATTTTCTATGATGCAAACTAACAAACCACTTCAAGCTGACAAGTACCTTAACGCGTGATTAACGGAAACGAAGTCGGCCAGGTCCCACTCTTGATACGAAACGCCCAATGGCTATGCCTATTCAAACTCAGAACTAAACGCGACGGCCTCGTTTAATGACGTGCAACATCGGTGAAAACAGAAGACGGACCTTGCCGAGAACGGCGGAAAAAAAGGAACGAATAGGGCGCCATGTTTGAACAGTGAATGTGTGCGAATGACATACCAGAAGGTGGTAATATGATGGAAAGCAATATATTACATGGTGAATGTACACAACTACAAAAATGTAATACATTATTATGGATGCAATATAAATGAAAACAAATATATGATGTCAGAAGACAACAGACATTGTATATCAGTCCTGATGCGTACACAGTGTGTGCAGATATCACAAATAGCAAATTAAATCCACTCGGTCATTGATCCCATGGGGATCTTGTGTATTTAGTCTTTTAATCCAAAAAATCTCCCTTTGTAACAGGGTTTTTGTGAGATTTTTTTCTGGGGTGGGAATGACCACTTCGAGTATCTGGAACTTGATCTGAGCTATCGTTTGTCTATTTTTGTCCCAATGTACCGCCAAACTGCTGTTGATATTTTTATTCCGAATGGTACTCTTATGTTCAGATATGCGGGTTTTTATGTTCCTTTCCGTTTTGCCCACATACAGCAATCCGCAGGGGCATTTAATGGCGTATACCACATTCATGGTGTTGCAATCGGCGTTAATCCTAGTGGAAATGGTTTCCCCTGTGTGTGGGTGTTTCACTGTGTCTGTTACCATCACATTGTTACAGTGAACACAGTTTTGACATTTCCTCATTCCCTTGAAGATAGTTGTTTTTGGTACAGTTTTGGGTTTTAGTAGCTCTTTTATGTTTTGCGATCTTTTATAGGCACAAATAGGCCTGTTTACGAACAGTTCCTTGAAGTCAGACTCATGGCTCAATAAATCCCAATGGTGGTTGATACTCTTTTTTATTTCCTGGGAACTAGTTGAATATTTGGAAACAAATACCTGTCGTTGACAAGGTTGTTTCAAACTCTTCTTTAACAAAGTTTCCCTTGATAATTTTTCAGTTTTGTCTTTAGCTGTTTCCAATACAGTCATGGGATACTTTTTGGATACGTACTTGGAGATAATGGTCTTCAAATTAGTTTGAAAAGTTTCTTCTTGTGAACAGATTCGTTTGGCTCGTAGCATCAAGGAATATGGCAAATTGTCAAGGAGATTCCTGGAATGAAAACTGTTGTACTGTAGAGCTGTATTTTTGTCTGTAGCCTTATGGTATACTTCAGTTTCAAGTGTATTGTTCTCCAGTTTCACTAGTACATCCAGAAATGGGATGGCTTTTTCATCAATGTGATGGGTGAATTGGATATTCTCATCATACGAATTGAGCTGGGATATCTTTTGTTCCAACCTAGCTTTGGAATTCTGCCATATAAGAAAAATATTGTCAATATAACGACAGTACAGAGTTGTGTTATCTGTCCAATCTTTATCTGTCATCAAGAACATGTCTTCAAATCTGGCCATGTAGGTATTGGCGTAAGCTGGGGCTCCAGAAAAACCCATTGAGGTACCCTTGTTCTGTAGATAAAAATCATCTTTCCACTTGAAATAACTGTGACGTAAACTGAAATGTAAAAGTTCTAACAGGAAAATTTTGTTCACTGGTAGATCTTCTTGTCTCAATAAAGCCTATTCTACTGCCTCTATCCCTGCAACATGCGGGATAGAGGTGTATAGGGCTTTGACGTCTAATGTGCACATAAGCATGCCTGGTTGAATGACCACCTTCATAAGCTTTTGCATAAAATGTGTAGTATCTTTGGTGTAGGAATACCATGACTGGACAAAAGGTTGCAAAAATGTGTCTATGTACTGACCCAAAGGCTCGAAAATGGTTCCACACCCAGTTACGATTGGACGAAATGGGGGGTTGGAAAGATTTTTGTGGACTTTTGGCAGCATGTAGATTCCTGGCTGCTTAGGAAATGTAACTGTGAGAAATTGACGAGTTTTGGTGTTGATCCATTTCATATTTTCAGCTTGATCCAGTATTTTGTCTAGTGTCACTTTTAGTTCCTTGATAGGATCTTGATCCAGTTTCAAATAGGTATTTGTGTCAGATACATGTTCAGCTACCTTGGACTCATAAAATAACCGATCCATGACGACAATGGCGCCGCCTTTGTCTGCTTGTTGTATGTGTATTGCAGGATTTTCCGCTAGTTCTTTCAGAATCAATTTCTCATGTTTTGAAAGGTTCCAATACCATTTTTTCTTGGTGTTAATTTGTTTGAAGTTTTTCAATACTAGGTTTTCAAATGCATCCAGTATTTTGTGAGAAGTGGGAGCCTGAAAGGTAGATTTTGGTCTGAACCCGAGATACTCTGTTGGGTTTGCTTCTGTGGTTTGGTCTGGGAGATTCAAGAAAAAATATTTCAAACGTAGAGTTCTCATGAATTTTAAAAAATCAACTTCCATCTCCAATGTGTTTGTTTGATAAGTTGGCACAAAGTTTAAGCCTTTGTTCAGAACGTTGGTTTGTTGACTTGTAAGTTCATGAGTAGAAATATTGATCAATAAATTTGTCGGGTACTTAATTGATATCAAATGAGCAATGTGTAGCACATCAGAAATGAAATCAGTAAAAATATAAATATTGACTACAATTCACGTTGTTCAAGAGTTTTCATGTAACTTGTCTTTTTGATAGCAATCATTGTTTGACTTGAATATTATGTAGATCCATTCCGGATATGCAACAGTGCGCAGAGGGCAAGCGGTTTCGCTTGACTTTAACATACTACTAGTTTCTTCAGGTGCACTTTGGACATTGCGTCTACCTCCGCAGCACGCTTTTTTTTTAATATTTAAACTTTTGTTAATTGTTGATTAATCAAGGTGTGCCTCTCCATTAATCATTGTTTTATACCCTGTCCACAGGGAGTGAGCACCCACCACTCTAAAAATGTCGTTTGATGCCATAACAGGTCTCACTGAAAATCGAGCTAATACTTTAGCTTACACCAATGAACAAGCCTCAGAAATGTACACTCTTATTGATGACATCAGGTCCTTCAATGTGCAAGGGAGTAGCTTGCCACAACAATTGAAACAACTAGAGTTCTTAACAAAAAGACAGTTAAATCAGCGCCTTCATGCGTCCACACTCGTGCAGTACCACCGTGCAAAGAGAATTCCAAGAGGTCTAAGAATGCCCATCAAACCCATGCTATTCCGTTTTCATATGAAGAAAGATTTCATGGACCGCTGGTATGCAGTTCTTAATAAATGTTCCTTGGATCTCATCTTACTGTTGATAGAAGAACTAGCAGTAGTCATCAAAGAGATCACAGAAGAAATTACCATAATTGAATCTGATTTACAGTCTAGAATGGATTCAGAGGATTGGTCTAAATTTCTGGAAGAGATGAACACCAGAATGGATAAACATACCAAAGAGATTCAAGAGGGAAAACTTTGGAAATACAAACGAGATACACTCGATTATAAGCTCAACGAAGTGTACACGTGGGCGGAAGTGTACGCCCAAAGGAGAACCTTTATGAAGCGTACCCCTAACACCTCGTCACAAGAAAGTATGGCTTCCGAGGGAGACACTAATATTAACAGGGCACCTCCAAAAGTTGTTGAAACCACAGTGGGTGATAAAAACACAACGATCACAGAAGGAGCCTTCTCCTTCAAAACGTCTTTTTCCGCCCAGGATGCGGATACAACCCAACCAGCAGGAAAAGCAAAAGGAAAATCAGGAGAGGTAAAGGAGGTGGCAAAACCAAATCTGAGGAGTACCCGACAAATTTAGTGATCAATATTTCTACTCATGAACTTACAAGTCAACAAACCAACGTTCTGAACAAAGGCTTAAACTTTGTGCCAACTTATCAAACAAACACATTGGAGATGGAAGTTTATTTTTTTTAAATTCATGAGAACTCTACGTTTGAAATATTTTTTCTTGAATCTCCCAGACCAAACCACAGAAGCAAACCCAACAGAGTATCTCGGGTTCAGACCAAAATCTACCTTTCAGGCTCCCACTTCTCACAAAATACTGGATGCATTTGAAAACCTAGTATTGAAAGACTTCAAACAAATTAACACCAAGAAAAAATGTTATTGGAACCTTTCAAAACATGAGAAACTGATTCTGAAAGAACTAGCGGAAAATCCTGCAATACACATACAACAAGCAGACAAAGGTTGCGCCATTGTCGTCATGGATCGGTTATTTTATGAGTCCAAGGTAGCTGAACATGTATCTGACACAAATACCTATTTGAAACTGGATCAAGATCCTATCAAGGAACTAAAAGTGACACTAGACAAAATACTAGATCAAGCTGAAAATATGAAATGGATCAACACCAAAACTCGTCAATTTCTCACAGTTACATTTCCTAAGCAGCCAGGAATCTACATGCTGCCAAAAGTCCACAAAAATCTTTCCAACCCCCCATTTCGTCCAATCGTAACTGGGTGTGGAACCATTTTCGAGCCTTTGGGTCAGTACATAGACACATTTTTTCAACCTTTTGTCCAGTCATGGTATTCCTACACCAAAGATACTACACATTTTATGCAAAAGCTTATGAAGGTGGTCATTCAACCAGGCATGCTTATGTGCACATTAGACGTCAAAGCCCTATACACCTCTATCCCGCATGTTGCAGGGATAGAGGCAGTAGAATAGGCTTTATTGAGAGAAGAAGATCTACCAGTGAACAAAATCTTCCTGTTAGAACTTTTACATTTCAGTTTACGTCACAGTTATTTCAAGTGGAAGGATGATTTTTATCTACAGAACAAGGGTACCTCAATGGGTTTTTCTGGAGCCCCAGGTTACGCCAATACCTACATGGCCAGATTTGAAGACATGTTCTTGATGACAGATAAAGATTGGACAGATAACACAACTCTGTACTGTCGTTATATTGACGATATTTTTCTTATATGGCAGAATTCCAAAGCTAGGTTGGAACAAAAGATATCCCAGCTCAATTCGTATTATGAGAATATCCAATTCACCCATCACATTGATGAAAAAGCCATCCCATTTCTGGATGTACTAGTGAAACTGGAGAACAATACACTTGAAACTGAAGTATACCATAAGGCTACAGACAAAAATACAGCTCTACAGTACAACAGTTTTCATTCCAGGAATCTCCTTGACAATTTGCCATATTCCTTGATGCTACGAGCCAAACAAATCTGTTCACAAGAAGAAACTTTTCAAACTAATTTGAAGACCATTATCTCCAAGTACGTATCCAAAAAGTACCCCATGACTGTATTGGAAACAGCTAAAGACAAAACTGAAAAATTATCAAGGGAAACTTTGTTGAACCCGTTATTCTCTAAAGTGCATGTAGGCTATGTTATTGAGTCCTTTTTAGCGTCTTCCCATGCCATTTGTCAACTTCACATTTTGATTGATACCGTTTTATTACATTATTCACAGACGCTCTCAACATCGATACATCTTTGTCTTCCGCCCACACACATCGCCATCATTCTACCATTGCCCAAGTGAGTGTATTTGCCAGAGTGGTTCAGTTTTTTTGATCATATTGTTGACTAAATATGAATATGGATGTAATGTTTATCGTTATTTTCAGTATAACATATTATTTTAAACTGTTATACCTGTGGCTTTCTATGAACTTTGCAGTTGAAGATCCTTCCTTTAGAGTAAAAAAAATATCATTGCTTTGTGTCTTTACAGGTACCGCCCCTGATGAAGGACCTGTGGCCCGAAATGCATTGGGCAGGGCAAACTTGTGAGATGAAAATGTACTGATTTGTATGATGTAAACAGCAAACTTTAGTTTTTGATGAACTTAATGTACTTAATTGATATCAAACGAGCACATCAGAAATGAAATCAGTAAAAATATAAATATTGACTACAATTCACGTTGTTCAAGAGTTTTCATGTAACTTGTCTTTTTGATAGCAATCATTGTTTGACTTGAATATTATGTAGATCCATTCCGGATATGCAACAGTGCGCAGAGGGCAAGCGGTTTCGCTTGACTTTAACATACTAATAGGAATAAAGTGTCCCATCTGTATTAAGTGACCAATGACTACTAGGATTGTAGCGTACCCTGCACCCTGCACTGGGAGGCATTTCTACGATACAATCCATTGATACTGTGTGCCAGGGAGCAGGAGGGATAGGTATAGACCTTAACAAACCAACCGGCTTGTTGTGTCTGGCCTTTCCTTGGGTGCATATGGCACATTCTTTTATGTATTGAACAGGCCACCAAAATTGTCTTTTTATTGCAGCCATAGTTTTTTTCGCTTTCAAATAGGCTTCCTAAGGGTGAAGCATGAATCCAAGACAAGATTTGTAATTGGAAAGGTTCAGTTGGTATATACATGGTGTGACCATGGTACATAAGCCCCTCCTGGACCTTGCGGTGTTTGGGTTCACACTTAATCCAGACATCTTGATCAAGAGAGGATATCTACACCCTACGTTCTTCCATGAAGTCACTAGTGGTGGTCAAAGCAATTTCGTTATAGCCAAAAGCTGTTTTCTGAATTATTCTTGGATGCTCAGCAGGTTCGGGGGCACTTCTTCCAGAGGGAGATCAGGCATAGAAAAAGCATCTGCTTTGCCGTTCCATGGACCAGGTCGATATTTAAGCACAAAATCATAGTCCGAGAAAAACAAAGGCCAGCGCAGCTGTCAAGGAGTAGGAGCTTGTACTGTTTTAGGAACAACAGATTTTGATGATCAGTGTAGATCTCCACGGTGTATTGAGCCCCTAATAGATAGTGTCTCCATTCTCCGCAAACCCTCTTTATTGCCAGTGACTCTTTGTCTGTGATAAAGTAGTTTAATTCACACTGTGTTAGTTTACAGGAGAAGAATTCTACAGGGTACATTTGTCCTGTCTCCGGGTGTCTCTGGGATAAGACTCCTCCTAAAGCATAGTGAGAGGCATCTGTTTCCATGATTGGCAGGAGAACATCAGGATGTCACAAAATGGGAGCTCTAGTCAATTTACTCTTTAACTCCTGGAAGGCTTCCTCTGCTTCCGCATTCCAACAGAACAGGGTGTTTTTCTTTAGGAGACTAGTGATGGGTTGAACTGAACAATCTTAGAGAAGTCCTTAATAAATCTGTAACAGTTCGTAAATCCTAGGAAACTTCGCACCGCCAAACAATTGTGGGAGATTTCCATTGGCTAATGGCTGCCACTTTTTTATTGTCCATCTTCAAGCGTTTAGTGTTGATGTTGTGTCCCAGAAATTCAATCTCGGAGACATGGAATAACCATTTCTCAGGTTTGACATTTAATGAGTGTTTCACCATACGATCAAGCACAGCTTTGACGTAACACACATGTTCTTGCACGGTGGGAGAGTAGATGAGAATATCGTCGATATGAACAATACAGCATATATACAATAAACCACATAGGACCTCATCCAAAAAGTACCGGAATGCTTCCGGGGCGTTGTACAACTCAAACAGCATTCCTTGGTATTCAAACAAGCTGAACTGTGTGCGAAATGCTGTCTTCAACTTGTTTCCTTTCTTCAACTTCACCAAATGATAGGCCCCCCTTAGATCTAGTTTGGTGAAGACCTTGGCTCCTTTTAGTTGATCCAATAAGACTAGAATTGGAGCAGAGGGTAGCGATTCTTGACACTCACCCTATTGATGGCTCTGAAGTCTATGCAAGTTCCTAGACAACCTACCTTCTTTGGGATGATGAAGAGAAAATAAGAGGCTGGAGGTGAGGAAGGCTCCATAAAACTGTTGGCAAGGTTGTCATCAAGGTAGTCTCATAGATGCTGATTCTCCTGCTCGGCCAGAGCATAAATTCGGCTACATGGTATAGCCGCGCCCGGTAACAGGTCAATTCTGCAGTCATACTTCCTGTGAGGAGGAAGTTGATTTTCTTCATCTTTATCAAAAACAACATGATATCGGCAGTATGCATCAGGTATCGCAGTTGCACAACACAGTAAGGGTGTGCTACAACCAGAGGCTAACAAAGTAGCCTGTGATATTTTAGACACAACTTGCATCACTGTTACCTGTGTGCTGTGTTCCTTGAAAAAGGAGGAGTCCAGGGTAACTGTGCGAGCAGTCCATTTCACAGAAGGATCATGTTGTGTCAACCAAGGCATACCCAGTGTAAGACTGAACTGGGGGGCTCTATCAAGTCAAATTGTATTTCCTCAAAGTGATCCAAACCAAACTGCATCACTACAGCTTGGGTATGGTATCGTACCGGTCCTGAGGTTAAAGCAGTCCCATCAACTGCTTTTATTGGTTCCGGTGAACTCTTCTTCATGCAGGGACTGTCTAACCATGCTGCCTACTTCTGATCTATGAAATTGCCCATGGCTCCAGAATCAAACAAAGCTGATACTTATAGCTGACTGACTTGAGGCATCCATAACGTTGGGCATACAGTAATGTGTGCTACTGATGTCTGAATAGTGTTTGCTAAAATAGAGGAGATCTCATTTCTATCAATTCCTGTACAAGGGATCTCAGGCTTATTCAGGAAGACTAGTTTTCAAACTGCTCATTTGCCTGAACGAAAGCTTGGGGTTTCCTGTTGTGGGTTTGTTGAAGGACCTGGTTCGAGCCTTGCATTCCTTAATAAAATGTACCCCTTTCATACAGTACATACAAAGCTTCTGCTTGGGATGCTTTTCTCTCTTCTCCAGACTGAGTGGACCTCTGATTCCATTGATCTGCATAGGTTCCACTCCGTCGCACGAACAAGGATGTTAGTCAACAACACTTCAGGGATAGAGGAGAAAATATTTTGGTTCTCCCTCGGCCTTATCCCCTTTTCTCTCTCGCATCCGATGATCCACCTGTACAGTTAATTCAAATAATTCATTGCAAGACTGCAGCACCTGGACAATTTGTGAAAGAACATCTTTTAATTTGCTGCGCAGACCTTGATAAAAGAGTTCTTTTCTGTAGGCCAATCAGTTTCAACCAAAAGGCGAATGAAGGTGGTAATGTACGTTAATAAATCCTGCTATCCTTGATGAATTGTGAGTAATTCCTTATCCAGAGAGAGAAGGTGTGACTTCCTGTCCAGCAGTTTACTCAGCTCCTTGCAAAAGTCTGAAAAACTACACAAGATAGGATCATCTTGTTATATTAACAGTATTGGCCAACTGGTGGCGTTTCCTCCCAGGTAGGACATAGTGAAGGCGGTTTTGGCCTGTTCAGTTTGAAATACTGTGGGTTTACACAAGAAATGCAGCCTACACTGGTTTAGAAATATACACATTTTTTGTGGTCCCCAAACATCTTTTTGGGTTGTGCTCATGGAATCTTGCCTGCCTGTATCACTTTTAAAGGTGCGGAGCCTGTAGTATTAAGGAAAGGATCAGGTAGGAAAAGACCCTTTTTTAGGTGGTCGCCCTTCTGTTCGTGAGTGTCCAGAGCTAGCCCCAGTGGTATGCACAGGAGAAGGCAGTGTGCACACCTTAATATTGGGGCCCCCTTTCTATTCTTGATCTTATGGGATAACCCTGCTACTTCTCTTCAAACTGACCCAATTTCCTTCTGTATTTCCTGGTTCTCCTTACAAAAAGCAGTGACCTCAATCTGTAGAGCGATCACTGTTTCTAGCAGGGTCGTGAGAACATTGTTGGTATCCATCGCCCAGGCTGGTAAACAACGTGGGATTGACAATCTGTCAGATTATCAAGTGGAAAACCACTAACCTGGATTGTGTACCCAGCGGAGATGATGAGTTAAGCTAGTTCTCCGATTACCCTTTCTGATATCTCACAGGAGCATATATATAAGGCTCTCCTGAAAAGGCACCACTCGAGAAAAAAGGGGATTGGGATAAAACAATAAACAGCTGCAGACACAAACTGGAAGTCCTCATTTGTAATGTCCTCTTTAGTTCAGGGAAGCATGCCCTGTAGAGGAAAGGGACAGGTCAACACATTCAGATAGAACAAACAATTATTCAGCATATCAACGTAAATGGTTGTTTAGATCCTCAATACTCACTTCCCACACTTGGCAATAGTGCTGTTCATGGCAACTCTTGAAAACTGTTCTGTTTAACACAGAGTTTCGGCTGGTGAAGACAATAAAAGACAAAGCAAACTTCTTCTGTAGATACTCTATTGGTAAGAATGCAAAACAACAGTCACTCCTACCTATTAAGAACCCTATGGAAAATCCAGTTATGCAATGAAATCAATTGATGAACTCCAAAACGAAGTAGGTGTACAAAAATAGAAAACAAGAACTTAGCTCTTGTGTGCATAGGTTCTTGTTGCTCGTGGTAGAAGGGAACAGGAGCCACTCAAGGATTGGATAACTCCTCCAAGCCCTGTGACCCTGTAATAGAAGAACATGTCGCAGGCCATGGAGCCACCGCTCCGCAAGATTTCACCATGTCCGTGAATTCTGAAACTGCTACAAAGAACATAAAGATGCCCAGACCGGGAGCATTGAAATGGGGGTCTGAATGAACACAAGATGCAATGAATCCAGGCTCCCCCACTGAACGCGCTCCTGCACTCTGTGAGGAAAAACCCTCTCTTCACTCCTGCTCAGGAAGCAACAAACTCAGCTTCAGAGCGTGAAATCCGCAGAACGCCGGCTATGAGTGGATGAAACTCTTTCATCCTAATTTCAACTCAATTCCAGTTAGATGGCCTATATCATTCTCTCCACCGTGGTTATCATAAAGTGCGGGTGGTTACATGCACTAACAAAGGAAAGTAGAGAGAATAACTCATTTTATCTCAAAATTATTTCACCAATCTATGTAATTTCTACTCCTTTCATACCCAAATTAGCTTCCAAATGTGCTTTCTTTGCATGATGTTTAACCCAAAAAATAAAACTGTTCCCAACAAGCCAAACACGAACCCATCTTGCTTATTCACTTACATAATAATGAGGAACAGTGAGCCACAGAAACACATTCATACAGGGACAAGTAATTGGCCAAAATAAAAGTACAAAACAAATGATTTTTTTAAAGAAAAACAGTGACTTACTTCCATTCCTTTTGGGCTACAAATGTAGCAACATACTACCAGTAAACAAAATAGATTTCCTTTCTGTGTTATTCAGTTACTTCCCATAGTGATAGCAAGACCATCTAGTTCCTAACATGACACAATTTAAGACAAAATGCAAAATAAGATTTGTTTGTTGGTTTTATTAAAATACTCGTATTTTTTTCAATAATAATAAATACATCAGGTAATATCAATAACGCAGTCGTCAATGTAGTTGATTCAAACAATATTGATTCAATCTGCAGTTGCTATTTTTTTGACAGACCGTGTCCACTATCTAGTATACAATATTCACATACATAATCAATATACAGTAAATTATACAAAAAAGATAAAACAATAGTCCTCTTGTTGATGCGTTTTGGTGTCTTTTGTGCTTTTTATACACCTTCTTCAGGACAGACAGTTAAAAACATAGCATCTTCCATCTAAAAATAAATATGTGTAATGTACTTATCTTCACGTAATTACAGACTCGCAGTTGGAGAGGGGTTGCAGATGCATACAAGTAAGGGATTTTGTGGAAAATGTGATCTGCACCGACATCTGTATTGTAACTGGAGCTCAGGTGTGGGCCGAACTGGTCTCCTCACTGAACTGGTAGCGTGGTATGATATACTACATGTACTACAAGACACGCACCAGAGCAATGGCAATAATGCACAGTAATGTTCTGTATGGAAATGTTGACATGTGCCCTGTGGAACAAGGTTCACCAACGATGGGAAAAGATCAGTGGGTGGGATACTTGGGGGCAACTATGTCTGCACCGCACTATCTGAACCACACTACAAGATGAAGCAGGATAAGTGTGTGGTAGGAATGGGGCTGCATCACAGCCCAAAGCTGAAAGCTTAAAAACACTCAGTAGTAAGCGTGGAGATGACTACTAGATACGAGTCGCACTGTCAAACTTGGTTGATAAAAGTCACTTGTGTATTGATTGACACAAGGAGAGGGTGGGAATGTAGATCTGAGGTTTCTTAACATTGACTACATTCAGGTTCAATGGGGAGACGTTCACATGTAATAACAAAGATTGTGATGTAAACTTGTATAAATGCTCAGTATAAGAAGTGATCTATGTAGGCAAACTGGGAAGGGACTACACCATGATCGAACTAGGAAAGCCGAGTTGAAAACAAAACGTCACTAAGATGTTGGAAACAGTTGTCTGTTTTTATTATGAAGGTCTGCCCCCGCCCCCTCAGTTGGGACGGTGTAGTGTGCAATAGGCGGACCTCTAATTGGGTGTTCCCCATACAGTTGATGGGATGCAGGGGAGTTACATTAAAGGTATGGCTTCGGCAGGTTTGGGATGCTGAAGTGGGAGGGGGGGTGAATGGTCAGGGAATTGTTCACTTTTCAGAGACCAGGACGCTTAAGAAGCACAGCTGATGTTCATGGTGTAAGTTATGCTCGATGTTGTGACAGGGCAATACGGTACTGCGGATGTTGCATTAAGAAAGGACACATGGTATACCACATAAGAGAAGGTTAAATGGACCAGGAGAATAGGCTACTCCAACTTTGTAATGAATAGGCCACATTTAAACCTGATAACTTGGAATATTCGCGGCTTCACTAACCCGAAAAAAGTCTGTCAAGTGTTTGCATGTCTAGATTGATGGAAAATAGATATTGTGTTGCTGCAAGAGACCCACATTGCACCACATACTCATAAGCACATAGGAAATAGGTGGGCGGAGTCTATGCATGTGGCCACATACTCATCATATGCTAGAGGTGTGATGATCTTGGTATGTATAGGTACGAACTTCAAAATTGACCGGAAAATTATAGACAGTCAGTGCAGGTATTTGATACTGAGAGGGTTACTGCATGGGCAGCAAGTGACAATCGTGAACACGTATGGGCCGAATGTGGATGCTCCAGAACATTATCAGGAAATATGGCAACACTTACAGGAGGACAATGGAACGGCAGTAGTATGGGGAGGAGATTTCAATTTAGCGGTAGATGACGCATTGGACCGATCTGACAATAGCAATGAACCCCATAGAAGGGCTAGGGCCAAAGTACTGGACATAATGGATGATTTAAGTATGCATGACATCTGGCGGGTAAGGGAACCAGGGGTTAAAATAGCCACACACACAAACACGGCATATGGTAGCTGGTCCCGTATTGATTATTGGCTAAGTTCGGACACAATATTGCATTGGACCAAAGATATTAGTCATACACCGAGGATATTATCAGACCACAATCCTATAATACTATCGTTACTGGTGCCACACTAAGTACCCCCGCCATATAGTTGGAAATTTAATGCCAAAGCGCTAACAGACACAATCTATGCTGACACAATAGCTAAAGCCATAACGGATTACTTTCAATTGAATGTGCCAACAACGAAAGACCCAGGTATCCTATGGGAAGCTTTTAAAGTGACCATATGAGGGGTATGCATCAACACCACGGTTGGCATTCTCCGAGATATCAGGGGTCAATTGAAAAGTCGCGAGGAGCGCTTAAGCGAACTCGAAGCCCAATATGAAAGCACGAACGATACAGCCTTGCTAGGAGACATAAGACAGGTTCTGAGCGAACATCAAGCCTTTGCGGAGGAGGAGCTAAAATATGTATGTAAGCGACCCAGCGCTAGGTGATTTGGAGAAGTTTTACACATTCTATATCGTTATCTGCAAATTTCTAGGTACAATAGGTAAATATTATTATATTATACTGGTAGAAAAACTTAGAACTTATATACTGTACAAAAAGAGACATTTTGGATTTGCCTTATTAATACTGAAATTAATTATTTTCCTATGTATTTTAACATACAGATTTGCTAAGGTTTTACACAATGCTGACAAAATGTTACCGGGAGAAGAAAAAATGAAATTGAACAGCAGGGAGGTAAGACAAAAACCAAAACCACTCCGCACCACGCTACCCCGTTTCTAACAAGCAGCATTTGCCTTATTTCTTCAGGGTATGAAGTTAAGCATTAAAGTAAACTCAAGTGAGAAACACAAAACAGACCTTGAGAACAAAACATGAATCAAGGCTGGAGGTCGGAGAAGATGGTTGCTTTCTCACTGCCGTGTAAGGACCCCTTCAATACCAGTTCCGCTATGAAGAAACCAGTGGTGATTACCAGCATGAAGATGAGGCATCACATCCGACCCATGTAGGGTCAAAAGGAGAACCGTATTTGACTGCAAGAATTACCTGGTGAGATTGGTCGAGGCTGAAGGGCTCAAAAGATCATAGGGCCAGTCTGTTGTTATCTAAGTCGATCTTATTGCTGACTGAAGAGGTGGAGGGTGGTGGTTAGTTATGTTGTAGGGAGTGGACTTTCTATTCAAAGTAGTCCGCTATGCAGTCATAGAGAGACTGTGAAGGGGGGGGGGTCTCTTGTTTAAGGGATATAGGATTAGTGAAAATGTTGTCTATCTTAAAGGTAGTTTTTTGGTTAGATTTTGCCCGATTCATAATTTCAGTGAAACAACCTTTTTTGGCTGCTTTGATTTGATGGTGGTCATTTTTAAGGGCGATGCAGGGCGTGATACGAAATTCATTTTATTAATTTAATTGTTTATTTACCTCCAATCATCCATATTACGGTGTTTACCACCCCCCACCCTACCCCTCCCCCGTCAGCCTGCCCCACGGAACTCCCTCCACGGGCCGCGGCTGCTCACCTTAGCAGCATCAGACTCTACGCAATACCTCACTTAATTTCCATAGCCCAGCACTTTCAGACCGGTAGATATGAGTAGTTCGCTTCGCACCCCATATATACCACACCCTAAACACCCTACGGAGGTTACAGTGCTCCTACCCTCCTCTTTCCTATGTATTTCGCCCTTTTTTTCCCTTACTCGCTTCAATGAAATCACAAAATGGCGGCCAACACTTCCTAGTTCCATGAGACTTAAGACAATACCTCACATATTTTCCGTACCACAGGTCTTTCACACCAGTACGGGTCAGTAGTTCATCCTACTACATATAAACAGATGCTGACACTACTTCCACAACTCTACTGCAGCGTCCGGACCACATGACTTCACAACGTAAGACACACAGTTTGGGCTCACTCTTTAATCCCCGAGTCGCGCACCAGCTCACCTTAGCACCATTACACACTACCAATACCTCACTTAATTTCCGTAGACCAGCGCTTTCACACCGGTAGGGGTGAATACTTCGCTTTGCAAACCCTCTATAGCACACCCTAAACACCCCACAGAGGTTACAGTGCTCCTACCCTCCTCTCTCCCACTTTTTCCACCCTTTTTTCTCCTTACTCACATCAACGGAATCACAAAATGGCAGCCAACACTTCCTAGTTGCAAACGTTTGCAGCCAATCAGCAGCAAGCTCGTCCTCGTAACGCCTCAGCCAATCAATTGGTAAAATTCCCAAATATCGATATCTGTAAATTTCGATATTTCTCAAAAACTACTGAACAATTTTACACCACATAAACAAAAGCATGCTTTTTAGACCAAGACCCTTCCCTCTGCCAAATTTGGGGTAATTCTGTTCGGCCTGTAGCCTTGTCTGAAGTTTCCTATGAAAATTAACATTGAAAAAACGTGTTTAGGGACCCTCTTTTTTTCTCAGCCCCCCCTTGATGAATCATCCCCAAACTTTCAACATAGGAGCTGATCTTAACAAAATAACTTCGCGAAAATTCGTCAATCGGCGGCAAAGTTATTGTGAAAAGAATGCTGGCATTTTCCCATGGTAACTAGGTCCTCACTATAACTACCTACTGGTGACTGCCAGTAGGTAATATATATATATAAAGCAAAGGTCAGGGGGGAGCAGGGACAGCCTTACTTAGTTCCTTTTCTGATATAAATTGGCTTGGGTTGCCCCCTCATCATCTGCAGAGTACAGGTTTGTAATATATTGCCTGCACTGCCTTAATATAGTGCACGCCTAATCTGAACAAACCCATGACTTTCCATAAGTATTCCCAAATGATTCTGTTGATACTTTTTCTGCATCCAACAGGGCCACTGCCATAGGCTCGTTCGTAACATCAGTTGTGTCAAAAAGCATTATCAATTGACAAATATGGTCAGTAGCAATGCTACCAGGGATAGAGCCATGTTAATTCATAGAGATCAGTTTGTCAATAATTCGGTTCAGTTAACTTGCTAAGATTTCAGAATATTCCGTTACATCACTATTTATTAAGGTTATTGGCCTACATGATTTCAGATTGTGGGGAGCCGTCCCTTTCATTAAAAAGACTACAAAGTTTGCAGCAGACCTTGAAACGGGGGGCATAGACCTTTCTGCACTTAAAGGAAAAGTTCCAACATAACAGAGAGTTATACCATGAAAAAGACTTTATAGAACTCCAAAGGAATTAGATCCGTCCCCATGGCCTCAATCAGTCAATCAAGCAAAGCATTTATATAGTGCGCTACTCACCCGGAGGGTCTCAAGGCGCTTGGGTGGTCCTCTACTGCTCGAATAGCCAGGTCTTGAGTTGCTTCCTGAAGGAGAGGTGGTCTTGTGTCAGTCGGAGGTGGATGGTGAGGGAGTTCCATGTCTTGGCAGCCAGGAAGGAGAAGGATCTTCCTCCCGTGGTGGCTCTTCGGATGCGAGGAACGGCGGCGAGGGCGTGGGTGGTCGATCGGAGTTGGCGGGTGGGAGTGTAGAAGGTCAGGCGGTCATTGAGTTATCTGGGGCATTGGTTGTGGAGGGCTTTGTGTGCATGGGTGAGGAGTCGGAACGTGATTCTCTTGCTGACGGGGAGCCAGTGCAGGTCTCTCAGGTGTCCGGAGATGTGGCTGTGTCGGAGGATGTCCATGATGAGTCGTGCTGAGACGTTCTAAATTCGCTGGAGTCTTTTCTGGAGTTTGGCTGTGGTTCCGGCGTAAAGGGTGTTCCCGTAGTCCAGTCGGCTGGTGACGAGGGCCTGGGTGACCGTCTTCCTGGTTTCGGTGGGGATCCACAGGGAGATCTTCCGGAGCATGCGTAGGATGTTGAAGCATGACGAGGAGACGGTGTTGACTTGTCTGGTCATCGAGAGGGAGGAGTCCAGGATGAAGCCCAGGTTTCGTGCGTGGTCCGTTGGTTTGGGTGCGCTGCCGAGGGCAGGGGGCCAGAAGGAGTCATCCCAGGCGGAGGGTGATGATCCCAGGATGAGGACTTCCGTCTTATCTGAGTTCAGTTTCAGGCGGCTGCTCGTCATCCACTTGGCTACGTCTTTCATCCCTTCATGTAGGTTGGTTCTGGCGGTGTTGTGGTCGTTGGTGAGGGAGAGGATCAGCTGGGTGTCATCGGCGTAGGAGATGATGTTGAGGTTGTGTTGGTGTGCGATGGCCGTGAGGGGGCTCATGTAGACGTTGAAGAGGGTGGGGCTGAGTGATGATCCTTGTGGTACACCGCAGATGACTTCGGTGGCCTCTGATCTGAACGGGGCTTCTACTGTTGGCAGATTTTGCAAAGCTACCTGTATTTCAAAAAGTCAGTACCCAAAAAATCCTGATCTTCCTGAGTAATTCTATCCAAGGCCACCATACCCCAAAACTGCTCAAAATTCTGTTCCCCCACTAAAGGCTGGACTTGGTATAGCCTTTCATAATATCCACAAAAGACTTCACAAAGATACTCATGATCGAGGATTAGATCACCACTGTCATTTTTTACCTCACTAATATAGCCAGACGCCACCTTCTGACAAGTGCCTTCTGCCAAGAGAGGTCCAACTCGCTCATTATATTTATAACATTGTTTTCTGGCAAGAATCTGCTCTGCTGTTCTTTCAGCTGTAATTTCATTGAGTGCATCCGTGACTACTGCATTCTGCTGTTGGGCTGAGAGATATCCTTTCCAGCATTCATTGCCAGAGCAAGCTGAGGTTCCGTTTCTTAGGATCTTAATATAATTATTTTATAACCAACTTATTCTGCTTCTGGTGATTCAGGATGTACCTAAGGTTTTTCCCCAGGGCTCCGGCCTTGAAAGTATCCTAGACTACCCAATTGGGGTGCTTCCTCTGTTTATGTTTAAAAACTCAGGAATCCATGCATTTATATGTTCTATGTAGGATGGATCAGAATGAAGACCTCTCTCAAAAGACCAGCTCCAGGCATTCCTTGTGAGCCCTTCCAGGTTAAGTTCAATTACCAGAGGACTGTAATCTGACATAACTCGGGGAAATAACTCTATATGACACCCCTTTAATAAATCTGCTGTCATATAAAAGTAGTCATGCCTGGCACGAGAGTGGTGGGTAGCTGAGTAATAAATGTAGCTGGGATCTGGTGCTTTCAGTCTGATCCAAGCATCCGCCAGACCTAACTCCTTCTTGAGACTCCAGAGAGCTCTAAATACCCGAGGCTTATGATCTCTGGAAGTGCCAATTAAATCTCGAGGACTGCCCCAAGATCCATCAAAATTAATATCCTTAATAGTAAATAGGGAGCAGGCAAGTCTATGAGCTCCACAGCTAAAAAATCCAAAATGGTTGGATTATCAAAAATTGGGCCATACAGTGAACAAAAGGCAAAAAACCCTGCTTTATACCGACACTGTGTTATTACCCATCTACCATATTTGTCTGAAGAACTGTGACTAAAATCCCTTAACGTGCTTCGTGCTAGAATAGCAACCCCTCTAGTCTTCATGTCTTGAGTGGTGTTTGTTACCAAAGTTAGACCTACAGTTTCCAGCAAATTTCTGTTATCCCTATCTATATGTGCTTCCTGAAAGTAATAGATATCCGCTTTTAGAGCTTTCACATCCTTAGCTATCCTTCTCCTTTTGCCCTCATCAATCAGACCGCAAATGGTAAAAATGATAGCCATTATGCGCAGCGTAGACATTGTGATGAGTTCGATATTCCAACCTACTGAGGGTCACCCCCACTGTACCCTTAATTCTGCCTCGTAAGCCCCAATTAAAAACACATGCCTTAAAAATAAACTTTCCATATCTTTTATGCATCTGTTCAGATTCCCTACTAGAATACCGCAATCTGCTTCTTGTCATCGATGTGATCAGTCCTTAGTCACCCGCTTTGTGCCTCTTCCTCTACCTCAACCCCAAACCTCCCAAAACCTAATTGACCATGTATCAATCCCTCTCCCCACCCCAACCCCTTCTCGACCCCCCCATTCCCCCACCAACCACATGAAACAATCAGGCCTCCCATGGCCTGAGTGATGACTCCCACGTGCATCCCTTTGGTCCCTCTCAAGCTCCGATTCCCAAACCCTAGCTTTCTAATAGCCGGTGGGCGGAGACGGTGGAAGAATTGTGGGGCCCCCAGCCAATGAAAAAGATGTACATTTGAATCATACTTAGTAAGCAAGTCAAAAAGGACCCCTGCAATGTAATATTGTACAGGCAGCCCTCTAATCAGAAACCTCTAATAGAGTGTGGAATCACAAACCTGAACTAATATATCTAATCGTGACTCATCCTATCCAATCATATAAGAGAAATCCAAGTCCGAACCCAGTTCACCCATTATATATATCAGTATTAACTCAAAAAAGGCTACTCTTATCGCTGTGGAGCAAGTCCACTGAAGCATCCCTTAGCCTGAATTGAAGTTTGAAGTTTTTTATTAATTTAGCACAGTTACTTAAAACCATTGCTATGAAAGACAGCATTAGCACATTTATAAAAATCAGCGTTAACACATTTGACAAGTTAACAAAAAAAACGGGGCTGAGAAGGGACTCTTGAGGTTTAGAGTCCATTATACTTATAAGAAAACAGTCTTATGGTTGCCAATGTGGACATTTTGCTACGCTGGACCAAATTAAAAAGTGATTAAAACAAAAGGAACTAAACCATAGGGGAGAAGAAGTCTGTAATGAGTTTTTGAGGGGGAAGGGGTAGGAGAGTGAGGGCCGAAGGAGGCGACAGAAGATTGTCCAAGAGTCTCAAAAATTTTCCAGACCTTGCTAGCACTTGAATGTCAGTAGACGCAAAACAAAGGGCCGAAGCCTCCCAGCATGTCCTGATGCCCTTACCTTAAATACAAGGGTTTTAAGAGGGACTTTCTTGGGGCAGCTAAGGCCTGGCAACAGCACAGGAGATGCAGCCATGATTCAGAGTGGTATTTGCACAGTCTGCAGGCCCCCCCCTCACTTGTTGGAGCCCATCTATTAAAAGCCGTCAAACGCAGGCCAAGAAGTCGCATAAACATTATATTCTTCCGAGCCGCTGCGTTTACGTTTTCCTGGAAATAGGCTTGCAGTTTACCAGGAAGACACGAAGAGTTCAAGGGGAGTAAGATGGTAGATGTTTTTACGGAATGCAGATCCATATGATAAGAAATTAATTTGACCTGCCTGTTGATGGCATTTTTCCAGGCTGAGTATGGGATAGTGTCTGAGAAAAGAGATGCGTTGTCCATCTCTAGCATTCTTATGGCCTTTGCAATCTGAGTGTGCCAGGGGTTGCCAGGACTGGAAAAAATTTCTTTTAGCTGGGAGTTTAGAGTATTGTCGTCAGCTTTTAGAGTCCTTATAAAATATTTCAGGGTGTCGGCCTCGCAATAAATTGATTGTCTTTTTAGGCCCAGCTCCAAACGTAGTCTAGCCCGCTGAATGAAACTTGGAAGGTGGAAGATTTTTTTGTGGGTAGAGATTTGGGCGAGATCAAGACTAGCAGAGCATGCGCCGGGAAAGGGCTAATGCCCGTAGGTTAAGGCAGGAAGGAGAGTGGCTTTGATCACCTTCAGGATGGTTTCTGCCGAGGGACTGCTCAGTAAGCATGGGCGAATTTTGCGAATCTCGCGTTCGCGAATTTTGCGGATTTGCGAACTCGCAATCCGCAAAATCCGCGAATTCTCGCGAATTTGCGGATTTTTTTTTTTGTGTTTGCGCAGGTTTTTGCCAGTTCGCGAGGGTTTTGTACAATGTCGCAAATTGCGAACTTACCTGTCGGGTCGCAAGTTTCGCGAACTTGTTGTTTCTACGTGTCCAGCCTGTTTGGGACACTCTTCTTCATCACTGCCACTCTCTGTCACCACTGCCACTCTCTGACTACTCATGCCACCCTCTGGCCCACCCATGCCACCCTCTGTTTCATCACAGCACCCTCTGGTTGTCCAGTCAGTGTACATTATTATGGCAACGCAAGCACACCTTCCCTGCCTCAAGTGACCTGAATTAATTTGGGGCTGATTAATGTGTTACAGTGCTCCTACCCTCCTCTTTCCTATGTATTTCGCCCTTTTTTTCCCTTACTCGCTTCAATGAAATCACAAAATGGCGGCCAACACTTCCTAGTTCCATGAGACTTAAGACAATACCTCACATATTTTCCATACCACAGGTCTTTCACACCAGTACGGGTCAGTAGTTCATCCTACTACATATAAACAGATGCTGACACTACTTCCACAACTCTACTGCAGCGTCCGGACCACATGACTTCACAACGTAAGACACACAGTTTGGGCTCACTCTTTAATCCCCGAGTCGCGCACCAGCTCACCTTAGCACCATTACACACTACCAATACCTCACTTAATTTCCGTAGACCAGCGCTTTCACACCGGTAGGGGTGAATACTTCGCTTTGCAAACCCTCTATAGCACACCCTAAACACCCCACAGAGGTTACAGTGCTCCTACCCTCCTCTCTCCCACTTTTTCCACCCTTTTTTCTCCTTACTCACATCAACGGAATCACAAAATGGCAGCCAACACTTCCTAGTTGCAAACGTTTGCAGCCAATTAGCAGCAAGCTCGTCCTCGTAACGCCTCAGCCAATAAATTGGTAAAATTCCCAAATATCGATATCTGTAAATTTCGATATTTCTCAAAAACTACTGAACAATTTTACACCACATAAACAAAAGCATGCTTTTTAGACCAAGACCCTTCCCTCTGCCAAATTTGGGGTAATTCTGTTCGGCCTGTAGCCTTGTCTGAAGTTTCCTATGAAAATTAACATTGAAAAAACGTGTTTAGGGACCCCCTTTTTTTCTCAGCCCCCCCTTGATGAATCATCCCCAAACTTTCAACATAGGAGCTGATCTTAACAAAATAACTTCGCGAAAATTCGTCAATCGGCGGCAAAGTTATTGTGAAAAGAATGCTGGCATTTTCCCATGGTAACTAGGTCCTCACTATAACTACCTACTGGTGACTGCCAGTAGGTAATATATATATATAAAGCAAAGGTCAGGGGGGAGCAGGGACAGCCTTACTTAGTTCCTTTTCTGATATAAATTGGCTTGGGTTGCCCCCTCATCATCTGCAGAGTACAGGTTTGTAATATATTGCCTGCACTGCCTTAATATAGTGCACGCCTAATCTGAAAAAACCCATGACTTTCCATAAGTATTCCCAAATGATTCTGTTGATACTTTTTCTGCATCCAACAGGGCCACTGCCATAGGCTCGTTCGTAACATCAGTTGTGTCAAAAAGCATTATCAATTGACAAATATGGTCAGTAGCAATGCTACCAGGGATAGAGCCATGTTAATTCATAGAGATCAGTTTGTCAATAATTCGGTTCAGTTAACTTGCTAAAATTTCAGAATATTCCGTTACATCACTATTTATTAAGGTTATTGGCCTACATGATTTCAGATTGTGGGGAGCCGTCCCTTTCATTAAAAAGACTACAAAGTTTGCAGCAGACCTTGAAACGGGGGGCATAGACCTTTCTGCACTTAAAGGAAAAGTTCCAACATAACAGAGAGTTATACCATGAAAAAGACTTTATAGAACTCCAAAGGAATTAGATCCGTCCCCATGGCCTCAATCAGTCAATCAAGCAAAGCATTTATATAGTGCGCTACTCACCCGGAGGGTCTCAAGGCGCTTGGGTGGTCCTCTACTGCTCGAATAGCCAGGTCTTGAGTTGCTTCCTGAAGGAGAGGTGGTCTTGTGTCAGTCGGAGGTGGATGGTGAGGGAGTTCCATGTCTTGGCAGCCAGGAAGGAGAAGGATCTTCCTCCCGTGGTGGCTCTTCGGATGCGAGGAACGGCGGCGAGGGCGTGGGTGGTCGATCGGAGTTGGCGGGTGGGAGTGTAGAAGGTCAGGCGGTCATTGAGTTATCTGGGGCCTTGGTTGTGGAGGGCTTTGTGTGCATGGGTGAGGAGTCGGAACGTGATTCTCTTGCTGACGGGGAGCCAGTGCAGGTCTCTCAGGTGTCCGGAGATGTGGCTGTGTCGGAGGATGTCCATGATGAGTCGTGCTGAGGCGTTCTAAATTCGCTGGAGTCTTTTCTAGAGTTTGGCTGTGGTTCCGGCGTAAAGGGTGTTCCCGTAGTCCAGTCGGCTGGTGACGAGGGCCTGGGTGACCGTCTTCCTGGTTTCGGTGGGGATCCACAGGAAGATCTTCCGGAGCATGCGTAGGATGTTGAAGCATGACGAGGAGACGGTGTTGACTTGTCTGGTCATCGAGAGGGAGGAGTCCAGGATGAAGCCCAGGTTTCGTGCGTGGTCCGTTGGTTTGGGTGCGCTGCCGAGGGCAGGGGGCCAGCAGGAGTCGTCCCAGGCGGAGGGTGATGATCCCAGGATGAGGACTTCCGTCTTATCTGAGTTCAGTTTCAGGCGGCTGCTCGTCATCCACTTGGCTACGTCTTTCATCCCTTCATGTAGGTTGGGTCTGGCGGTGTTGTGGTCGTTGGTGAGGGAGAGGATCAGCTGGGTGTCATCGGCGTAGGAGATGATGTTGAGGTTGTGTTGGTGTGCGATGGCCGCGAGGGGGCTCATGTAGACGTTGAAGAGGGTGGGGCTGAGTGATGATCCTTGTGGTACACCGCAGATGACTTCGGTGGCCTCTGATCTGAACGGGGCTTCTACTGTTGGCAGATTTTGCAAAGCTACCTGTATTTCAAAAAGTCAGTACCCAAAGAATCCTGATCTTCCTGAGTAATTCTATCCAAGGCCACCATACCCCAAAACTGCTCAAAATTCTGTTCCCCCACTAAAGGCTGGACTTGGTATAGCCTTTCATAATATCCCCAAAAGACTTCACAAAGATACTCATGATCGAGGATTAGATCACCACTGTCATTTTTTACCTCACTAATATAGCCAGACGCCACCTTCTGACAAGTGCCTTCTGCCAAGAGAGGTCCAACTCGCTCATTATATTTATAACATTGTTTTCTGGCAAGAATCTGCTCTGCTGTTCTTTCAGCTGTAATTTCATTGAGTGCATCCGTGACTACTGCATTCTGCTGTTGGGCTGAGAGATATCCTTTCCAGCATTCATTGCCAGAGCAAGCTGAGGTTCCGCCTTCTTAGGATCTTAATATAATTATTTTATAACCAACTTATTCTGCTTCTGGTGATTCAGGATGTACCTAAGGTTTTTCCCCAGGGCTCCGGCCTTGAAAGTATCCTAGACTACCCAATTGGGGTGCTTCCTCTGTTTATGTTTAAAAACTCAGGAATCCATGCATTTATATGTTCTATGTAGGATGGATCAGAATGAAGACCTCTCTCAAAAGACCAGCTCCAGGCATTACTTGTGAGCCCTTCCAGGTTAAGTTCAATTACCAGAGGACTGTAATCTGACATAACTCGGGGAAATAACTCTATATGACACCCCTTTAATAAATCTGCTGTCATATAAAAGTAGTCATGCCTGGCACGAGAGTGGTGGGTAGCTGAGTAATAAATGTAGCTGGGATCTGGTGCTTTCAGTCTGATCCAAGCATCCGCCAGACCTAACTCCTTCTTGAGACTCCAGAGAGCTCTAAATACCCGAGGCTTATGATCTCTGGAAGTGCCAATTAAATCTCGAGGACTGCCCCAAGATCCATCAAAATTAATATCCTTAATAGTAAATAGGGAGCAGGCAAGGCTATGAGCTCCACAGCTAAAAAATCCAAAATGGTTGGATTATCAAAAATTGGGCCATACAGTGAACAAAAGGCAAAAAACCCTGCTTTATACCGACACTGTGTTATTACCCATCTACCATATTTGTCTGAAGAACTGTGACTAAAATCCCTTAACTTGCTTCGTGCTAGAATAGCAACCCCTCTAGTCTTCATGTCTTGAGTGGTGTTTGTTACCAAAGTTAGACCTACAGTTTCCAGCAAATTTCTGTTATCCCTATCTATATGTGCTTCCTGAAAGTAATAGATATCCGCTTTTAGAGCTTTCACATCCTTAGCTATCCTTCTCCTTTTGCCCTCATCAATCAGACCGCAAATGGTAAAAATGATAGCCATTATGCGCAGCTTAGACATTGTGATGAGTCCGATATTCCAACCTACTGAGGGTCACCCCCACTGTACCCTTAATTCTGCCTCGTAAGCCCCAATTAAAAACACATGCCTTAAAAATAAACTTTCCATATCTTTTATGCATCTGTTCAGATTCCCTACCAGAATACCGCAATCTGCTTCTTGTCATCGATGTGATCAGTCCTTAGTCACCCGCTTTGTGCCTCTTCCTCTACCTCAACCCCAAACCTCCCAAAACCTAATTGACCATGTATCAATCCCTCTCCCCACCCCAACCCCTTCTCGACCCCCCCCATTCCCCCACCAACCACATGAAACAATCAGGCCTCCCATGGCCTGAGTGATGACTCCCACGTGCATCCCTTTGGTCCCTCTCAAGCTCCGATTCCCAAACCCTAGCTTTCTAATAGCCGGTGGGCGGAGACGGTGGAAGAATTGTGGGGCCCCCAGCCAATGAAAAAGATGTACATTTGAATCATACTTAGTAAGCAAGTCAAAAAGGACCCCTGCAATGTAATATTGTACAGGCAGCCCTCTAATCAGAAACCTCTAATAGAGTGTGGAATCACAAATCTGAACTAATATATCTAATCGTGACTCATCCTATCCAATCATATAAGAGAAATCCAAGTCCGAACCCAGTTCACCCATTATATATATCAGTATTAACTCAAAAAAGGCTACTCTTATCGCTGTGGAGCAAGTCCACTGAAGCATCCCTTAGCTTGAATTGAAGTTTGAAGTTTTTTATTAATTTAGCACAGTTACTTAAAACCATTGCTATGAAAGACAGCATTAGCACATTTATAAAAATCAGCGTTAACACATTTGACAAGTTAACAAAAAAAACGGGGCTGAGAAGGGACTCTTGAGGTTTAGAGTCCATTATACTTATAAGAAAACAGTCTTATGGTTGTCAATGTGGACATTTTGCTACGCTGGACCAAATTAAAAAGTGATTAAAACAAAAGGAACTAAACCATAGGGGAGAAGAAGTCTGTAATGAGTTTTTGAGGGGGAAGGGGTAGGAGAGTGAGGGCCGAAGGAGGCGACAGAAGATTGTCCAAGAGTCTCACAAATTTTCCAGACCTTGCTAGCACTTGAATGTCAGTAGACGCAAAACAAAGGGCCGAAGCCTCCCAGCATGTCCTGATGCCCTTACCTTAAATACAAGGGTTTTAAGAGGGACTTTCTTGGGGCAGCTAAGGCCTGGCAACAGCACAGGAGATGCAGCCATGATTCAGAGTGGTATTTGCACAGTCTGCAGGCCCCCCCTCACTTGTTGGAGCCCATCTATTAAAAGCCGTCAAACGCAGGCCAAGAAGTCGCATAAACATTATATTCTTCCGAGCCGCTGCGTTTACGTTTTCCTGGAAATAGGCTTGCAGTTTACCAGGAAGACACGAAGAGTTCAAGGGGAGTAAGATGGTAGATGTTTTTACGGAATGCAGATCCATATGATAAGAAATTAATTTGACCTGCCTGTTGATGGCATTTTTCCAGGCTGAGTATGGGATAGTGTCTGAGAAAAGAGATGCGTTGTCCATCTCTAGCACTCTTATGGCCTTTGCAATCTGAGTGTGCCAGGGGTTGCCAGGACTGGAAAAAATTTCTTTTAGCTGGGAGTTTAGAGTATTGTCGTCAGCTTTTAGAGTCCTTATAAAATATTTCAGGGTGTCGGCCTCGCAATAAATTGATTGTCTTTTTAGGCCCAGCTCCAAACGTAGTCTAGCCCGCTGAATGAAACTTGGAAGGTGGAAGATTTTTTTGTGGGTAGAGATTTGGGGGAGATCAAGACTAGCAGAGCATGCGCCGGGAAAGGGCTAATGCCCGTAGGTTAAGGCAGGAAGGAGAGTGGCTTTGATCACCTTCAGGATGGTTTCTGCCGAGGGACTGCTCAGTAAGCATGGGCGAATTTTGCGAATCTCGCGTTCGCGAATTTTGCGGATTTGCGAACTCGCAATCCGCAAAATCCGCGAATTCTCGCGAATTTGCAGATTTTTTTTTTTGTGTTTGCGCGGGTTTCTGCCAGTTCGCGAGGGTTTTGTACAATGTCGCAAATTGTGAACTTACCTGTCGGGTCGCAAGTTTCGCGAACTTGTTGTTTCTACGTGTCCAGCCTGTTTGGGACACTCTTCTTCATCACTGCCACTCTCTGTCACCACTGCCACTCTCTGACTACTCATGCCACCCTCTGGCCCACCCATGCCACCCTCTGTTTCATCACAGCACCCTCTGGTTGTCCAGTCAGTGTACATTATTATGGCAACGCAAGCACACCTTCCCTGCCTCAAGTGACCTGAATTAATTTGGGGCTGATTAATGTGTCACAGAATATTTTTTTAGCTGGCACCTGCTTCCTTAGTGCTTCCTGATTAGTGATCTTTTGCACTTGCTAAGTGCTTTCTTTGTTGCAATATTAGTTACAACACCTGCCCTGCCCCAACTGACAATAATGAATTAGGGGCTGATTAATGGATTTGAACTTCCAGCCTGGCTCCTGCTTGTCTCCCTTAGCTGTAATTCAGGACCTTTGTGGCATATGTGTAACTATTCTGAGGTTCAGAGCAGGGTCACATAATAGTTGCAACTGGCAACTGAACTCTGGAGGGGCCCCTCAGGAAGCACTACAGGAAATGGCTACTAATGATGAGCCTGAACTTTTGAACCTGGTAAGTAGTTTCAGTTTTGCTAAGATCGTATTTCTGCAATTTTGCACTTATTCGCGGGGCGCGAACTCACGCGAACAGTGCGAACAGTGCGAGCAAAATCCGCTGCTCGCGGATTCGCGGATTTTGCGGGAGATTCGCAAATCTCGCGGATTGCGAATTTACCGAAAATCCGCAAAATCCGCGAGCGAAACGGATTTTCCGCCCATGCTTACTGCTCAGGGACAGATTCAACCGGGTCAGGGAGAATGTAATTGCTCCTGCTATCTTTTGCAAGGCGGCTAGGTGAGCTGCAGTTCTAGACGTCTCGGTGAACCAGACTCCCAGATAATTGTATTTTATGGTTGTGTTGATCCTGGCAGGCCCAATGTTCCACCTTAAGCTTCTCTTATTCTTACGTCTGTCAAATATCAGTACCTTAGTCTGATAGTCTTTGCCTGATTAATTTTCAGAGCATTTGCGATGTTATGTGTGTGAAGCGCACTTAAGGCTCGCTGGAGACCCGATTTTGCTTGGTCCATTATTACAATGTCATCTGCATATTGTAATATATGCAAAGACTTTTTGGCAGGGCCCGATTTTGGCGGGAGAAGATTGCTATTCTCTAGGAATAGCAATAGTTCCTCCGGAATTAGCCTGAATTCCGGAGGAAACATTTTGATTTTGTCTTTGACCACGCTGGGTCTAATAAAAAGGCTTCAGCACAAGTTTCTTGAAATGACTTGATCAACTATCTTAATCGCCACCTGCGTTCCACAATGGCATGGCAAGTATTAGCGCACAAAAAATGACAGCTCATTATGACACCGTAGGCAAATGGGAGAGCCTGCTCAATTATGGCTTGCTTAAGTTCCCAAAAGTAGACAAGAACTGCCCTAGGCCAGCTCTCATTTGCTCCGTCTGGTTGCCCCTGCTTTTTAAGACTGGTGGGAATCTGAGGATTCTCTGTCTCCAAATTTCAGGAAGTAAGCTCAAGTAAAGCATTTTTTGCACTAGCTTTGCTGGACCTGGGACTAAGGCAGGTAGATTCTGATCCATCAGTGAGGGAGTTAAACGTATCCCCCCTCTCAAGAGATGTCTAGATTTGTGTTTGTTCTGGGACTGTCAGCTCAGAAATCGGTTTCTCTGGATCCCTTGATGACAATGAGAGTTGATCCGCTCTCCTAGCTTACAGCTGAGCCTCTCTTGACTCTGGTATCCTGATTTTTCACACCAGAGTTTTGTCCTCTTTGTGTTGATGAGTTGAGTCAGTTACTTCTGATTTTACTATGGTCTCTTTGTAGTTACTGCTTCTGGGGTGTCCTGGTGCATTCTTTCCATCAGCCAGAGCTTTTTCCATTCCCATTCCTAAGGAACTATACCCTACTGCTGGCCCAATACCATCATATTCTAGTGGGAGCACTTGAGCAGATAAATGAGTTGTTGCTGCTTGTTGTAGTGAGCCAACCTCCCACTACTAGATATTGGCTCGGCTATGAATAAAGGGTGCCGGGTTGCTCGTGCATGGGACCAAGAGTATGTGTATGTTTGCAGTGCATATTGTGTCTGTGTGCTAGGGCTCATCCCCTAAAGTGCACCCCAACCCTGACAACACATTGGCGATGAGGGGTACATACCCTGTGGGAGCAAGCACAAGCTGTGAATGTACAACTGTGGAGATGCGGTGGTCGGAAGCTTGGGTGAGGATCCTCGCCATACCCACGCGAGACAGCAGCGGTGGGAAGAGCAGGCGGTGTGGATCTTAGTGGTGCGAAGCGCACTGTCAGCAAGCGAAATACCTGGAGGAGGAAGAAAATTATGATGGAGATGTGTTTATAGTGTCATTTGCTGGAATGCAGAACCAGAAGAAGAAGCCTCCACAAATCTGCACTGTTGAAGTGAACGGGCCATGATGACAGCACTTATTCAGGTCTTGTGTGCAGTCACCACGTTGTCAACACCTTATGGTCTTTGGTGTGGCCCTTTGGGGCAGACAAACAAGTACATTTTACCACCAGTGTATGAGCCTATTTTCTTCCTGCTAAATTAAGAATGAGGTAACATGATCATGTAAATCGAACTCGAATCTTGTATTCAGTCCTAGTATGTCATATTACTGGTATGTACTTTGTGTATGGCATGACCATGTCTTGTTCCAACACCAGTTTGTACTTATGGAAGTATGCATTGCTGCAAAAGAAAACTGCCTTTGCGTATATTGGTGTCAACTGCTTTGGAAGTATGTACTCCTGAAAGCTAGTATTGGGTGCCTTTGTGAACACTGCTGTCATCTGTTTTACAGTTTAGATTCAGAGATGCATTAATGCATATTAGATTCCACCAAATTGAGACTTTAGATATCATTAGGCAAAGGCAGAAAACAGCTTATACTTCTAAATGTAGTTCATATGGCATTGATGCTGATTGTGCTCATTACACTCTGTCCTGCAGGCTAGCCAACATTGTGATAAAATTTCACTGTGTGAGGAGTGGGTAGGGAACTGGCAGAGGCGGGCCCTGTGCAGAGACCTACCTAAGATGCACTTTGACCTACACCATGCCCACTACCCCCTAGCCCTTCTCCAGTTACTGTGGCTGTCATTGATGTCCCGAGGTGTTTAAACACCTTACTGTCTCTGTGGAAAAGCCGGAAAGCCATTGTGACCAGTGGTTTCCAGCTTGTCTTTCCTGCCATCATGTGATTTCTGCTCCTCACCAGTTGACTGTGTGAAGAGAGATGAAATCATGTGATACACAGTGGCACTCTCTAAGTGGATACGAATGTCCCAGATAGTCAGGAAGTAAGCCATTTTTCAGGGTGTCCAGACAAAATATTGAGTTATAAATGTTGACCTACAGAAACATCGAGGCCTAAATATCGTGAGTGAGAAATATCAACAGCAAGAATATCGTGGTCAAGAATATTAATGTACAGTAAGAAATATCAATTTTAAAAATATAAAAGCCATTAATGTTGTTTGCAAAAATATAGTTGTTTAAAATATTGATTGTTTAATTAGTATGTTGTGTTTTAGTATATTTTTTAATGTATGTGATGTATTTGTTTATATTTTGTAATATATGTGTTACATTTTTAGTAGTTGTTAATTTCATTTTAATTGAATTTTGCATTTTCTAGTTTTGTAGCCGGTTGTGGGTTTATAGGGGAATAGGGTGAGAATTAATTTAATTTAATTAAATAAATGATTATTTTTTATTATTAATATTTATCTAATTGAGATTTTATAGTGTTAATTGTGTGAAGTCATTTATTGTTCATTAATTAATAATTGGTTGTTAATTATTAATAATTACCTAATTTGTAACTAATTATGGTCAATGTGTAATTCATTTTAGGTTCATTTTAGGTGTTCATTTTGGTGTTTATAGGGGTAAAGGGTAGGAAGTATTTTTTGGGGATTCATTAATAATTAGTAGTTAATTGATATTACTTAATTTATTACAAAATATTTGTGGGAATTGTGTAATTAATTTCAGGTGTGGGTTGTGGGGTATATAAGGGTAAAGGGTGGGAAGTAATTTATTTTGATGAATTAATAATTAGTTATTAATTTATATTAATTATTTATTGAAAATGAATTATCGGAATTGTGTAATTAATTTTATGTGTGGGTTGTGGTGTTTATAGGGGTAAAGGGTGGGAAGTAATTTGTGTTTAATTAATTAACAATTAGTTGTTAATTAATCATAATTAATTGATATTTAATTAGGGTAATTGTTTATTTTTAAGTGTGTGGTTTTTACTTTTAAAGGGGTCAAGGGTGGTATTAAATTAATTGTACTTACTTTATAATTAGTTATTTAATAGTAATAGTTTTTTATTTGAAAATTTGATTTAATTGTGTAGTTAATTTTTTATAGTTTAATTTTAGCTGTGGGTTGTGAGGATCATAGGGTTAAAGTGTGGGAAGTTAATTAGCTTTATTTGTTTTATTTTTTATTAATAAAATATCTTCAATTGGAAATTAATTATGTTAATCATGGAAGTAGTTTTTTTATTAATTTAAATCTGGGTTGTGATTTGGGTGATGTTATAGGGTAGGAATAAAAAAATATTCATGTAATAATTCCTGTTTTTGTGTGTAAATATGTTTTAGTTAAAAATATGTTTTGTTTGAAGTTTATTTTTTATTTTATTTGATATAATATTCATAGGTATTTGTTATATGTAATTAACATTATAATATGTTTTTATTTTTCTATTATATGTTTAATATTAAATATATGTGTATTTTCAATTTCAACAGTTATATATTTATATATTAATTTTATTTTTGTAATTATTTTTTGATTATTTTGTTTGTTTTTCATTTTGAACATACTGAAGTGGGAATAGTACATTTTATCCCTCCGCTATCCAAAACTTTTCCTACTGTTGCACTGACTGAAGTGGGAATAGTAAACGTTATCCCTCCGCTATCCAATGCTTTCCCAACTGTTGCACTCACTGGAGTGGGATAAGTAATTTTTACCCCTCCGCTATCCAGCACTTTCCCTACTGTTGCACTCATTGGAGTGGGAATAGTAATTTTTACCCCTCCGCTACCCAACGCTTTCCGTACTGTTACATTCACTGGAGTTGGAATAGTAATTTTTACCCTTCCGCAGTCCAACACTTTCCCTACTGTTGCACTCACTAGAGTGGGCATACATGCCCTGTCAAGTACTACCACCTAAAGGTATGCAGTGCCTCAATTATTCAGGTCAATGAGACATGAGTCAGGGAACCCCTGGTTGTGTGTGAAAACCGAGTGAAATAGAGAGAGAGGAAGGGAATATTTCCTGTCAGAACTAGAGTCCTCACACACCCAACCAGCTACATGTTATGCATCATCATATGGACCTGCTCCTCATTGGGTCGGTGCTGCAATATCCGACGGGCACCCATAAAGGGGCTCTTTAGCGGAGATCTTTTGTTCTTTGCCATATGGTGCAGTGGGTGTGAGGGGTCTAGATGGTGTAGTGGAAAAGTGTCTAAAACAGGTAGGATAGTCCAAATCAGACTTTTATTCAGGATGGCTATCCACCTAATTAAAATTAATAAGAGTGACAGCAGCTGATGTGTTGGTTCAGTTTAGCTATGCTCAACTCTTGAAGTCAACATGTTTCATGCCTGCTGGACAGTATGATCTGTGGCAATTCTTCAGGACCTAGTAAGTGAACTATCTACACAAAGTGGTGGGTGTGAATTCTACCTACCACGTATCAGCACTACGAGCAAGGTTTCCCACGGTGTCACAAATTGACCCAAGAAAAGGGGATACAGAATGGATTCACAACTGTATCAATGGTATTTAGGTCACAATTTGGCCATCATTCTCTATTCATGTCCAGCCCTGCTTGTGAACATAAGATAGTGCAATGCAATTTTAGTAGCACGTGATATTACTGTGAGTGTCAATTAATCACCCACAAAAAAGCAGCTAAGTTAGCTATCTTAAAAACAGAAGACTGTGTTTAAAAAAAGTGTTAACAATGGTATCAGGGAATCACTCATCAAAACCACAACAGTTGTATGAGTGGATATAACTGTCAATTCACTCCCCTATCCGTAGTGAAAGTATCACTCCATTCGGTGTCCAGAGAATCATCAAGACACCCGGACCATGGTGTCCTAGAAACGTGGAAGGCAAGACAGTGAGACAAACAAGAAAGCACAGGCAATGTTGTCACTTTACCCCTGCGCAAATAGAATGACTCAGTGTCAGCTGATGGGGAGCAAGTTCATCTGTTAACAACCCCTAATTGCATCTCAGTGGCACCGGGGGGTGAATCAATGTTGTAAATGGTCTTGACACTATTCACCCCTACAACAACAGAAGGCCCCCTCTCAGGTAGTTATGCTCCCCGCTGTAAGCATACGTCTCTTATACCAACACCTCAAGATTCAACCCGCTAACTCACTTTTTGATGTAACGGTGTGGCGAGTTACACCTATCAACAACCCACTCCGCAAAAACGTTCTGTCACAGGATTTGGACATTGCCTGCAGGAGTGACAACAAGTACCTACTGCCCAGTATATCCCCAAATCCTGCATAATCACAGATATACAGAGCAGTACTTGCTTGTCATCACTCCTGCAGTTCACCTATGAAGAAGTGCGTAAAGCCTGAAATGCGTTGGCGGTGAACTGATGGACTGTTTTGTTCACTAAGCAATACCGTGCTTTGCCAATAAAACCTACCTCTGAGAGCATCTCGCCTAGTGGGCACCTCTTCTTTTTTGCAAAAATACGGCCGGTCTGGCTGTGAGATGGCTCCTCCGCAAGATCACAGCGGGCCCAAGGTACCCCGCAACCTTCCCAGCCCTAAGTGGCAGGCACCATGCGGTGCCTGCCACGTAGTGCAGGGAAATGCACTACATGGCAGATTGACATTGCAAACAGTGCTTGACCCAGCAGCACTGTCCGCAATGTTGAATTTCCAGGATGCGCCCGCCATCTTGCCGGGTGCATCGTGATTCCAGTGGTGGGACTGCTGCATGACTGGCGGGGTGTCCCAACCATCACAACGATGGCGGGCGGACTCAGGTCTGTCCGCCGTCATAATGAGCCCCTTAGTTGAAAGGCTTGCAAATAAATCTCCTGGAGTGCAAGTAGATTTCTTTGGTGGTGACATTAATTAGCGGACCGCGATTCCTTCACAGTACCACTCACACCGAGTGAATTGACAAAAAGAATCATTTGGTGGAATATATATATATATATATATATATATATATATATATATATATATATATATATATATATATATATATATATATATATATATATATATATATATATATATATATATGTTTACTTCTCACGGCTCTTTTCGGTGAAACCTCCCATGGTCCGGTGGCGCGTTCACGGCTGGCAGAGCCCCGCCAGCCAATTATTTTCCATACAATCCAAAATTAGACGCGCACTCAGAGGTAGAGTGAAACAGTGTCGCTTTATTTGCTGTTACGCGTTTCGGAAGCCAAAACTCCCTTGCTCATATTATATATATATATATTACCTACTGGCGGTCGCCAGTAGGTATATAAAGTTAGGATTTTTTCCCTATGGGATTTCTGAAAATTCTATGTCTAATAACTTTGGCGTTTGTGGACAGAATTGGCTGAAATTTTCAGGAAAATGGCACATTTTGTTTCTGAGCAGCTCCTGAAAATTTGGGGGGGGTTCGGCAAGGGGGGGCTGAGAAGAAAGGGGGGTCCCAAAACGCATTTTTCCCATGTTAATTTCCATAGGGCGGTTGGCCTCACTTTTAGCCCGAACGGCTGAATGGATTTGCACGAAACTTGGCAAAATTGTAGGGACTGTTAGCCCGATGTGCCTTTGCTAGGTCTCAATATATGTGCTCCAGTGGATTTTGAGAAATTAACGTTCAAAATAAGATATATATCTGTAACAGCGCTCCGGGTAGCGCTCCGGTTCGCGTACTTTTCGCGTAACGGAACTTTGCGATGCGAAGCTGATTGGCTCTCTGGTGTCTGTCAACATTCTAAACAGTCCGGAGCGGCCGCCATCCTGTCTCTCGGTAGGCTCGAGAGACAAGAGGAGGCCAAAACAAAGGAGGAAATTACCATAAGGGGGCATAGTAGATCCTCCTTGACCCCCTACGTTTTATGTGGAGGTTTTAAAAGGGCCCAGCAGGGCAAAAAAAAATATTTTTTTTTTTTTTGCGTGGTGAGCGCCTAGTAAGCGAACCGGAAAGCGTTCTGGTCAGCGTACTATAAGGATAAAAGAATGATAGACTTTTCTAATACTGTTTGTTAATTGTTTGTTGTTTTTGTTGATTTTTTTTTGTTTTCTTTATTTTTAAAGTATTTTTTTTATTTTGATTGTGTTTCATAATTCATTAAACTTTCTAACATTCAATATACATATAAAAATAAATAATGTGTCAAACAATTTTTGAATTAAGAAATTAAAATTTATTTTTCATATTGTTTTTCAAAATTTAAAAGAAAATCTAAAAAATCGTGATCATTTTTTTCTTCATTTTTTAGTAGAAAATCTACGCATTGCACAAGTTCATTATTTATTGTGTCGTCGTAGAAATCCATGTCATCTTGTGTTTCTATTTTTTTTTCTGTTTCAGTTTTCATGTTGTTTTGTTGTTCTTCCATTTTCAATTCTGAAAAATGAATTTTTTTAAAATATATCAGTACAGAAAGGGCATTGTTGGGTTTCAGTACAGATTGGCAGTTTGGTTATTTATATAGTGGTTTTTTCTTTGGGCAGTGTATGGTATCAAATTAGAAGTAGAAATATGAAGAAAATAAACTCTTCTGAATTATACTAGAGAAGTCTAACTCTATCCTTAACTCAGGGCTGGCTCTAGGCATGGGCAGCGTGGGCTGCCGCTCATGGTCTCTGTCAGAAAATGTTTTTCTAATTAGCTTTCAGTACAGAACATACTTCAGTTTTATAAATAATATCTTACCTTTTAAATATAAGTTGAAGTTATCAGTTGATTTTTTGTTATGCACTTCACGAAGTAGTAGTCAAAATGGGTGTGTTTCTCTCTCTTTGTATATATATATTCAGGTACATAACCAATCAAATGTCAGGTAATATAAGTAGAAAATGAAAGTAACATTTTCATTGGTTGTCAATTCCAACACTTCAGATGTGTTTTGTGAAGTAATTTACCTCACGGTATTTAAAGAGGTCTACAGGCTTAATGGCTAAATGGAATTTCAATCAAATTTGTGAAAATGAAAGGGATTGTTATGTAGTATGAGCTAATCTATATTTGGTGACAGTGTCTCCAGTCGTTTTTCTGTGAATTACTTTCCCACCTTTTTTTTGGAACGCTTCCCGGGAAGCGGTCCGGTCCGCGAACTAGGAGCGTAACGGAAGTCCACCATTTTGTGTTTCGGTCGAATTAAGATATAAAATGGAGGGCAAATAATGTTTAGAATGGGTAGAAGGGGGCAAGGTACAAGTATTTTGACCCCCTAGGTTTTATGAGGGTGGCTGAGGAGGACCATATGTGCGGGGAAAAATAATTTTTTTTTAAAATTTTTGCGCGGTTAGCTTCCAGTTCACGTACCGGGTAGCGCTCTTTGAGCGTAGTTTGTTGAAAATTATAGAAAAAAGTTAGAGAAAAATAATAATTGTGAGTGATCAGATGTAGGGTAGCTCTGAGAAGAGCTTTTGGGTTTATGGTACATTTTGGTACTTATAAGTAGGTACCAATGCACAGTCTTAAATTCAAAATGAAAATTCTGTTACCCTCATCTGAGAAGTGAACTCCATCTCCTCTGTAGATATCTTGCATGTAGTAACGCAAGTTATTGTTGTACAAGGAGCCCATTCCATGGTCTCTCATGTAAGCTGACACAGATTTGTTTACATGCTTCCTCGCTTTCTCAATTTGTGGACAAAACTGGTTGGACCACCTCCATTTCTGTCTTTGGCATATATTGGAATATACCAAGGCAGTTTGAGGAAAAAGTGCCATTAATTGCTCAAAGGTGTCCTTTAAAAGCATTTCCAGACCTACCCCAGTCAAAGTGCCCAAATCATTACCTCTACAGTGCACTATTAACAGGTCAGGTTTTGGCAAATGCATAAAGGTTTTCACCAATGGTATCAATTGGTGACATTTTAATCCTCTTTGGCCCAACCACTTAATTTCCACATCTTGTAAATTGAGGTTAGGTACATTTCTGTTCTCAGCATACCTTTGAGCCCAGTAGATGTAACTATGTCCAACAATCCAGACATTAAACATGGTGAGAGAAGGTTGGGCTGCAGTCAGATGAAGTGTGGTAATGAAAGGGCAGTTGAAACAGTAGGAGTTTGTAAAGAAAAAAAACTGTGGATTTCCAGTCCTAATGATTCATTAGCAGTGATTGGTGCATTTCCATTTCTGAAAACAGAAAGTTAGGGTGCATGGATGTGTTCTTTGAAAGATGTAATTTGAATGGTCAAGGAAGAAACATTTAATGAAAGATTGCAATGGATACGCAGGTGCACTGAGAGTTCAGAGTTCAATTGAAACATTGTTGTGTGAACTTGCAAACATGAGAGGTCTTTCAGGAGGTGGTTGCTAAGCAAAAAAGGCAGAGAGGGCAGAGGGGGGAAGGGTTTTGATTTGAAAAAAGTGAGGGAAGAGTTATGATTGGCTTATATGAGAGATATGTGTAATGAATATCTGTATTTCTGTGCTTTCAATAGCTGCAGCCTCTGGAGTGCATCCTCTTTGTTCTGCTGAAGACAATTTGGTGTATTTTTGAGACTGTTTTGAAACTCAAAAAGTATTTGCTAAGGTAAGAAAAGATTTATTTAATTTAGATAGAGAATAGTATAATTTAAGGAGAAAATGATGAAGAAAGCTGTGTTTTTAAAATGTGGATTTGTCTCAAGTGATATACAAATAGATTTTGTTTCTTTGAGAAATTGTAATTGCATATTCGGTTTAGCATTCTGGCATGCAGTAACACAAATTATTGTTGTACATGGAGCCCATTCCATGGTCTTTCATGTAAGCTGAAACAGATATGTTGTTTTTAAAAACGATTTTTTTAAATCAATTACATTTCTGGATATGTACTGCTAGAGCTTCATAGGTTGTTTTGGGTCATATTTATAAGGCATTTGAGTGTCTATGATGTTATTTTTCCCTTTTTAAATGGAAAGCGTTCTTCATGGGGCAAGTTTGTTGTAAATACGCTCCCACCTGTGCTTGGCAAATTTAGATTTTGATTATGTGAGTTACATAGCCATGTTAATAATGTCCCAAAAATGGTGCCAGGGCATTCAAAAAAACGCTTTGATGTGTCTCAAGGACATTTTCAGTCATTTACTCTTGAATGTAGGTATACAATTGATTTATATGCTTTGTTTAAAAACGATTTTTTGAAATCAATTACATTTCTGGATATGTACTGCTAGAGCTTCATAGGTTGTTTGGGTCATATTTATAAGGCGTTTGAGTGTCTATGATGTTATTTTTCCCTTTTTAAATGGAAAGCGTTCTTCATGGGGCTATTTTCTTGTAAATACGCTCCCACCTGTGCTTGGCAAATTTAGATTTTGATTATGGGAGTTACATAGCCATGTTAATAATGTCCCAAAAATGGTGCAAGGGCATTTAAAAAAACGCTTTCATGTGTCTCAAGGACATTTTCAGTCATTTCCTCTTGAATGTAGGTATACAATTGATTTATATGCTGTGTTTAAAAACGATTTTTTTAAATCAATTACATTTCTGGATATGTACTGCTAGAGCTTCATAGGTTGTTTTGGGTCATATTTATAAGGCATTTGAGTGTCTATGATGTTATTTTTCCCTTTTTAAATGGAAAGCGTTCCCCATGGGGCAAGTTTCTTGTAAATACGCTCCCACCTGTGCTTGGCAAATTTAGATTTTGATTATGGGAGTTACATAGCCATGTTAATAATGTCCCAAAAATGGTGCAAGGGCATTTAAAAAAACGCTTTCATGTGTCTCAAGGACATTTTCAGTCATTTCCTCTTGAATGTAGGTATACAATTGATTTATATGCTGTGTTTAAAAACGATTTTTTTTAAATCAATTACATTTCTGGATATGTACTGCTAGAGCTTCATAGGTTGTTTTGGGTCATATTTATAAGGCATTTGAGTGTCTATGATGTTATTTTTCCCTTTTTAAATGGAAAGCGTTCCCCATGGGGCAAGTTTCTTGTAAATACGCTCCCACCTGTGGTTGGCAAATTTAGATTTTGATTATGGGAGTAACATAGCCATGTTCAAAATGACCCAAAAATGGTGCAAGGGCAATCTAAAAAACGCTTTCATGTGCATTAAGGACATTTTAAGTCAATGAGGAAACACAGGTGATGTAATTCTGAAATGAGGAAAAGAAACTTCACATTTTTCAATTACATCACTAGTGTTTCCTAAGTTTATGAATGACATTGTGCAGTTGAAGTTTAGGTGTGACCACAGATTCAAAAGATGTCTGCCCTTTGTTCAAGAGTGAAGTGGACATGACTTACTTCATTGCTAGGCCTTCACATGTATTATCTCCTTTGTTTTCTTAAACAAGTGAAAATCTCATCTGCAACCATGTGTTGGCCTCACCTCAAACAAACAAAACAGGTGATGGACTGAATGTGGATCAATGACACCTATTCACCCCAGTCCAAAGATCTGGGCCCAAACAAACCTCTAGATAGGCCACACCTTATCGTCAACCTGAATAAATCATTTAAAATGTTAGGGAGAGATTTATGATTGTTGTATGCCTGTTTTGTACCACAGTGTGTCATTTTTGTGACGCAGTGCTGGTGCAAAAGATTTGCTATGTTAAATAATAAGTAGGGTGTTAAGTTTTTGATGACTGTTATTCATTTACTGTTTGGTAATAGTGGTTAATAACATTTTTTATTATATTTTTCCACAGATTCAACTGCACATCATTTCAAAATTTAAAAAATGCCAACTAAGAATCGAATTAGAAAGGCTAGGAAACGTCAAAGACAGCAAGATCATCTATTATTGCAGCAGTCCTCTACCCAAAATACTCGTGAAATCACCAAGAAAGCTCCGGGTAAGAGCACGAAATCATTCATAAGAAATATTTGTAGTAAAAAAAGTATTTCTCCAAAAAATGTTTCAGTCCAGAAAAAGAAAAGCAATTTAAATGGAAAGGAAAGACCCATCAAAAATGTTACTGGTAGAGCAAGAGATAACTCTGTGCATGATAGTAGAAGGAAACAACAGTTTAGGGACATTCGAAAACGAATGTTCCGCAACAGGATAATAGTTAATTTATTAAAAAATATTAAGAAAGGCCAACAGAAAGTGGCATTTTATAAGAAGAAGAAAAATGTAGAGAAAATTATTGATCATGCTTTTGAAATTAAGCGAAAGTTGTTTATTTTGGTAATCAATAGAATTAGGAAACTAAACAAGGTAATTTCTGATTTCAAATCAAATAGTAGATGGAAGAGAGTAGTAAATCGTAGTAACTTGTGTGAAGTTTTTTCCGGAGAATGGATGCATAGTTCAAGTTGTGAGGCATTTTTTAATGAGGAGAGTTATTTTCAGGATAATGATTTGGTGTTTGCAGTTGACACCAGTGGTCGAGCTTATGAAGTGAAGGATGGTTGTCCAGTTGAAAAAGAAAAACTTGTGACAACAGAGACAGACGAGGTGTTAGGTAATGAGGTTTTAGGAAGATGTCCTAAGGGTCCTGTGTACATTTGGAAGTGTAGTTCTATTTGCAGTGTGCGACAGGATTCCATCAATTTGCTTTGTGATTTTATACAGACATTTAATAAGAAAAGTTTGAAGCAGAAAATGAAGTTGTTGCAAGATTTAGATCCTTGCAGAGTGAGACAAATGACAGGTTTGCGTGGTCATTCACTGGCTTGTCTTTCCAGGAGAGTATGCCAGAGTGTTTTTCATCATTTCAGGATGCTAGCAGTGCATCATAATAAAGTGAGAAAAGTAGTGAGAATGTTGTATTATGCTAAGAGTCCAGCAATTATGCTTAAACAATTATGTGCTGCTCTTTTGCATGGTTCTGAAATAGATGTCAAGAATATTTGTGAAGAAATTTAGTTTTGTTACTTTGGTAGTAAAGATGAGAATGTTCAAACTGACCCAGAAGTAGAGGGTAATGTTGAAGAAAATGTACAGGTTTCTAGTACAGATAAATTTCAGAAGGAAATTGCCACGTTTCAGATGAAATCAAGTGAGAGGCCTAATTTCACTTGTGTGTTTTGTCGACGCACTTATTATAAGAATCAGACTAAGTTAGTGGATTTATATGCAAAAAGTGAAAGGGAAAATAATAGTGAATGGAAGGATTTTGCCACATACTTGATGGTAGAAAATTATTTTGATTTGGGATCGGATCAACGTGTGTGTACTTATTGTTGTAACAAATTAAACCAAAACCAGATGCCTGCTAGGGCGGTTCATAATAATCTGGAATTGGTTGAGGTTCCTTCTGAATTGAAGGATTTAAATACTTATGAATCTATTTTGATTCAAAGTATCCATCCCTTTCAGGCTATTGTAAGAATGGAGCCAAAGACAGGGAAGTTGCCTCCATCAGATCTACAGAGAGGATTAAAGGGAAGAGTTGTTTATTTGCCCATAGATTTGAACAAAAACATTAACACAATTGGAGTAGAAAAAGTGGAAGAGGAACCTCTGGTTATCTTGGTTAATGGGGTTCCGACAAAGAATAAGAAAATATGGCAAGATTTAGTGGATGTTAGGAAAGTCAAAAAGGCAACATTGTATTTGAAGAAAAATAATAAGTACTATATAAATGTATATGTTGCAGAAGAGGAAGTAAGTGATGAAGAGGATAGCGATTTGTGTGCTGGCCAAATTGAGAAAGTAGAGGCCTCTAAAAGTGAAGAAATATATGAACATTATAGTGTTCATCCTTTGCATTCCAAGGAAGTCATGGGGAATGCAATTGAGTTGTTTCAAATGAAACAAGCCAAAGGGAGTCCCATTAGTGTTTGGGAGGAAAGTTTAGAAGCTCGGTGTTTCCCACAGCTATTTCCAACAGGTGAAGGAGGAAGATATGATGAGCGACCTCATCAAATTCCTGCGTCTGAATACCGGACTTTACGATTGTATGCAGAAGATCCTAGGTTTCATCAATGCATTCCCTATTTGTTTCATCTCCTGTTTGAAAGCGATCTGTCTGGACTGTCATATGCAGTGAACCACATCTTAAAAAGTGGAATACAGATGCGAAACATCTCGGCAAGTGACTTTATGCATAAAGTCAATGTCCAAGACAGTATTTTGGATTCTCACCTAATTAATCTCATGGCGTGTCAGCGTGGTACTAATGAGTACTGGTACAGTCGTCATGGTGATTTAAAATGTATGCTGAGGAACTTAGGAACTCCAACATGGTTCCTTACTCTGAGCTGTGCCGAGTATGGCTGGGAAGACTTACTAGAATTTCTACGAGAGGCAAATGGAAATATTGAAAACATTGAATTCAAGACACCTGGAGAACTGTGTTCTTTGGATCCAGTGAATGTATGCAGGTACTTCAATCATAGATTTGAAGCTATGATGTCTTTCATCACAAATAAGAAGAATCCACCTCTTGGAGAGGTGTTGGATTTCTTCTGGAGAAAGGAGTACCAAGCAAGAGGTGCTCCTCATATACATATGTTGCTGTGGATCAAGGATGCACCTAAATTTGGAACAGATCCGGATGACTTAGTGATGAACTTCATAGAACAGTATTCTACGTGTGCTGTTCCAAACGCAACGGAGAAGAAAAGCCTAAGAGAACAAGTTCTACGTTTCCAAAGCCATCGTTGTGGAAAGTACTGTCGTCGTAAATTCAGAAACAAGGACAAGTTCTACACCAAATGTCGTTTCAACTTTCCACGACCGGTGATTTCTAAAGGAAGAGTGAACAGTTTGATGTCTTCGCTGCAACATAATGTGACGAGGAAATCACCCAAAAATACATACAATTTGAAAAGGAACGAAGAGTCCAAGTACATCAACGACTACAACCCAGTGATTTTGTCCATGTGGAATGCTAACATGGATATACAGTTTGTGGCTGACAACTGTATGGCTGTGGCTCGGTATGTGACATCTTACATCACCAAAAAAGAAAAGACAGAATTGAAGGATATGTGGGAGGACATTTCCCATGAAAAGAGCCTCAGCAAGAAGTTGTACAGTTTCAGTCTGAAGATGTTGTCGCATCGAGAAATCGGAGCTTACGAATGTTCTGACCGGTTGTCTTCAGCAAGTCTCTATGCCAAATCCAGGAGTATCGTTTGGGCGAGTCTTGGTCTTGCTGCAACGCGAAATCGAGTTCTAAAACCTGTCCGGGAAATTGAGTATTTGGCAGAAAAGGAACCAAACAGTACCGACATTTTGAAGACCAACATGTTGGATACATATTATCCAAATCGAAGCAGTCACCTTGAGAATGTTTGTCTATATGAGGTTCTCCAAAATTATATATTCAAGAGGAACATCAAAGAAGATATTGAGAAAGGAGTGTATGCTGTAATTGGAAGTGAGGGATGTCTGGTCAAGCAAAGAAAATGCCAATTAGTAAACCATCGAAAAATGAGTGGCGAATCTCCAGAAAAAAAGGAGTTTTTCTATTTAGCACTTTTGCAACTTTTCAAGCCTTGGCGTGCAGAAGAGGAACTGCTTGGAGATTTCCTCTGTTACAAAGACTCTTTCACTGCTGCTAAGGAGACCATAGAATGTCCCGCTTTTCCCAAATATCAAGAAATGTTGACTTTGGAAATTGAGCAGGAAGCAACGATTGCAGCCGAAATTGCCAGAGACAGTTCTCAGGACAGTCAGAGTTCTGTTTCATTGAGTCAGGATCCACTAGGAGGACCTATTATCAAAAATGAAGCTGCCACTGCTATGAATGAAGTGGAAAGAGCCATGGCACATGCTCAGGAGGATGCAGTTAACTTAGAAGACGTGGAAAAACAACTCAACGTTGAGCAGAGGAAAATATATGATGAAGTTACCAAGCAAATTGAGCATGGATTAAGTCATGAGAAGAAAGAGTGCTCATGTACATCGTTGAAGCCTGTCCGACTGTACGTGAGTGGAGAAGCGGGAACTGGAAAAAGTTTTCTTATTAAAGCAATTTCTTGTTATTTGCAGGAAAGGACAGAGACATCGTTGTCTTGTGTTGTTACCGCTCCTACTGGACTGGCAGCACATAACATTAAAGGTATTACTTTGCATCGTCTATTGATGCTGTCAGTGGAGCATGACAACAAATTACAATACCACAAGTTATCTGGGGATGCTTGTTGTGAAGTTTCAAGAGTCTTGAGGAAAATGAAACTTCTTATCATTGACGAAGTAAGCATGGTTTCCAATGTCATGCTTGCCTTTGTGCATTTGAGAATGCAAGAAGTTCTTAAAACTGAGTATGATGTGTTATTTGGTGGCAAACACATCATTGTTTTCGGATATCTTCTGCAGCTGACACCAGTAAAAGGACAACCTGTGTTCAAAATACTCACGCATGAAGATACCAGGAAGTGCCTAGGGAGCATTGGCAACGTCAATATATGGTTAAACTTCAATTATGCTGAACTGCATGAAAATATGCGTCAGGCGAAGGATGAAGATTACAAGAATATTCTACAAGATATTAGAATTGGAAAAGTGACCGAGCATGGGAAAGAAGCTTTAAATGCACAATTACTTTCAAATTTATATCCCGAACAAGACATTGTGCCTGAGAATATTTTTCAGAAAATTACTGAGAAGAAATCCGGAATATGTTTGATGCCAACTCTTGCAGAATGTGCCATCTTCAACAACAAAATGTTGCATTTAGAAAAGCAAGAGATTGTGAAACTTGAAGCTATTGACAGAATAGAGCATATGGGATCAACAATTATTTTGTCTGAGAATTTGAAATCAAAATTGGATTCATTAGAGAAGACTATATCTAAAACAGCGGGTTTTGAAAAGACTTTGAATGTGTGTTTAAATTGCCGAATCATTTTGAGAAGGAATTTACATGTTGAAAGAGGTCTGGTAAATGGATCAATGGGTAATGGTATTGATTTTGAGAAATACCGAAATAGAGATGGTATTGAATTTTTAAAAATTAAATTTGATGGCATTGAGGAAGTACAGCTAATTGGTCGTTGTTCTGCTAGGTTTTTGCTTGTTAAAGATTTATATGTTCGCCGTAAGCAGTTTCCTGTTTGCTTGGCATATGCGGTGACAATCCATAAATCACAAGGTTTAAGTGTAGATACTGCATTGGTGAATATTGGCAGTTCTGTGTTCAAGGAGGGTATGGCATATGTGGCATTGTCACGAGTTAGAACTTTATTGGGATTGTACCTGATTGACTGTGATGTCACAAACATTTGTGCGGATCTAGATTGTGTTAAGGAATACAATAGGTTAAGAAAAGAGTATGCGCCACATTTGCCTCAATATCCTTTGTTTGAGAAACGTGTGGTAGGCCGGAAACGAAGAAATGTCAGTAATAGTAGGGAGGTTGTAGCAAAAAGCCCAAAAGTTGATGAACCGAAAATTGTATGCAGAAAGAAAGTGGATTCTGTTGAAGATGTTGTCGGTTTTCAATTTGAAAACAGTTCTGGTGTCAACTGCTATGCAAATGTAGTGGTAATGTTCTTTTCACTAGAGACTTTAAAAGAACAGATTGTGTTCAATTCGGAACAAAGTTTATGCTGCTTGTTGAATTCTGTGTTCGAGAAATGTAGCAGTGATCGAACAAAAGTAGAAAGTGTGTCTGAAGTTCGTTATCTGTTAGATGAATGTTCAGGTCAAACATACTTCTCTGAAAATAATCAGCAGGATTGTCAGGAGTTTTTAATGTATATGCTTGATGTATTGCAAGATGAGGGTGTAGATGTAGATCACCTGTTTGGGCTTTCTTATCAATGGCAGCATGACTGCGAGAACTGTATGGTATCAAGTACTACTAGTGTAGACTCAGAAAGATTTATATATTTAACTTTGCCAGACAGTAAATCAGTCTCCTTTAATAAGCTAGTAAATGCAGCGGATCACAACATGGAGTGTAGCCAATGTAAATCTGAAATGATGTCAACATTATTTATACGAAGATATGGCCAGTATGTCATTTTAATGATCCAACGATGTAGGCCTGATGGATCAAAATTGTCAACTTTGATAAAAAATGTTGTTGCTTCTCAGCTGTCAATATCAGGAAGGACTTTTGTAACTGTAGCAATTATCTATCACGATGGTCCTTCAACAACATCAGGACATTACACAGCTTATTTAAAGTCTCGAAACGGCTGGTCATTCTGCAACGATTCTGTTGTAACTTTCAAAAAAAAATTGCCGTTTGACCTTAAAAATTCTTACCTGGTGTTTTTAAAACCAATATTTTAAGGAAAGAATCTCGGGATTTCCTCTGAGGAATTGCAAAAGGTTCATGAAGTAGAGGGAATGTAAGTCTGCAATGCTGTCTAGATTATTGGTCCAAAACTTTTAATTATAATGTCATTTTAAAAATCCAACTATATAAACCTGATGCAAGTAAGTCTGCTTCATAGTAAGCAGTATCAGTGTCATAGGAAAAGTAGAACATGAGTGAGCAAGAAGGGTAAGATATTAGTAGTCCAGGATTGTGAAAGTAATCTTAAATGTTTTCTTTTTGAAAGTTGCGAAAATAGAAAATGACGGGATTTCATTAGAAGAATTACAAGAGTTGAAAAACGCTGCAACGTGATTTGGCCAAGTGGAAACATGTGGTAGAATGTGAGAAGTCTTTTATTGTATGTAACATATTTTTCAAAACGATGGAGATTTTCTTTCAGAAAGTGGCGGGCTGAAAATATTTATAGCACAACAGAGTGGACGCTGTTCATAGGACATCCTTCGACGTTATGGAAAGTAAGTTAATTTTAAGGAGTTTTGAATTCAGATTTCTAAGGTTGTATGGGTTTTTTAAACACAATCATTTTGATTGTGTTTTTTTTCCCCGCTGTTACATGATGAATACCTTCAAGTCACTGATTTAAGTGAAATTTGATACATTCTGAGAACAGCAAAAATAAACCATTTAACATGTATAATTAATGTTCTACTTTTTGTACTTATGATATACATTTAGAAATGTGAGGTAGATATGGAGAAACTGAGGCTTCTGTAAGTGTCAAAGTTAATGCTTACAGTGCTGCACTTCTGGGTACTGTTTTTTTTTTAAAACTGAATAGGCCTCACCTTAAAGAAACCTCTTGAAAGGACACATCTTATTTGCATCCTGAAACAATCATTTATAATGTTAGACACAATTTTATGATGGCTTTACATCTTTTTTGCGCTGCTATTGCATCACTATTGTGAGACATCAGCAGTGCAAAAGATGCACCATGTTCCAAAATAGGCCTCACTTCATCAGCATCAAGATACTGTTTGTTTAAAATATATATCTTTAGCATTGTGTAGGGGACGTAGAGAAGCAGAGGCTTCTGTAAATGTCAAAGTTGTTGAAAAACTGTTTCTTCTTGAACCTTTTCCCTTGTCTTTTCAAATTTTTAAATACATGTTTTAATATTTTTGAAATGTTTCTTCTCTCTTTTACAGATTAAAAGTATGAAAAAATATTTTAAAAAGTTAACAAGAATTATAAGGTAAATGTTTTCTACTCTTTTAACCCGCAATCCCCTGCTGATGATGTCACTGACTATGTCATGAATGATGTAATAAGTGGACATGACTTACTTCATTGGTAGGCCTTCACATGTATTAATGCATACACTGCTGCATTTCTGCGTACTGTTTCATATGTTGGACTACATCTGCACTATGAGATACCTAAGCAAAGGCAACACAGGTGATGTGATTGTGAAATGAGCAAAAGAAACTTCACGTTTTTCAATTACATTACTTGTGTTTTCTAAGTTTACGAATGACATTGTGCAGATGAACTTTAGGTCTGTCTATGGACACAGAAGAGGTCTGGCCGTTGTTCAAGAGTGAAGTGGACATGTTTTACTTCAATGGTAGGCCTTCACATGTATTATCTCCTCTGTATTCTTCAACAAGCATAAATTTGATATGCAACCCTGATTAGGCCTCACCTTAAACAAACTTTTGGAGAGGACACACCTTATCGTCATCCTGAATCAATCATTTAATCTATCACATTTAACATCTATTAGTTCTACTGCTTCATTTCTTTAATCCTTACTTTCCTGCGTTTGCTACTTCCCTCATTCCTTTCTCTATTACTTAATTATTCTACTCCTTCCAGTATTTTTCTCAGTCCCTCTACTTCTTCATTCTTATTCACTCATTCTGTTTCTATTAATGTTACTGTTTCTGAATGATCTCAAAAAAATTTTTAAAACAAGAACAGTAAGTATAAGGATAGGAAACAGACATTTATGTTACAAGAAAGACAGCTATAGGAAGTAAACAAAAGATACTGTTACTCGCAATCTACTGCTGATGATGTCACTGACCATGTCAAGAATGATGTAATATGTGACATGATCAGAAGTGGATTGCGGGTAACAGTATCTTTTCTTTACTCCCTATAGCTGTCTTTCTTGTAACATAACTGTCTGTTTCCTTCCCTTATACTTACTGTTCTTTTTTTGTAAAAAAATTTTTGGTTCGCTCCTGGTTCGCGTACCGGAGTGCGAACTGGGAGCGAACTAAAAGAAATAGAGGTTGGCAGTTTCAAAAATTCTACCAATTTTTTTTATAATGGGGAGGTAGTTCTGAAAAGAACTTTTTTTTGGTTTTTGTTGTTTTAAATTTTTTTTATTATTTTTCTGAACATTTTTTATATTTTTTTTGTTTTTTCTGAACATTTTGTAATTTTTTTGTTTTTTGGGGGGGAGGGGGGAAACAAAAATGATTCATTGAAAAGGGCTCAACAGGAGCAACGAAAAAAAGAAGAATTTATTTTTTGGGGCATTTCGGGCAAACATGATTATTGATAGCTTTCACTATCAGAGTAATGCTACTTTCTCGGTAGCATATTAATTGGTTGCACCTCACGCACACTTGCTTTACTTCCCCCATGTCCATTTGAATGTTCGGGACCACCTCCCTCGCCTCTGGTCCCGATACTTCTTGGACGACAGATCTTCTCGCCATTGCCGGGGGATTTTGCTGTTCATCGCGAAGCTGGTCAGCACTATAATTGTTTGGGTGCCACCTACTCATATGCCTGTGCATCGTGTAATTTCCAAAGGAGTATTTCTTGTCAGTCCCCCTTGAAAGTCGATCGTCGCAAATACGGCAAAAGACATATCTGGCATTGACTTTTTTTTGCCCTGCTGGAAATTTAAAAAATTGCCAGATGTAATTTTCTTTTCTGTTGTACCTCCTGGGCTCCTCTGGCAAAAACTCAGGCTCTTCCTCCTCTTCTTGATCTTCCTCTTCTTCAAAGATTGCTTGAGCAGGTGGTCCTTTCTTCCCATTAGGAGGTGGAGGTGGTGGTGGGGGTACACTAGCTGAAGCAACTACTGAAGCCATTTGTAAACAATGAAAAAGGGTCTTTCTCTCACCAAGATGAAAGTCAGAGTGAGGAAAGAAGGAGGGGTTTTCATCATTTGGGAAAAGCAAAAGTTCTAAACCAATGAAAAGTGTTAATTTTAGATCACATGACCTTGTCTTACATCATTAGGAAATCAAAAGTGAAATGAACCAATGAAAAGTGTTATTATCGAGTCACATGACCTGCTGTGTTTACGTTTCGCGCTTTGCTCCGCTTTCCGGTCCGCTTCCGGGTCCGCTAACTTGGCGCGTCCAATGACGTATTACGCAACAACGCAAAACGTCATGCTAACGTAACAGTTACGCTAAAGGAACGTTTACCGGTTCGCGGACCGAGCCGCGGCTTTAAATTGAGCTAACGGGAAGCTGACCGGTTCGCGGACTGGGAGCGAAACATAACATTTTTTAAAAAAAATTGTATAAAAAACATGTAAAATATATTTTAAGATTTAAAGAAGAATACATTTTACAGCTACAGATATTAGCATTTAAAAAACCATTGAAATTCACTGAAAAAACCATAGGTTATAGACCATATATAGTTAGGAATTAGCATTTACAAAACCTTGAAAATTCACTGAAAAAACCATAGGTTATAGACCATATATAGTTAGGAATTTGCATTTAAAAAACCTTATTTTACTCACACAAAACCATTGAAATTCCATATATAGTTAGTTGCACTAACTATATATCGCGCACCCGCAATCCACTGCTGATGATGTCACATATTACATCATTCATGACATGGTCAGTGACATCACTGATGACATCACTGATGACAACACCCAGTGACTGTATGTTTCTGTAAAGTTAAAATATGTCTTACATATTGAAGAATGAGTGGATGTATAAGTGTCTTGATGAAGGATTTAGTAGGTGCATGACTGACTGTATGAGTGAGTGATTAAATGTGTCTCACTGAGTGCATGGGTTAGTGACTAAACTGTCTGAATTTGTGCATCATTATGTCTGTTGTTCTGTAAACTGCTGCATGTGTTGATAAGTAGCTATATGAGTTACTATATGGGTTATTGATTGGTTGCCCAAGTATTTGTATGGGAGACTGAGTGTGTGTGGGGGTGGCTGGGAGGTGTATGACTCTGTGCATAGATGTGTGAGCAGTTGATTCACTAGATGTATGGTTTCAAAAGTGCATGTGGAAACAGCTGTATGGGCGGTTGAATGTGTGCATGAGTGTATTGGTGAGTGAATGGATATCTCAGTGCTACATGTCAAAGTAAGTACATATGTAAAACACAGTACATGTGAGAGTTGACATATATAAATAACTGTGCATGAGAGTCAGTGAATGTGTGAGTGGCTGTATGGATCATTGTGAACTTGTATCAGGGATTGTACAAGAGAGTAAATATGTGTTAGTATATGTTTCAATAAGTAAAGTTTGTATAACTGTATAGTTGAGGAAATGGAGGTGTGATTGATTCTTTGCATGACTGACTAGGTGTGTGAGTAACTCCATGGATGAGTGGCAGTCTGTGAGTGTCTGTTTACACTGATTGTATCTAAGGTTAAATTAGAGTCTGAAGAGGTTCATCGTATTATCACATGAATGATATCATCAGTGATGTGATCAGTAATGTCAAATGAGATGTCATCAGTGATTTCATCAGTGATGTCATTTGAGATGTCATCAGTGATGTCATCAGTGATGTCATTTGAGATGTCATCAGTGATGTCATTTGAGATGTCATCAGTGATGTCATCAGTGATGTCACTGAGCATGTCATGAATGATGTAATATGTGACATCATCAGCAGTGGACTGCGGGTGCGCGATATATAGTTAGTGCAACTAACTATATATGGAATTTCAATGGTTTTGTGTGAGTAAAATAAGGTTTTTTAAATGCAAATTCCTAACTATATATGGTCTATAACCTATGGTTTTTTCAGTGAATATATATATATATATATATATATATATATATATATATATATATATATATATATATATATATATATATATATATATATATATATATATATATATATATATATATATATATATATATATTTATATATTACCTAATGGCGGTCGCCAGTAGGTAGTTATAGTTAGGATTTTTTTCAATGCAAAATCTCCAAATTCTATTGTGAATAACTTTGGCACCGGTTGACGAATCTGCCTGAAAATTTCCTCAAATTTGCCTCGTGGAGCTACGGTCCTTCCTTGAAAGTTTGGGGGGGATTCGTTTAGCGGGGGGCGAGATAAAAGGGGGGTCCCAAAACGTGTTTTCCCCATGTTAATTTCCGTAGGGCGGTCGACCTCACTTTGAGCCCGAACGGCTGAATGGATTTCCACCAAATTTGGCAAAATTGTAGGGACTGGTAGCCCGATGTGCCTTTGCTATGTCTCAAGATATGTGCTCCAGTGGATTTTGAGTAATTTAGGTTAAAAAAATATATATATCTATAAGCGCGCCCCGGTACGCGCACCGGGGAGCGTACCAGCGCGTTACGCGAGTTCGCGCGCGGCAAGCTGATTGGCTCTCGGGTGTCTGTAAACATTCCAAACAGTCCGGAGCGGCCGCCATCTTGTGTCTCGGTAGGATCGAGACACAAGAGGTGGCCAAAACAAAGGGGGAAATGACCAAAAGGGGGCAGGGTAGACCCCCACTGACCCCCTAGGATTGATGTGGGGGCCATAAAAGGGCCCCGAGGGGCAAAAAAAAAAAAAAAAAAAGAATTATTTTTTCGATTTGTGCAGGGTGCGCCCGGTACGCGCACCGGGGAGCGTACCGGGGAGCGTACCATGGGGAAAAAAGAATGACAGAGTTTTAAAAAAATTGAGTCTTTTTAAAAATTGGAGGTAGTTCTAAAAAGAACTGTTTTTTTCCTTTTTGTTGTTTTTTATTTTTTTATTGTTTTTTTGAACATTTTTTACTTTTTTTGGGTTTTCTGAACAGTTTTATATTTTTTAGTATTTTTCATGGGGAGAAACAAAAATATAAAACTGTTCAGAAAACCCCAAAAAAGTAAAAAATGTTAAAAAAAAATAAAAAAAATATAAAACAACAAAAAGAAGAAAAAAAACTGTTCTTTTTAGAACTACCTCCAATTTTTTTAAAAAGACTACATTTTTTAAAAACTCTGTCAAAACAGGGAATTGTAAATGGCTCAACTGGAGCAAAAAAATAACCAGAAAAAATTAGGGATTTTTCGGGCACTTATGGTTATTCCCAGCACAGATGATAAGTTTTATACTTTGCTCACCATAGCAAATTAACTTTCCACAATATTTGCACATGATTTTAAAATCATTACATTTTGGTTGTATGAGAGGCATTGTCTCTGTTGCCTCTGAACCCGATGGAGTTGGTTCTTTCGATGTTGAGGGTCTTGATGGTGATGGGGGTAGCTTACTGCAGAGGTCCCTTACCTCTGCAGCAGAATAGTTGATTGGGTGCCAACGGATCATGTGCCGAATCATGGTATGATTCCCGAAGGAATATTGTTTGTTAGGGTTCCCCCTGGACAGCTCTGCATCACAAATCAGACAAGTTACCTTCGCAGCGTTGACCTTTTTGAACCCCCTTGGGATTTTGTAGAACTGCCATATGAAGTGCTCTTTGGGTTTGTAGGGCTGATTAACTTCAGGCAGGAAATGCCTTGTCTTTCCCTCCTCTTCATCATCCTCCTCCTCCTCTTCTTCTTGACCACCAATGTGATTTTCTGGTGGTCTTTTTGATGGTGGTGGTGGTGGTGGTGGGGCAGATGCTCCAGCTGCTGCTGCTACTGTAGCTATTTAAAATTAGAAAAGATTAGAGACAGATCTCAAAACAGGTCTTCCTCAGTCAAAGGACAACGTCAGAAAAGGAAAAAAGGTGGGGGCTTTCATCATTTGGGGAAAAAAACTGTTCTGGACCAATGAAAAGTGTTATTTTCAAGTCACATGAGCAGGGCTTTCATCATTTGGAAACCAAAAGTGTTGTGAACCAATGAAAAGTTTTTTTTGAAAATGTTAGTTTCTATTTTTGAATATGTGTTTCAAGGGTTACATTACACTAAAAGGAGGTCTGTCACAAGGATGGTGTCATAAGTGATGTCATGAGTGATGTCACTGACGATGTCATGAGTGAAGTAATATGTGACGTCATCAGCAGTGCATTGCAGGCGCGCTTGTTATAGTGAGTCCAACTAACTATAACGCTGGAATTTCAATGGTTTTATGTCAGTAAACTTTCCAGCTAACTATAACTGGTGTGAAGCCTATGGTTTTTTCAGTGAATTTAATAGGTTTTTTAAATGCTAATTCCTAACTATAACTGGTGTGAAACCTATGGTTTTTTCAGTGAATATATATATATATATATTGGTCGTTAGGCAAGGGTCGCTCTCCTTTTGGGGCCAATATGTTTTGGTGATCTCACCACTTAATTTAATTTTAAAAGCCCACTAGACCACCAGGGACTAACTCTGGGGAGTGGCCCCTTGGGCAAGGGTCACTCCCCATTGGGGCAATGTTTTTGGCTGTCTGTCCCCCTGGGGGGCAGATCTCGACATGTAATGTTATTTACAATGCCCACTAGACGGATCACTGAAATAATATCGAGGGACAAAATATCGACTTGCCAAAATATCGTGGACAAAATATCGACAGTCAAAATATCGAGTTTGTATCTACAAACAGGTAAGTACAAAAATATCGAGTACAAAATATCGTTAACAATAATATAGATGTAAAAAATATCGACTTTATTAAAAACAGTGTTAAATTAAATTAATATTAAATTTTAATTACTAAAATATACTTAAAATACTTAAATTAAATTATAATAATTAAATAATAAATGAAAATAATAAAAATATTTTTTTACAATCTTATTTGTTGACCCTGAACCCTAAAATACCCCTTTACCCAAAAACCCAAAACTGACCCTGAACCCTAAAAATACCCCTTTACCCAAAAACTGAAAACTGACCCTGAACCCTAAAAATGCCCCTTTACCCAAAAACTGAAAACTGACCCTGAACCCTAAAAATACCCCTTTACCCAAGAACTGAAAACTGACCCTGAACCCTAAAAATAGCCCTTTACCCATGAACTGAAAACTGACCCTGAACCCTAAAAATACCCCTTTACCCATGAACTGAAAACTGACCCTGAACCCTAAAAATACCCCTTTACCCTAAAACTGAAAACTGACCCTGAACCCTAAAAATGCCCCTTTACCCAAAAACTGAAAACTGACCCTGAACCCCAAAAATACCCCTTTACCCTAAAACTGAAAACTGACCCTGAACCCTAAAAATGCTCCTTTACCCAAAATTTATCAATATTATTTAATTACCAATTAATTATTAATTAACAATAACAATAAAGTAAATATATTAGCACATTAGCTGTAATTATTTTAATCATTAATATTATTTTTTCCCAATTAATTACTTAAAAAGAACACAAAATTATATATATTAAAATTTTACTCTAATTAATGTAATTAACTAATTACAATTAATTAATTACCAATTAATTACTAATACAAAATATGTTCAAAATTAGATTAATTAATTAACTAATTAATATTAATTAATTATCAATTAATTATTAATTAAAAATATTAACAAACATATATTAATTAATTAATTATTATTAAATTACTTCCCACCCTATTCCCCTATAAACCCACAACCCGCTACAGAATTACATTACGCAATTATTATAAAAACAAAATTCATTTAATAAAATATTTTATAACATTAAGACACACTTTTCACACATATTATTACATAAAAATACACTATAAAATATTATATATTATTAAAAATTCGATATTTTTGCTATCTATATTTTATGCAGTCGATATTACTTCACTTACCTGAAAAACGATATTTTTGTAGTCGATATTATGTCCAGTCGATATTTTGTCCAGTCTATATTTAAAACTCGATATTATGTCCAGTCGATATTTTGGAGTCAATATTTTGTCTGTACACCCCACTAGACCACTAGGGACTAACTGTGCGGATTGGTCCCTTGGGCAAGGGTCACTCTCGCGTTTGGGGGCAATGTTTGTGGCTGTCTGCCCCCCTGGGGGGCAGATCTCACCATTTAATTTTTTTTTAGATGTCCACTAGACCACTAGGGACTAACTGTGGGGAGTGACCCGTTGGGCAAGGGTCACTGCCCATTGGGGGCAATGTTTTTGGCTGTTTCTTACCCCCTGGGGGGCAGATCGGCTGATTTTTTTTGTGTGGGCACTAAGCCACCAGGGACTTTTTTTTCTGTTGGGGAGCGGTCCCTTGGACAAGGGTCGCTCCCCTTAATAGGAGGATGAGTGTGGCAATTTTTGCCCTCTCTGGATGGAAGATCAGCAGTATGTTTTTAGGCCCATCTGCTCCCAAGGGGGGCAGAAGCCAGTTTTTTTTTTATTTTGGTCTTGGGAGTGGCCTCTTGGGCAAGGGTTGCTCCTCTTTGACGGGGTGAATATTTTATTTTTTCTCTTAGGCCCACCTGGCCCTTATCTTGGATGGTGAATATTTGATTGTAATGTTTTTTTCTCCTATTTATTTTAATGTAAAGCTTTTGATTCTTGTTTGCGGTTTCGGCAGTGGTTGTTCTGCAGTTTTGCGTAGTTGCATTTATTTGGTAAGGAAAACATTTTTGTTGTGTTTATTCAAAATGAGTATTATTGTCATGCATGCATGAATTTTTTTGTAAGTGGTGTGATAATGGCAGCATATTTAGTTAGTGTTTTGAGCCTGAAATTCTTTGCGATGTGTTTTGCATTGTCTTATGTGTAATTTTCTTTTCTTTTTTCTTTTTCATTTTTAGTGGGATCCTTTGGCAAGTCAGTGGTATAGTTTTGGAGTATATAGGTTTTTCTCATAAAGACACATTTTATTTATTACTTATTTTACAAAGTGTTTGTTGTTGACTTTTTGACAAGTTACCTTTATTAGTAAGGATTATGGCTTGCCATAGAATTAGTGCTCAGCAGGTGGTTGATATGCTTTTTGAATCTTCCTCTGACCATGATTATGAGACTGGGGGAGAAGAGGGAGGGGAAGATTCAGGCAGTGAGTTTTCTCTCCACATGGAATCATCGGATGATGAACCTAGTCTTAGTAAGGATGAAGCTACTCTCAGAACAGATGAAGTGCCTGTTTTAGAGGAGGACACTGATGTGCCAATGGTACAAGAGGCATCTGGATTGCAGCATGGGGCTGTAAGGCTTCCCATTGGTAGTGCTGGACTCTGGGTTGATCCAAACATGGTGCAGGCGTTGTTGCCTGCCTTTAGTGGTGATGCAGGGTATAGAGTGGATTGTGATTTTTTTTTGCCTATACAGTTTTTTCAGTTGTTTATGGATGATGTATTTTTGGGTGAGATTGTTGAGCAGACTCATTCGTATGCTGAACAGTTTTTGAGGGACAACAGTGCCAGACTTAGGCCCCGCTCTAGAGCTACCCGGTGGACTCCCACAAATTTGGTTGAGATGAAGAAGTTTTTGGGTTTTACTTTTTTGATGGGCTTGATAAGGAAGCCATCCATGCCTTCATATTGGTCTGCCAGTCTCTTGATGGCAATGGCCATATTTCCTGCAATTATGAGTCGTGATGAGTATTTACTTTTGCTTAATATTCTGCATTTTGTTGATAATGCTTTGGCGTTGCCACGAGATCCCCCTGACTGTGACCATCTTTTTAAGATTTGGCCTGTTCTTGATTACTTTGTGGATCGATTTTCAGAGATCTATACTCCATGGAAAGGAATAGCTGTTCATGAGTCTTTGGTCCTGTTCAAGGGATGTTTGGTTTTTAGGCAGTACATTCCTAGCAAGAGGGCACGTTATGGAATTAAGATGTATATGTTGTCTGAGAGTAGGACAGGATATGTTTATAATTTCTGGGTGTACACTGGTAGGGATTCCTCTATTGACCCCCCTGGTTGTCCGTCCACTTTTGGCGTTTCAGAGAAAATTGTGAGGAATCTTGCTAGAGGACTGTTTTACAGAGGCCACCATTTGTACCTTGGTAACTTCTACACTGCTGTGCAATTGTTTAAGGAATTGTTCAAAGTGGACACTTTTGCTTGTGGCACAATCCGTTCTAACCCTAAAGGTTACCCAAAAGAGTTAGTTTTCAAAAAGCTTGAGAGGGGACAGTGCAGTGCCTTGCGTAGTGAGGAACTGCTAACTGTGAAATTGGTGGACAGAAGGGATGTGTACATGCTGACTAACATTCATGATGAGAGTACTTCAACTGTGACTGTTTGGGGTCAGGTTGGTGAAGTGCGCAAACCTGTGTGCATTGTAGACTACAATAAGCACATGGGCGGTGTCAATAGAGTAGATCAGAGGTTGGAACCTTGCACTGCTGTTTCTAAGGCTTACATTTAGTATAAGAAGTTGGCCATCCATCTCTTCAATTTAGCAACTTTCAATGGTTTTGTTGTGTTCAAGGAGTGTTCTCCTGCGGCAAAGATGACTTTTGTTCAGTTTTAGGAGTCTGTGATAGGCAGCCTTGTTGTTGTGGAACAGGCAAGTGTTCCTAGAGTTAGAGTGGTGGAGGATGTGGCTAGATTGAAAGAGTGCCACTTTCCTGATTTAATTCCTCCCACACCCCAAAAAAACTTTCCTTGTAAGATATGTAGAGTCTGTTTGCGAAGAGGTATACGGAAGGAGAGTCATATGCACTGTGCTGATTGTCCTTCTAATCCTGGGCTGGGTGTGCCCACATCTTTCAGATAGTATAACACTCAAAAGAGTTTTTGGGAGCAGCCATGAGTCTAATAATGTACTGCCTGGTCTGTATGGTTTTATATAGTTGTTCAGTTTCACTGTTGACATTAAAATGATGTCTTTAGTTACTGCTGTTGATTGTATAGTTATAGTGTTGTATCTAGTTGCAATTGGTTTGAGTTTTTGTTCTTTTAAAAAAAATGATGATGGTGTGCGTGGACTGTCGCTTGGCTGACGATGTGCCTGGACTGGTGCTTGGCTGGCGGTGTGTGTGGACTTGCGCTTGGCTAGTGGTGTGTGTGGACTTGCGCTTGGCTGGCAGCGTGCGTAGACTGGTGCTTGGCTGGCGGTGTGCTTGTACTGGTGCTTGGCTGGCGGTGTGCGTGGACTTGCCTTGGCTGGCGGTATGCGTGGACTTGCGCTTGGCTGCCATTGAGCGTGGACTGGTGCTTGGCTGACTATGCGTGGACTGGCGCTTGACTGGTGGTGTGCTTGGACTTGCGCTTGGCTCTCGGTGTGAGTGGACTGGCGCTTGGCTGACTGTGCATGGACTGGCACTTGACTGGTGGTGTACGTGGACTGGCACTTGGCTGGCGTTGTGTGCGAACTGGCGTTTGGTTGGTGGTGTGCGTGGACTGGTGCTTGGCTGGTGGTGTGGGCGTATGAAAGTGATGGGCCCTTGAATGGCTCTGTCTGTTGATGTGAATGTTGTAATGTGCTGGGCCCGTGGCTGGCGGTGTGAATGGTCTTGTGTGTCACATATGAAAGGTGTGTGAATGGCCTGTAAAGAGGTTGGTGCCTTGCTGTGGCTTTACAGCTCATGAGTTGTGAGTCATTAGTTCAGGTTTTTAACTTTTTAAATATTAACAGTGCATTTGAGATTTGTGAAATCTCTTGTTAGTACAATTTTACGCTCTGAACCTTCACTCACCCTCATGCCAAATCCAACCAGTATGTGTGAGTACTTAAGGAATTGTTCATTTTGAAGGAATATTTGTCTTTTCTGTCTCTGTTTGCCAGGGTATACATTGTCTGTGGATGTGTTTGTTATATTGTGGTGGGGCCGCAGCTGGTGGTGTGAAAGTGTGTGTCAAGTATGAAAGGTGTGTGAATGGGCTGTAAAGAGGTAGGTGCCTTCCCGTGGCTTTACAGCTCACGAGCTGTTAGTCATTGGTTCAGGTTTTTAACCTTTTAATTATTAACAGTACATTTCCTTTTTTTGAAATCTCTTGTTAATAAAATATACATTTTGAACCTTTCACTCACCCTCATGCCAAATCCAACCAGTAGGTGTGTGTACTTGAGGAACAGATCGATAGGTAGTCATATTTGTCTCATCTGTCTTTCTGTGGTAAGGTGTAGTCTGACTCTAGCAAACATTTACCAACTTTTAATATTTCTGTAAAGTAAAAAAAATGGGGAGTGCTAGGTGGTGTGCCTCTCATGGATTACAACAAGTTTTTTTACTCACAATGCCATACAAAACTCAAAACGTGACTACAGTCACACATTTGCCTTGCATTACTGTGTCATAATAATCTGTTATCTGAAAAACCTCAAATTTCTTCCCACCCAGGGTTCCACTAGGTCTTTGATAAAAGTGATACCTCACTCGCGTGGGTGGGTCAAGTACCCGCGACAGGCAAGGACACAAAACCTATTAAGGCGACATCAAAATTACCTATCACAAAACGCCTGGTTTTGCAAGGGGGGTCCTATGAGTTGTTGGCCCTGGGCTAGGTGGACATCTAGGGAAACCTACCAAACCCACACATTTCTGAAAACTAGACTTTTTTCCCAAATTTGTGTGTGGGAAAGTTCTGGAATCTACGTGGATCCACAAATTTCCTCCCACCTACCGTTCCCCTAGGTCTCCTGATAAAAATGATACTTTACTCACGTGGGTGGGTCATGTACCCGCGACAGGCAAGGGCCCAACCTATTGAGGTGACATCGAAATTACCTATCACAAAACAACCTGGTTTTACAAGGGGGGCTCCCATGAGTTTTTGGCCCCGGGCTTGGCGGCCACTAATGGAAACCTACCACACACACACAGTTCTGAAAAGTAGATACCGGGGCGATTCCAGCGAGGTATGGCTTGCATAGGTCCCCTAATGTTTTCCTACCCAGAATCCCCTACAAACCTCAAATTTTGCTGAAAAAATCACTTTTTTATCAAATTTCTGTTTTGGAAAGTTTTGGAATCTGCGTGGATCCACAAATTTCCTCCCACCCAGCATTCCCCCAGGTCTCCCAATAAAAATGGTACCTCACTTGCATGGATGGGTCAAGAACCTGCAACAGTCAAGGGCCCAAAACCTATTGAGGCAACATCAAAATTACCTATCACAAACCAACCTGGTTTTGCAAGGGGGGTCCCATGAGTTTTTGGCCTGGGGCTCGTCAGCCATCTAGGGAAATGTACCAAATCCACACATTTCTGGAAACAAGACACCCGGGGGAGTCCAGCGAGTTATGGCTTGCGTGCAAAACCAGGTTGGTTTGTGATAAGTAATTTTGATGTTGCCTTAATAGGTTTTGGGCGCTTGCCTGTCACGGGTCCTTGACCCACCCACACAATTGGGGTACCATTTTTATTGGGAGACCTGGGGGAACGTTGGGTGGGAGAAAATTTGGGGCTGCCATTCACAGACATGCCTTGTTTGATGACAAACGTCTAAATTAGCCAGAGCACTGCGCGCGAGCGAGCGGAGGACACTGTGCCGCTCCTCTCAGTCCTACTCAGCCTGGACCCTGCCTTGTAGCTCTAATGAACTTGGACCCTGCTTGAACCCTGTGTTGCCTTCGTTGTGCTTTGCTGGAGTTTTGTTGTGGCTTACTGCGATCTCCCAAGGCCCCATGGCCTGCAGCTTCACTCCGCCTCGACTCTGCCTCACTCTGCTGGGGGATTTTGACTTGCACCCTCGCTGTGCTTTGAAGAGGCTTTCCCACGTCTCATGTGTCTCACGCATCTTCTGTGCCTCCCGCGGCCCCCAGGCTCCTGTAGCTGGCAGCTGTGGGCTATTGCGGGCTCCAGGGCTCCAGGACTCTTGGGCTTCCAGGTGCTCAGGCTCTTCGGCACCTGGACGGTGTGGAGCGGTGCAGAGCAGAGCGGAGCAGAGTGGGCAATAGTGGTGAGCAGCGGGTAAAAGGCAGAGAAGCTAGCAACCTGCAGAGAGCTGTGGCAGCAGAGCGGAGTGGTGATTAGCGGTACAACGTGGCAATAGACACTGGCGAGGGGATATCCGAGCAAACAGAGCCAGCTCCTCTGGTCCTCTGGTCCAAGGACAGTGAGCGCAGCACTTTCCGGCGGCACTCGGGAGGAGCAGAAAATCAGCAGGTAACAGTGGTAAGCGCGGCTACCAGTTGGAGTCCACAAAATAGACGAAGTAACCCAAGCACCAGTTCTCGTATGGTAGATTTGTTGAAACCAAGTTGAAATGAAGCTGTTAAACTTTTAAATCTGTAAAAATTGCAGAACAGCTAGACTGAAACCCAGAATTACAAGGGTCTGCTCTGTGGTAAGGCGGGTTTGTTCTGTGGAATGGATGGTGATTAGGCGGGACTGGCATTTCACTTGGCAATTGACTTGAAAGGAAGTTGCGTACATGTGTTGTGAGTAGGCCATATTAGTTGGTGGAGCATTGCGCTTTGCGGGGGAGGCGCTAGTATTGCACCGGTTGGTCCCTGGAGTCACGCAGGGAGGACAAAAGTAGCAGTCTGGCTGGGTGAGCTCTAGGAGAACACTGGGAAATATGAACAATCACAGGAGGAACCAACCGCCTCGCAGTGAGTATTAAGAGTCAAAGAGGAGAGTGGGGCAAATTAGCCCACCAACCTGGAAAAAGTGTTAACTCTGAAGTGGTGAAAGTGGATTAAGAGCTTTCAGAAGTGTCCTAAAAACGGCTTGCAGGCGTGCTGGCTCAGTACAAAAACCACATTCACCCCAGTACAAAGATCTGGGCCTAAATCCATCGTTTTTTTGCACTCCACACCACCCTAGGTCAGACAATGGCTATATGCAAATCAGCCTTGACCCTGTGCCTAATGGGAACAGTCCAGTCCGAACTACCAAGCCATGTCTTTCCTAGACCGGAATCAAGCATCCAAGGACCGGTTTCTGGCTATCAGCCTTCTTCAGCCTGGATAGCTTGACTCCAGTGATGTGGAGAGCCTGGGAATCACGTCTGAGCATACCCAGCCCACTCGGGGTAAAAATTGCAAAAAACACAGTTGATGGACAGAATGAAGAACAATGTCTTACAGTCACCCCAGTACAAAGGGTTGGAAAGCTTTATTCGAGTTGCATACTCATAAAAGCACAACATACATTTTAAAACATCACAATTAATAATTAAATTACATTTGATCAAATACATATTTATAAGACAGTTGTGCAAGCTTAATCAATATAAAAATTAACACACATTTAAAACAATAATCAGATCACATTTGTGGAAAGGGTTCTTCGCCTAATGGACCAGGCCCACCCCAGATACTTAGCTATACCCATAACAATAGGCTCCTCAGTGGTGGAACAGATAATTCTCTGTGCCTCAACAGCACTAGATGTCCCAAGGTTCTTGCAAATTGGAGTTAACCATACCCTTCTTGGGGTGGCGTAGGCGTTACACGCAAATAGGAAGTGACCCACCGTTTCATTGGCTGCACCGCATGCAGGGCAACACAGGGTATTCAAACTCTTCCACCTGCCTGTTAGATATCTCAGGGGAAGGGAGCCAGATCGTAACTGGAAAAACAACTTCCTGTCAGTGGGGACAGTTATACTGTCCCTGTATTGTTCCAGCATGGGACACATTTTGATTTCCAGAAAACGACCACTCATCGAGTCAGATTTTGCCCCCCTCCAAAGCCTACCGTCTATCCACTCCCAATATAAAGTTTTGAGGGTGTTTTTGCTTGGGAAGACTTCCCCCGCGGGATTATCCCAAAGGTTGGAAAGACCCAGTTCACCTAGCATGACCCTTAAGTTTTTCAACCATGATATTTTATGGAAGGTGTCAGATTTGATTATTACCAGAAACCCGTCTGCATAGTGCTTAATCTCGAGAGTGGACCAGAGTCGTCTCCAGTATAGGATGGGACGCAATCGAGCTCGATCGCTAACAGATCTTCTCCCAAGGTCAAGACTAAGCGGAATTAGTGGGGTGCTCTGGGGAAGTCCCGAAATACCCCTGAGGAACCTGTTCTCTGCTATCTGTAGGGAAGTAAGCTTTTCAAAGCCCCACAGCTCTGCCCCGTAGAGGGCCGATCCTATTGCTTTTGCGTCATATACAGCAAGGACAGGTTTTATGGGCTTTGTTTTTTACCTTTTTTGCTCCACCCGTAGGGCCCCCGATATTTGGTGGTGTTTCAAGACCGCTTTCTCTATGTGGTGGGACCAGCCTTGGCTATTTGCTATTTGTACCCTCAGGTATGTAAACTCCCTGACTACCTCAAGCTCGGTGTTATTCATGTGTATCCTAGGGCGAGGTCTACATCCTCGGGAGAAAACCATCAACTTGGTCTTGCCTACGTTAACTTCAAGGCCATGCTCCAGGCAGAACTCATCAAAGATATTTAAGGCATGCTGTAGCCCAGCGGGGGTCTTAGACATTATTAACGTATCGTCAGAGAACATCAGGATTGGAACCCTGAGGCCCGCTAACGAAGGTGCATCGACACTAGCGTCCAGCATCCTACCAACTATCCCATTAATATACAATGTAAAAAGCAGGGGTGCCATTGCACAGCCTTGGGGAACCTCTCGTTCTACTGGAAAGTCGATGGAAGATTGGCCTTTTAAACCCCACTGGACTTTGGCAAAATTGCTCTCGTGTAACCTCATAATTAGGGTGAGCAATTCTGTTGGAATGCCTATCTTATTTAAAACTGTCCAAAGCTTACTTCTGGGAACTAAATCAAAGGCAGCCCGCAAGTCGACAAAGGCGACATACAGGCTGCCACTGCCAAGAAGTTCCGCCCCCCACCGCAACATAGTAAAACGAAACACCTGATCGACGGTGCTAGTGGCCCTCCGAAAGCCTGCCTGAAAAGGGGAAAGGGAATTGTGTTCATCCACCCATTCCATAAGTTTGTTTACCACCATCTTCCCAATCACTTTTTGGATAGTGGCAATCAAACTTATTGGCCTATAAATAGCCGGGAGGGATCGATCTCCTTTTTTGTAGATCGGTATAATAATAGCTCCCTTCCATTGGTCTGGGACTAGCGCACCTTTTGCTATAGCGTTCCCCAATGCGAACACATACCTGACCCACCTATTTTTATCGTTTTTAAAGACATCCGAGGGTATCCCATCTAAGCCCGGGGCCCTACCCCCTTGTGCAGAACATATTGCGAGTTCGACTTCTTTAGCGGAAAACAGATTATCTTTGGGAAATACAGCTGAAATTTCTTCCCCCGCCACCATCTCCTTTGTCTCTGCATATTGAGGCCTGAAATAGTTCACCCAAGCAGACTCTGCAACGTTATTATCTGGTTTGTTTGGGATACCACCTCTGCCCCACTATCTTCCAGAAAAGCCTGGAATCCTTGGCTCCAGAGGCCTCCTTTAATTCATCCCAATACTTCTCATCCCACGTTTTTTTTGCCAGGGAGATGCTTGTATTGTATTGCTTCCTTGCTGCTCTTATTGCAGCCCTGTCCCTGTTTCTAATAGCATTACCCAGGGTTAATCTAGCTGCCTTACACTGTTGATTAAACCACCTAGCTGGTTTGGGGGGTACTGTACGATTTCCCTTACATGCTCTCATAAAATGGGGTCTTAAAAGGGAAAAAAGATTGTTATGGATATCAGTAATTACCCTGGATCCTGGGACTATAGAACTTACTAACTCCATGGAGACAAGGGCATTATCCACCTCAGAACCAATAAAGTCCATAGATGCTACATTTGCCAACACACATGGCCATTTCAATCTATGCATATCATTTGCCATGTCCGGAAGCAAACCATCACTTGCCTGCAAATTGGACTGGGCAGGGTTCCACCAGGTGTGGGTCACACAAAGGGGGTTGTGATCACTTTCAATCCTGCTCTTGATTTCCATGTCGCAAACCCCCTGCCAAAGATTAAGACTACATATAACATAATCTATCCTGCTTCTATTGTGACCATTATCAAATGTACACACACCCTCCTTGTCGCCCTTTGTTCTCCCATTAAGGGCTCTCATCCCATGTTCCAAACATATAGCATTTAGGAGAAGTATATCCTTCGTCCAGCGTTTGACAGGGGCTAGATTCAAAGAAGGGACTCCCCATAGGAATCTGTACAAATATCTGGGCCTAAATCCATCATTGTTTTGCACTCCACACCACCCTAGGTCAGACAATGGCTATATGCAAATCAGCCTTGACCCTGTGCCTCATGGGAACAGTCCAGCCCGAACTACCAAGCCATGTCTTTCCTAGACCGGAATCAAGCATCCAAGGACCGGTTTATGGCTATCAGCCTTCTTCAGCCTGGATAGCTTGACTCCAGTGATGTGGAGAGCCTGGGACTCACGTCTGAGCATACCCAGCCCACTCAGGGTGTAAATTGCAAAAAACACAGTTGATGGACAGAATGCAGAACAATGTCTTACATTCACCACAGTAAAAAGATCTGGGCCTAAATCCATCGTTTTTTTGCACTCCACACCACCCTAGGTCAGACAATGGTTATATGCAAATCAGCCTTGACCCTGTGCCTCATGGGAACAGTCCAGCCCAAACTACCAAGCCATGTCTTTCCTAGACCGGAATCAAGCATCCAAGGACCAGTTTCTGGCTATCAGCCTTCTTCAGCCTGGATAGCTTGACTCCAGTGATGTGGATAGCCTGGGACTCACCACTGAGCATACCCAGCCCACTCGGGGTGAAAATTGCAAAAAACACAGTTGATGGACAGAATGCAGAACAATGTCTTACATTCACCCCAATACAAAGATCTGGGCCTATTTTTGCATTTCTAGAAAAGTATGTTGAAGTACTTTTCATCATTTAAGAATGTTAGCAGTAAACCATTCAGAAATACGGAGGTTAGTAAGAAGATTGTACTATGTAAAAAGTCCTGCATTATCTTTAAGTGAAATAAACACAGCTCTTTTTCATGGTTCAGTATTGGATTTAAAACAAGTTTCTGATGATATACAGTTTTGTTTCCTTGGTCTTCAAGAGGAGTGTAGAGAAAGTGAGAAATGTATAAGTGTTGAATAAGAGGTGGAAGATAGTGCTACTGAAAAGTTTACAGAAGAAATTACAAAGTTTAAGGTTGTTGCTTGTGAAAAACCAAACTATAGGGGTCATTATGATGGTGGAAGGCTCGCCACCGCTAGCCGTAAGGTGGCGGGCCATCCGCCCTTGGACCGCTATTTTCCCCGCCACACTACAAGGTGACAAACCAGCAACTGCAATAGGAGGAACTTCCACAATGAAGAGCCAGTTAATCTCTCCTTTTGTGTCTATGTTTGAAAAATAAGTATTAAACAAAAAAAGATGCAAAACTCAAGAATACAATACTTAAAGGATCCTGGTTCATCTTTCTGCGCTGCACCCGGAAAACAAGAGGTCCTTTATACCTTATAACATCACGATAGAAGAGAAAAATGCCATTGCCACCTTGAAAAACAACCAGTCATTAATAATAAAACCTGCCGTCAAAGGCGGAGGCATCGTGATCCATGATATCAACCTGTATAAAGACGAAATAATGCCTCAACTGAGCAACCATGAGCACTATTGTAAACGTCCTCACAACCCTACTGCAGAGATTCAGGACATGATTGCTAAAGTCACTTCAGCGGCACTTGACCTAGGCTTCCTATCTAAAAAGGAATTTGATTTCCTTAACACTAAATCGACCCGCATCCCTGTGATATACTGCCTCCCGAAAGTGCATAAAAACCCATAATCTCCACCAGGCCGCCCCATAGTATCTGGATGTGGTTCAGTCCTCAAACCATTGGGCCACTATATAGACTTCTTTATCAAGCCATTTGTACCAGATGCCACATGCTATATCAAAGACAGTATGGCTATGATTAATATGATCGAAGACTATCCATTTGATCCCACATCCAGCACCATGTGCACGCTGGATGTGGAATCACTTTATACTAACATCTCCCAATACGAATCTCTTCGTGTGATTGAAGGGGTGTTGGAGACACGAACACGTCCTCACAGTGTCCCATCTAACTTTATCCTCCAGTTACTGGAAATTTGCCTGACTAAGAACTTTTTCCTTTTTGAAGGACAGTTTTATGGCCAGGTTAGGGGTACCTCCATGGGAGCAATTTTTGCCCCTAACCTGGCCATTCTGTACATGGATCATTTAGAGACCAACAGTATTTTGAATGTGTCCAATCCTTTCCACAATGGTATCACATTGTGGAAACGTTACATTGACAACATTTTTCTACTTTGGACTGAATCACTTGATAACCTCACACTTTTCCAACACTGGCTCAACAACAACAGTGGAGGCCTCAAATATACCTTATCTGCCAGTAAAGAGAGCATCCCATTCTTAGATCTAGAAATAAAAAACACAGAAGGTCCCCTCATCACCACCCTACACCAAAAACCTACTGAACGCAACACTCTTCTTGAGTACAGTAGCCATCACCCTAGAGCTTTGCGTGATTCCCTGCCTTTCTCCCAGTTCCTATGCATTAGGCGCAACTGCTATTTCAAGGAGGATTATTTTACTGAAGCTAAAACCCTCAGCCGCAAACTTAGGAACAGAGGTTACTCTCGTAAGCTAGTGCGCCACTCTTTAAAAAGAGCTTGGTATTGCCCAAGGGAAACCCTCCTGGAACCAAAGGAGAAAAAAGATCAGAATAGACTCATTTGTGTCACCACATTTTCCCCAGCCTCCAATGCTATCAGAAAGAGTGTGCTGATGCACTGGCCAGTCCTCAATACTGGTCAACTGACACTAGAACGTCCAATGTTCGCTTTCAAACGTGCCAAAAACATCAAAGACCACCTAGTAAGAGCATCTCTGCCTACACAACCCCTAAAAACGACTATAAATGATGCATGGGGTCTCCCACCTTTAACTGGCCATTCTAAATGTGGGAATTGCATTTATTGTGACTCTACTATTGAAGGAAAATCTTTTGAATATGGTACTATCAAATTTGACCGAAGATACTTTTCCAACTGTAACTCTGTAAATTTGGTATATGCAATTTTCTGTCCCTGCATGCTTATTTATATAGGGCAGTCAAGTCAGAAAGTAAAACTAAGAATTGGCCAACACCGAAGCAGGATCCGGTGTAACACGGCCAATGCACCACTAGTTGAACATTTGCACGAAAAAGGCCACAGCGAAGATGAATTACTTTGGACAGTTGTTTCTATCATCAAACCACCTCCAAGAGGAGAGGATCTCTCCCAATTGCTCAATAAAGAGGAACTGCATTGGATTCTAAAAACTGACAGTATCAGAAAAGGCCTTAATCGTCTTGAAGACTGGATCTCCTTATTGTAATCTCAGTTATATGTCATTTCTATCATTTAAACTGTCTTTTAAAGAAGTCACATATTGTGGTTAATGCATGCTGCATTATTAGTTTTAAACAATCACAATGATCCCTTTCACCACTCCAATATGGCCGCCGCACTGCTCTACCTAGTCACAGTAAGTCCATCATCGATTTTTAGAGACCATGAGGCTTGATTAGCTAGCTCGCATGGTTGCTCGGAAGATCACTGCCATCGGACTGCCGTATTAGCCACAGTGCTCCTGCCAATACAAGTAAGTGACTCTCGCCAGCCGGTAACTATGTTTGGAGCACCCTGATACTTTTACATGCAAGTATCTAACCGCCCGCTCCCTTTCAGATTGAGCCATCGCGCTCCACTCCTGGCGATTCCATACAACCCTGATGGAAGCCCCGGAATTGTTTTGAAAGGTAACTGTGTCCTTCACCCTCGATCCGGCACCCCGCCTTATTAAAAGACCGGTACCGTTAACGTCACATTTTTTCTTTCCTCAGAATGCCAATAGCCCCGTGGTTTCTCCTCAGTAACTGAGAACGAGACAACCAGCGAGTAAACCGACATGTAGGTTACTCGGTTCCTTCTCCTGCCACCGCCCGCGATTATTGCCATGACTTAGCCAATAACTGTTTCACGCCATTCACGACGTACCGTCGCCCGTGATTATTGACACATCAATGAACTTAGCCAAAGTAATTTTTCACGCCATTCACGACCTAGCCTTTTCATCACCGGAATGATCGGGTAATCGTGACTAGTATTTTCCACCCTCACTTGCTATTGATTTTATTAGAGACCTGGAACTCACATATACCATCATCCCCTTCACTCGCCGATTATCGACTCCACTCAGCTATATGCATGGTTTTTCACTTGCCGCAATTCTCAAGTCACCCATGTTTTTAAAATTGTTCCTTACATGCTGATACTTTTACACAATTTCTGTTTTTTCTTCCCCCTTGCCTCCCATTTCCTTCATGTAAAGTAATGCGATAATAGGCATTGTGTTAATAATTGTTGAACAAAACAATAATGCTGATAATTCATGTCCTGATGATGATGTCATAATTTAAAAAGGCATCGAAATGTCGTCGACAAAAAACCCCATATGCAATATGATGAATGCTATATTGTTTGATGCAATGGTATGGTTATGTTTAAGAGATTGAGTCTGTAGCACTGAACAATAGTATACAGACAGATTTTCGCTTTGCCTTTTTGACCATTTCTTTGTTGTTTTGTCTTAAATGTTGTGGGTCACGGCTGTGCCCACTTGTTATCTTGGTCTTAAAACTCCCTCTATGAACTTGATCATTAAAAATAAAAATTCTTGTCCGGCTGGACAAAGAAACATACTACTTATTAGGTGTATGATTATTATTTTTTACTATCCTGTCCACATATAGGGACCATTGTCTTTTGTAATTTGCACCTGCAGAAACGTCAGGTCTGATGACCCCTTTGGCACCCCAAAAAATAGAGCAATGGCTATATCAAAGGGGGGAGAATCCAAATCAAGAATCCACCTTAAAGAGATCAACAGAAATCCCAAATCAAAATTTCATTGAGATACAGGACCCGAGCAAACAGATAAAGGAAATCAAGACAAGAAAAATCTAGTCGGGATTCTTCCTTCATGTAATGCCATTTCAATAACAGTAACAGTACACGCAAAAAGAAGCGACCCTAGCATCAATTTGGAACATCAACATTGCAATCCACTACCAGCCACAAGTATAATCTACGGTGCAAGCACAACCTATAGCTCAGCTACAAAGCATAAACCCGGCATCCTGATTAGAACAAGCAACTATTTTTTTTTTTTAATCTTTTTTTTATTGATAACACCTGCAGCTGATAGTTAATAGAAACGAAAAGCAAAATGAAAAATATAAACAAGAATGCATTTGATCAGTAAATACTGTATCTTGAACTTCTTAGTAATAAATACAGAGAGTAATACATAAAAAAAAAATAGAACATCAAGTAATCAAAACAAATACATATATCAGCTAAGACACAAATAATAAGATATCGAGGTAAGCACAACCCTCAATTAAATCAATTCATATTTGAGCAAGTGAAAAGACATCCCCAAATTCTGTCTATTTTCATAAGTGCTTTATCACCCCTTTTCCTAGCTAAAGATAGTTCCATATCATATATCTCCTTCACCAAAAACCACCATTCGTTCACATGAGGTGGTTGGTCCGAAATCCATGCCCTTGCAATAACCAATCTTGCACATGATAACAAAATAAAAACAACATCCCAAAATGGGGAAATAGTAGGTTGCATACCAAGAAGAATCATTTCGGGTCGTAGTGATGTGTTAATTAATAGTTTCTGTTTCAGAATGTTTTCTACACTGTCCCAAAATAAATCCAAAACCGGACATGAAACAATCATATCATATGTTCTAGATCAGCAGCCTGTAGTTGGCATTTTGGGCATTTCATACGATCATTGTGAACATTATTAGAAGACCACTTGCAAAATTGTTGCCGGGTCTAATAAAGCTGGCAAACGGTCTTATAGGCTTGGAGTTTTAAACTGGATGAATGAACTAAAGTATCAATATTATTTAAAAATGAGGAAATAATGTTTGATGAGATACCAGTCGCAAATTTTAAGGTCCATTTTTGAGCCAATTTAGGGCAGTCATCTATCTTATATTGGCTGAAACATTTATACCCTAGGCTGATCGTAGCTTTGTTCTTCCCCCTCCTCCATACATACAAATCCAAAAATCTGAATCTGAGACCTTTTTAAGCTTTAGTTTCCCAATAAGGAAATCTCGGATTTTTATGTATTTAAAGTATGCATGCCCTGGTAGTTTATATAGTAACCTAAGTGTTTCAAACTCTAACGAGCCTGAGGAGCCATATAAGGCGCCCAGTTTTGTTATGCCTAAATTGGACCAAATCCTGCACCCCAAATCACTAAAAATACCTGGTAAACCCGGATTGTTCCAGAGAGTTAAATCAGGATGAAAGATTGATGTTTTGTTCAGTACCAGTATTATATTCCATATATATATTATATCTTTGGCGGTCTTAAACCTGACTCTTTTAAAATAGTTTGGGTCATTGGTTCTGGCAAGGAAATGAATAGAATTGGTACCAAGCATAAATTGGTGAAAGTAATAAGCATTATTGGAATTAAAAAGACTCGGTAGACGTCCCAAAAAGGATGCAAAAAATAAGTTCTAAAGTCTGGAAAGTTAAGGCCGCCCTTACTAAACGGTAACTTTAAATTAGACAATGATCTACGTTTTTTTTTATACCCCCATATAAAGCTGCCGAAAATGCCATCGAGTTTTCTAAAGAATAATTTGGTAATTTTTAAAGGGATACACCTAAATAAATACAGAAATTTTGGGAGAATGTTCATTTTGATGAGATTTATTCGCCCAAGGAGGTTTGGAGGAACCTTATGCCATTTTTTAAGAAGAATGTTAGTGTCTTTTAATAAAACATCATAATTCAGTGCCAGAATTCACTTTATGTTGGATGTGATTTTAATACCTAAGTAGGTAGCTGTGTGGCATATACCAGCGACTGGGATCCGTGGTTTATAATTAACTATGATTTGTGTTTAATATGTAGCCCGATACTGCACCAAAGGCGTCAGCTTCTTTAATAATTCCGTCCATGGATTCTGTGACATCTGTTGTATATATCGCCAGGTCGTCAGTATATGCTGTAATTTTAAGTGAATTAGTGCCAAAGTTAAATGGTTTTATACGTTCCTGGGATTGTATAGCATTAATTAAGGGCTCCATAGCAAGAGCAAATAAAAGAGGTGAAAGTGGGCACCCCTGACGCGTCCCTCTTAAAATTGGAAACCTAGAGGACAGCAAATTATCGTACCCTATTATAGCATTTGGACAGTCATAAAGTGCTTGTATTTTCATTAGGAAGTGTTTTTTAAAACCAATTTCTTTAAGGGTAGCCCAAAGATATTCCCACCCCACTCGGTCAAATGCTTTTTCAGCCTTGAGTAGTACCATACCGAGTGGGGAGGAATTTGCTGCAGCAACATCAAACGCGGTGATAGCCATGTTAACGTGCAGTGTTGTATCTCTGCCTACCACAAAGCTGTGTTGGTGTTGGCTAACTAATTTGGGCATAAGAGGAGATAGTCTTGTAGCAATTAATTTAGCGTATGCTTTGGCATCTGAATTAATCAGGGAAATGGGCCTCTAAGACCCACACTCTGAAGGTGTTTTATTCTTTTTTAGAAAAAAAAATTATTTTACTGGTATTCCAAGAACTCGGAGCCTTGCTAGTTATCCCTATTTGATTTATAACTGAGCAAAGTAAAGGAAGAAGCTCCTCACTACAACTTTTGTATATTTCAATCGGAAGTGTATCGTCCCCAACGGCTTTCCCGGAGGGAAGAGAGAAGATGGCTAATTTCAATTCAGCAAGGCTAAAATCTTTTTCCAATTCTTCGATCGCGTCTGCATCTGTTTCCACTAACCAATTATTTCTAATGTACCTTTGAATAGTTTTAATGGGAGGTAAATTCTCGGGGTATAGAGTTTAGTGTAATATTTAACAAATTGTTGCAGAATCTGCTCGGGTAGAGTATAATTAATTCCATCTGCCCCTCTTATGCTCTTAATTAAAGAGGTAGCTCTATCATCTGCAACCATATAGGCGAGAATTTTGCCGATTCTGTCACCACTTTCATATTGTGATAGTTTATACTTGTGCAGCTTGGTACTAACTCTATCCCTAAGAAATGTTTTAATCTCGCAGCGTAAAGAAATTAGTTTAAGTTCCAGCCTTGCTTTATTCAAATTAGTAATAAACCCTGCATCCTCTCGCTTGGTAATTTTAGCCAAATTATCTTCCAAAGCCCTGATCTTAGATGTAAAACCCCATATCTTCTCTTTCTGGTTAGCATTCTGCTGAATTAATAAATTGCTGGGCAAAACCTCTGATATTTGCTTTACAAGCATCCCATACAGTAATAGGTAGGGCCGAGTCAATATTGAACTCCAAATATTCTTTTATATGTTCCTTCAGCTGATTGATAAATAGGGAATTGGATAACAAATGTCTTGGAAATGAGATTGGCCTGGGTTCTTGTTTTTTAGTTAGAATGTTAAAACCGAACAGGATGGGATTGTGGTCTGAAGTTACTTTAGGACAGATCTCCATTCTGCTACCTTTAAGTATATTATCCGTAGTCCAGGCCATATCAATACGAGAGCACATTTTATGTGATATTGAATAGTAAGTGTATCCTGCTAATGTCGGATGGAGATTTCTCCAAATATCTTTTAAGTTATGTATGCGTGCAAGTTCTAAAATGGCAGCTCTTGTTTTACGCATACGTTGTGAGGGGGTACGTTTCGTAGTGTCTTTTACATAGTTAATTACACAATTGAAATCTCCCATTAATATTAGCTCCCCCTCCCAGTCTAGTAATTCAATATTAAGTCGGTCAAAAACTGCTGCATCATCATAATTTGATCCGTACACTGCACATAAGATATATTTACGGTTTAATAGCATTAGTTGTGCAATTGCCCACCTACCATCTTTATCAGCAGCAGCTCTAAGAACTTCTACCTTTAATGATTTTTTCTTAAGTATAGCCACCCCCGGATTGATGCATTTAATGGAGTGCATATTATTAACTCAAACCCCCCTTGTTCTAACAATTTCCTATCTTGAAAGCGAAAATGGGTTTCATTTAAAAGTACAAAATGAGGGTTATACATTTTAAGTTCCTCAAATACAAGTTGTCTTTTACTTTTATTGTTGAGACCTGAAACATTCCAAGCTAAACAACTAACTTGATACATATCTTAATTCAAATATGTTCTGAATGACTATTTTAGTTTTAAAAAAACACACAATTTCTTACTCAATCTGTACCGTAAGTCTTTTCTGCTTGTGTCATCTTTCCCCCCCCTGAAAACTCCCGTCCCCTCAAAACTTCATCCCCTAGCCCTAACCCTACCCCCAACCCCTAGAACCCCCACCCCCCAAAATACCTACCAGGAAGCCTCCCTCTATCGACGGCTGCCAATGAATGGGCAGCCTACCAGTAAGGTCTCCACAAGGACCCCCCTCCCTCCATATAGAACTCATAGAAAATGCAAAGAAATATGTAAAAGAGAGCCGAAGAGAAAAGAAAAAGAGATCTTTATAGTAAGATCATGACCATTAAATATCTAACTTCTAGTTGTACGATGCCATCTTAGAGAGCAGTTGCTCGGCCTCTTTAACTTCAGTAAATAAATAAGTATGCCCAGCTTTCACAACTTTAAGTCGTGCAGGCTCTTGAAGATATACCACTGCTCCCGCAGATTTAAAAGGATCAATCAATTTACGTAACCCCCAGCGTTTTTCCATCGTAACCTTACTAAGGTCTGATTTTACGAAGAAAGTTACATCGTCCACCGTCACTGGTTTATTTGGCCTCGCCTTGATGGAGACCGCTTGTCGTAAGAGAAAGTTACCTAAATACATCAATATAGGTCGTGGAAATTTGCTCTCTTTGTTTCTGGTAAACATAGGTAATCTATGAGCTCGCTGTATTTGTGTGTCCCAATCCCAATCAGATAAATCGGGGAACGCTTTTGGAAGCAGCTTGACCAGATATGCTCGGACATCCGCACCCTCCGATCCCTCGGGTACTCCAAAGAGTCTCAGGTTCTGGCGCCTTTGCCGATTTTCTAGATCTTCAACTTTATTCTTTAGGGTCACAATATCTCTATCATGTTGGTTAGTAGAAGTCACAGTAGTGGCTAAAGATTCCTCAACAGTGACAACTCTCTGCTGGATTTCTTCAATCTCTACAGTAACATTATTTAATTTGCTTGTAACCTCTAGCAAGCAGGTCTGCATTTTGCTGTTATCTTCTCTTAACTGAATAAAATGTTGCTGGACCTCTTGCCGATGTTCCAGCAGTGTCATCAGAATCAGATCCAATGAGGTTCGTGTCGGGGGTTCCGGATGGGTAAGAGCACATTGATAAATTATGGCTGGTGCCGTCTCTCCTCTAATGTTAGTGGTGGTGGATGAAAGAGGAGAATCAGTATTCTCATATCCCACAATAGTAGAACCAGTAGTCACCAGATCATCACCTCCTGCTCCTTTTGAAGAAGTCTGAAGAGGTTCCGGAGAGATAGGGATAGTGCTGCTGAGGGAAGTACCTTTAGTGATCCTCATACCTTCTCCCTCTAGTGGGTTATTACCGGATAAATGCATGGCCATACTTTTAACTCCCCCATTTGCCTGTATCCTTTTCCTTAATGGACTTTGATCTTTAATAACTTCTCCCGGGCACTAGTGGACGTCAGTGTTGTTGATAACCCGTTAAGGTTCGCATTTCTGCCTTTCTTGGCCTTAGTCTTAGCTTTTCCCTTCCATTTTTTAAGGCCAGATGTTTTGCCGGCTCCCATTGCCGTAGGGTCTTCCTCCATTTCCTCTGTTTCCAGCCCTCCTCCTCCAACAAGCAAATCTACCACCTCCACCACCTCCTCGTACTCATCCTCGTTGGATTCTGCAGCTGATAAATCTGTCTTATCCAACTCATCACCACCTTGAATTATATTACTTGTATTTCCAGGATCCAAGATAGTAACTATCTGGGGTTGTGTAACTGGTGCAACTTGTATCCTTGTTAAATCAGGTTTATCGCCAGTGATGACCACCACCTTAACCTCCGCCTCCACAGCACTGTAGCCGTCCAGATCAGCTCCCGGATCCGGGCCCACCCAACCCCCTTCATTATCCCCCAAATCGTACCTCTCTTGAGTTTGAAATGAGCTCCGCAATGTGCAAGGCTCTATTGAACAAGTATCTTCTGAGGCTTCTTTTATCAGCCTCCCCTTCTGCCTCCGTTATATTGTCGATAACCTCTTGAGCAATCGGGGTGGCAGGGACTTTGTTGATTGGGGGATCAGTTTTAGCGCTTGTTTTTTTACACCCATTAGCTCTGACATTTAGATCAGCAAGTACTTTGTTGCCCGTGATATTATCTTTGATAAGATTATTATTAAGTATATTCTTATCACCAGTGGCCAGGAAAAGAGGAGGACGGATAATGGGCTGCTTACCACCAGTTGCTGCTGTCTTACCCACTGCAGGTGCAGGTATTGCTGGTACTGCTGATGGTTTTAAAAGGGTCTGCTCCTCTGTTTCCTCGTGCCCAGTAGTGTTTTTTGAGGATTTGTTCAGTAGCGGAGCATTTTTATTCTCATTTTTATTAATTTTATCGGTTTTAGGCGCCATCAGTCCGCTACTATCATGTCTCTTCTTGCTCCTCGTTCTCGCCACCGTGAATTCGAACTTGGTTCAGCTCCTGCTGTTCAGACCCAACAAATCGAAAATCCAAACACTGAATGACCGGGCAGCTCACGACCAGCACTTCGCTTCGTCTCCGCTTCTCTCTGCTCACCCAGCCGGCAAGCGTGCGTTTTTCTTGCCTGCTACCTCTCCACTTCACTCCGCTATGTCCCCCCTTCTCTCCACCAGCCGCCAAGCCGCCAAGGCAGAACAGCAGAGCAACAGCCTCCAAACCGCAACGCCGTCAGCACCAGGAGTCACTGTAAGTACAGAGAACACAAGCGGCGAAAATTGAAAGTCTTTTTTCTTTTTTACATATAATGCTCTCGTTCCATCGTCTTTCAAGAAATTGCTGTCGTAAGCTTGGGCTTTTTTGCAAAGTAGCCGCCTGCTACCTCTCCGCTCCACTCCGTCTCATCTCCGTTCCTCCGTTCCTCACCACCATCAGCTGCTAAGACAGAGAAGCTGACCTCCAAATTGCAGCGTAGTCGCTAGAAGCACAGAAATGCGGCAGAACAAGTACAAGATGAACGTCTTGATTTTTTAAAATATATTGCTCTCCTCCCGACAACTCCCGTCGTTTTTTCAAAAGTTGCTGACATGCATTTCACAGAGTTCGCAGAGTTCTCACTCAGTTCACATAGAGCTCAGGGAGTCTTTGTTAGAGCATCCTCACTGTGGCAGCTTCAATCTGCCATCTTGCTTCTCCTAAGAGCACTTTTCCAAACAAGCAACTATTTCACGCACACAGCTGAGCAAGAACAAGAAGTTAGCCAACATGACTTGCATTAAAACATAGATAAACTAGCTCATCTCTGGTCAAATCATGAACTAGTGCTAACTAACTAGTAGGACTCAAGTGTGAGTACATGGCTGGAAACTACACAGGAGTCAAAAGTGGAAGTAGACGGATATGGAAACAAGGGTGAGGAGTTTATCGCCTCACGGGATAGCAAACCTGCAGAAGACATAGATGTGGAAACCAGGGAAGCCAAGGGATGGTAAGAAGGAAACAAACAGACCCCAAGTCTAAACCACGCGGAAGAAAAAGACAAAACCTCTGCCTACGGAATGGAAGCTCAACCAATCCCAGCAGATAAACCTGGAGAAATACCCAAAAAAGGGACAAGTAACACAGAAAACTATAACAATGGGCAAACAGAATTAATTCCGTCAATACTGCAGGCACTGCAAATGTCGACAGCAATGCTTATAATGTAGTCAGACAAATTGGATATACAGATAGTCCTAATGAATATCATTGCATCATATATAGCTGGAATAAATACAAAACTTGAAGATTTAACAAAGTTAATAAAAAGAGTACAATCAGTTTACTCACCACAGGAATCAAGTTGTACATGTGGATCTATATTAGATGACTAACTAACCAGAGCGTCATTACTTAGCAACCTGAAAAACTGAGGCCACAATCTAGAAGGCAAAAAAAGAAGGAAAGAAAGACAAGAAACAGGGCAAATGAACTTCAACCCCATGAAGTAAAAAATGTATATCCCATGTTTTTCACAACAACAGCAGATAAACATCAAAATGAACAACTTCCTGAACCAACACAGGATATTACTACAAGAAATGTAAACACTCTCTGTAAAGAAATTAAAGATACAATTGAAGAAAACGTGGAAGCCCCCGGAAATTATGTTAATAAGACAATCACAAGGGAACACCAAGGATTGTTCGCAAGAATCACCCAAATGTCCCAACAAAACTAAGTCAGTGGAACAACACATAGTTGCAAGAGTAGAGCAAGAAGATAGTAGTAGATCACATAAATAACTAAACATTGCAGCTAATAGTAATAAGCCTGGAAAATTTGATATGTCTTTATTGACATGGCTACATAAAAATGATAATAAAACTAAGGAGGAATCATGTAATGAGATTGACGATCAAGAGGATAATTTAAACATGTCAAAACGGGAAGTTACAATAAAGCAAGCTACTCTGTCAAGCACTCAAGAACAGATGGTGGCTCCAGTGGTAACAAGTAAACATACTGACACTAATGATTGGAATCTGTTGTAAGGACAATAACATATGCGGAGAAAGGAAATACAACATCCTTAACTAGTCATCTAGTAAAAGAAGAGGGCGCCCAATGTACTCTAGCATCACCTCAAAATCCTAAACAAACCAAGCAGCAATGTTCCTATAATGGTCAACTAAGTATCTGCATTGCCAATCTAGTCAAAGCTAAAATTAAGAGAACGGAGGACATAGAAATCAGAAAAGGAAAGACACCCAATACCCAGGTAGATCACCAGCTAATATGGTCCCCGGAATCTGAAATGCAGGGAAATTGTGATATTTTAAATGGAGGAACTATCTTGAAGCTCATGGCTGAAATTCAGGAACTAAAACACATAAAATCATCAGATCTTGCAGCAGCCCAATTTCTGCCAGGAGAAAACAATACAATAAAAGAACGAACATGAACAACATGGCAGACACCGGCGTTAGTACAGCTCTGCAGCTCTGATCAATTTTCTGCCTGGGGCATTCAATTAAAAGACCCAGTAAGACCGCATTATCCATTCCCATTGTAAGAAGTTGAACAGCAGGACATGAAAAGGATAATACATCATAAGACACCTCCTGCACAGGTATATTCAATTCTACATAATGCAAAGGGCAGGAGTGATATAGCCCAGACCCCGGACGGATCAGTAAAAGGAACACATGGGGAGAATGACCAAAATCCTGATCAATGGAACTGGCTACCCAGCATATTGAACAACCAAAGTGTTAGACATAAGGAAGCTATGGTTTTCACCTCTGAAACAATTGCAATGCACTTGTTATCTTGGAACATAGCAAGAGCCAGGAGACTACTTGACGAAGGTCTCCCACTTAAGGAGTGGGCAGATTGTGACATTATAGCCCTACAGGAAATTGGTCACAGGAAGAAATTCCGATAGCGGGTTACACCCACTATATATTAGCTGAGGAAAAATGCACATATTTTGAAAGGGCAGTAAGAGGATTCATTGTATAGGAATCTACAGCTTTAAAAATAACAACAGGACAGTTGAATTCCGGATCTCAGCATACATATTGTAAAATACTCATATCAAAATTCTAGTAAAGGCAAAATGATACTACTAATCAATTACTACACACAACCGAAGGCTGAAATAAAAAAGGAAAAAAAGGCCTGTTAATTAAAACAATATCAAGACTATGTTGTAGTGAGCCAACCTGGGATTTAATAGTTACAGGAGATTTTAACTCGAATTTGATATTCTTGTAGCTGTAGTCTCTGTTTTCTTGCCCTGCTGCTGCCACAGGACTCCGAAGACCAGGAGCCCCGTAATTCACCGCACCTGTGCTGCCTGTGCCTGATGCCTACAACACAGCTCGCGGCCCCCGCTCCGCGGGAGCCACTCGTAGCTGTAGTCTCTGTTTTCTTGCCCTGCTGCTGCCACGGGACTCCGAAGACCAGGAGCCCCGTAATTCACCGCACCTGTGCTGCCTGTGCCTGATGCCTACAACACAGCTCGCGGCCCCCACTCCATGGGACGCGCGCAGGGCGTGCGCCGGGCAAAGCCCGGGCCATGGGCAGGCCTGTTTGAGCCCATTGGAGTACGGAAGAGGACGGGACGGGACCCTCCTCTAACTTCTTGATACGGAGTCCACATAAGGTCAGTGTATGCATCTTGGGCCGTAGGACTGTTGGTATATTCAGTCGTCGCTACTTATTGCGGCCCTGTGTTGTATTATAGGAGCAACTGCTGTGTATCCCCATTAAATTATGACGATGTGTAGAGGGGGGAAAGGCAAGAAATCTACTTCTAACTGGACGATAGTGGGTTCACTGGACCAATTTCTAATTAGGGCATCTTCTGTATTGGCCCATGAGATTGAACTGACTGAAAGATGGTTATCGCTAGATCCTATCTTCGACAAACGGTCATCCTTGGGCAGGCTGGCCAATACAACCTCACCAAATTGCCTCCAACTAAAACCACTGACTCCATTCCCAAAGCAGGCAATGGCATCCAGCAGCTTGCGGATGTAGGGGGCCAACCCAGTATATCTGTCTGTCCGGATATCACACTAGATACCCCACAAGTTTGTCTAATAAATCAAGAGCATGCTAGTATTGTAACGCAAGGAGCACAAACGAGGTCTTCGTGCAACTCAACCTTGAAAGCGGCGACCAAACGGTGTGAACCGGACCCAGCTACCAAGAGAAAGCGAGGAGGAACCCTGCAAGGGAATAAAAAAGCTAAAATACCAAAACATACTAAGCCAGGAGACTTGATAACTAGTGGATCTAGCCCTGAACTACGCAGCCCACGTATGCAAGAGAGTGCGACCATACTAGACCTTGGTGATGGCATCTTTATACAGACAGGAACAGACTTTTAGTTTAAAATGGAAGTTCTATTTACCAATTTCTGTCTTCCTCTCTATGATAGACTTAATTCTATAGAGGAAAGACTAGAGCATCTTGAGCATCTCTTACAATCAAACCATGCTAAGGACACTGTGCGGGAAAAAAGAGCTAATGGGACTCCAGATAGGCCAATAAGTGTACCTTTTTATTCGTATGTTCCTAGTACTGTATCTCATCTACCCCCTCCTAATCTACCTCCTAACCTACCTGTACCGCTAACTAGTGCTAACGCTGTGACAAATGCTATAACAGTGGGCAGAGGGGTGGTCAATGGCGGGAGTGGAGGAACCAAGGACACAAATCCAGTTATATTGTCCAAGGAGGGTGGTATGATGTATGAGTCAACGAGAACGGCTGGCCCACCTGCTCCTCTAAGGGGTGCTGGGACCAGAGATACACCAAAGACAATACTACCGCGTAAAGATCTTCCCCCTGAGTCAACACCATGTGTTGTGGTATTAGCTGTGGTTCCCGTATTAAGCGAAGGAAAAGAGGAGACATTTACTGATCATAAGAACAAATCTATCCACTGCTTGAATAATAATAGGCCACTTCCTGTACAGGTATCCTGTGAAATCCCCTTTGCTCGAAGGGTGAACTGGGTGGGGCAACAAAAGAAAAGTATTGAGGGTGACTGCATTGTGATCAACTTTAGAAGTAGGCAGGCTGTTGAGCACATATGTTATTGGTATTCAGCCAGTCAAAGTACACAAATACAGTCCCTTCCTTTAACTTATTTTTATCCTGCCACCCAAACCCATACTAATTGTACTTCCAATGAAATAAGAAGATTTCACCGCCGGTTTAACTGGGACACCTGGGGACCGAGAGCTCAGACAAGCAATGGAAACTGGGGGAAGAATTTAATACCATCCCCCAATTATTGTCACTTCCCCTGAGCAATAGATTCAGTGTCCTGGACCAGGTAGATTGACAGTCGAGGAATGGCGGTCATTTGATCGCCCTTGATAATGGCCTGTGGTTGCTGGGGGGTGGTGAGGGAGCGGTGCCCCATGAAAAGGGGCATGAGAGCTCTCTGCTGGGAGTTAGTGATGAGATTAGGGGAGACATAGGCGGGATTAGTAGGGATGATGGTGTGCTGCTTGGCACTGTGCTACCATTAACAAGGGGTTGCGCAGTTAGAGCTGTATCTCCTGTAGTAGCTAGGGGGGTTTAGGCTCATACAAAGAACTGGTGGAGGGGTTGCCCAAGCAAAATCAAGTGGGATTAAACACCAATGACATCCCTGTCAAGGATGATAGACACAGCATCATATCCCAGAACATTCGAGGGACGGAGGATAACGCTAATATAAGAATTCTCTGTTCTAATTTGTCTGGTATAAAAAACAAGTTATCCTGCCAAGAATGGGGATCTTTTGAAGAAGATTCTGATGTGTGCCTGTTCCAAGAGACGTGGGCTCGGGAGGATTACCAGAGAATAGGCTTTGCCACTTATAATATAATGGCCTCCATGAAGGGCAGGGGAAGACCCTCGGGTGGCCTAAGTATTTGGGTGGGTACCTACCTTGGTGCTAAAGCCGAGCAAATTCCAATGAAATCCGAGGATGTAGAATGTGTTCTCCTAACTATGCCTGACAATACACAAATTGCCCTACTTAACGTCTATTCCAGGCCAGTACAGAATGGGCAGGAATCTGGGACGATTGATCACTTGAAACAGTTCATACAAACTCTTGATCCATCAGTTGTTTTGATAGTAGGGGGCAATTTTAATTGTCAGTTTGAGCCCCTAACTATTCCAACCCTGGATGGCCCTGCTGATGAGGACCAGTATATGCCTGATCCTCAGATCCCACCTGTTAGAGCTTGGACATTGTTGGTTCTGCAAATAAACTCGCGTACCTTGGCACTCTCGCTCAGGGTTTGTAATGGGAGGGCTAAACCAGATAGACCGGGCCAGTTTACCTTTAATAGAGAAGGACAAAACTCGTTATTGGATTATTTTATGGTCAAAACCAGAACATGGAATAGGGTCCTGGACTTCCAGATCCACAGAAGAGGAGACAGTGACCATAATGCCCTAGTAATGACTCTCAAACCGGGGAGTTTGGGCCTGTCCAACCCTGCACCATTACCCAATTCAGCACAGGTTCCACTGTCCCTAGCGAACAATAGGCGAAGAGTAAAGTGGTGCTATATTCAGGGCTCGCCAACTAAATTGGCAAATATTTATCAACAGGTTTTACCATACCTTATAGAAATGAGTGAGGTTGGTGAAATGAATATACAGCCGGGGAATCACGATAGGCCCATAAAAATTCATAAACGGCTGACATGTAAATTGTTGGATGTGTTCTACCCGATAGGGAAACAAAGGGCGAAAATCCTCCCAGCCCATCCCTGGTACAATGCAAACTGTTGCAAAGCTAAAACAGAACTGCTAACTGCAGTAAAGGCTAAGTATAGGCAAAGTTTTAACTTCTGCAGGACTAAGCATAAGCAGATTATCTATCAAGCAAAGAAAAATTGGGAAGCCAATTAGTGGGAAGATCTTAGGACTGCCCTTTCTGAAAGAGACCTGAAAATATTCTGAGCAATAGTTAGCTGGGGGCAGGGAGACCCGCGGTAGAGCCTAATATTGCCCCAGCTATCTGGGGAGCATACTTTGTGGCATTGTATGCTGAGTCGGGCAACGACGACAACTCTTCTTCGCTCCAGAGCTCCTTCCATGAGTATCGACTTGAGGGGGTCTGGGAGATTACCCTACGCGAAGTAGAATCCGCCAATAAAGCGCCAGGCTTAGATAAGCTACCCGGGGATCTTTTCAGGATGGAATCAAAAATTTGGGCCCCGTATCTATGTGCCCTCTTTAATGCTATTTCAAAGGGCATGGATCCCCCGGATACTTGACGAGGGGCGGAGATAGTCCTGATATACAAAAAAGGCTGCCCACTTTTACCGTCCAACTATAGGCCTATTAGCCTAATAGATACCACCCAGAAACTTATGGGACAGGTTATTCTGAACAGAGTCCAGGGATGGATTGAGGGGAAAGAGATCCTGAGCCCCTTACAGGCTGGCTTTAGGATGAGTACATCGACAAATGACCAGATATTCAGACTTCAGGTCCTATACTGGAAGACAGTGAGTGTATAGGGTGGCAGCCTCTACCTCATCTTCGTTGACCTGAAGTCTGCGTTTGACCTGGTGCCTAGAGAAAAGCTGTGGAGGGTACTGTATGATCTTGGAATCCCACCATATCTTTTGGATGTGATCGAGAGGCTACATAGGGAGACCTATGCACAAGTTAGGTGTGGGAAGCATGGAGAACTGTCAGCACGCTTCCCGGTGAAACAGGAGGTTCGCCAGGGGTGCGTTTTGGCACCAACCTTATTTTGCCTTTACATCAATGGGCTCATAGACCACTTACTCGGAATTAAAGACAGCGATGCCCCCAGACTAGTTTCCGGGAGGGTGCCCGCGTTGATGTTTGCGGACGACACCTTGCTGCTGTCCAAAACATCAACGGGCATCCAGCGTACTTTGGATGGCTTTGCGGGTTTCTGTATTTCGAGAAGCCTGGAGATCAATCTAAGACCAAATATATGATCTTCAACCATCCCAGGTCCACTCGTCCGAACCCAGCATTAGATGGCACTCCCCAGGAGAGAGTGAAGACGTTCGAGAATTTGGGCATCACTCTATCGGAACAGAGCGAGTGGGAGATCCAGATAGCTAGGGCATCCTTAAAGTTAACACAAGTAGTATAATGAAAATGTATAGATTGTCCAAAAACAAGCCAGCTGCTCCTAGTATTGAAATCTATAAAGTACAGGCCAGGGCGGCCACTTTATATGGGGCCGAACTTTGGGGGCATTATAGCCCCGCCAACCTCATGAAGGTAGAGCATGCATTCATGAGGAATTTGGTTGGACTTCCGGGGAGTACGCCTCCTGTACCCCTCCGTATGGACTTGGGGCTTCTACCCATTGAAGAGGAAGCTGCGCTGAGGCCATTGATGTACTGGAGAAGACTCTGGGTAGTTCCAGAGTTATTTTCTTACATAGAGGAATTTAGTGAGGTATTGCCAACTCAGAGCAGCAGGAAAATCCCATGGCTCAGCCACATAAGAGCACTTTGTAACCGACTAGGAAGATCTGAGCTCTGGGACGTTCCCGACACAGCGTGCCTATTAAGAACTAGTGCTGACCTGGGGCGGCATTATAGGCCCACAATCTGCTGACCTTACAAGCAAGTTCCACTGTTGGTCGCTTGACAACAGAGTTTTTCCAAGTGAAAGCGGAATATGAAAAAGAAGAGTTTCTAGACTTGATTTACCCACCTGCAGCTTGGAAATGATTTATGCAATTTAGATTAGGGACTCTCCCTCTTAAACCGTTTACCAGCAAATGGGACAGTGAAAAGAATATTGAATGTCCAGCGTGTAAATATAAGTTAGAGTCGGAAATCCATGTATTTTTCATCTGCCCTGCATATTTGGAATCCCGTAAAAAATGGGAAATTCCAATTTGCAGAAACTGTCTGGAAGCTTTTAGGGTTTTAAAGTATGATACCTATCCTCCTATTGTTTTTCCCGTCTCACGTTTTCTCAACGGGATGTGGCACAAGCGTAGGAGAAGTTTAAAATAACTAACTATGGAACTGTATACTTGTTTTCTATGAAAGTGATAAGTATGAAGGTATTGATGTACTTGGATATTTGGAATTTGTTTTTAACTTACTTAGTTTTCTCGATAACTATTAATGAATCTTTCTGTGTTACAACTGGGATGGTAGAAGCGTTATTTTAATGTGATAAATGATAGTATTTATGAAGCTATTTATTAACTTGGACGTTGTTTGTGTGCATGTTATAAATGTGCTTTTATGGTCTGATGTGACCCAAATAAAGTTATCGATTGATTTATATTCTCGTCAGATGAAGATGAAATCTTAACAGCAGATATCTAATTTTGGTGTGTACCACAGCAACATCACACAGGGACTTATCGTGTTGACCACATTGGTCAGCAATTAGTCACAGATATTGAATTTCAAGGTATGCGGGTCCTTAACAGAAGAAATGACGAAGATCGCCCTGCGAAAAAACGTATTACGATCCAAAGATGCACTCAACGTTAGACTTCACACTTATAACCCTTCCGTTGTTACTAACATTAGCTCACTTCAACATAGAGTTTACCACCTTGAGTCATCTTTAACCTAAACACATATCAAGATACCAACTTACTAACACCCCAGAGGGTGAAATTACCTCAATTAACTTAAAATGTCTGAAATGGACAAATACAAACAAAATAGATCTGTTTTTAACAATAAAGAGTCTCTTGGCTGAACAAACAACAGAACCCATTAATAGAATACAAGCTGGGTCGCAATTTTTAAACAAATTAGCAGAAACAATGACAGTTTCAGAATTTAAGGTTAAAAGATACAAACAGACAATAAATCTACCAAAAGATCTGCAAATGCTAAAGAAAGAAATAAGAAAAGCGCAAAGGAAACTGCAACTGGATACATTTAAGTCGTTATGCTGGAAAACATTTCAACAACTGAGAACACAATTCAAAAAAAGAATATGGAAATTTGAAAATAGTGAAAGCCGAGAGTTTCAGGTCAAAACTACTATACGATGTAAGACATTCAAATCTAAACACATTTTGGCAGATAATAAACAGCCTGTTGAGACCTCTAAATGCCTTAACTTTGTACATACAAGAGCAGGAATAGGTTAACTTCTTCAGGCATAAATTTAAAGAAGATCAACTCCATGACATAGACAATTACCAATTGCCGACTGTGAAGCAGACTATCGAGAACGAATTGAAATCACAGACCAATCAACCAATGTACACAACAGAAGAAATAACAAACATAATAATGAATGGCAAAGTGATGGCGGTCCTGGCCCGAACAGCATTCCCCAGGCTACTTGTAAATATGACTCAGAATACTGGAGTTCGATCCTAGGGAAACTCTATATTGACCTAGAACTTAACAATCAAATCCCAGAAGGATGGCAGGGATCAATCATTGCCCCTATTTATAAAGGAGGTGACAGATTCAGTCCAAAAAATTACAGGCTAATCGCCTTACAGGATGTTGAAGCCAAATATTTTGCCTCATTAATCCTTAAAGACCTAGCTGATTGGTATAGAGAATGTAATCGGAACTATCACAAATATTCTGTCCACTTCAATGCTTGCTGAAAGATGTAAAAGCAGAACACAGGATCTTCATCTCTGTTACATCCATTTAAAAGCTGCTTTAGATAGCGTAGACTGGAAACTCATGCGGTCTAAATTAAAATCCAGGGGTATATCAGACAGAATATTGAAGGGTCTACTGCTGCTATATACAGATACCTGGGAATGTGTGAAGCTTAGAGATGGAGCGAGAATATCCAGAAACGTTTACATCAACACAGGACTGAAACAGGGGTGCGTACTGGCTCTGCAGCTATTTAATTCATTAATCTCAGACCTTTTGAGAAAGCTAGAAGGAATTAATTCACACTCCCTGAAGTTGAGAAAGTACAATTATCGCAACCCGCCTAGGCAGATGATGTCGTTCTTTTAAGCTTGAATAAGGTAAGCCTGACAAGACTACTAAACGGCGTCTCTGAATTTCTGTTGGTAAATAACTTGGAACTAAATCTTTCAATAAACAAATATATGTTCATTACAAATCGAACAGCCTCGATTCACAACATTTGACTAAAAGGTAATCTACTGGAGAAAGTATCCTGCTACACATATTTAGGATTTTTTATCGATGATAAATTATCAATTTGAGATCAGAAAAATACATGACACAGCGAGCAGGGGCACTAACATTTGCCCTTAAAACACTTGCAAAGAAACTGGAGGAACCGTCTTTGAAACCATTATTAACAACAGTTTCAGCTAAAGCACTGTGAACACTATCATACACCAGTGCTGCAATGCACGGGAAGGATTCAGAAACCCTAAACAAACTAATAACGAGCATTTATAAAAAGGTTCTCCAGCTCCCGAAGACTGCTTCACCAGCACAGATGCGCCTGGAGTTCGGGCTAATGAACGAAACACTTGGCAGACTTTACACATACATAAAAGTATGGTACCAAATAAAACAAATCATAGAGAAAAATAGTCTTAACGAATCCTTGTGGCAGGAAATGGAGCAGGATAAACACTCGCCAGCCCACACATTTTTGGAACATGCGTTAAAGATTAGCTGCACAATTGATTTGCGGAACAAACAAATGCCCTACCAAACATTCAAATTAACACTAAATAAGGCTGCAAAGTTTCACTCGCTGTTGGTTGATAAAGACATTTTTTTCTACAAGAAGTCATTCATGGACAGTGATCAACACTTATAAAACACTGAAACAAGCGGCCTATCTGGACTCCACTTTCTCTATTTACGTAAAAAGAAAATTAATAACATTAAGGTTTGGACAGTTCCCTACTCTTGCGGAAGCCCCTCATTGGATACACAGGGAAAATTAAAATTGCTGGCACTGTGGCTACAAAAAGGAAGACTTGATTCATCTTGTATGCCACTGTGAGATACTGCAACAAGCATGAACCACAATATTACGGTAATCATTCCTGGACAGGGGCATAAAGCCGTGCAAAACAGCTATCATAAGAGGATTGGATTCCACCGACCCCCAAATGAACTGTAAACTGATCAAATGTTTACATATTCATGAACAAGAACTGAAATCTACATCTGAGCAATGATAAAACAAGACGTATATTTTTATAATTACATACATTTTAAGATGTTTTTAGAGAAATGTAACTTTTATGCAATATGCTCTTTTTTAAACAGTGTTTGTAATATTGTTATGGTTTTAATTAACTGAACAATAAATAAATAAAAATTCAAATTCAAATTATGGATCCTCGCAGATTCCAGAACTGTCCGACACAGGAATTTGTTAGAATTGCAGTTTGCAGGACATTCTGGGTAGGAGAACTTTGGGTTACCTATGCAAGCCTCACCTCGCTGGACTCCCCTGGGTGTCTAGTTTCCACAGAAATGTGAGGAAAATGTGTTTTATTAAACAATTTTTTAGGTCTGCAAGGGATTCTGGGTAACAGAACCTGGTAAGAGTCAGTCAAGTCACCCCATCCTGGATTCCCCTGAGTGTCTAGTTTTAAAAAATGTATTGGTTTGCTCAGTTTTCCTAGGTGCCGGCAGAGCTAGGGTTAAAAAAAACTACAGCTTGGCACTTTGCCAAAAAAGGGTAATTTTTCACTGTAAAATTGTGGTGTGTCCACGCTGTGTTTTGCACCGTTTCCTGTCACAGGCACTATGCCTACCCACGGAAGTGAGGTACCATTTTTCTCGGAAGACTTTGGGAAATGCGGGGTGTATAGAAATTTGTGGATCCATGCAGATTCTAGAACTTTCCACCACAGAAATGTGAGGAAAATGTGTTCTTTTACAAATTTTTAGGTTTGCAAGGGATTCTGGGTAACAGAACTTGGTAAGACGCAGTCAGGTCACCCGATTCTGGATTCCCTGGGAGTCTAGTTTTAAAAAATGTATAGGTTTGCTAGGTTTCCCTAGGTGCCGGCAGAGCTAGGGTTCAAAAACTACAGCTGGGCACTTTGCCAAAAAAGGGTAATTTTCCACTGTGAAATTATGGTGCGTCCACGTTGCGTTTTGCGACGCTTCCTGTCGCGGGCACTAGGCCTACCCAAGGAAGTGAAGTACCATTTTTCTCTGAAGACTTTGGGGAATGCGGGTGGGTGGAAATTTGTGGATTCACACAGATTCCAGAACTTTCCACCACAGAAATGTGAGGAAAATGTGTTTTTGGACAATTTTTTAGGTTTGCAAGGGATTCTGGTTAATAGAAACTGGTGAGAGCCAGTCAAGTCACCCCATCCTGGATTTCCCTGGGTATCTAGTTTTAAAAAATATATAGCTGATGTAGGTTTCCCTAGGTGTCTGTAGAGCTAGGATTAAAAAACTTTTTAGGCACTTTGCCAAAAAAGGGTTATTTTTCACTGTGAAATTGTGGTGTGTCCACGTTGAGTTTTGCGCCGTTTCCTGTCTCGAGCACTAGGCCTACCCAAGGAAGTGAGGTAGCATATTTCTTGGAAAACTTTGGGGAACGCAGGGTGTCAAAATTTGTGGATCCAAGCAGATTCCGGAACTTTCACCAGAGAAGTGTGAGGAAAGTGTGTTTTTTTTACAATTCTTTCGGTTTGCAAGGGATTCTGGGTAACAGAACCTAGTGTGAGCCAGTCAAGTCACCCCATTCCGGATTCCACTGGGTGTCTTGTTTTCAAAAATGTATAGGTTTGCTAGGTTTCCCTAGGTGCCAGCAGAGCTAGGGTTAAAAAACTGCAGATAGGTACTTTGCCAAAAAAGGGTAATTTTTTACTGTGAAATTGTGGTGTGTCCACATTGCGTTTTGTGCCGTTTCCTGTCACAGGCACTAGGCCTACCCGCACAAGTGAGGTACCATTTTTCTTGGAAGTCTCGGAAATACAGGGTGGGTGGAAATTTGTGGATCCACACAGATTCCAGAACTTTCTACCACAGAAATGTAAGAACATTTAGTTTTTCTGGACAATATTTTAGGTTTGCAAGGGATTCTTGGTAAAAGAACCTGGAGAGAGGCAGACAAATCCCTCCATCCTGGATTCCCCTGGGTGTCTAGTGTTCAAAAATGTATAGGTTGGCTATGTTTCCCTAGGTGCCGTCTGAGCTAGCGTTATAAAACTACAGCTAGGCACTTTGCAAAAAAAGGGTCATTTTTCACTGTGAAATTGTGGTGTGTTCACGTTGCACTTTGCGCAGTTTCCTGTTGCGGGCACTAGGCCTACCCAAGGAAGTGAGGAACCATTTTTCTTGGAAGACTTTGGTGAAAGGGGGGTGGGTGGAAGTTAGTGGATCCACGCAGGTTCCAGAACTTTCCACCACAGAAATGTGAGGAAAATGTGCTTTTTTTAAACAATTTATTAGGTCTGCAAGGGATTCTGGGTAACAGAAGCTGGTGAGAGCCAGTTAAGTCACCCCATCCTACATTCCCCTGATTGTCTAGTTTAAAAAAATGTATAGGTTTGCTCGGTTTCCCAAGGTGCCAGCAGAGCTAGAGTTAAAAAATTACAGCTAGGCACTTTGCCAAAAAAGGGTAATTTTTCACTGTGAAATTGTGGTGTTTCCACGTTGCGTTTTGCACCATTTCCTGTCACAGGCACTATGCCTATCCAGAGAAGTGAGGTGCCATTTTTCTTGGAAGACGTTGGGAAATGCGGGGTGAGTGGAAATTTGTGGATCCACGCAGATTCCAGAACTTTCCACCACAGAAATGTGAAGAAAATGTGGGGCATATTATCAAGCCTGTGCGCTAAAATTATCGCCGCTTTATCGGCCGAAAACGGCCGATAAAGCGGCGATAATGGGCTTGATAATATGCTCTGTGGAATTCCAATCGAAGCCCATGTTAGATGTCTTCACATCTAACATGTGCTTCGATTGGAATTCATAGAGCATATTATCAAGCCCATTATCGCCGCTTTATCGGCCGTTTTCGGCCGATAAAGCGGCGATAATTTTAGCGCACAGGCTTGATAATATGCCCCTGTGTTTTTTTTACAATTATGTAGGTTTGTAAGGGATACTGTGTAAAAGAACCTGGCGAGAGGCAGTCAAATCACCCCATAATGGATTCCCCTGGGTGTCTAGTTTTAAAAAATGTATAGGTTTGCTAGGTTTCCCTAGGTGCTGTCAGAGCTAGCTTTCAAAAACTACAGCTAGGCTCTTTGCCAAAAAAAGGTAATTTTTCACTGTGAAATTGTGGTGTGTTCACGTTGCGTTTTGCGCAGTTTTCCTGATGCGGGCACTAGGCCTACCCAAGGAAGTGAGGAACCATTTTTCTCGGAAGACTTTGGGGAATGCGGGGTGGGTGGAAATTTGTGGACTCACATAGATTCCAGAACTTTCCAACACAGAAATGTGAGGAAAATGTGTTTTTCGACAGGTTTTTAGGTTTGCAAGGGATTCTGGATAATAGAAACTGGTGAGAGCCAGTCAAGTCACCCCATCCTGGATTCCATTTTTGATGGATTGCCTCCATGGTTTTGAAATGTTTTTGCTGGATTTGTGCTTTGGGAACTGTGCGACTGCTAACCAGTGCCACAGTGCAAGTGTTCCCTATGTTAAATTAATGAACTAATTGATTACTCCATGATTGGGTTATTTGATTTATCTGTCAGCCCCTAGTAAAGTGCACCATGTGTGCCCAGGGCTTGTAAATCAAATGCTGCTGGTGGGCTTGCAGCACTGGTTGTGCCACCCACAGAAGCAGCTTGTAAAGTGTGTCTCAGGTCTGCCATTGCAAGGCCTGTGTGCAGTCTAGCACTGCCATGTCGACTTGGCAATGTGCACCCACTTTCTAGTCCCTAAACCTTCCCTTTGATTCATATTAGACACCCCTATGGTAGCCCAAGGGCAGTGTGCATTGTATGTATAAGGTAGGACATGCTCTGATGTGTGTAGCATGTTCTAATAGTGAATTACAGCAATTTTCGTTTTTCACTATTGAAGGCTATCTGTTCTCATAGGTCAGAATCGGCAGTTAGATTATTACATACTTATAATCCTAACTGACTCATGGAACATGGCAGAAATTCGGATTTAGTATGCCTGAACTCGGAGTAATAAAATACATCTTTTAGTAAAGTTGGTTTTAATATTCTATGTTTGAAAATACCACTGTCAGAAAGCAGGTATTTGCTTGCTTAACCATTTGAGCCTGCTTCGGCTGGGTTGTGTATTCCTTGTCTCGGTTTGTGAGTGACAGGGCTGGGGTATTCCAGGAGACAGGCTGGGGCTGCCCGGTGGTGAATAGAGAGATCTGCATCTAGCTGGGAGGGAGGGAGGAGTTGCACCTGGGACCTGAATAGAGCAGGGACTTCCCTCTACAATGCTGGCTCCACCCCTTCTGGCTTGTCTGATGTCGCTGCCCTGCACTGTGAAAAGAAGAAGAGAGTCATGTAAACAAAGTGCTCAGGAACTGGTTTGGACTAGGCAGAGGCCTCTCTGCCTTCAGAGAACAAAGGATTTTGGGGTATAAATATTGGGGCCCTGACATTTATAACATTCAGAGTGTTTCGTACATCAGGTAGTAGCCTTCTGGCGCGAAATTTGGTAAATGTTTGTCGAGAAGTTGAGTTAAATACCACCATCTCACCGAGTTCATCCAGTTGGTAATAGCAATGTCGATGAACTGGTCGGGCAAAAAGGTGTATTGGTATTGCCAGACCTGTTTCGCCAGAAGTCATCTCGAAATGTTCCAAGGGCAGAATTGGCAGTACAATTGACAGTATAGGCCTCCTGCATCAACATCCACAATGCAAGACAGGACCCAGAGATGGAGAAAGGATAAGGAAAGAATGGAACAGGTTGTGTCATAGCATGCAGCATCAGTCCACATACCCAACAGTCGAAGGTATTTATGATCAGCTGATGATGATGTAACATCTTGACAAAGGTGTTATTGAAAAATTCTGCACGGCAGGGCAATTCGTGGGCGGGTAACGTGAAATACTGATGCTCTACAGGAGTCGGGGTAGGAGTTGGTGGGGTAACAGGATAGTAGATCAGTAACATCCAACCAATGATAGACAAGATGATTGAGACAAACAGCGTCATCACGGGGGCCACAAAGCACTTGCTATGTAGGAGACTGACATATCATTTCTGGACTTGGGTGTATTGGACAGCAAGAGTCTTTGTGTCAGAGGAACTATGTGTGTGAATGACAGGAAATCACTCCGTACTTCTATAATCTAGCTAAAATACATAAAGTTCAGAGACCGCCTCCAGGACGCCCAATCATTTCAGGTATTGGTTCTCTGTTGGAGCCTCTCTCCACCTTTGTTGACGTTTTCCTGAGGCCACTTGTGAAAAAAATGCAGACGTTCCTACAGGATACCACAGACATCTTACGGCTCCTCCCTGAGTTTGAGTTCAACGCCGAGACTGACCTTTTGGTCAGTTTTGACGTTGAATCTTTATACACATACACATGTATACCTCAACAAGAGACCTTGCAAGCTGTTAGAAGCCTTTTGGAAGATTCGGTGTTAGACACCATCACACCAATAAACTTCATCATGGAAAGTGCCCGTCTAGCCATGACAAAACATTTTTTTGCTTTTGAAGACAGCCTTTATTTACAAACATCGGGAACTTCGAAGGGCAGTTTTTTCGCCCCTTCCCTAGCGAATCTTTATGTACACTTATTTGAAGAGAAATGTGTCCTCAACCACACCAACCCTTTTTTCAATCAGGTGTTGGCGTGGAAACGCTATATCGACGATATTTTTGTCATCTGGCATGGAACATCGGACACGATCATAAATTTTCAGAAATGGCTCAATAATCAAAATCCCTTTTTGAAGTTCACTGTTGAATACAGCCATGGATAACTAAGTTTTGGGTTTCACTATAACAGGGTAACCCTCATATTTGCAAACCACTCTTTTCCATTACTACACAGCGGGGCCTCTATATCCTGAGCAGTGGCCATAAGAGGTGAGGCTTACTCCCATGAATATTTGGGTGAGTAAAATAATATTCAAAAATGTTTTTTTCCTATCTCTGTTGAAGGTCGATTTGGAAGCAAAATAAAATAAGTAAATAAATGTGATAAGAAGCATGTTTCACATGTGTCAGACATAGTTGCTATACGGAAATATTTGTGTGTTTTGAATCCTTACAGGAAAGAATCCTTTAGAAATTCTGGATATACCGACACAGAAAGTATCTTGCTGACGGCACAATATCCGGAATTATTCGGTAACAAAATTTATTATTTTGTAAGATGTTGCAGTAGTGTATTTCTAAGGTCCTGATGAAAGCCTGGTAGGGGAGACGCCCCTGCATGGTAGAAACATGTCGACCAGTAAACCATCCTATTCAAGCAGTCATTATTTCAGACTGTCATACAATTTTTCTTTTTAATCTTGACACTATGATCTATCCCCATTAACGTTTCCCTTAATCAAGCTATCCTAAGTTGGCAGTGGTCTGCAAGATGACTGCTGACAGGCCGTAGGGAGAAGACGTGCTCTCTCTTCACTCCTGAGGCTGCGGCTTGAACGGAACGCACCGCTCTTCTAGGCGATGGTGATGGCAAAGAGCGATAAAATTCCCCGCTGAAAACCCCCATGAAACATAATGATTTTTGAAGTCAGCTATCAGAAGAAGTTATCTACGGTGAGCTTGTCGCTAAGTGGTTTGGGCTCCCCCCCCCCGAGACATTGTGGTCGGTCCTGATTGCGAAGGGCAATAAAAAAGGGAGCTTGAATATTACTCGTGGGGCTTTTGAAAGAATTGCTGATATATGCCATCGCTATTGGAATCGCCTGAAGAGGTTCATAATGGCTCCAAAACAACAGAGAAATACAAAGGAGGACAAAGCAGTTTGTAGCGATCCTGACGCCCCGGCGGCAAACCTCCGGGCAAAAACAAACACACGGAACAATGAGGACCGGGACACGGAATTGATTAAAGGAATCGGCAACAATGTAGCGATGAATCAAAAGGAGAAAAAAGAAAAATCAAAGGATAAAACAATTGTAAAGGGGAGAAATAATACCGGCACAAGGACGCTGGAACAGGCAGGATTGAGGCAGCCTACGGTGTTGGAGGCGTTCTCTCCTGCAGCAGACTCAGTGCGCTTGAATGCTAAGGTGACGGTGAACGCAAAATTACCTGAATCAACAGGCAAAGTGACCACCCAGACCCCGCTGCTGACGTTCCCAGAACTACATCCCCCAACGAGTCTGCAGGAGGGTAACGGAACACTAACCAACAGCACTCCGGAGCAGGCAGGTACAGTGACTGCGGGCCCGCGGTGTGTGCAGGGGGCGGGATTGCCGACGGAGCATCGATCAGGGCTGACTGCGGAGGTTCAACAGACGAGGCAGCCGGGACAATTGGAGCAGAGGTCAGGACAGGCTCCACTCCGCGAGGCACAGAATGATTCAGAACGGCTAGATGGGATACATGTTGTGCCAGGGAATGAGTCGAATGAGATCCAGGGCTCAGATAGCATTCCTGCTGCCACTCAGATTTCGGTAAACATTGAGATGGAACGAAGGCAGACAATGCAGGTAGCGCAGGTAACTCAGGAGGAGGGCGAGGCCCTCTCTAACGGGGAATTGCTATCAGAGCATATGGAGGGATCAGGAGTAACAATGCAAGTGAATACTGGCGAAATGAATAGTACAGAGGATACCATGGGTGTAGAGCAGCAAGTCGGAGGCGGGGAGATATTGCCTACATCAACAGTGTCACAGACTGTTAAGACTGATAAGACCGTAGTGAACTCGGATTCTAACCCTATGCGTGTTACTCTACAACCTGGCTTGAATCCTGGTTCACCTAGTGATGACTGTTTTTTCTCGCTCAACGAGGGCGGTGATGAGGAGGAGGAAGGGGCAATGGGAGGGACTGAACCAGGTTCAAGCTCAGAGTCAACTAATGCCTCAAAAGACACTGACACTGATATAGAAGCGGAACTACTTCCTTCTGGGCTAGACTCCGATATTTCAGATAGCTCTGAGCTGAGGGAAGAAACAATCCATAAACTACCCTCCAGACGCAAATCAAAGACCCTTGTGAGAAAGAGACGGAATAGAACTAAAAGTGGTGTAAGCCCTCTACAAGTACAGGCTGTAAAGAGACTGGATTGGGACTATGCTGCAACATCACAATTGTATCAGGAGGCAGCAGGTTCTGTACTAACTCAAGATATATCACAGAGGCAGACTCCAGGTCAAGGCCAAGATTTGCTTGGATTTGAAACGATGTTTTCTATGTTGAAGCAGATTCAAGTGGAGGCTAGGGTGGAGAGCCGCAGAGCGAGACAGGAGAGTAAGAAGATACAGGGCTCACTTAGGAAAGTTAACAAACTATACACAGATCTAGTGGGAAGAGTTACTGAAGTGGAGGAAAGAACCGGTAATTTGGAAGATGCAGTTAATAAATGGCAAGACTTTAAACAGGATCAAGAAAAAACTACAATAGGATGTCTTGTGGAAACTCGAGGATTTTGAGAATAGACAGCGAAGAAATAACATACGATTACTTGGTGTAGCAGAGGGGAAGGAGGGCCAGGACGTGAGGGCATATGTAATTGAATTGCTCGGAGGTGCACTGCCGGATATAATAGGTTGGAACTGGGAAAATGAAATACAGCGCGCACACAGATTCCCATTTGTACAAAGCAAGGGCAATATTTCTGCTAAACCTAGGGCAATACTCGTATATGTTGGAAATTTCTTGTTAAGGGAAGAAATCATGGCAAAGGCAAAACCCCAGGCTAAATGCAGATATAAAGATGTGGAATTCTTTGCTAGGCCTGATTTGTGCCACACAACAGTTGAGAGGAGATGGAGGATGAGGGAGTTAATAACTCCATTTCAAAAACTAGGATATGAGGCATTTTTGATGTTCCCTAGTAGACTAAAGGTAGTCAAAAATGGACAACTCAAAGTTTTTTACTCAGAAATCAAGGCCCAAGAGTATTTGGGGTGGCTGAAAGAAAATAGAGCTCAGGATGGTACAGTGGCTTTGATCTCTCATGGAAATCGGAAAACTTAAATAATGGAATCGGAAAAGAGGTTTACGAGATTGTTATAACTAAGAATTGGAGGGTAAAAAAAAAGAGGAACAGGGAGAAGGACAAAGTAGGAGGAAACGGGTGGGGGATGGTGGGGTAAGATACATAGAATAAAGGAGAGTTGTGTGTTTTCTGGGAGTCGTCGGGGTAGGGAGGTGAGTGAGAGGGCGCGGCACTCCTGGGGGGTCACAGTCGCCACATATAGGTCTAATGGACCTATTTGCCAGTAGGGAGGGTGGGAACGTCGGGGGGCTCTCAGGGGAGGGGGCGGGGACCATCTGGGGGTAAGGAGAACAGAATGGAAAAATTTTACACAAAAATGCAAAACAATCAAAAGAAAATAACCAGTAAGAAATTGTGGAGGCTATATCTGTTGAAAGAAAAATTTGAGTTGAAATGGTTTAAATGGATTGGACATGTGTTTGATGTTTTTTAATGGCTGTACGAATAATGACATGGAATATATGCGGCCTGAATGATAGGCAGAAGAGACAGAAGGTCTCTCTCTTGCTAAAAAATACGAGAGTTGACTTTTTACTTTTACAAGAAACGCATATTATGGCATCTGAAATATATCTCTTGGAGCAATTGGGTTTTGTAACCTTAGCTTTTTCGCGACAAGGGTCTAGAAATAGGGGGGTGGCAATACTATCAAGGCACAGGGATATCATTACGAGGAAGAAATTAGAAGACGTTTGGGGGAGATGGGCTTTGGTAGAGTGTATGGTTGGGGAGGAATGGATAACTTTAGGTTCTATCTATGGTTTCACAGGGTACGAGCCTGAAATTTTTGAATTCCTGGATGTAGAGTTGGCTACATGGGCACCTTGTATTATAATTGGAGGTGACTTTAATATTAACGGTGCCGGGGGATTAGGATTAGGGGTAGGATTTTATACACCATATAAAGGTAGGAAGAGAACAGTTCTCCGAGCAATCTGCTCTATGGCTAGGAATAATGCCCTAATAGATCTATGGGATACTTTAAAACCACAAGAGAAGGGATTCACATACTATTCTGCCCCACATAGGGTGAGTGCAAGATTAGATTATGTTTTGGTTTCAAGTAACTGCTTATCTAAATCTCAGATTGAGAGGATGCCGCGCCTATTGTCTGATCACAATCCACTAATTTTAAACTATACTGCTACGTTGAGTTCTAGGGGGGTACACGGTGGACATTTGAAAGAGCGCTCTTGGAGGATGAGACATACATTAAACACATGACGCAATGGATTGAGGAATTTTTGGCAATAAGTAGAGGCAGTACATCTGATGGTATTGTTTGGGATAGCTTGAAGGCGGGGGTAAGGGGGGAGACTCTCAGTTATAGTTTGAACAAACAGAAACAGGAGCGACATAGAAACCAAATATTAAAATCACAAATGCTCTTAGCCGAGGAGGAGTTAAATGAATGTATAGTAGCAGGTAATTCACTGGAGGCTTCACTTATTAAACTAGCAAAGATAAGGATGGAGGCAGAGGAAGATATAGCAACCAAGGCGGCAAAAATATATGTGGCAAATAGAGAGAAATGCTATGAAGCTAGTGAAAGGGTGGGACGAACATTAGCAGTACGAGCAAGGCAAAAAATAGCGATAGGAGAGATAAGGGCGATTAAAGATAGTTCAGGGATTGAGGTAACAGATACGCATAAGATTAGAGAAGTTTTTAGACAGTTCTATATGAAATTATATGAAGAGCAGCAAGGAAAAGATCCTGGGGAAATCGCACTCTATCTAGAGAATATTACAAAAGTGATGCTAGAAGAGGAAGAACGACAGAGATTAGATACACCATTAGATTCTCAGGAGATTGAAGCGGCCCTTATGAGTCTCCCCTCTGGAAAGGCAGCAGGACCAGATCAAATTCCGATAGAGTTCTTTAAAGTATTCTGGAAGGTCCTGGGAAAAGATATGATGAAACCGTTCAACAAGCACAGACAGGGGTATCTGTACCAGACTCATGGTCAGGGGCAGAAATTGTGGTTATATTGAAAAAAGGGAAATCACTAAAGGACCCCGGATCCTATAGACCTATCACACTCATGAACGCTGATACAAAGGTTTATTCTAAGGCATTAGCAGTTAGGTTTGCAAGTGTGATAACACCATTAGTGTCCATCAATCAGCATGGATTCATACCAGGGCGGGGAACGACTCACCATACCCGGAAGCTTATTACTTTATTGGACACCATGGAAGTCTCAGGGGGCCCGATGGCAGCGCTGCTTTTAGATGCCGAGAAGGCTTTTGATCGGGTCTCCTGGGACTATTTGTGGTGCGTTTTAAAAAGAGTGGGATTTGGGGAGGGATTTGTTAATGCAATAAAAACACTATATAGGAACCCGGTAGCAGCTGTAAGGGTAAACTCGGGGCTAACTAGGGAGATTCAAATCAAGAGAGGGACAAGACAGGGATGCCCGTGTTCCCCTCTGTTGTTTGCCATGTACTTGGACCCCCTGATTCGGAGAATGGAAAGTAATGAAGACATAGCTCCATTGATTACCCGCAGGGGGGAATGCAAGATACTGGCGTACGCCGATGATGTGGCAGTTCTTACATCATCACCCATGGAGGCTATACGATATGTGGAACTGGAGGCAAAAAGATTTGGAAGGGTTTCAGGTTATTCCCTGAACATCAATAAAACGCAAATAGTTAAGAACAACAATGCAGTATGCCAGGATCACAGGGTGGTTCAAACAGGCGTCTATCTGGGCATCACAATTACTTCAGAATTGGATAAGTTAGTGGAATTAAATATAGCCCCTATCATAGCTAAGGTGGGAAGGGATTTAGATAGGTTACACAATCTCCACCTCTCAATAGTTGGCAGAACAAACATTATTAAGATGCTAGTGTTGCCAAAGTTTCTATATATATTTAGGGCAATCCCACTGATGTTTGACAACTTCTGGTTTAAAAAGCTAGAAGTCATGATTAATAGGTTTATATGGTCTAAAGGAAAGACCAGAAGAGCACTACGATTCATGGCACTCCCAAGAGAACAAGGAGGGTGGGCAGTACCTGATCTGAAACTCTTCTACTGGGCTGCTGCCCTACAATATATGGTGGGGCTAATTGGCGGGGCAGAGATGGAGGGGAAGGACGAATTAGGAACTTTGGCAATATATGGCCTCCTGCTGGGAGGAGATGTTAATAATGTATTCCTTAGACATTTTGACTCAGCATATTATAAGAGGACTCGCTTTAAGACCCTGATAGCAGCATACAACATCTGGAAGGCCTTTAGTAAGAAATATGGCTTGGGTAAAAACAACAGATACACAAGAATGAAGAACAATTCAACTTTTCCTAAAGACATTTTTTCTGATTTAGTATTTATGATTTGGGTAAAAAAAGGAATTATTAAAATTGGTGATATGATGGGACCCGAGGGTCTGATGCAGTTTTCAGAGATTCAAGCAAAATATGAGATAGAAACAAGGCATTTTTTTAAATACCTTCAAGTAAGAAGTTTTCTGTTAAATAAAAGAGGGGGGCCGCTGGATTTGAGAAAAATAATATATTAGAGTTGGTGCAGAGAGGAACTAGTTGTAGTATTAAAAGGTTTTATTATGAACTAATAGAATCAAAACAAGATGATCTGGCGAAATGGGGGGAAAGTTGGGCAACTAATTTGGATGTTCAAACAGATTGTTTTAATATGTCATTAGAGGTGGGTCAGAATGTTTTGTGCTCTGCAGCATTACAGGCGCAACATTACAAGACATTATATCAGTTATACTACACTCCGGCAAACATTGCACAATGGGGAGCTACAACGGGTATTAACTGTGCAAGATGTGGAAGTTTGCACGCGGATATTGTACATGTATTTGCAACATGCCCACAACTATGCACTATATTGAATGAAATTGAGACTTTTATGCAAAGGGCATTGAGAATATCAGTTAACATAACCCCCCTCCTTAATATTGTTGGGGGTAAATTCGGATGGTACTCAGGGGGAAGAAAGTTATTTCATTTTTGTAGCCATGGCGATATTAAGATTATGTATTGCTTCAGCCTGGCTCGACCCAACACCACCGACATATCAACAATGGTTAGCCAGGACTTTGAATGTATATAATTTGGAAAAAGCAATCTATGCTAGAAAGGGTAAGAAGGGGAGGAAGTTGGGACTAAAAATATGGGAACCAATAACTATATGGAAGGATGAGATGTAAGATAAGAGGATTGTATATAGAGAGGTATTGTTAATGTCATTAACTGCTGAGTTAAGCTATTGTATCTCTGATGTATGTAATCTATCACTTCTCCTCCTTTTTTTTATTATATACCTATGTATGTACAAATTAACTTTGGTTGTATACTATGCTGTTCTCCTTGCCCTTGGTTTAGGGGGCAAAATAACTAAAAAAAAATTCAATAAAAAATATTTAAAAAAATAAAAATAAAGTTTCCCTTATATCCTGGTAGCCAATTTTAAGTAGCACATTTGATTTATTGTTTAGACTTTTTCACTGCAATTTGATTTTCTCACACCATCACACCCATACATGAAACTTTGGGTCTGATCCATCACTGGGGGTATTGGAGAATTGGAGAAACACACAATATCATCAGGTGTGTCTCCTCATTCAGACCTTGACCCTTCATAATCCAAGATGACGGGACTCCGCCATATGGGTGGGCAGATGGGATTCATTTCCTGTCATTGAAATAAAAACTGAAATAAAACTTATAATGCACAACTTTTCCCGAAGGCGTCAAGGCGCCTATAAACGAATCATAAAAGGCAAAACGAGGGAACTAGGGGTAAGCTTTGACAAAAAGCCAAGTCTTTAGAGCCTTTCTGAAGGTTTGAATTGAAGGCAGAGTCCTAATTTCATGGGGAACAATATTCCACCATAGTTCCATTCACACACATAGTTCCTCTGACACCAAGACTCTTGCTTCTCCTCTTGCTCGGTCTTCGTTTTCTAACATAGACCATCACCAGTCTTTTGTTGTTTGGTTATACGCTAGTTGGGGGTGCAGACTGGTCTTTATGGTCTCTAAATATAATTCCCCTTAGACCCTTCCTAACTTTTCATGTTACATGTATTGGAGAGCAGCCATTGTCACTGAAGGGAACAAACGTTGGGACTATTTCTGTCTCTGAGCCTCTTTGTCCTTCTCTCACCCACTGATCATAGGGGAGAGGCAGAGGCACTCTTCTACAGTACGTGGCGTGGATCCAGTTTTTCCGTCCCTCAACTTATAAGGCGGTGCGGGTGGCCACTAACACCTGACGGGGCTGTGTCCAGCGGGGCTCGAGGCTCTTAGTACGTTGAAAGTTTATAATCAGGACCCAGTCTCCAGGTTGGATAATGTGTCCTGGGCCCTCGCTTTTATCAGGCATGGCCTCCTGCACCTAGTGGTAAAGAGTACGAAAGTTGTTAGTCAAACTGTACAGATAATCAGTCAACACAGGGTATTCAACATCAGACAGTTTCTGGGGCCGTGGAACACCCCACACATTGGCAGGCCTCCCGAACACAATCTCATGGGGAGATAGGCCTATCCTGCTGGCTGACAGACAGCAGGGCCAGGGGCGGAGCATCAACCCAAGTGACACCTGTCTCGGTTACAATCTTGGCCATTTTAGTCTTTAGGATGCCATTGTACACCTCCACTAGACCTGCTGATTGGGGGTGGTTAGCTGCATGAAATTTGTTTTTATACCCAGTGCTTAACAGACATACTCCATTATCTGAGCCGTAAAGTGTGTCCCATTGTCACTCCAGACCAAACGGGGCAAACCGAATCGAGGGAAGTATTCTTTCAATAGTATTTTGGCGGTAGTGAGAGCAATACAGTCTTTGACAGGGTAGGCCTCCACCCATCGGCTGAAGGTACAGGCCACCACCAGGACGTATTTTAAACTGTTACATCTGTCCAACTGGATATAATCCATTTGGAGGGCTTCAAAAGGAAAGGTAGGGGGAGAGAATCCTCTTCCAGGGGTTACTGTGCCTTTTCCCGGGTTGTACATAAGGCAAATTATGCATGTTTTGACCATCCTCTCAGCATATGCTGGTATCTTTTAGTTATACCAGGTGGGTTACAGCAACATGCATATCCCTTTCGCACTAATGTGAGCAGGGCCATGCGCCATCATTACTACCGGTAGCACATGACTGTCGGGCAACATCCATTGTCTCTCCATAGTGATACGGGCCCAACCACCATCTATTTCCTTTGCCGCTAAATGCTCCGTCCACATCCTCAGCTCCTCAGGGGTAGCATGGGACTGAATATCGATCACACTCTGTACCGTATCTTCAACCATGCCCCCCTCTGCCACCCACCTGGCTGGACCTCCCACATACATTCCTTCCTTTTTCTTAAGAGCTGTCTAGCTGGCCGTTTGGTCAGCCAGGGCATTGCCCTTTCCAACATCATCCTTCACCTTCTTATGCGCTTTACATTTTATAATAGCTACCTTTCTGGGAAATGTCAGAGAGTCTAATAATCGGTGAATTAGGGAGCCATGTTGAATTTTTGTCCCATGTGAAGTAAGGAAATTCCTTTCCTTCCAGAGTCTCCCAAATTTGTGAGCCACCCCAAAGGCCTACTGGCTGTCAGTTTAGATATTAACTGTTATTCCTTTGCTTAACTCACAGGCTCTAGTGAGGGCCACTAATTCTGCAGCCTGAGCTGAGCACTGCGGAATCTGAGCTGTTTCTACTTCTTGCTCTAATGTCGTGAGGGCGTAGGCGGCTGATGTGTTACCATTTGGCCCTCTGAGACATGATCCGTCCACATACAGTGTACCTTCTGGGTCTGCTATTGGGGTATCCTGTAAGTCAACCCGTCCCTTTGTCTCCTCTTCTGTCCTCAATATACAGTCATGTGGATCTAAACAGGCATCCTGAGTTTCCAGTGGGAGTTATGTGGTGGGATTCAGTACAGTGCATCTCTTAATGTGGCTGGAAAAGAGCATCAATTCATATCTTGTGAGTCATGCGCTAGTGAGGTACTGTGTCTAGGTGTTATTAAGGGAGGTATCCACAGAATGCGGAACCATCAGAGTCAAGGGGGAGTTCATGACAATTCCCGCACTCTGACGGACCATGAGTGTGGCTGCAGCTGTCGCCCGTAGGCATCCTGGGAGAGCCCTTTCAACAGGATCTAAAGTGGCTGAAAAACAGGCTCATGGCCGATGGTGACCTCCGAATATCTGGGTCAAGGCAGTGCATGCACAGCCATCTGTCCCATGTTCAAAAAGAAAAAAATGTTTGTTATAATCAGGAGCACCGAGGACTGGAGCAGTACACAGAGCTCTTTTTAAATCCTGGAAGGCCTGCGTATGCTCTCTAGTCCATGGAAAGGAACTGTCTGATACGTCTTTAGTGGTGAGGGCAAGAAGAGGTTTGACCATGGCTGAAAAATTGGAAATCCACTGTCTGCAGGATGAGGTTAGACCTATGAAGGCTTGCACCTGCTTTTGTGTCCGTGGGGCCGCCATAGCATTGACAACGGCTACACGATCAGCGGTGAGCTCCCTTCCCTCCTTCGAGAGGAGACGACCTAAATAGGTCACCTTCTCTTGATAAAACTGAAGCTTTTTTAAAGAGACCTTGTGGTTATGAAGGGCAAGGTGGCGTAACAAACAGAGAGTAGCCTCTTTACATGTTGGGCGGAATTTGCAGTAATGAGGAGGTCATCAACATACTGCAGCAGTGTGGAATTATCAGGGAGTTCCAAGGAATCTAGTTGACTTTTGAGAGCTTGACTATAGATACTGGAGCTCTCAGTGAAGACTTGAGGGGCGCGGCACAAATTTAGAGCTCCGCCCACCAAGGGAGAAACCAAAAAAATGACGGCTGTCAGGATGTATAGAAATGCTGAAAAAGGCATTCTTCAGGTTCATGACAGAAAAGTATGTGGCGTCAGAAGGGACCATCGTCAAGAGGGCTGTAATGTCGGGGACAACAGGGTATTGGGAGATCGTTATTTTGTTAAGGGCTCTCAGGTCAATCACAAATCTGTATATTTTAGGGGAGGGAGCATCTCCATTGGTCTTTCTAAGAACCGGAATAATGGGACTGTTACAGATATTACCACGGGTCTCCTCCACTACGCCCTTGTCCATCAATTCAGATATTATTGTTAAAAGGGCTGCTTCTCCTTCCGCGGGTAGTCGGTACTGTCGAAGGCGGAGGAGAAGTGCGCCTAGCTGAATGTGTACCACATAAGGGGGTATGTTGATATACCCCACATCAGTGTCTGATGATGCCCAGGGGGAGGAAGGTAAAGACTGCAACTCTGGTGGGAGAGGACCGGACAGATACATATACATATAGGAGGCTGCGGTGGGGGAAATTGTTAGGGATACACCATGGGGACTACATGATATGGTCGCATGCACAGCTTTCAGTAAATCCATGTCTAATAAGTTTTCACTGCAACCTGTAGTACGGACCAAGGGAGCGTCAACATGTGCTGGGCCAATATCGAGAGGGAGGGGTTCAGAGACAGCGCTGGTCACTGGTGTTCCTGCAAAACCCACGGAGACATTCATTTTGACAGAAAGAGGTGCCTCCGGGACTGACAGACGTGCAATAGTAGACCTGGTGGCCCCAGTATCCAAAAGAAAATTCTGATTGTTCCCCACAACTGACATTTGAACATACGGGCCCCTTTGATCCACTGGAATTTGCACTCTAGTAATACCTCTTTCCTTGCTGTCCTATGCTTGATAGAACCCTGTCTCATTAACTTCGTCATAATCATCATTGTAATAAGTGCGGATTGCTTCGTATCCATCAAACCTATTGGCCCAGCGTTGCCGGAGAGGAGCATCATCCCTGGACCTACGTTCTTTGTCCTGCGGATGGGGCGGGCCATGGTCCCTTGTCGGCCTCCCCTCCCTAGGAGCGCGAGGCCGAGTCTTCCCTGTTCTGATGTTTTCAGCTAATACGGGACACTCATCTATCCCATGACCGTACCCCTTACAATAAGTACACTGATCTGTTTGGAGGGCTACCGTGCGTTGAGGGCCTGGGTGGTAGACTGGCGAGCCCACAGAGGGGGTTGGGCTGTGAGCTGAAATTCCTGCAGGCATCGGGACCTCAGGGTGGGTAAGCCTGCGGTAGAAGTACCTTAGTCTTAAGATCCCTAGCCTTCTTACTTTCCTTCTCTCTATCTTCATTCTCCCTATTCTCGTGATACTGGGCCATAGCCAAGATACCAGTCATAGTCTGGGCCGATCATGTACTCTCAACTCTCTTGAGCCTGGCAGAAATCTCAGGAAGCAAGTTGCTGACAAACTTATCAACAAATACTGGGCTAGAACCTGGGATCCGGGGGTCCAAGCCACTATGTCCCTTGTATTCTGTTTCAAAACGGGTAAAGAAGTCAGCCACATTTTCATCTTTTCGCTGCCTACAGGCATTTATCTTATCCCAGTTAATGACTGTTTCTGGTAAAAATGTTTTCATAAGCGTTATTATTTTACCGGGTAAAGTCAGGATGGTTTAGTCCCTCTCGCTCTTGCATCTTCCATAGCTTCCAGATTAGCCCATTTACCTCCCAGCTCTACTTCATGGTCAGTATGTTGAATTTTATCCCAAATTTCAGTAGGATCGTACCAAAGAGCAAGTTGATGTCTTCAAGAATAAGTGTACCAGCAGATATTATCTGGCCTAATTCTTTGTAAAAGCCAGCCAGATTTTTTCGAGGATCTGGTAACTGCCCTTTCAACTGCATTACCTCTGACCTTTTCCAAGGGACATGAACCCATAGCCTGCGCCAGTGTGCTTCGACAGCCCCTCGGCCTTTCTTTTGGGCATTGGTGAGTGCATTAACAAAGACAGGGACCGCTTCTCTCATTGGCATAGCTGTCTTTACGGGGGGTTTGGGGAAGGCCGTCATATCACGGTAAGCTATCAAAGCAGGCATGGCGCCAAACATCCCCTCTTCCTGCACATCGCCTCTTTTTATTTGTGACCTGAGGTCCACTAATCCTGTGGGTATCTGCATAAATGAATTCTCGCATCTCTGCATAATCAAGGTACATATGTATTCAGCCCAGGTGGTCTGTCCCATAACCGTCCACTGGGAAAAGGTGGACCATATTTCTTTAAATGGGTAAATATTCCCGCTATTTATCCAACATTCACACTGTTGCTTTTGCAGGACATCTTCTCGAAGGGACGAAAAGCTGACTGCAGAGCGCAAGGAAGCCAGTCGGGGGGAATTGAATAATCTATATAAATCCTGCTTAACCGTAGACCGTTGAGAAGAAGGGAAGGGGCGGGCAGGGGTAAGGCTGCAGGGATTGGGTGGATGGGGACTCGTGGTCATTCCTGTGGCGAGGACAGAGGTAGTGTAGAAAGTCAGTGTCATAGGCGTCAAAATAAGGGGGGTCGGTGTGGCGGGGGAACAGTAGGAGGGGCAGTCGGGGCAGGAGTGTGCAGCACGGCTGGTGCAGCTGCATGCGGGGTAGAGTGTTTCAGTGCAGGGTACATGGGGGCATAAGCAGGAGGACTTTCCAACATGGTATCGAGCAGGGAATTGCCCTCTTCTCCCCCTTCCATAAAGCCTTTTCCTTTCTCTTCCTGGGCCGGGTAGCACTTCTGCAACCCCGCCCTATATTCCCTATCAGCTATCTCTACAGATTTTTCCATTCGGTCCTGTAAGTGCTCCCTATCATGGTCAGCCATTGACATACGCTCCCGCTTCCTTTCTAGTGCCTTTTCCCTCTTGGCTCTCTGCTCAATTTCCTTCCTCCACAACATGACAGACTCTACCATTGAGGGACGAATCTTCAGTTTTAATAGCTGTTCCTCTAGGTTTGCCACATTTCCCACATTAAGAAACCAGTTTGGGTGGGGGTTTGGCACCCCGAGTCAAAAATGCAGTTACACCATTCTTTGTTCTGGCAGGATGGGGGCTGCAACAGATGGTTCAAAGATTATGGACAGGTCTTGCAAAACAGGATATGTACGTGAGGGAACAGGATATGTGAAAGAAACAAGTTCTGGAACGGTGGTGTGACCAAGTCTTGTGAAACAGGATGGATGTGTGCAGGAGTTCAGTCCGAGGGTGGTGAGGCCAATTCTTGGTTATCTTTTTCGAAATTGGCTCAACCACAAGGAGCAGGAAGGACAGGGTGGTCGTGACAGTTAGAATTTCAACAGACATCAGCAGAAATGACCAGGAGTGTCGTGCAGAGGTGTTTGACACAAAATGGCAATGCAAAAACAATGGAGTCATGACACAAAATGGATTCTGACAAGAAGGACACTTTTCATCATATGTGTGACAGAATTTCTTCTAAAACACATTTGGTGCTCTCCCAGATAATAAACAGATCATCAATATATTTGTTCCATAATGTGATATGCTTAGTCCATTTCTTATTTGAATCCATCCATGCACAATTAGCCTCCAACCAACCCATGAAGATACAGGCATAGCTCGGCACAAAGCAGCTGCCCATCGCAGTTCCTACCAGTTGTCGAAACCGCTGGTCCATGAAAATGAAAAAGTTGTTATTGAGACAGAACTCAAAAATTTTTAGTAGCATCACTGTATGGTTAAACTTAGAGATGGGTTTGTCCCTGAAAAAGTATTTACACGCTCCATATCCCAGGGTGTGATCAAAACATTTATATGAAGATGTTACGTCTATTGTGACCAGCAGAACGTTTATATGCCACAGTATACTTTGCACCTTGGTGATGAAGTTGGTGCTGTTCCTGCAATAAGAAAGGAGAGCTAGTACATAGGGTAATAGAAAGAAATCCAAATACATGGAAGTATGTTTCAATAGGCTATCTTGTCCTTGTGTACTTTAGGTAACATGTAGAAGCAAGGAACCACAGGATGTTTGACACTGAGGAATACAAATTCCTCTGTAGACAGTTTTCCACTGTCTCGCCTTCTAGGGAGCAAGGATAGGTATGTCTTAATGCTGTGTCTGTAACTCTGAATGATAGACCTTTCGTAATCCCCACTAACGTCTAGTTGTCAAAATGCCTCCTGATTATATCTGTTGACATCCCACAGGACCACATTTCCTCCCTTGTCAGAGGGCTTGATGATAATATTACGATCTTCTTGTAATGTTTTAAGAGCTTCTCTCTGACTGTTGTTTATGTTGGAGACAAACGTGTTCCTAGTCACAAACATATTTGTTAAAATGTTTATTAAATCAAATTTATTTTCCTAAACATATTTTTATTATTCAATTTATTTAATGTTTAATATTATATATATATATATATATATATATATATATATATATATATATATATATATATATATATATATATATATATATATATATATATATATATATATATATATATATATATATATATATCCAAAAAGGTACTTCATTCATCAGAATAAACGTCACCAACACTCTGGAAATTGCTGTGCACGTAAGATTTAATTTGGCAGGAAAACAATGCGTTGTCAGAGGGCTTGATGATAATATTACGATCTTCTTGTAATGTTTTAAGAGCTTCTCTCTGACTGTTGTTTATGTTGGAGACAAACGTGTTCCTAGTCATATGCCAGATTTTGATAAGACCCCTGATCACCACTTCTTGAAAGGTGTCAATGATGTTGTGTGGAGTGTTGGGATTGCATGTTGATTTAGGTTTGAATGGGGTGGTGATGGTACTATTTAGTTCTAAGTCAAGTCACTCTATAATATGTCTCTCATTTTCCAATTCTGTAACACTCCCTCTCAGATCCACCAATGTGGCAAGGCTCTTTATGTTGCCAAGATTCAAATCATTTACACAATTGTCATCATCCTGAACAGTTGCAGATACAGATTTACTCTCAAAGGTCCCTTCTTGGGAGATTGCAGAAAAACCTTCTTCAATTTTAATTTACGAATAAACAAAAATATATCAATCTCTGTTCTGCAAGATACTCCGCTATCCAACACTTTACCCACTGTTGCACTGACTGTATTGAGAAATTTAGGTTTAAATATTTTCAAATAGTTTAATGTTTGAATGTTTATTATAGAATGTTTTTTTATTATATTTTATGTTATTGTTTTAAAGTTAATATATAGATATATTAATTATTATGTGTGTGTTTAATTTTTTTTATTTAGTTTATTTGTTATATTTGTTAAAATGTTTATTAAATCAAATTTATTTTGCTAAACATATTTTTATTATTTAATTTATTTAATGTTTTATTATATATATATATATATATATATATATATATATATATATATATATATATATCCAAAAAGGTACTTTATTCATCAGAATAAACGTCACCAACACTCTGGAAATTGCTGTGCACGTAAGATTTACTTTGGCAGGAAAACAATGCGTTGTCAGTTGGCTTGATGATAATATTACGATCTTCTTGTAATGTTTTAAGAGCTTCTCTCTGACTGTTGTTTATGTTGGAGACAAACGAGTTCCTAGTCATATGCCAGATTTTGATAAGACCCCTGATCACCACTTCTTGAAAGGTGTCAATGATGTTGTGTGGAGTGTTGGGATTGCATGTTGATTTAGGTTTGAATGGGGTGGTGATGGTACTATTTAGTTCTAAGTCAAGTTACTCCATAATATCTCTCTCATTTTCCAATTTTGTAACACTCCCTCTCAGATCCACCAATGTGGCAAGGCTCTTTATGTTGCCAAGATTCAAATCATTTACACAATTGTCATCATCCTGGACAGTTGCAGATACAGATTTACTCTCGAAGGTCCCTTCTTGGGAGATTGCAGAAAAACCTTCTTCAATTTTAATTTACGAATAAACAAAAATATATCAATCTCTGTTCTGCAAGAGTCAAAGTCTGCCGTGGGACAAAATATTAAACCTAATTCCAAGACAGATTGTTTATCAGGAGTCAAAATTTGGGAGGAAAGGTTAATGACAGTTAAGGCCTTCTCAACCCTCACTTCTGCTTGGATTGCCTCGTCGTTCTCCCAAGTGGCAATGTTTCTGTCTCTGCTGAGTCTTCCTGTAGCTTTAGTCTTCCTCGAGATGTTTGGTTTATCTGTAAAAAAACAGTATTTATCAAGTGCCATAAAAGAGACCACATCGCGTCCTCCAGTGCAGCTCTGAGCCTCTAAATCAGATGAATAGTTTTTGGATCCTGATTTGGATGAAGCCAGTTCCTGCTGCCTGAGTGCTCCGACCTTCTTATACTGGCGGAGTGCATCATCAAATTTCCGTCCAAAAGTCAAAATTCTACCTTGGGCGTAGTCTTGTTTATCTCGTAGAAATTTACAATTTTTATTTTGCTTGATCTTTTCTTCATATCTATTCAATCTCAAATCCATTGCAGCAAAAAAATTCTTTATTTTGTCTTGTTTTTGGTGTTTCTCTAGGATAGGCTTAAGTTTACCTATTTCTTTCATGGCTTGTTTGAGTTCAATACTCCGCTATCCAACACTTTACCCACTGTTGCACTGACTGTATTGAGAAATTTAGGTTTAAATATTTTCAAATAGTTTAATGTTTCAATTTATTATAGAATGTTTTTTTATTATATTTTATGTTATTGTTTTAAAGTTAATATATAGATATATTAATTATTATGTGTGTGTTTAATTTTTTTTATTTAGTTTATTTGTTATATTTGTTAAAATGTTTATTAAATCAAATTTATTTTGCTAAACATATTTTTATTATTTAATGTTTAATATTTTATTTTATATATATATATATATATATATATATATATATATATATATATATATATATATATATATATATATATACAAAAAAGGTACTTCATTCATCAGAATAAACGTCACCAACACTCTGGAAATTGCTGTGCACATAAGATTTAATTTGGCAGGAAAACAACGCGTTGTTTTCCTGCCAAATTAAATCTTACGTGCACAGCAATTTCCAGAGTGTTGGTGACGTTTATTCTGATGAATGAAGTACCTTTTTAGATGTATCGGGTGACCGGGAGCCCTACGCCGACCCACCAGTGAACGTGACTGGTTTTGGACCGGAACTTTGGTGTTGTTATTACCTACTGGCGGTCGCCAGTAGGATTATATAGTTAGGATTTTTTCTCTATGGGATTTTTGAAAATTCTATGTCTAATAACTTTGGCGTTTGTGGACGGAATTGGCTGAAATTTTCAGGAAAATGGAACATTTTGTTTCTGAGCAGCCCCTGACAATTTGGGGGGGGTTTCATCAAGGGGGGGCCGAGAAAAAAGGGGGGTCCCAAAACGCGTTTTTCCCATGTTAACTTCCATAGGGCGGTTGGCCTCACTTTTAGCTCGAACGGCTGAATGGATTTGCACAAAACTTGGCAAAATTGTAGGGACTGTTAGCCCGATGTGCCTTTGCTAGGTCTCAATATATGTGCTCCAGTGGATTTTGAGTAATTTAGGTTCAAAAAAAGATATATATCTGGGCGGAGCCTAACCACACATCTGATCTGATTGGCTGTCAGCACTTCATCCAAAAAGTGTTGGCAGCCATCTTGGGACCAATATACATGATAGCACCTCATTAAAAAGCATTGTAGTTAATAGAGGGTTTTAGGACTTTAGTTACATTATAAATCATTTGTTAATGGTACCATACTCGTTTTAGGAATTGTGGTGGGTTCTAAGGTGATTTTACCATGTGAAAAAACCTTCTGCTGTGATATCATGAATATTGTTTGAAAGAAAACTAATATCTCATGATTTTCCCACAGTGGTTTGGAAGGGGATCTATAAGCTAAACTGAAAGCATATTTTCTGTAAATTCACATTATCTTTCTCAGTCATGTGAAAATGAAGTCTGACATTCTCAGTAAAACATGTACATCCAACAAGGACAGAGACTGTCAGTTGATTCCTTTGTGTTCTACTGCAGCCTCCTAGGGTGTTCTAAAGAACAACTAGAGCGCTAACAGTCCTACTTATTACAAAGGTATGGCACACCTGAAGCCATCTTGATTGGAATAAAGTGGTAACTCTTAAAACATTTAATTTAAAAAGAAACAACATGAGGGGGTATATTTTGCCATAGAAAGTATGATTAGTGCTGCAGAATGAAAAATTAGGGTACATTTTGAGTGACTTCTCAAATCCTTTTCTATTTCATTAAAACATTCTGACATGCAGTCTCCCAAAATGGCCACCAGAGACAAAAGAGCCCAAATGTAGCCCAAATATCACCCAGATGTAGCCCAAGTATAGCCCAATGACAGAATGTCCCAGAGTGTTCTAAAGAACAACTAGAGCGCTAACAGTCCTACTTATTACAAAGGTATGGCACACCTGAAGCCATCTTGATTGGAATAAAGTGGTAACTCTTAAAACATTTAATTTAAAAAGAAACAACATGAGGGGGTATATTTTGCCATAGAAAGTATGATTAGTGCTGCAGAATGAAAAATTAGGGCACATTTTGAGTGACTTCTCAAATCCTTTTCTATTTCATTAAAACATTCTGACATGCAGTCTCCCAAAATGGCCACCAGAGACAAAAGAGCCCAAATGTAGCCCAAATATCACCCAGATGTAGCCCAAGTATAGCCCAATGACAGAATGTCCCAGAGTGTTCTAAAGAACAACTAGAGCGCTAACAGTCCTACTGATTACAAAGGTATAGCACACCTGGAGCCATCGTGATGGGAACAAAGTGGTAACTCTTAAAACATTTAATTTAAAAAGGAACAAAATGAGGGGGTATATTATGCAATAGAAGGTATTATTAGTGCTGCAGAAAGAAAAATTAGGGCACATTTTGAGTGACTTTTCAAATCCTCTTCTATTTCATTAAAAAATTCTGACATGCAGTCTCCCAAAATGGCCACCAGAGACAAAAGAGCCCAAATGTAGCCCAAATATCACCCAGATGTAGCCCAAGTATAGCCCAATGACAGAATGTCCCAGAGTGTTCTAAAGAACATCTAGAGCGCTAACAGTCCTACTTATTACAAAGGTATGGCACACCTGAAGCCATCTTGATTGGAATAAAGTGGTAACTCTTAAAACATTTAATTTAAAAAGGAACAAAATGAGGGGGGATATTTTGCCATATGAATTATGATTAGTGCTGCAGAAAGAAAAATTAGGGCACATTTTGAGTGACTTCTCAAACCCTCTTCAATTTCATTGAAAAATTCTGACATACAGTCTCCCAAGATGGCCACCAGACACAAAAGAGCCTAAATGTAGCCCAAATATCACCCAGATGTACCCCAAGTATAGCCCAATGACAGAATGTCCCAGAGTGTTCTAAAGAACAACTAGAGGGCTAACAGTCTTACTTATGACAAAAGTATGGCACACCAGAAGCCATCTTGATTGGAATGAAGTGGTAAGTCTGAAAACACTCAATTTAAAAAGGAACAACATGAGGGGGTTATTTTGCCATAGAAAGTATGATTAGTGCTTCAGAAAGAAAAATTAGGGATCATTTTGAGTGACTTCTCAAATCCTCTTCTATTTCATTAAAAAAATTCTGACATGCAGACTGAAACATGCACTTTGAATACCAGCAGCAGACGTCCCTGGTGAGCAGTAGCTTTACTACAGTGATCTAATGTGCAACTAGAGTGCTAACATTCAGAATTTATGGCAAATGTGTGACACATCTGAATGCCTTCTTGATGGAACCAAAGTAAACAAGCATTGAAAATGCAATAGATCTCGCCCTCGTTTAAGTTAAAGCCATTCTGTTTGTAATGAGGTGGCTTTTTAGCTTTGCTTTTATTAGTGTTTTTTCAACTTTCATGTAAATAACATGCATCTGTATGCATATAAGTATATGTATGCATGCATTTATGTTTGTATTTATATAGATATACAGATGATATATGTTTATATATGTATGTATATATATATTTTCACTGAAAAAACCATAGGTTATAGACCATATATAGTTAGGAATTAGCATTTACAAAACCTTGAAAATTCACTGAAAAAACCATAGGTTATAGACCATATATAGTTAGGAATTAGCATTTACAAAACCTTGAAAATTCACTGAAAAAACCATAGGTTATAGACCATATATAGTTAGGAATTCGCATTTACAAAACCTTATTTTACTCACACAAAACCATTGAAATTCCATATATAGTTAGTTGCACTAACTATATATCGCGCACCCGCAATCCACTGCTGATGATGTCACATATTACATCATTCATGACATGGTCAGTGACATCACTGATGACATCACTGATGACATCTCAAATGACATCAATGATGACATCACTGATGACAACATCCAGTGACTGTATGTTTCTGTAAAGTTAAAATATGTCTTACATATTGAAGAATGAGTGGATGTATAAGTGTCTGGATGAAGGATTTAGTAGGTGCATGACTGACTGTATGAGTGAGTGATTAAATGTGTCTCACTGAGTGCATGGGTTAGTGACTAAACTGTCTTAATTTGTGCATCATTATGTCTGTTGTTCTGTAAACTGTTGCATGTGTTGATAAGTAGCTATATGAGTAACTATATGGGTTATTGATTGGTTGCCCAAGTATTTGTATGGGAGACTGAGTGTGTGTGTGGGTGGTTGGGAGGTGTATGACTCTGTGCATAGATGTGTGAGCAGTTGATTCACTAGATGTATGGTTTCAAACGTGCATGTGGAAACAGCTGTATGGGCGGTTGACTGTGTGCATGAGTGTATTGGTGAGTGAATGGATATCTCAGTGCTACATGTCAAAGTAAGTACATATGTAAAACACAGTACATGTGAGAGTTGACATATAAAAATAACTGTGCATAAGAGCCAGTGAATGTGTGAGTGGCTGTATGGATCATTGTGAACTTGTATCAGGGATTGTATAAGAGAGTAAATATGTGTTAGTATATGTTTGAATAAGTAAAGTTTGTATAACTGTATAGTTGAGGAAATGGAGGTGTGATTGATTCTTTGCATGACTGACTAGGTGTGTGAGTAACTCCATGGATGAGTGACAGTCTGTGAGTGTCTGTTTACACTGATTGTATCTAAGGTTATATTAGAGTCTGAAGAGGTTCATCTATTATCACATGAATGATATCATCAGTGATGTGATCAGTAATGTCAAATGAGATGTCATCAGTGATGTCATCAGTGATGTCATTTGAGATGTCATCAGTGATGTCATTTGAGATGTCATCAGTGATGTCATCAGTGATGTCACTGACCATGTCATGAATGATGTAATATGTGACATCATCAGCAGTGGATTGCGGGTGCGCGATATATAGTTAGTGCAACTAACTATATATGGAATTTCAATGGTTTTGTGTGAGTAAAATAAAGTTTTGTAAATGCGAATTCCTAACTATATATGGTCTATAACCTATGGTTTTTTCAGTGAATATATATATATATATATATATATATACAAATCGATATTTTTTACAATTATGGGGCATATTATTAAGCCCCTTATCGCCGCGTCATCGGCACTTTTCTGCCGATAATGCAGCGATATTTGCATCGCCCTATTATCAAGGCAGCGTTAAGTCAATTAACGTGGCTTAAAGCCACGTTAATTGACTTAACACTCCCTTGGTAATAGGGACCCTATCACGATAAACTCATCGTAAAAGGGGGCGTGCAGTGGGTGTTGTGGTGGGCATTCCACTGCAACACTCATTGACTTCGACGCTGCCACCTATTATCAAGAGAGGCGATAATAGGTGGCAGCGCCGAATTTAAGAACAGGAAAGACCTGTTCTTAAGGTGACGAAACAAGGAGAAATGCTTCATTTCTCCTCGTTTTTGCTTTTTCCTTTTGCCTTGTGCAGCACACGTGGAAAAAGCAAAATGCCAAGGTTTGTTTATGTACAGGAAGGTGTCCCTTCCTGTACATAAACAAACCTCTTTTTAAAAATGCCAATTTGTAACTTAAATGTGTGCTGCATGAAACAACACACATGTACGTTACAAAATGGCATTTAAGCTTTGTTTATGTGCAGGAAGGAAAACCTTCCTGTACATAAACAAACCTTTCCTGCCTGCGCTGGCGTTAAGTTGTAAAACTTATCGCCATTGCAGGGGGAAACGCTAGGCTGCACCATATCCTTGGTAATATGGTGCAGCCTAGCGTTTCCGAAGTGGCGAAGAGAGGCGTTAGGCCAAGGCGGCCAACACCTCCCTTCAACACTTTGTTGGTAATATGCCCCTATATTTTTTACATCAATATTTTCTTCCGATATTTTTGTAGTTACCTTTAAGTATATGGAGTCGATGTTTTTGTATTCAATATTTTTTCATCAATACTTTTTACATCCATATTTTTTTCTTTCAAAATTCTTTATTGATTTTATATAGAACATACAAAGAGACAGTAACAGGGTAATCATAACTATCTTGAGTTGTTAAAAGGCAAGGTTATACATTTATAATGAACCTTGAGGGAAAAGCATTTCTGGTTGGTCAATAAGATCACCCCCTGTATACTGTGGAGAAGAGAGATTAGAGATTAGAGAAAAGAGACAGTGCAGTTGTGCAGGTGTTGGGGGGGGCGCCAGGCGTCACAGGTCATGTGACACTGGCCAATAAAGGGGCGGAGCGCACGTGCTCTGGGCCCATTACCTATCCCCCCCCAAAAAAAAAAAAGGAAAAAAGAAAAAAAAAAGAGAAAAGAGACAGTGGACAGAAGCAGAAAAGAGGAGCAGAAAAGAGAGTGCAGCGAAGGCGAAGTTGTGTTAGTGAACTATTTTTTAGGACTACTCCTTGATCCTTGACACCTTGTTATGCATTGGCTTTGTTTACAGGCTGTCACCCAATATATTTTATTATGTTGTTTAAACATGTCTTTGGTGGTAAATAAGAGATTGTTTGGAGTAAACATTTTTTTATATGTAAGCAGAATAGTGGAGGTGGTAATGTGTGATGAGAATATCTGTACATAGTTACGGTGTTGGCTTTTGGTGCAGTGGTGATGTGTTAAGTTCTTTTGTGTTCTTTTGTGCTAGTGTATCTCATTATGGTATTATTTTATTGAACTGTGGTCGCTTTGTTGCATTCTCTTTTGACAGTTTCGTTTTGCTGTACCCTGTTACGTTTTTGTTATGTGCTTTGTGTTAGGTTATTGTATAACTGTGTTAGTGATATTGTCGAAGGCTGCTACATTTCAAGCCAAAAGTAGCACACTGCTATAGAGTTCTGGAAATAAACATCTCTTCTTTGCATTCACTGTTGAACCTGAGGTGGAGGGCAATACGGTAGGAATTTCATTGACTGTATATTAATCTGGCCATTTGAATTTAGTAGGCAGAACGGCTAGTGAGATCGTTGCGCTTACCAAATCCTCGGATTGGCTTTTTGCAAACTGAACTGACACTTCGTATAACGGTAGTTACGCTACTATGCTTCTAATATGTCAGATGTATACTAGGACCTTAAAGAAAAAAGAACTGCTAGGTTGTGGCTTGCAGCCCACTGCTATCTCGTAAAATGCTCCTGCTAGATATATTTCGCTCTGTGTGGTCTCATGAGCAGATAGTGAGAGAACAGCGAGGGCGCTTCAGCTGGGTGCTGTTGAACCGCGTAGAGAATGGAAGCTCCACCGTGAGTGTGGTGGGCGCTTGTCGTCAGCACCAGTGAGTGCTCTGAGCAGTCAGTCACACTCATCACCAGGGATTTGCGCTGCCTCCCTGAGAAGGGGCGCCGACCGTTTAGGATGCGAGTAAATACTCATGTGCCACTTCTTTACCTGCTGCCGCATACACTCTTCCATGCCAACGACTCGTTTTCTTTTTCTCCTCAAGGAGTTAAATATATCAAAATAATTTGTTGGGAAGCAGACACCACTGCTTTATTATGGACTGGACTGCTACTAATGTAATGTCACTGATCAAAGTACACGATAACCTCGAGCGTTTCTGGTGATTTGGGAAGATTCACTCAATGGGGATTAGTGCCCAGTCACAGGTCCAGACTTGGTTTCCTTCAGGAGCAAATAGGCCTTCTTGGATGTAGACAGATGTGCCTGTGTCGTGTACAGCACAGTGTCCGCATGCTTGTCGCTCAATGAGTTCGCCCTGATCCTCGTCAATAGCACTGCGGACAAGTTAGCTGGGTAGAGGTGCAGCCCGCTCGCTCTGCATCATTCATCCTGTATCTTGTCCTAGTTTCCCCACCCACGCCCCTGCCGCGAACACTCGAGCACACCTGTTGAAAGATTTCCACCTGGGGTGTTTGTGCAGCTTCCTGCTCTGTACGAGAAACCGACAGTAAGAGGAATGATATGATTATGAGACACGCCCACTTACCCACCCACTGCCCCTCATAGAACAGACTCCTTTGTGTGGAGGAGTGAAGTGTTGTGAAGCTGTCTCCATGGAAAACTAGTGACGTTCCCCTAGGGCCTGTTGACTTTGGAAATGTTTCGCTGCTTTGCCTGAATTGTTAATGGTTCCGATGAAGACTGATGTTGAATCTCATGATGAGGCTTCAATCACATCTGAAGAAGCAGCTGGAAAAAAACTCTTACTTATCATTAAATATTCCAGGAAGACACGTCTTTGGCACGATCTGTAAGATAGGAAAAGCATATCCGCATGGCGTATCTCATGCAGAAATCTGCTTCTCAGAGGAGCAGAATGGAAACACATTTTCTGGTTTTATTCCACTACATTAAAGCATTTATTAAAATCCATCCATCCGCTTATTCAAGTGAACATCCATATTAAGAATCACAAACAAATACACCAATAAGATCACCACATAACAAGCTATAATCATGAGTACTTGAAAAGGAAAGAGAGAAAATGCAGGCGCTCACAAACTTTGAGTACAGGGGGTTTGCTACCAATGGTTCAGCAGCTGCAGTCTCACCAGGGCCCAGAAACCACAGGGGCATACTGAACCCTTAGCATTGTTGTATTTCAGTACTCAGGCTGCAAATGGGGGGCCATTTTCCTTCTTTGCCATAGGGCTCTAGGCACACTTAATACGCCACTAGTTGAATACCTGCTTTCTTCACTCCATATCAAATGTAGTAGACATCATCAAAGTCGCTGCTACAGGAGCAGGGTGGCAGAATAAACTCAGAAATGCTGCAAGACTAGAGAGAATGTTCAAAGGCAAATCTGCTGTTAACAACCGCAGACTCCCCCGCTGTGAACTTGGAGCAGTACAAACTGTTGAACTGATCTACAAATTGACTAGTCAATCAATGGCTATGCCTGTACTTCGTATTAGGAAGGGTATTGTTGGTGAGATAGTCCAACTTTCTGCTGTAGAAGGCTCTCTGTTTTATGTCACATTAAAGAAATCTGGTATATTGCATGGAGTATCTTAAGGTACTATTAGAAGAATTACTCTTACTAATACCCCACAGATGATCATACATAGGTCAGATTAGAGCATGGTGGTATGTATCCACCCAAGATTGACTCCATCTATCTTGTACTTTTCGACCACACTCCATGTTAAATCGTACCTTTAACTTCATTATCGCATGACTGTAACATTCCACTGACCCACCAACTTGATAACTAGGGGCATTTAATAAAGAGTTGTGTTGCCCTTACACTACGCAATGAGACACAAGAACAGTGCAACACTTAAGCTCGCTTTATCAAGGCACGCAAGGCCACCTTGCATGGCCCTGAGTTTCTTTATATATCTAAAGTAACGCAACGCAGTGCAAATCACTGCAGTGTGTTTCTCTGCCCGTGGAGGCGTTCCATGGGTGGATCTAAGGTGTTTCCACATATCCACCCATGGATTTTGGCACATGCCCATATTTACAAACACTAGTAAACCTAATGGGTTTCAGTAAAACAGGAGGAAACCTAAGGAGTCAAATGTAAAACGTTGGCAGCTGTCTCCTCATCCACCAATTACAACTAATTTGGCAACTGTAAAACCTTAGTCGCTTTCTCCTCATCCACCATCATCTGGTTTCAGGGTATTGGACCTTGGAAGCAGTATATGCACACTAGCATGTCCACCATGGACAGATACAACCTACTGTGGGAAGGCCACTAAATTGTGTAGCATGCACCTGGGCTCAAATGTACAGCACAATTCACCCATTATCAGTAAGCAATACATAGTGAGCTTCCATACATGATGATGACAATGGAATATACAGTTTGTGGTTTCAAACAGCCAATAGCACATTTTCTCATCATGACACAGGTTAAAAGACGTGTGCCCATGCAATAGTAATCTGTAGCTACTAGGTCCTGTCACCTTATAGCCTTGGTGATGAGCCAGTAGCCAGTCTTACCTAGAATAGGTACAATTTGGAAGTACCCACCCTACAGAGACCAGCCATAGAAGTATAGGTACAGAGCACTTCCTGAGGGAAGGCATTTTTGTACAGTTTCCCACAGGGGGAACACGGCTATAATCAGAATAACCGACAGGGTAGGATGGCATAACATTTCCAAGTTATGCAGAGGACTACCTTCCAGTAATTTAGTTAAGCATTTTTGATCCTGGTCATGCAATCAAATAACCACACTCCTTTTCGCCCCAACCTCTTGTGACAATTATTGTGAGAAAGTTTAGAATGTTTCTGTAAGTTTTCTCAAAACATTCTTTGTTAATGCCACATTTACCACAACACCAGCATAGGCATGAAAAACTATTATCATTGTTCCACTAGGGGACATAGAAAATGGTCAGTTGAAAGACTGCATTTATCTTATTTACATGCTAAAAATTTGATGTATTGTGACTCGGCCACAGCACACCTACATGACTATATTTGTTTACTCCTTGAAATGAGTACTACCTGTGTGAAGTCAGTTGTACATTATTTGATAAAAAAATCTATAAAGTATTTAAAGAGAGGTTAATCAATACCCATGAGTCAATGTCTACAAAAATCAATGTACATAGGCTACCTTTTAAGAATCACATTTGGAAATTTGATAATGCAGGATATATCATTAAGCCACTAACCCTGTCACTTCTTAAAGGAAATAGACTTCAATGATGATGCCATTACCAATCACGCAGTCCCTTAGTCATATTTAATACTTACATTCCACTAATAGCTACAAAGGTATAATCAAAAAATCAGCTGGGAGTACAGAAATTTAAATAGAGCAGTGGTCATTTTTAATTACAGTTTTGTCACCACAAACTTGGTTATTATCAAACAATAATTGATCAAAGAAAGAACAAAAAATGTTAAGTATGTTCTTGGTATGTTCTTTAAGATTCCAACAGCCGACGCGTTTCGTCCCGGATATAGGACGTCATCAGGGCTGTGAACATAAACATAAAATACATATGTATAAGTAACATTCTCCTATACATAGGACTGACAGTAAACAAAGATGTTTGTACATTTGTAAATTACAAAATTCAACCATCTGGTGCCAATGTGGTAACAGTATTAACTATTACTGATTTTTTCTCTCTCGCAAACCTATGGGTTGGGCGGCAAGTGTTGGATAATACATTGTTAATAACCTGCTTTAATTACAAGTATAGGACAAATCGGGATGGTATAGGCAACCAGTTCCAAATTCAATTGATATGGCCCATGTGAAGCCATAAGTCAATTAGTTGTTAAATTATGGGCTCACCTTAAACTATTGTTAACGTAATATTTCCAGTCTCTGCGTACTTCAACGTTTCGAGTATCAATTGCTCCCAATTGTTGAACCTTTTGTTTTCATTGATCTGAAAGGGTGTAATACCATGACTTAATATTATCACAGGGCATGTGACCCATTTCTCGCTCAAAATATCTACAGCCTACATATTTTCATATCTATATCTAGTATTCCCAAACGATTCTAATTTTAACAGGTTTCATCCAGGGCACGAAGAAATGAAGGTTTACCTGTAAAACACTATGCTTGTTTTACTCTGCTTCGTATCAACCTCTTAATTTAACTGTGCTAATCTTCTGACGATTTTCTCCAATACTTTACCTATTATGATATAAAGAGTGCAAAATATAAGCCTCTAATTTTGTTCCATTGTATTCTAACTAATAACTAAATTATTTATCTACAATCCCTGGATGTCATAACTCACCCCAAATCTCTTATCTTGAAAGAATGCCTGTTGTAAAAACTTGTATTGTTCGTGCCATATTCACCATCTAAAGAGATTAAAACAAAAGACACGTACAACACCCTATTAGTTATCCAACATCCTAATCTATTTTAATTAAAAGACCCTTCCCATGTCTCAATAACTCACCGATGATAAATGGGAGCCTTGCTTCTCCACGACCGCCGGGTACGATAAATCCCGATAGCGGTTTCCCAAAAAAAGTTTGTGAAATTTAAAGAGCCCTTTGTCCAATCATCGCCCGCAAACAGAATCCCGGGCAAAATTCAATACGATGCACCTGTGTGTTTATTTTAAACTGTTTCCTCTTTGGTCCGACATCCCAATTATATCCGGTTTCCGTGTATTATAGCATCCGCTTCCGTTCAGAGCTTGCAATGTGGTTTCCATTGCGGTCCGACTATTGAAAAATATCCGGTCACGTGATCCTTTATTTACTTTTTGTTCTGCTAAATGTACATTGTAACAACTGTTAGTGCAAATCAATTGAACATTTGGTTATTCTTATGTCACAATTCGAACAATGATCAACTTCCATCCATTTCAACATTGATCCTTGAAAACATTTACAGAATTTATAACGATCTATGCAGAAACATAATCTTATAATCAGTGTTACATGATGTTTTAGGAACCTCATATCAAAATGATATTTTTCAGTTAACCACATTGATATTACACTTCAAAAACTAGAACGGGATAACATTAGGACTTGGGACTCGTTTTCCCTTGTACTCATTTCCAGAAAATATTCAGAAAATACGTTATTCGGTATCGTGGAAGTTAAAAATGTTTTTTATAGCCCATCAATGAAGGGCTCATGCTTACCAATAGCCAATAATGGCGGCTTGATCTGACTTAATAGCTCGAATGTTACTAAATAATTTTAGTTCAAAGGAAATCATAACTCTTAGTAACGAGGGGCTTACATGAGTAAATAGTCGATAAGGAGAGTTGTTTTGGAAACTATACAAGTTACGATGATAAAGCCTCTCAACGAGGGGCTTACATATATAAAGGTACCTAACAGAAACAGTGACTGACATTCGGATGGGTGCATAGATTCAATTTTTTTAAGATATATAGTTGTTCTACCTTCTCTCACAAGATGAGAAAGAAGTCTCTCCTTCTACTGCATTGGCAAATTGTCTAAGTGGATTTATGCAATTGTTTCTATTTTTAAAAGATCACCCTATATATTAGATGCCACTATGTCATCGGGCAACAACTTTTGCAATTCTGGCCTTTGCTTTTACAAATCATTGTTTTCAGGTGTTTTAGTCTGTTTTGTTTATTTCGCCGGAACCAGATTTACTAGTTTAAGAATGCACTGATGTTTTGCATCCAAACTCAGGGCAGAAAATAGGTGTTATGATAACAAAGAGCTTTTTCATAGATGACCCTGGTACATTCCTCTGACTTTGTGAGTAAGAGTGAGTCCATAGATGTGGAAGAGTAAACAGCATCACCCAGTCTTGCAAATGATCTAATCATCTTTTTCATTAACCACCTCTTCAGGTCAACCTAAAACCGCAGGAGCATTCGTGGAGTATGTGACACCTCCATAATGGTCCTCCAAAGTAGCAGTCCCTTGGGCCTTGGTGTAATGAAGTGGTGTTCTGTGTTATATTTTCCAAATTATCTTGAGTACAGTCAAACATCCTTTTTATGGCTATTGGGACCTTTAAAACTCATACTTTTTGTTGGCTATTTGGACCTTTAGAGCTAAGAGTTAGCGCTGCTTGGTGTAAATTGAACTTTCAGCACTAACTTGAATAAGAAGATGGGTGCCACTCGTGTTCTCTCCTTGCTTGCAGTTCTACCCAGTGGTAAGTCCATACTGAAATCTGCACTCAACATAATGATGCATAATTTCTGCTGTTTAGGTAGCAGCTAGGTAAATAGTGAAAGTCCTCTGCTATTTGCCCGGCTACAGGACAAAGTTTGCATACAGTCTGCTACGTAGCAAGCTGCAAGGCGAATATTGATGTCGCTTTGGTATTTGTGTGACTGGTGGCCGAACTTCAGAGAATCACTACTATATATCCAGCCGTTGGGTAATTAGTGAAATTCCTCTACTATTTACATGGCCACCAGACAAACAATGGAGAATCTCTACTATTTTGCTAACTGCCCAGTAAATAGTAAAGTTTCTAATTTTTTTGCAAGGATGCCGGCCAGGTAATAAATAGTCTCCACTATTTACCCCAGCTGCTAGGTAAATTGTGAAGTTTCTATCAATTTTTATGTCTGCTGGTACAAACGGTAAAGAATCTCTACTCTTTAGCCAGTGGCCATTTAACACCTTGGCTGCTAGTGGTTTTCTATAACAACAAACAATAACTGTGGGTCTGCATAAAACTAAGGACTCTGTATATAAAGAAGTGTCAACCAAGTTGTAAAGTACAAAAGGGACTAATCACACTGTGATATATGTACCCATCAGTTACGCACTCTGAAACGCCCTGTTGTCATCATTTGGGCAATTTCACAAAGTGGTATGTCCACATTGCACATACCACTAGTCAACACACAGTGGTAACCGGAAGCAGTGCTCAAAACAATATGTGTGAGTGAAAGTGTAAAGATAGAAATGGATAGTGGAAACACAATTAATTTTAATGAAAAAGTAACCACTTCCAAGATTAAAAACCAAATAGGTGCAAAGTAACTGTAGTTTATAACAAATATCTACTGCATGTTATTAAGGGTTGACATGTTTCTGCAGTGGATAGACCCGAACGGGGTCTTCTGCTTCTTCAGGACCAAAAATCTACTTTGCAACTGCTTCTAAAGTGAGTGAGTGCAAAAGGGAAAGTAAATTGAATATCACCTGAGTAAGTCCTCTCACTGTTCTGTTAGAGTGATGCACAGGTGTTGGAGACACATATAAAAGAAAACAGAGATGATAGGATAACATATTATTCTTACAGTTATCTCTCCTTAGTTACAAAATAAAGTCTAGTGACTTATAAGTTTGTGCTATATACAAAGCATATTACCCAACCATTTTTTAATTGGATACTCCTCTCACTCACCTGAAGAATGAGGGACCAGCGCCACTCCTCACCTGGCTACAGCTCAGGAATTGGGGGCACTGCTCTAATTTGAAATCATAAAAACAAAAATGAGAAAACCCCACTAACCAGCTGCTGTTCCTAATCTGAACAAGATCATCACTAAGTATGCAAAATTGTGATGATATCAATGTATATAACAATCAAAGCCCTATGTTGTGCTACAATGTCATATCTCACTCGACATCCACACACAGCTTTTGTATGATATTTCCCAGTTGTAAGCCCTTGATCTCCTTTAGTTGGTAAGAAGGGGGGTTTTATGTACTCTGTCCACCCCAATCATTTGTGGGCACATGAGTACGGAGGCTGTTGCTATAAAGCCTCACTAAGATATTTAAATTTTTAAATTTGTATGCCCTTGATCCTCTGTATCTAGTAAGAGAAGATTAGTGTTCTATCTGTCTGGCTTAAAGCGTCCGTACGAGTCAGGAGGCTTAGTGAAGGTGCTCACTGCGGGAGTGCCAAGCAGCCGATCAGCGTCCCGCCCCTTGCTAAGCAAATCCCCAGAGTCCCAAGTGGCCGGTATTTGTGTGACTGGTGGCCGAACTTCAGAGAATCACTACTATATATCCAGCAGTTGGGTAATTAGTGGAATTCCTCTACTATTTACATGGTCACCAGACAAACAATGGAGAATCTCTACTATTTTGCTAACTTCCCAGTAAATAGTAAAGTTTCTAATTTTTTTGCAAGGATGCCGGCCAGATAATAAATAGTCTCCACTATTTACCCCAGCTGCTAGGTAAATTGTGAATTTTTATGTCTGCTGGTACAAACGGTGAAGAATCTCTACTCTTTAGCCAGTGGCCATTTAACACCTTGGCTGCTAGTGGTTTTCCCCTCCTGTGCTGCTCCGACTAGAATCCCATTGTTCATGATAAGGTCAGCTCGTCATAAGCACAGCTCCACTGTACCTCATGATGAGCTGAGCTCGTCATGAGCAGCGAAGGGGTTAAATAATAAGGCTTCTGTGTTATTTGCAAGGCTGCCTCATAAATGGCTGACAGCAAGGTATATAGCAGAGAAAACGTCCATTGAACCAGTAGGCAATTAAATAGTCTCCACCTGTTGTTGTCAAAAGGAGAGAAACTGTGGAGTGAAGGGATCTTTATGAAGATAACTGTACCAGCAGTCTATATCCTGTCTCTTTATCATTTCAACTTGTGGATGGCATAAAAAAAAGAGAAGGAGGAGAAAGCAGTGCAGATATATTAAGGCTAGGCAAATAGGTTCAGCCAAACGTGCTAACCAAATAGAGATTTGCATTTTGCGAAAGCCTCTAGAATGTAATGACTTCAGAATTTAAGGTAGTAGATAACATATGTTGTCTGCTTATTTCTCGGACCTTCATTTGCCTGAAAAATATCATTAAAGCTTAATTGATGAGTCTTTCTTTGCAGAGGATAGCAGTGGGAGATGTATTTATTTATTCATTCTTATTGTTATAAGTTAATTAAAACCGTCACAACATTTTACAATTAATACAAAATAAGTGTGTTTGCTTTAAGATACATCGCCTTTGTGAATGATCCCAGGACATTTTTGTTATGGTTAATATAGATTAATAATATTTAAAACTCAATTCCTTTTTTAAAAAATGATCAGTTTTCCAAAGTGCACTAATTGATATTACAAGAATACAGGATAATATATTGGCCTTCTTTGAAGCATATTATTGTAACAATTCCCTCGATTCTTAACCATTACTAATCTTCTTGATTATTGTAAAGTGCCATGTGCATCAGTATAAAATTAACTGCTAGTTTATAAAAGTATCCACAGCTCCAACAGAGTCCCACAGTTGTGTCAATGTCATATCAATGTCTTTTTCTCACAATCTAGGCGAAGTTCCTGAAACTGATGTAAGCTGCTTGGAATTCTGTTTAATTGCTTTATCATGTAATTGTAAAAACTTTAGAAGTTTGGAATTTAGCTGGGTTTCTGTGGAGTCAAGGCTTCTCATGATAGCTGCTCGGCATGTACGAATACCCCTCTTGTTAAATAAGTGTTTTAAAAGTATACGGTATGCATTATTTAGTATGGGACATATGCAGACCAAATGCAAGAAATCCTCTTTAAGGGCACCACATAACCTGCCCATGTTTGGGCCTTTCTAACTCCATGGCAGTTTATCTGCTAAGGATGGCAGTTCTCCTAAGCATATAGCCAATATTTTTTTCTCGAGATAAGCTGGATAAGTTAGATGTAAATATGTTACTGGTTGCAATGTGCAATTTGTTTGAGTTGTCATCCAAGCATGGGATCGCAGCGAGAATATATTGTTATCTTCTACTAATGAATTCATTTTTACTGCTTTATTCATCACATGACAAAAAGTAGAATGTTTCAGATTCAGGTCCCATAAAGCACCCATATTAGATATTTGTAATGATGATAGCAAATATTTGTTGTAGCTTGAGTTCTCATTGTTATTCAGAGATTCTCATAAAGCGCTGATTAAAGGGCTGGACTGATTATTTCATATTTTATTAAAGGATTTGATGAAATTATATCTTCTTGCTATATTATGCTGAGTCAATCCAAATTCCAAACGACTAGAGCAGGAGAAGCATTACAAGGGAGCATAAAGACCTGTTTGTATGTTTTGATTTGTAGCCTATCCAACATTTTGGAATCCTTACCATGCATCACCTTATTTGCATACGTTCGAGATGGAAGCAATTTTGCTTTGATAATAGCAAGCAGTGGTTGATAGGAAGGACCAGTAAGTTTTATTGCAAGTACACAGAATGCATGTATTAGAGTATTATTTTTTTCTATCCATGTACTGCTGGTGTATCTGAAAATGACATTTTTTATCATAATTGAAGTCCAAGTATTTTTAAGTGCTGTTTTCTTCTATGGTTGCATTACCCAACTTGATTTTTATTAAGGCATTGGAATTTTTTCCTATGGACATGATTTTAGTCTTAGCAATATTACTTTCCAATTTGTTAAGTTTTGTATATACTGCAGTTTCTTTAATTAATCTTTGTAGTCCCACTTCTGTGTGACTCAGCAGCACAATATCATCGGCCTATGACAAATGGGATATCATTAGTGGGCATAATCTTGGAGCATGCAAATTTGCTTGGTTCAGGTGGATAGATAAATCAGCAGTAAAGAGGTTAAATAAATATGGTGCTAGCACTCACCCTTTCTTAAGGCCCTTTGTAGTTGGTATTTTGCTTGATATTCTCTTACCATCTCCCACCCTAATTTGAATCCATGTATCTGCACATAGCATTTCAATTGCTCTTAAGATGTTTTCTTGAATGCCCCATCGTCCTAGTTTTTCCCATAGGAGTGGTCAATCCACCTGATCGAAAGGTGCTTTCAGATCAATAAAGCAGAGTTGTAGTTTTTTCTTTAGGCGTTTACATTTTTGCGCAAATATTGCAACTGTTGTTACTTTAATTGCGGTACCAAACCCTTTCTGAAGTCCTGTTTGTTGAGGTGGAATAACATTCTTGGCTTTTGACCACTCTATTAAATCTTCCAATATTAGTGATGCGTAATATTTTTCTTCTGAATCAATAAGAGCTATTAGTCTGTAATTTGCTGGCTTTGTTTTATCATCCCCTCTTAAAAATTGGGTTTGTTATTGATCCTCTCCAACTGTCTGGGACCATGTCTGTGTTTTCCACTTCTTTAAACAATGCCATTATTGGGTTAGCCCAATATTTTGGATCCAATGTATATATTTCCTGTGGAATGCCATTTGAACCTGGGGCACTGTCACTTCTGCCAGCTTTGATCACGTTTTTAACTCTTGAGAGCGTACAAGATGTATTATCTAAAGCTGTTCCATACTCAAAACAAGGCAATGTTTCGATACTGGTTGTTATCTGTGTCTTTGTGCTTTGTTGATTTTATTTAATAGTAGTTGCTCTTCGTTGGAGAAGAACTTTGTCAGATAAACTATCCAATCTTGTTTCGTAACATTTGATGATAGTGTTACATCACTTACCTTGGTTAGTCCATTTGTTGTTTTCCACAAAGTTTTCATATTTAATTGTTTGCAATTGTGGAGCAGCTTTGTCCAGACCTCTTCAGTCCTTTTTTCCCGCCAGACATGTTTCTTAAATTCCTTCTTCAATTCTTTCAGTTTTTTCCAATGCAGCTGCTTGAGTGCCCAGTTTTTTTTAACGTTCCCCATTTCTCTTCTCAATTCTTTTTTTTAATTCTTTAGCTTTCTGAGATGATGGATGAATGTAACTTTTAGTCCTTCTCAATGTTAAATTTGGTTTTTGGTTTGTCATTTCTATCAAAAATTTGGTCCAGGCGTTTAATGCCATAGGAGGAAACGCTATGCTAGACTCCATGATAGTTTTAGCTTTTTTTGTGCGATTAGGAAGTAGATGAGATGACCAATTCAATCGTTTTGGGGTAAATTCTTCACTCCCCTCGTCAATTGTTGGTGCAAGCTGATATCTGTCCGGATTTATATTTATAGCTATTTGCTAGATGGAATGGTTGCTGTCTGTAGTACACTTAATTTTGAATGTGCTTAGTTGCTGTATTAATGGTAAGGAAAGAATAGTGTAATTAATTTATAGACCCGGACGTCAGTCCGTATTCTGTTAAATTTGGAGGATTATCATCCTGTGTTCTCCCATTGATTACTTTCAAACCGAAATATTCTACAGTGGTGACCAGTTCTTTGCCCACATTGTTAGCTTTCCTCCAAGGATGGGTCGTTTGATGATTTACCAACCAGATTTAATTTTCTGCTGCTAACTACTCATCATCACCTGGTGTGTGAATAAGATGGGTATTAAAGTCACCTGTAATCAATATTGCCCAATTCAGGGTGTTGTACCTTACTTCAACTATTTCATGTATTCATTTTTTGAATGTTGCCGATTTATCTTGGGCATTCGGATGAATATAGATGTTAAAGAGGTTTATTGAAGTTATCCAATGATCACTGCCAAAATTAAGTTTAATTATCTGTATGTCTGTGGAGGTCACCAACAACTGTTCTGATTCCACCTTAAGGTTCTTTGATATATAGACCGATAATCCGCCTTTCGGCCTTCCAAAACAACTCATTTTTACAGCATTCCCCTGGTGTAATGTAAAACCAGGCAGTTGAAATGGACCTAACAGCCAGGTCTCCTGCAGCGCTGTGAAATCACAAGCAGCCCAAGTTTCTGTTCGGGTACTATCCATGAGTTTAATTGTTGCACGTACAATATGCCAAGAATAAATATTTAGCTTAGCTGCTTGCAGGGCACATGTTGTTTCGATAATTGGTCATTGGATATTTTTGTTTTTTATGTTAGCGCTGACCAGTGCCTTGGATTTTGTCTTCTTTCCATTGGTGTAGCTACATCTGTGTCCGTTGGACCACAGCCTCTCTGCAAAATCGAGTATACAGGAGTGCGAGCACTATGCCTGTAATCCCGTTGAGCCAATGGTGCTGGGTAGCGCTGCAGAGTATGTTTCATAATTGATATGCCCCATTATTCGAATTGCTCTTTGGCACTAAGAATTTGATTATCTATTTTCTCCACCTTCCATGATGTTACAGTTTTCTCAGACTGATCGTTATGTGTGTTCGGCAAAACCTTCATCAATAATAAATCTGTTGTTTTGATAAAATGAAATGGTTGTACCTAAGCTACCATCCTCCAAATGTTTCCTCTATTTAAAATATCTTGCTTGCCTCTTGAATTGTAGTGGGGTATTAATGTGGTATTAATGTGATTTGCCACCGGTCACTGCTATCCTTTGCTGTAGAAGATTAAATGTGTTCAGACAGTCTTTCATTTAGATAGTCCTGCATTTCCCTTTTATGTTTTGTTAGACCTACATAATTTGCACTATCATTTCTTATATCTTTATCGTCGGAGGGGGCCGGAGCAGTTTTCTTTCACAGTTTTGCCCATTCACTGTATTACTTTCTAATAGGGGGCATGTAATCACGATAGTTCTGTCCGCCCTAGACATTATTATATGTTCTTGTATTTTTATTTTATTATGGTTTGTGGAAATCATTAGAACAACAGAAGCCTATGGTGGGTAGGACCCCTTCCAAATGGTTCAGTTCCGAATAATTGCTAGATGGTACCTTTAGGTTTTCGAGTCGACTAAGTCGATCTTGGTCTTTTGTATTTTTTAATGATCTGTCATTTTCGACATCTTGATCATCAGATATCGATGTCTCCATTTGTGAGTTGTCTGTCACATCCCGTATGAACAATTCTTTTTTTGCATCTACTTTTTGGGGAGATACAACTTGTTTGGATAGAATTTGTTTATTTTTGTTCTTCTGGCTTGACTTCTACTTTTTTGTTGTGTCATCACTAACTTTATTTTCTGCCTTGTTGGGTGGTGCCCACAATGATCCATCCAATAATTTTGGGACTTTAAGTTTTAATTTTTTTTAATTCTGAAAGAAGTATCTTTTTTTGGGTGGCATCGAACACTGAATAAAGTTTCATCCTATTATATGGAACTATTAGTGTTCGTTCTTCCCTTTCTAGCACTTTTTTGTCTGTTTGTTAATACTTGTGTGAATCTCTGTATCTATAGGCAAAGGTTCTGAGCAATTTGATGATCGTGGCTTCATGCAGCCACGATCACTGGAACCATTAGCCACGGACTGAAGTTTCCCTTTAGGTGAGCATGCCTCGGGCTGCGGGCTTTTTTAATTACAGCCGGTTGTCATCATGTTCTGAGCTTATGCCCGCGTTCTTTCCATCCTTAGCCTTAAATGCCTCGAAACAATTCACCAGTGAATATCTGCCACTGTACTTGCCCTCGAGGCGAGTCTCCGCTTTTAACTTAGCACAATTCTTACATCTGGTCTTCATACCGGCAGCATGTTTCCTTTGAGTACTTCCATTGAATGTCTCTATTAGGGCATGCCCCAACTCTCTCACCACGACTATTGGAATGGTTATTTTCACGACTTACCTATCTCTTCTTATTCTCTAGAGCACTGAAGATAGATTGGCTTGGTAATTGGTGTCGAATTAAAGTTTTGCCCTTGGAGTAACGCATTGTCATTGCTATAAATTGTTCCATAAATTGCTCCATTTAGTTCACGGGCTTCAACCACTGAATGCGACTGTCGATGGTTACTATTATGCTCCGAGCACGGCCACAAATGTTTTTACTCCTCTTCTGCCTACTTGCGAAATGTGACATCGTTTTACCAACCTTTTTTCTTTTTCTTTTTTTCTTTTTTCCTTTTATGATCACTCATGGCAGTTATTGTTTCAGAATCATTCACCCACTCACGTGTTGCTTGTGCTGAGTATTTGGAGGTCTCATGTGTCATTTTCTGTTCTAATGCCTGACATCTTACTTCCTACCTCCCTCCCGGTTCTTCTAATTCACAGGTATTCCTATTTTCTGGCGTAATTCTCTCCGTCCTGATGATGATCTATGTACCACGGTAAAGATCGAAACGTTGTCGACTCCTTTAGACAGAATGCATGTTAAACACATTCGTTAAAAATTGTGCATTTGTGTCTTTGTCCTTACAAAGCTTGCCCTCATGATTCACTTATTGGCGATAAGCTCCTCTTTTTGCCCGAAAATTTTTTGTTTAAGTGTTATTTTCTTTCTGTTTTGAACCTTGAAGGATACAGGATTGTGTCCCACTCTAATATGCTCTGTCTTGAATTTTAGAACTTATTGTTTATATTCATTAAATCATACCATGTCCGGCTGGACATGTTCCAACTAATATAGCACTGATTCTGGTCTATATTTATTGTGCGCGAGTATAATTCATTGAAGGACCCACTGTTCTCAATAATTAAATAATTTGAAACTGCAGCATCTCCACATCCAAGGGGGTATGCAGGTGTGGAAAATAGATACCAAAACGATCCCTTTCTTTAAATGGAACACAGTTATGACATTTGGAAAAACAGTGTAAAAAGATCTAAGAACCACAGTGTAAATTTCATAATATAAATATGGTCTGCCTTTACTAATATACTTTATTCACGTTATAGCAAGTAGCCAGAATGGAAGACTTGAGATGGAGGAGATTTCAGTCTTGGTAGGCTCTATGTTAAAGGATCTAATCAGGTCAGAAGTAGCTTGAGATCACACGAGAATTTAGGGTGCCAAACAAGAAGGAACAGGTGTACCAAGCTGCCAAACGTTGTTTAATGAACATCACTTGTGCTAGAAAAGGATTCCCTTGGATTATTTTTGTAAGCTTTAGTAGCTTCTGGTAGGTCTGGAACTTGTCAGCTTGGACGCCTGATTCAGTAAGATGTTTAGAAAATAACATGACATGTTGTCCCAGGCAAGTAAGGCAGTTTACTATTTTTGCCAGCACACAATAGCAACATTCTAGGAACTTAACTATGCTCTGATGAAGGAGTTCCAAGTTCTCTACAGTGATGCCACTGTGGGAAAAGACTATCTCATCAGAAAACAGATGTTAAAGTGGTGCCCATGTGAGGGCGCAACATTTTCTTTTTCCCATTTTTAATTAAAGGTCTCCCCTTATGGAGAGTTACATTTTAGGCCAGAGAAGAAGGTGCAGGAGGTTTGAAAAACAAACCTGCAGGCAACAAGCCTGAGGCTTTTGGAAAAAGTAAACTCTCCATGGTGTTTCCACTTATGAGACTGGAGGTAGGTTTTACCTGGTTATTATGAATTGTTTACCAAAAACATCAGTTTAATTTTAGTACTTCTAATTGCATCACCTTCAATTAAACAAGTGTAGCATGAAAAGCAATATTTAAACTTTTTATTTTGAAATTTTAATCTAAAATACCTAACAATCATAAGCACACCTTAAATGTTTTTCCAACTGTGACAACGTATTCATAGTATTTAACCCATTACCCCACTCCTTCATCCTATGTTCAAAATGTTTAAACCTATATTCTTAGCCTTAAACACAGCCCTATACCTAAACCCTTATACTCTTAACAACATATATTTTAATCATACACTGTTAACTCCTATACCGGCAACCCTTTACTACAAAAAATAAGTATACCTAAAAACCTTAACTCTAGATCAAATCACCTTAACTCCAACCCAATATCATTAATCTATATACCCCTCTCCCTACAACACTAACCCACAACACCAATAACCTACACCCCAAAGCCCTAACCCTTATACCAACCCCATACCCTTAACCCTTATGGCCTTTTGCCTGACACCCTTGTTATCCTATGTTATACAGACTTGTAGAGCGCACTATTACCAAGGAGGGAATCCTGGTGCTGAGCAGAAGTGAGTCTAGCCAAAACTAGGGCCTAGTGTGACTACTCGAATAGCCAGGTCCAGCTTCTTGTGGAATAAGTGAGGAAAAGGCTCTTTTGTGTAGCAGCAAGTCATTCCATGCTTCTGGAGTGATGTAGGAAAAGTCTCAACCAGTGGATGTGATCTTGTGTATGCCTGAGATGTGTGCAAGTAGGAGTCCAGACAAGCAGAGGTGTTTGGGAGGTTTGTGAAAGAAGATGTGAGAGTTTTTGATTGCAGAAAGTGTGATTGGCATTTCAAATCAATCACAGTAATGTCATAACTACACACATAAACCTCCAAGCTACATCCTCAATAATAATATAAATACTATTGTAATGATGAAAGATGCGCAGTCAGGGTCTTGTAGTTTACTAAGTATATTTATTCTTGAAGTTACAAAGTAGATTCTAAGTTATAGGAAGATGGTAAGTCCTTTAGATGTTCCTTAAGTTGCCACAGTAATTGCCCCACCAGGAGCAGCCTCCTGGCTGCTCAGCCATCCAGATCAACTGACACTCCACTCCTACAAACACACTCCAACATTCTACATGACCTCATCCCAAGCTGAGCAGGTAAGCAGAGAACTACTGAAAGGAGAGTGCAGCAGGTAAAAGGAAGACTACAACACATACATAACCCATATTTCCTAATTAACTACTTCAGTTCACAAATGCTTTCAAATAAAAGATAGTGAAATAATAAAAGAATAGAAACGAGATGAAAAAAGAATAGAGATATCAAATATGTTTGATAATATTCAGTATTTCTAACAGGATTGTTAAAGTGTGATGTTATCGGCTCCTCCTGTACACATTAGCAGTTCTTTCTAGATTGAAAATAGATCTTACTAGTAGTTTTCCAATGGCTGAGAATTGCCTTGCAGCCACGTGTGAGAGTGAGGTTGAGCAGATGGCTATCATATGTATCCCCAATAAGTGGATGGATCATGAGGACCCATTAAGTATGAAAAACAAAAGATAGATTTGATGTGTAAGACATCTTCAGTAAACCCAAATATTTTTTGCTGAAAATACTTGATTAAATGAAAGTAAAACAACATATGTGGTAATTCACATGTTGTAACATTACAACTCCAGCATAGAGGATCATCCCATTGTTTCATTTTATATATGCATTGTGGAGTCCAAAAGGTCATTGGCAGGAGGTGGAATTTAGTTTGAGATAGAGAAGGTATGATTTTAAATATAAAGTTGGATGACCATCTTTTGCCATTTACAAATAGGTGAAGCCAAAATTGTTTCAGATTCCCATTTGAACTGTGTAGATGTCAGCAATCTAGAGAACTTATGCAGAAGAAAAGAGTAAACTTTAGAAACAAAATTACCCCTATGGTTTTATAAAGCTAAAATAGATGGTCGAGAATAAGAAGTATTTGATTTAGAGATGGCCCTTTTCAATTTAAGAAAATGATCAAATTCAAGGTCAGGAAGTCCATATGTATTTTGTAAATTTGCAAATGGCAAATGTTGAGAATCTAATTGGAATAGAGAAAATATACCAGCTGAGCTCCAGATTGGCCTTTTAACAGAGGGCCCGATTCACAGAACTAAATTAAGACAAAATCCTAAACTTACTACTTTTGGTATTCACAGAAGGCATTTAGTAGTAGTAAAGTTAGGATTGTGTATTAAGTTTAACATAAGACAAACTTAAGACAGACTTAAGACAAATTTAAGACAGACTTAAGACAGACTTAAGACAGCCTTAAGACAAACTTAAGACAGACTTAAGACAGACTTAAGACAGATTTAAGGTAGACTTCAGTTAGGATTTTGTCTAAAGTCTGTCTTAAGTCTGACTTAAGTCTGTCTTAAGTTTATCTCAAGTCAAACTTAAGACAAAATTGTAACTTTACTACTACTAAATGCCTTCTGTGAATACCACAAGTAGTAAGTTTAGGATTTGGTCTAAAGTTAGCTCTGTGAATCAGCCCCAGAGACACAGTCTATTTTGATGAAGATATTGTTCCAACTTGGTGCAAAGCTAGAATTATTTAGTTTTGGAATTGATTTTAGGTCAATATATATTATAATTTGTTTGATTGCTAAGAAATGTCAGCAGTGTGGGGAAGATTTACATCAGAAGAGGTTAGAAAAGAGATTAAACTGGACTTATGTAGATTCTGTCTCTCTATCCCCAACCATACCAGATTATACAGATCTGATTGGGATAACCATCTACAGCTCTGTTTGAAGAAAAAGGTCTTATTATATAATAAAAAATGAGCTATTCTAAATCCCTCTACGTTTTTGGGCAATTGTTAGACCTGGCATCATTGGCGTGAGTCTCCCTTCCATTTTTGATGGATTGCCTCCTCTGTTTTGATATGTTTTTGCTGGATTTATGCTTTGGGCACTGTGCCACTGCTATTCAGTGCCACAGTGCAAGTGCTCCCTATGTTACATTTATATACTAATTGGTTTTTCCATGATTGGGTTATTTGATTTATCTGTCAGCCCCTATTACAGTGCACCATGTGTGCCCAGGGCTTGTAAATCAAATGCTGCTGGTGGACTTGTAGCACTGGTTGTGCCACCCACAGAAGCAGCTTGTAAAGTGTGTCTCATGCCTGCCATTGCAAGGCCTGTGTGCAGTCTAGCACTGCCATGTCGACTTGGCCAAGTGCACCCACTTGCCAGTCACTAAACCTTCCCTTTGCTTCATATTAGACACCCCTATGGTAGGCCCAAGGGCAGGGTGCATTGTAAATATAAGGTAGGACATGCTCTGCTGTGTGTAGCCTGTTGTAATAGTGAAGTACAGCCATTTTCGTTTTTCACTATTGAGGGCTACCTGTTCTCATAGGCCAGCATGGGCAGTTAGGTTATTACATTCTTATAATCCGAACTGACTCAGGGAACATGGTAGAAATTCGAATTTAGTATGCCTGAACTCAGGATAATAAAATACATATTTTAGTAAAGTTTATTTTAATATTCTGTGTTTGCAAATACCACTTTTAGAAAGCAGGTATTTGCTTTCCTAACCCTTTGAGCCTGCCTCTGCTAGGTTGTGTATTCCTTGTCTGGGTTTGTGAGTGACAGGGCTGGGGAATGTCAGGAGACAGGCTGGGGCAGCCCAGTGGTGAATAGAGAGATCTGCATCTAGATGGGAGGCAGGAGTTGCACCTGGGACCTGAATAGGGCTGGGCCTTCCCTCTACAATGCTGGCTCCACCCCATGTGGCTTGTCAGATGTTTCTGCCCTGCACTGTGAAAGGAGAGGAGGAATTATCTCAACAGAGTGCTCCAGAGCTCTTTCTTCCCACCCCTATGCTGGCTTCACCTCCTGTGGGGCGCCTGATGTCTCTGCCCTGCACAGTGAAAGGAAGAAGAGAGTCATGTAAACAAAGTGATCAGGAACTGGTTTGGACTAGGCAGAGGCCTCTCTGCCTTCAGAGAACAAAGGATTTTGGGGTATAAATATTGGGACCCTGATCCCAAGAAATTAGATCACTTCTGGAACAAGAAACCTTTCTGCCAAGGAGAAGAACCAAGGAAGGTGCAGGAGTTGGACTGCCCCTCTGCCAGTGTGCTGTTTGCAGGATTGGCCTGCAGTGGTTGCTTCAATGCCAAGGGAAAGGAGTAGGAACTTTATAAGGACTTTCATCTATAGAATATTCTCCAAGGGCTTGAACTGTGCTTGCCTCCTGTTGTAGTCTCAGGGACAAAAGAATTCACCTCCAGCTCCCTCCTGAATTTCCTTGCTGGGAATTCTGACTCCAGTCACTTGCGTGCTGCTGGGAGCTGGAAACGCGACGCATCAAGAAGAAGCACGTTGCTGCCGCAGCTGAAATCACTGCAATGCCGGAGAAGCGAGCCTTCGTCGCATCTCCCTGGAAGCATGTGTTCATCGAAGCTGCCTGCTGTCGCATCACCGGAGAAGCGTGACGCCATCAAGAGAGTCGCCATCGCATCAACGGAGAAGCATGTCGCAGGGCCTGTCGCGGCTCCAAAGTACAGAGTCGTCGCAAGGCTGCCAGGGCGTCATCGCATCATCATCGCATTCCCGCATCAAGGGCGCCATCTTCTGGCATCGCAACCGGATCATCGCATCGCATCAAGGCGCCATCTTCGCACCGCAACATTCCCGCAGGCCGAGAATCTACGCATCACCTCCACACCGGTAAGGCTCACAACAAGTCTCCTACTCTGCGCATGCATTGAGGAAGGACTCAACCATTCCCCCGGGTCATGGAACCGACGCATCTCCCCTTTTGCAAGCCTTTTGTTTACTTTGCGTTACGCATCCACGTACTTTGTTGAGAACTTTGTTGCATTTACCAACAACTTGAACTAAGAGACTTTTATCATCTTTTAAGTAATCTTAAGTGTAGTATTGTGGATTTTTGTCGTTTGTGGTCTTGTGTTTAAGTCTATATAAAGAATACTTATCTTTATAAAACCTGTGTTGTGTCCACCTGTAGTGTTATCACTGTATTACTGTGTATATTCACTAATGCTTAACACACTGCCTCTGAGAGCCTGTCTGCTCGTTCCAAGCTACCAAGTGGGTGAGCAGGGGTTATTAAGGAGTGTAATCCCCTTGTCCTGACTTAGAAGTAAGGGTCCCTATTTGAACAAATGTGAATACCATTGCCAACTAGAGACCCCAGATCTAACAGCAATCTTAACTTGTTCACGTAAATTATTGGTTTTTTTATCATTACAGAATAATTTACTGATAAAACCACCTAGTTTGTAGAATTTTTTTTTGACAATAAGATTAAAATCATAAAGATCAAATAAGTTATCAATTGGGTGTTCAGCATTTTAATTGTTTCTATTCTTCCCCACCAGGTCAGGAATTTTCAAGACCAACTGTCCAGAATTCTGAAGACTTTTTGTAGCGTAACAATTTTATTATGTCTGCGAGAATCAATTAGATTATCGTTTAATTCAATACCAAGATATTTCACAAATGTATTTTCCCAATTCAGACCTGAGTTACCTACTACCTCTTTACCTCTCAGTTTATTTTAATGCCATTACATCAGATTTGTCTTTGTTCAAAGTATAGCTGGTTTTTGGAGGTATGATTCAATAATTATATTGACAAGACAAGAAGCTATTACTCTGCATTTTCGGTAAAGATTACGATATCATCTATGTCAGCAGCAGGTTTAACAGTAAGTTTACCAAATGTGATCCCTGTAATGTTTGTATTTGTGCTTATAGAAAAGGTTCAATTACTAAAGAAAAGAGTGCCTGTGAAAATGTGCATCCTTGTCTTGTACCATATTTTAAGTCACAATAGTCTGATATAGTACCATTTAGTCTAACTCTAGCTTTAGGATGGGAATATAAGGCTGTGACCATTCGGATAAAGTTGTCTTCCAAGTTAAATTTAGCAAGTACTGCTTTCAAGAATGGCCAGGACACTTTGTCAAAGGTCTTTTTTATATACAGAGCTATTGTGATTTATTTATTTATTACATTTATATGGCGCGACAGCTACCCTGAGGGTTTCCCGGTGCCTTGGATCTATGTTATACATGGAAAGAAAGGGAGGAGCGTTATTGATTGAACAACCATGCTTTGATTTCTTTCCGGAACCGAAGGTAGCATGGTTCTAGACGTAAACAGAGCGGGAGTGAGTTCCACAGTGCAGGGGCCAGATGGGCAAATGAGCAGCCGCCCATCCGAGCCCGATTAACCCTGGGAACTATGAATTTTGCCTGGTTCATGGAACGCAGATTACGAGAGGGTATGTATTTCTGAGCAATCATGCGTAAATATACAGGTGCTTCTCCAGAGCTAATCTTAAACATGTGACATAGTGCCTTAATTTTAACTCTGCTGGCAATCTTTAGCCAGTGTAGTTTCTTAAGGTGATCTGTCATGCTAGTACGCCCTGGGAGATTAAGGAGCAGTCGTGCCGCAGAGTTCTGGACCACTTGAAGTCAGTTCAGAATGCTTTTTGTGACTCCTAGATAAAGTACATTGCCATAGTCCAATCTTGAACTGACTAATGTCTGTAAAACTGTTCTTTGTGCATCGTAGGGCATGACAACAAAAAAAAGCTTTCTCAAGGAAATACCAGGGCTCTGGAGAACACGTCAACGTGCAGATGAGGATGAACCGCTGAACTACGCAAAGTCATGATGAGGGCATGCCCTTCGCCCTTGCCTAGGCCTGACCCACTGACCATAGAGGTGACCGGAGAGGTGAAAGCATACGAGCCAAAGAGGTATCAAGCATTCGATTATTTGAGTGCCACTGTAGCTGTTGTTGATCCCTTGTCAGCTGGGTTTTGGCTTTCATCCCTGCCCCATTCCTAGCCTCTAGGCCCCGTTGGACCTATCGGCCCCGCTCCAACCCTGCTCTTGCCAAATTCATTGAATTGTCTGCATGTATCTTGAGTTCTGTGTTCCCTTAAGAGTGAAAACCAGGCAAGGCAACCAGAGCTTAACGTGGCCATGAATAGCAGGAAAGGAGGACAAAAGAGGAGCAACATAGAACAAAAAAAATCAAGAAATCAGAAACATACATTAAATACAGTGAGCAATAGCAAGAAAGAAGGATTGGGATTTGAGGAGTCAGTCGTATCCAGCCAATCCCCCAGGGTGCCTTTCAAAAGGACACAAAGAAACCCACAAGCCCAGGCAAGTTGGGGCAGTTTAGCACAGAGTGGAACTTCACTGATGCGAAAAGGTCCATCTTACAACAGTGAAAGCCTGATTCAAGTTGGCGAAGCAAAGAGAGGGAGACACAAGAAGGCACCGGGAGTGGACCAGTGGGTGGTACAACAGCAATAGGCCGCAGGCTGCCAGCATGGGACGGAAGTAGCCGACATTAGGCATGTGCAGATTGTGCATGAGGGGAGTTCTGATTTCCCACTAGCAGCCCGATAATCCAACCCCGGCCTCAGAGCAATACTCAACCAGCAGCGAGCACGGACTTACTTAGTCACCTGGTGCCTGGAGGCTACAGGAAATGACCCAGAGAAACAGCCCAGAACAGAGCCCAGTGTTAGTCACCTGGTGCCTGGAGGCTACAGGAAATGACCCAGAGAAACAGCCCAGAACAGAGCCCAGTGTTCAATCCAGAGCCACTAGTGCCACTGATCAGTGGCATAGAGGCCAAGAAGAAGCAGGGCATCAATTAGGAATTGCGGGTGGAGGATATCACAGGTTGCTCGTGCCTCCCTGGATTAGTCACACTGTTACTTAGTTAAACGAGCCAAAAATTGACCTTCAGGAAGAAGGTGGCCCCCCGAGCAGGTACAACCGAAGCAGTATTTTAATCTCTGTTAGCCCACGCAACAGCATATGGCAAGGCAAGGGAATGGGCCAGAAGGGAAAACCCATCAGACACCATTAAAAAAAAAGCATATATCCATTAGTCCAGTGTGGGGTATGTCCTCTTTGGGGAGGCGTTCAAGCAGCAGACACCATGAAACCAGAAAGCTAAAGTGAGCATCAATGCGACCTTGAAAAGGAAAGGTCCCGGCACAGGGGAGGACCAAGTCATCAAAGATAACATATGTCTGGAAGATGTTACAGATTTGATATCCCCCCTTCCTCCCCCCGCCCGGCCACCATCAGCAGTATCCAAAAAAGCAAAAATTGCTGTCACAGCATAGAAAGAGTGATATAAAATCACAGATTTTTAAATCGTGAAAACATCTGAGAATCTAAATCCCAAAACAAGCAGCCCTCCTTCAAACCATGTCTTAGTAAGTAAAACAACCAACACAGAGAGTGATGAGGGAGGATGGGAGACATGTAGATATCACACCAGTCAGCCTAAGTCTGTTCTCGGCTCGTAGTAGCAGTTCTCGGGCTAAGGTCGAGTTCACCTTCAAAAACACAAACCCTAATTCAGTGGGCACCGAAACTCCAGAACAATTAGCTAGGGGCGTTCCATTGGGTACGTGGGGCACACTCCTGCTGACCATGGATGTAATGTCCAAAGCCATTCACCAACAAGTGGCCAAACAGGAACTTCAGGTGGATCTTCTCAACATCTTGTCTGTCCACATAGTGGGTATAGATTTGAAACCACACGCTTTCAACGATTTGATATGGAGGGAGCAAACCCAAAATTACAAACAAGTTACATGTCAGTGCGCAATTTTATGAGGCAATCCCCAAGCTCTGTCATCAATCATTATTGATATTTAGACAGAAGTAATGTCCCAAGCAGCTAGACCTTTTGGCAGGCAAAAGAAACAGCAGAAACCAATGGTTCACAATGATTTGAAAACCTTACTTTTTCCCCAACACACAACCTCTCCCAGGTAAAGAGACAGTCATCGAACAGTAGTGAGATTAGTCCCTTAAAACAAGTTGCAGATGTACCTGGACCACTGTAATTGCTGAGATGGAAAAGGTAACCAGAAAAGGAAAAAAAGAAAAGGCGAAGGAAAGCACGTAAGAAAGGTAAAGATGCCTAACAAAAGGGTATGTGGCATTTTATTTCAAAACACAGAATCTTGGAGTCCTTAGATGCTGAGGGAGTTAAAAGGTTGATAACTGAAACAATTGAAGCATCACAGGAGCTGGAGAATCTATTACAAAAAGATGGCTCAAGGTAATTTCTTCAGAAATATGACATCATTTTGATGCAGGAGAACAGGTATGTAGAACCAACACATATTGTAGGTTGTGTAGGGTATCTCATTCAAGTGATAAAGAACTTGAAAATTCAGACACCAGAAAGGGGGCCTTGTCGTTTTCTGCTCTGCCAAATTTAACTGGGTTACAGTAGAAATACACCTCGGGTAAACTAGTTAAAAGTAAAGTAGCTGGATTTCAAGAAGCCAAGCCCCATTAATACGGCAGTAATACTTATAAATATACATATACGCACACACCAATAAAGCAAAGAAAAGAGCACACGTGAAAATGTTGCTCAAAATAACAAACTGTACAGAAGCAAAATAAGCAGGCAATTTTAATTATCTCTAGTGATTTTAATATAGATCTATGCAATGTCAGCATAAAAAGGGGCACGCTTGATGGAGCAGGGTTTTCGTGAAAAGAAACCTGCTCGAATTAACACCACAGTAACGTTCACTAATAGTGTGCTGTGATATTAATATGCACTAATATGAAATCATTGGGAAAATGCTTTGCGCATGCGTGCATGAAAGATAAGACTAGTGCATGAAAAACAAGGCAGTGTTGTCATTTTTGCTTCCAAACCGTAATAAAATAACGCTGTTTTCTGCACGATAGTGCTTTGCTTAGAAAACATAACATTGGGTTAGTGCAACGGTGGAAGGTAAAACAGTGAGAAGTATATTTCGTGAAATAATACATGTTTGTGTTCTCATTCCTTCAAGAAGAAAGTACAGGTCCATATTTCTACATGGATGATAGGGGTTAAGGGGCGACGAAAAATGAAATAAATGCTGTAAATCGAGCTCTGACAAAAAGAGAAGAGACGTGGTGGAAGCTAGCGTTATTGACCTTGGAAAACATTGTTACATGCCTGCCAAGGAGCAGAAAGATGACAATGGGAACGAAAGGAAATGTATAACTTCTTCTGTCGAAAGCGGCAGATGCTGAACAAGAGTGTAAAAAGTTACAATTTGTTTACTACGAAAGGAAATGTGCTCAGTGGATTTAGTAATGTCATGGGAAGCTTTAATAAACAAAGAACTCCATCAAAATTACAAATGAGACTATGGTGATGTGATAGAACACCCCCTGAATCAACCAATGAGGTACTGATATTTCACTAATGTTTCAACTATCGTGGGCTGGACATGTAGGTTTTAGGGTATAACTGGGGTGCCTCAGGGGTGTGGTGAGAGAGAAGGTTAGGCTGAGAGAAGACTTTCCGGTTCGAGAGTAGATGGGAGATCGTTGCTGTCCGCGGGTTTGCTGATAGAGGCCTACTTGTTCCTGTTTCCTTGTATCCTGATCCAATATTTGTTCCCTGAACCTGTCTAAGGGGACCCCTTAGTATCTCCATTGCCAAGGGTTGGTATTTCCTCTATTATCACTAGGTTAATATTAGCTAAATGTTCAGTACTTTGCATAATATTTTGCAAATGTATTTTGCCTCTGAAACCTTTGTCTTTTCACCTATCCACTCCTTCGCATTTAATGATTTTGATGTAAGTTTGACATTGTTTTGCATTGATATATGTCCTCTCTTTTGTTGTGTTTAATGCACTGTGTGCCTGTAATTCTGTACAATATGAGCTACACTTTTACATTATTTGACGTTAAACACAAATAACTTTACTTTTAGTTTGTGGGTATTTAGTGTCATGATTACATACATAGTTAGTACTATTATTATCATCAACTTCTTAACTTTTGGTCCATCGACCAGAGGAAAGAAGTTTGATATGCAGGCTCAATTAGTTATCTGGAATGTTAGATTTGAGCTTGTACAATGAACAGCTGATTTGCATTAATGTTCATTTAGTCTTGATAACTGAGAAAAATATACAGCGTTTAAGTACAGATGGTTATGTGGGGTAAGTGTGTTAATTGGGCCCGTGGATGTTGTGTTGTGTTATCGACCTCCTGACTTGGCGCTGGATCAGTTTTTGGTAGCAGATTGATGATTGACTAGTTTGGTAATTATTATTGACTATTTGTTTTTCTAACATGAAAAGTTAGTGTTTTGTTCTATGTTGTCTAGAATTGCAGGTACGGAGTTACCCGAGATCCCTGGATGATAATAATGTGTTAGCCTGAAGTAGGCAGAAGAAGAGTGTGGATAACGTATCACACTGGAGAAGTACTTTGATGTCATAATACTGAACCGAGAAAGGCTGTAGGTGTTATTTTGTTTGACTATCTGTGTGGGAGTAGGTTTTTGTGTGTTACAGCAAAGGGTCCACTTTCAAAACTCTGGCCTTACATCCCCAAAGGAATATCAAGCCCTCTTTCTACATGAAAGTCCTCTCCTGAAACTTTGGCTGTTATCCCTAGAAGAGTACCAACTCCTCCTGTGGCTTGTTTGGGTGTAGAATAGCGCAGGTTGTTGTTCTACTCGAAGTGAAAGGACCTCGGTTTGAAGTGAAAAACTATCTTTAGTGGAACAGACAAGGTAGCATTGTTTTATGTTGTTATCAACAACATTTTAGTTAAGAAAAAGCTAGAAAATACATTGCAGTAATATTTTGTAAAAAGAGGGTCAGTAGAAGGAGTAATACTGATGTCAGAAAATGCTGTGCTGGCCTTGGTCAGTTAGCTGGCGCTTAGAGAGCTGTGGTTGGTCGATTCTTGTGAGCTTCGTTTGTGTTGGTTGAGGCATTGCTTACCTAGTGGAGCTCTGATTGGTTGGTTGGTGTGAGTCGCGCTGGTATTGGACGATCGCTAACCAACAGAAATTGTGGAAGTTCAAAGGTGTTTGTTGTTAGCTTATTGAGTTGTACTTTGTGTAAAGAATCAGAAAAATGAAGCTGAGCAATTAAATAAAGAATTTCTTCAAAAAAGATAAACCATTAGTGACTAGGGAGGGAATTCTTATTGCACCTCCAGGAACACCTTATGATGTTGGAATGTGTTTACCATACTTGTACTTGGTTGGAGAATTTGGTGAAATATACAGAAAATGAAGGTGTTTTGGCTTTTCCAAAGCCTGGTACATTTGATGTAAGGATTTTACAGAACCTGAGAGATGGAATGAATTCTTTAGAACCAAGACCTAGACCTATTCAGTATGAGGCACTTGTGGAATGGGAATATGAGGCGTTTGAGCGAGAGAAGTATTGGGGTGAAAGAAGATACAGGAATATAGGGCCAGATGTAGGTGGCCATTTACCGACCGGTAAATGGTCATTTGTGATGTAGGGGCCCTATTTTACCGATCTGGTAAATTTACCGATTCGGTAAATTTACCGAATCGGTAAAATACCAAATCGGTATTTTTACTGATTTGGTAACTTGGAGATGTAGGTGGGACTCTTTTGAGTCCCACAGGCCTTACAGAATCGGCATTTTACCATCCAATCCAATTGGGTGATAAAATACCTATTCCAGGTGTGCATGCACATGTGTGTATGCACACCTGTGCCATATGACAGACAGACATGCCCTTAGGGCATGTCTGTGTGCCACATGTCACACGTGCCTGAATTCGGGGTGCTAGAGGGTGTCAAAGTGGCACCCCCTGCACCCTTGCAACATTCGGTATTTACCGAATCGGTAAATACCGATTTGGTAATGCCCATTGATTCCTATGGGCTTTAATGCCCATAGGAATCAATGGGCATTACCGATTCGGTATTTACAGAATCGGTAAATACCAAATCTGAACGATTCGGTATTTACCGAATCTGAAATACCTACATCACCCCCCCCCCCCCTCCATTTTACCACTTATTAAATACCGAATCGGTATGACTCGGTATTTATGAAGTGGTAAAATGAATTTACCTGTATCGGGCCCTTAATGTCTAGATATCCTTATGAAAGTTGGCACGACAGAATAAAGAGATGGCGGAGAGGTGTAGTACCAGAAGGTTTATATACAGATCTAGTTGCTGAAGACTCGACTGTAGGCAGATGTAAAGAGAAAAAGAAAAATGTAGAGGCATCAGTATTAAGTTTTGACCCGAATGATTCTGATGATGAATTGTTAGATGATATTTTGACAGCAAGACCTCCACCATATCAAGAAAGCCCAAAGTAGACAGTTCCGAATGCACCATTAATAGGAACACCACTGGTTCTATAGGTTTCACAAGATCCGGTAGTTACTAGAGTAATGTTGACAGAGGCAAGAGAGGAGTTAACCAGAAAACCAATCAATTGAGTCTGAATGCAGAAGCATTGACAGTGCCAGTAACTATTGGTCTTATAGTTCCATTGTATGGAGATAAACAGAATGTATAGAGACTAGATACATTGACACTTCCTACGAATAGTGTTAGGAATGAGGTGGTAACAGTGGCAGAGCAAGCTGTACGAGTAGAGGCAAATACTTCATTGATGGATCTTCCAGTTTGTGAGTTGATAACTTAAACTCCAAAGAGAAGTGTGCAAATGGAGCCAAGGAAAATATTGCTTAATGTCACTCCAGCGCCAGGGAGTTCATTAGGTCCCTCGCCAGATGAGTTACATGACTAGATAAGGGGAAAGGAAAACAAAAACCTCAAACACAGAATATAGATGTGAGTAAATTTAGAGTGAATCTGGAAGAAATTATTATTGGTACAATAAGTCCAGATAGATTGAGTACATACAGAGATGAGGAGTTGTTATTTTTGTGTAAAAATATTACTTGGAAAGCAAGAAATCTTCATGAGGAACTGACAGAAGCTGCTTGTGAATATGGAGCAGATATAGAGAAATCAAAGGTGTTACAGAAAATATATATCTGAGATTTTACCGAAAAGGATTTAGAGAGTCTGAATACGTCTGGTAAAAGGTTGCAAATAAAAGAGTTGATGAATATTTCGAAGAAATGGGGAGATGTAGAATATAGGAAAGGCAGATGGGCGAAAAATAAAGATGAAATGAATACTGACAAAAGTGCGTCTATGTTTCCGTTAAGGGAGACAGGGCAAGCTGAAAGGGTGTTTCCAATGAGAGAGGTTCTAGGTGGTGGATATGTTCACGTTCCTTGGAATAGACAAGATATATTGTCTTTTATAAATGATTTCGCTAGGTTGAACAGTTGAGTGGTACAAACAGGTAGAGAGGTTTGTGAAAGTTTCAAAGGTTTTGTTGAAAGATTTAGATATTTTGTTTGAGATTGTAGTTCCAGCTGATTTATGGACTGAAGGTAAAATTACTGTTGATTGGCATAAAGAAGAATACGCAAGAGATCCTAAAACATGTGCACCTTCCGATGAGGTGATGAAAAAGTATCAACCGGTAATAACTTATCTGAAGATTAAAATGTCTCCAAAGGAAACGGATTGGGTTAAAATCGACAGGACGACACAAGAACCAAAGGAGTAAGTACATGAATACTATGAAAGATTGTTACAGATGTTTAAACAGTACCATGGATTCGAGAATACAGGTGATAAAGATAGGGGACATTCTGTATATCGCTTTGTGTTCTGATTGAGACTGGAGATTAGCAACTTGATTCAGCAGCATTTGTTCTGTTGGCAGAGCAAAACGATTGACGAAAAACGTAGGTATGCTAATTATTGTAGTGATGATATAGAGTCAAGACATAAAAGGTTAAAGGAGAAAATGATGTGGGCACAAGTGAAGGTAGCGGAACAGCAAGAAGCAAATAATGGTTCTCAAACAGATTATCAAATGAAAGGTCAGAATGAGTATGGTTAGGTATCTGGTGGTGAAGAGGTAGAGTAAAGATGAATAAGGATGATTTGAAAACAAAATATCCTTGTCATGCGTGTGGAAAGTTTGGACATTGGAAGAGCAAGTGTAGAACTGTTGAGAAAAATAATAGGGTGAATGAAAATTTAAATCCACAGTTGCAGAATGTAAATGTAAATGTAAATGTAAATGTAGCCGTACTTGTAAAGCGCACTGATACTCCTGAGTGTCCTGGCGCTGTACTCATACCGCTAGGGAACCCTTCCTGGTTTTTCCCTGTGAAATGTCCACTCCTGGGCATCCCCAGGGTGCAACCAGGCATCCCCAGCGCTGTAGGGGGCCGTTGTGGAGACTAAGCAAGCTATTGCCCAGAGTTTCAGCTTGGGACCCATCATTAGAATAGGCACCGAGGCGAGAAATCAGGTCCGAGGAATTATGAGCCCAAGATCCGCCAAGACCAGCCGAGGTTATCAAATGAAAGGTCAGAATGAGTATGGTTAGGTATCTGGTGGTGAAGAGGTAGAGTAAAGATGAATAAGGATGATTTGAAAACAAAATATCCTTGTCATGCGTGCGGAAAGTTTGGACATTGGAAGAGCAAGTGTAGAACTGTTGATAAAAATAATAGGGTGAATAAAAATTTAAATCCACAGTTGCAGAATGTAAATGTAAATGTAAATGCAAATGTAGCCGTACTTGTAAAGTGCACTGATACTCCTGAGTGTCCTGGCGCTGTACTTATACCGCTAGGGAACGCTTCCTGGTTTTTCCCCGTGAAATGTCCACTCCTGGGCATCCCCAGGGTGCAACCAGGCATCCCCAGCGCTGTAGGGGGCCGTTGTGGAGACTAAGCAAGCTATTGCCCAGAGTTGCAGTGTGGGACCTATCATTAGAATAGGCACCGAGGTGAGAAATCAGGTCCGAGGAATTATGAGCCCAAGATCCGCCAAGACCAGCCGAGGCGGGAATAGAACCCTGGTCCCGGGCCAGACCACTGCATCAGGGTCTGCCGCTCTAACAATTGAGCCACACTTCTCCACTATGTGGTGGTTGTGGCTAAACAACAGCAACAGCAGCAGCAGGTAGTCACTCCACAGTTACAGGTGCCATAAGCTCCTATGCCAAATAATATGAATGCTCAAGTACAGAGGTACAGTGCGAAAACTGGATTTAACGCAGGTGAACAAGTTGGTAAGAATCAAAATGTGCAAATGGTTTTGCAATATTTTTTGCAATGAGAGTGATTCAGACTCATCTCAATGACGGTGCCTGAGGGGCGAGGAAGAGTGTGTGCTTGGCACAACTCTAGAGGTTGATCCGTCAGGTCCATTTGTTGATGGAAAAGTGGAAGGTAATGGTATTACATTCCTAGAGGATACTGGTGCTACCTGTTCTACTGTGAGAGCAGCAGAAAACTCCTAACCTACCCCTCAGGAGAAACTATCCAAGTTATAGGAGTGTCTAATAAGCATATTAAAACTCCAATCACAAAGCCAATAGAAGTTCATGTTGGAAAATTCAGAGACATGCATTGGTTTGTGGTATGTGATACGAGTCTGGTGAATCTTTTAGGGAGAGATTTGTTGTGCAAGGTGAAATGCTCCATCTGTTGTACACCTGATGGTATTGCTTTTCAAACACCAGATGAGGATGTTGCATTTAATAGGATGCTAGTGAAACAAGGGACACAAGTTGATGAGTTATTTTCACTTCTCACTGAACAAGATTTGCCTGCAGAACTGAAAGATTCAGTAAGGTCTGATGTATGGGACTTTTCAGGTAAAGAAATTGGTTTGAAGAAAGGTGTGGATCCTATTCAGGTTACAGTAAAAGCTGGTGCAGTATATCCAAATACAACACAGTATAAGATGAGTCCTGAGATAATAGCAGGAGTTTCTCCTGTGATTGACCAAATGATTGAGCAGGGAATCCTAAGAGAAATATTGAGCATTCCTTGTAATTCACCTATTATGGGAATTAAAAAGCCAAGCGGAAAGTATAGAATAGTTAAGGATTTACATAAAATCAAAAAAATTGTGGTACCCTGTTGTCCAATAGTGCCAAATCCAGCAGTGATTGTTTATCAAATTCACTGTGATTTGGAATGGTACATGGTGATTGACCTGTGTCAAGCTTTTTTCTCAATTCTTTTACATCCGGATAGCCAGTATTTATTCGCTTTCCGGTTCGGAGATTGAAAACGTGTTTAAAGGCTGTGATCATGCCAGAAAATCAGTTGTGGTTCAATACAAAGATGACCTACTGGTCGCATCAAAAATGCGAGAGGCATGTGTAACAGATACAATTGCCTTATTGAACCATTTGGCAGAAGGTGGACATAAAGTATCACCTGCAGAATTTCAATTTTGTAAACAGGATGTCCAGTTTTTGGGACATAAAATAGAGAAAGGAGTCAGGAAAGTGACACCAAAAAGAATTAGTGTGATTCAGCAAATGAGTCCACCCAGGTCTCAGAAGGAAGTGTGAATGTTTCTGGGCATGGTTGGATACTGCTGACAGTGGATCAATGGCTTTTCACTGATTGCAAAACCTCTACAGAGCTTGACACAAAGATGTGACTGATCCAATTGAATTGGATGATGAGAGCATGAAAGCCTTTATTGAGTTGTGAGACAGTCCTTGTCGAGCGCCAGCATTGGGAATGCCTGACTATGGAAAGGATTTTACAATATACTGTTGTGAGAGAGATGTGTGTGCAAAAGCAGTTTTGACCCAAAGACATGGAATTGCACAACGTCCAGTGGCATATTGTTCTGCTACTTTGGATTCAGTGGCTGCAGCGTTACCAGGTTGTTTGAAAGTCTGCTGTGACTTTTCCCCTCCTGTGCTGCCCTCCTATGAATACTATGATTTCATGACGAGCTCAGCTCGTCATAAGCACAGCTCCACTGTGCCTCATGACGAGCTCAGCTCGTCATGAGCATGGAAGGGGTTAATAATATGGTAGAGGATAGAAGACAGGATTTTCACAAAAAGCTGCTGAACAGAGGTCACATGTACCACCGTGGGTTTTTAGGGAAGGAAATTGCAAAAATGGTGAGACTTAGGCTGCAATGCTGCAATGTCTCTGGATTGGTATCATAATGGGAAACTTTGCTTGCTTAGACTAAAGAACTGACTATAAAAACTACTTTATTGGTACTAGTGAATGTGAATATACTTTCTTGATAACTGGCAGATGGGGATTTAAAGGAAGAACTGATCCTGTTTTCCCAGGAGTTTATTATGTGTGCGGTAAAAGTGCCTATTATAGGTTGCCTGCACATTGGTATGGTAGTTGTTACTTTGTGATTGTATTTCCAAAGTGTACCATGTAGATAGAAATAACAAAATAAATTAAATAAAGCATGGTCTAATACGTGAAAAGAGCACGTTTTTCAGAGATAGTAGGTGATATTTTTGGTGCACTGATACCTTCAGTTGGGATTGTTCTAAATTCACATAAAATGCAATAATTGTCTACAGTGGTTGATCGTTTATCAACAGATACAGCTGTTGGGGAGGGAAATCTCTCAAATTTCCGTAAAGCGATAAAAACCTGGTTGTTCGATCAGTAACCTGAATGCGCCAGCTATACTCGTCCATCTATGATGCTGTGTTATCAGGCGCCGGGAAACCCTTTTTGGGTAGCTGTTGCGCCATACAAGTTTATAAAATAAATAAATAAATAAATATTGGGTTCTTAATGTTTGATACTGAAATGGTTGAAATTAGATCAATGGTTTTGCAAAATCAAATTGCCGTTGATATTTTATTGGCAAAAGAGGGTAGAGTCTGTGGCATGTTGAAAGTACAACACTGCTGTACTTATATTCCTGACAAAAGCAGGAATCTTGAGGGGTATATTACGAATATTATGAATTTACATGAAGATTTGACCTAACTATAGTTTGATGGTGTTTGGGAGAAACTTGGAAAGAGTTTTTCCTCCATAAGTAAATGGTTTTCTACATTTGGAAGTAGCTAATTAGGGAGAATAATAATACTACTTATTCCAATAGCCGTAGTGATCCTACTAATAATAATGACATATAAATGTTGTAATTGTAGATGTTTAAAGAAGAAGATGATAGAGTTAGATAATAAGCATAAAGCCAGAAAAAGAGAGGAGAGTAGAATTAGAGGATATGAAAGGGAAATATTTTGAAACGATGAAAGACTTAGATGAGAGAATGATGACGAGAGAAAAGAGTACAGACCTTTAGATGAAAATAAAGGTGGTAAATGGTATGATGGGTATTTTGTGATGGCTCAAAAATGCCATAAAAGGGGGGAATTGATGGAGCAGGGTTTTTGTGAAAAGAAACCTGCTCAAATTAATGCCCCAGTAACGTTCAATAATATAGTGCTGTGATATTAATATGCACCAATATGAAAACATTGGGAAAATGCTTTGCGCATGTGTGCACTAAAGCTAAGACTAATGCATGAAATAAAGCCTGTGTTGTCATTTTTGCTTCCAAACTGTAATTAAATAACTGCACAATAATGCTTTGCTTAGAAAGCGCAGCATTGGGTTAGTGCAACGGTGGAAGGTAAAACTGTGAGAAGTATAGTTTGTGAAATGATAAATGTTTGTGTTCTGATTCCTTCTAGAAAAAAGTATGGGCCTATATTTCTACATGGGTGTTAAGGGCTAAGGACCGATGAAAAATGAAATAAATGCTGTAAATCGAGCTCTGACAAAGAGAGAAGAGACGTGGCAGAGGCTAGCGTTATCGACCTTGGAAAAGATTGTTACATGCCTGCCAAGGAGCAGAAAGATGGCTATGGGAACGAAAGGAAATGTATAACTTCTTCCGTCGAAAGCGGCAGATGATGAACAAAGAGTGCGTAAAAAAGTTACAATTTGTTTCCTACTAAAGGAAATGTGCTGAGTAAATGTAGTAATGTCATGGGAAGCTTTATTAAACAAAGAACGCTATGAAAATTACGAATGAGACTATGGTGGTGTGATAGAACACCCCCTGAATCAACCAATGAGGGACTGAGATTTCACTAATGTTTCAACTATCATTGGCTGGACATGTAGGTTTTAGGGTATAACTGGTGTGCCTCAGGGGGTGTGGTGAGAGAGAAGGTTAGGCTCGGAGAAGGCTTTCTGGTTCAAGGGTAGATGGGAAATTGTCGCTGTCTGTCGGTTTGCTGATAGAGGCCTACCTGATCCAATCTTTGTTTCCTGAACCTGTCTCAGAGGACCCCTTACTATCTCCGTGGCCAGGTGGTGGAATCTCCTCTATTTTCATTAGGTTTGTATTAGCTAAAGGTTCAGTACTTTGCATAATAATTTGCAAATGTATTTTGTGTCTGAAACTTTTGTCTCTTCACCTATCCACTCCTTCATTTTGATGTAAGTTTGACACTGTTTTGATTGATATATTTTCTCTCTCTCTTTGTGTTTAATGTATTGTACAGCTGTAATTCTTTACATTTTGAGCTAAACTTTTACATTATTTAAAGATAAACACAATTAACTTTACACTGAGTTTGTGGTGATTTAGTGTTATGGTTAGATAGATAGTTAGTACTGTTATTACCATCAACTTCTCAACTTTTGGTCCATCGACCAGAGGAAAGAAGTTTGATATGCAGGCTCAATTAGTTATCTAGAGTATTAGATTTGAGCCTGTAAAATGAACAGCTGATTTCCATCAGTGTTCATTTAGTCTTGTACAGAGGGTTATGTGAGGTAAGTGTGTGAATTGGGCCCATGGATGTTGTGTTGTGTTATCGACCCCCTGACTTGGCGCTGGATCACTCTACACAGCGGAGTCAGTTTTAGAAAGCAGTTGGATAAACCTGGGCTTAGGATCCTGAATGGTGACACAAAAGAAGACTCTCTCTGATTGATTACTTTTTTAAGCGGTAGGAAAAGTTCAACAATCGATTATAAGGTAATCAGTGAAGCAGCTCAGCCTCAGGTGATTCACTCTCAGATATTCCCCCATTCAGAGAGTGATCGCTTCCCCCAATCCATTCGGATTTTGTGTAATACCACACAGCTGTGCCTGAATAATTTATGCTCCAGTAACTTATCATTTCAAAAGATTAAAATTGCGGAGTCAGGGGATACAGTAGCTGATGGTAGAAGTCTACCACTGTGTCAGAACAATCAAGGTCATAAAAAGCAAATCAAAAGGCAGGAAATTGTAAGAAGAGAAGCAAGTAATCGAGAAGAGGCATGGGTAATTGCAAGTGACTCACAACTAACATAATTTCCAACTGAAATAAATCCGTTCGAGAGCATACATGGAGCTAACAAGAGCAGGGGCCGAAGAAGGCATGCTGGTATAATAGAGAGATACAAAATCAAAAATCTAAAAGAACATGAGAAACAAGATACATGGCAAAGGAGCTAAGACAGGGAAAGAGGCTGGATAAATCCTTGCTAAGAAATCTAAAAATTCAATCTAAAAAAAACTGCTGGAAGAACGAAGATATCAAGAAGATTTGTGGACTAAGCTCCTCATGAGCAGTAAACACCAGAATAGTAAAACATTCTGGCAGCTGGTGAACGGGCTGTAGTCTGGAAAAGAAAGACAGTACAATGCATGGATTGATACACCTACATGGGAAGATCATGTTCTTGGTATGTATTCCTCATCAGAACCAGAGGGCATGAAGGAAGCCAGCTGGCCAAATGCAAGTCAAGGCCAGTCTCTTCAATTTGTTGTAAACAAATGAACTCTGATATGCCCATGGTTTCTTTAAATCATGACCACAATACTTCAGTTGTGGACATAGAGCAATTGATGGGAATTTTAAAGAAATACAAATCTGAGTGCGCAGCAGGGTCAAATTTAATCCAGATGCATTATTCAAAGGAGATGCATCTTACTAGGCCTTTTCGTTTACCCCACTTTTCAATGATCTATACCGTGCTAATTTAATACCAGCCTCTTGGAAAGGCAACAACTTCCATCTCATCTCCAAAAAAGGAAACCCAGTGTCACCACTCAAATATAGGCTTATAGCTTTAATTGATGTTGAAACAAAGCTCTATGCATCCTGTCTACATCACTTAAAAACTTGGGCAAATGAAAAAACCTCAATACCACAAATGTAGACAGGATTCAGAGCAGGAATGGGGACATTAACAAATTTAATAGCACTATCCCCCTCCTAGTGGAGAATCCACATGCAAACATTCACAGCTATTTGCGTGTAATATGTACCGCAAGTTTGGTTTTGACCAAGTGCCTTGAGGATGATTGTGGTTAAAATTTAAAGAATAGGGTCTTCCAAGAGATCTTTTAAGGGCAGTCATTGAAGTACACAAAGAAACCTGGGTGCAAGTTAAGATCGGAGATGGTGGCCAAGTCACAAACAAAATTTAACAAAGAATGGCCTCAAACAGGGATGCATCTTAATTTGTAACTTGAAGATTTAGCAGGCACTCTCCCATTGGATAAAAGCCATCTGCCAATCCTTGACTCAGAGAAACTTGGCTGCCTCCAATACGCAGATGATAGAGTCCTATTGAGTCAAATCCTTATAGGACTGCAATGCAGAACAAATGTTCAGTATCCTTGGAACACAGGAAAATTCTCTGGAAATCAATTCTTAAAAACCTGAAAATACGCTCTTGAAGGCAAGTGGTAATTACCTGGTCAAGTGGTTCTTCAATTCCCCTAGCCTGTAGGGTGGTAAAGTTTTCAATGTAGCTTTGTGAAGATTTATCTAAAATAAATTAGTAAGGTCTGGCGAAAGACATAAACACTTCCAATGTACAAAATTTCACAGCCACGTGTTCTGAGGCACCATAATATCTGAGACATGGTACCCCTGACCCAATCGTAATTCACAGAACTCCTTAACAGCCTGTCTCTGAATGTGCATATCGGCAGATCATTCTGGTCTTCAAACATCGCAAACAACCTCAAATGCTAATTGCTGCTACTGGGGTAATCCAAGCAGCAAGAATGGGTTAACCTGATGAGCTGTACAGGGTGTCTTCACTCCAGCTGTGAACTGTGCCAGAAGCTTACTTCCCTGATGATTCAAGCCTTTAGGCTGCACAATGTAGTAATATTTGTCTACGGACCTTGAGTACTACAATCCCATAGTCAGGTGAAAATAGGTCAGTAAGTCCTGATGAGAGTCAGTACGTAAGTTTACTTAAGGCACTTGTATTTTCTCTGATTTGAGTAATCATAGACGCCAGTCTGGCTAAACAAATGATCTACACTCCTCTACCTTGCTTAACTGCTTATTACTCATAATAGTAATTTAGTTGTAGGATATTTGCACAAATTCAAAATGCACTTTTTAATACTACAAAAATATTAATGGTTCTTAGACTTGTTTTGAGCTGTTTTAACATTTTGAATACTCTTGACTTGGTGTTATTGGTGTGCAATGGTTTTTATTAAAATAATGTCAGGAATCAGATTCATGTTGTGTCTTTTGCTCAGGGCAGGTTGAGGAGCAGTCAGAGAAGAAGAATTTTAGTGAAGCTTCCAATGATTAATAATTGGAAGGACCTGCAGAATTAGATTGGATCTGAACATTACAAGATGACTGCTGCATTTTACAGGTCTATGCAGTCATGCACTCTAGAACATTCTCACAAGAGTTAGTGTCTCAAGGCGATTGCATGCGCACTCCTCTGCGCACTTCAATTTGAAATCTCTGACAAGAGCTTGTTTCAAGTCTGTTCCTCCTCAATTATTACTGAGTGGGCGGCGGACTAATTTGGATGTCAGAATTAAGTTCCCTGGTTTGAGGTTCACAGTATCGAGCTTCCGGTTTGTTTCTCTTTTGAATAGCGGTTTCAGTTTGCGCAACCTCAGTAGTTGGAGAGCCGTGTCTTTCAAGTATAGCAGCCTTCGGCTTGTGCAGTCTCCGGAGCACGAGAGTATTCTTTTGTGAGCAGCAGTCCCCTGTCGGAGCGTACCCCACAGAAAGAGAGCAGTGTCTCGTTCCTACCTTCTGCAGAAAGAAGAGATTTCAAGCAGCCCTTATCTCAGCTGGGTGGAAGTCATCACTTCAAGAACTCCTTCAGTGAGTTGACAGGAATCCTCCCTAGTTCATCAACACTTGGATAGTCAGTAATGTTCTAGAAATATTTCCAGGATTGACTCGCTGAACTGTTCTCTCCTTGCCTCCCTATTGGCGTTTGTTCCTTTCCTTTTCTCCCTATTCAAACTTCCTGTTCCTTTTGCGCATCTCGGAATCAATGTAATGACTCACGTGGAGAAATAGTGTTGGCTAACACAGACTTGCAGAAGTCTTCATGCTTTTAAAAAAGAAAATTGATTTTCATTGCCTAAGATGCTATATGTCTAATGCATAACTATACATTGTTTGATTAGTACAGTAAACCTCTAGTTCAGAATCATTCAGAAGAGAAGCTAAAATTCCAGAAGACATTGGTAGGCGTTCTTCTATTGAAATATATAGGAATTGAGGGATGTTAAAGTAGTAGGATTTATTTGTTGTCTCCCTCTTTTGTGCATTAGGTCATCTTCCCTTCCTCGGATCAATATGGGTCGCGGCAAAGAAAAAGAAGTACCCAAGTGAGGACACCGGCGGGCGAGAGGGTTATCACCAATCTGGAGTTGACTTTTCTCTGTCCCATTCCCCTTTCCCTCTTGCTGGTGGGCCTTACCAGAAATTTTTGGTGGCTGCACCGGCGGGTGGGCATGGGGAAATTATTATCCATTCCGCTTCCTTGGAGATTCAGGTACCTTCTGACAAATAATAAAAAATAAACTTGATTTGATTTGATTTGAATGGGCTTCCAATCCTGCTGGGCAGCAACTTTGTGCCAATTACTGGTCAGATAAAGCTATTTGACTGTCAACAAGGCAAGCAGATCCACCAGATTCCAGTGTGGATTGTAATCGCAGAGCAGATATGACTCATTAGTTTCTTTACCCTTCTCAGTTTGGCTTCAGAGTGGCCCACAGCACGAAATTCATTCTTCTTGGCGTAACTGAATTTCTTCTGCTGCACCACAATTTGGGAGGAACAGTTGCGCTTATTTTGCTTGATCTAAGCGCAGCCTTCGACACGGTGTCTCAAGCCATCCTGCCTAGCAGACTTGAGTCTCTAGGCCTCAAAGGTTCTTCCTTGTTTCCTTCTTCAGAAACTGTTCCTTTCAGGTCTCCTCCACCAACGCGAGTTCCAAGACCTTAACCTTGACCTTTGGTGCTCCACAGGATTCCATCCTGAGCCCAGTGCTCTTTAACATTTAAGTTCAACCATTAGCGGGCCTAATAGAGAAATGTGGGCTTACTCTTTTCTCATATGCCAATGACACACAGCTCATCTTTTCTCTATTATCGGCTCATTATCATGACACTTCTCTGCTGAATCTAGGTTTGAGGAACATCTCACTATGGATAAATAAGAATGCTCCAATGTTCAATGGTGATAAAACTGAGGTACTTGTCCGGGGGAACAGTGCTGCTCTTTGGGGTCCCAGACACTTGCCGGACTCACTAGAGCCTCTGCCCACCCCTTCAGCTATAGCCAAAAACTTGAGTTTTATTATTGAAGATACACTCTCAACTAAACCACAGATAACTAAGGTCACAGCCATCTGCATCTCAACCCTCAAATGGCTAAAAATAATTCTGTGGCTAACTCCCTTAGCAGTTTAAAGAACTGTTATTCAGGCGTTCGTCATATCCAGACAGGACTACAGCAATGTATTGTACCTGGGGGCTGATAAGACCTTGATATTATGTTTACAGATGGCTCAAAATACTGTGGTGGGGCTTCTCTTTCGTCTACCTCAGAGTGCATCTATCACCCCTTTGCTTCAGAAACTGCATTGGCTTAGGATATCCAAGCATATTACATTTGAGGATCTGTTCTATATGTTCAAGGTCAAACATGGCCTAGCACCTCGATACATTCAGGAGCTGATTACTCCTTACCTACCCACTCGTACATTGAGATTTTCTTTCCAAGCATTCCAAGCCACTCTTATACCTACTTGGGTCCTAAACTATTGAACTCTCTGGCGTCCGATCTCAGGAACTCCAACTCTATATTCGCCTCTCGTAAAAACCTGAAAACTTGGCTCTTTTAATGTTCTATTCCAGGAATGCCTATCTGCTGCTACCTTGCGCCGTGAAACCCTTCGGGTAGCTGTGCATCCTATAAACCTCATAAATAAATAAGACAGCCTCTCCATTCTTTTCAACAAATTTCACACAATTAATTTATGGACCTGGTCGAAGCACGCATGCCTGCCGGTAGCCCTTCTGATCTATGTCCACCACAAACCTTCAAGACAATTCTTCTGGCTACCTCTGTTGCCACACTAGTAAGAAGAATCATCAACAATTTCTTACCTACTGGAATATTTCCAGAAGATCTCAAAAAGTCATACATACGCCCATTACAAAAGAAAAGCAGCCTGGACCCGCGTAACTCTGACAACTGCAGACCAATTTCAAATGGACGTTTCCTGGGTAAACTGATAGAGCAGCATTCACCCAGATGACACAATTCATTGAAGATGATTCCCTACTTTCAGACTTTCAACCAGGATTCCATCCAGAAGAGGCACAGAATCTACCCTCATTGCCATCTGGGATGACCTCAAGAATACAGTTGACCGAAACAGGGTTGCTGTACTACTTCTCTTGGACCTCTCAGCTGCCTTTGACATGGTTGAGCATGACACTAATACAAAGACACTACGAAGCCGGCATAGAGGGGACTGCTCCTGAATGGATTGCATCTTACCTTCACAACAGAACTAATGTCATCCGTATCCCCTTTTTTGTCCAAACCGTACTTCACAAAAGCATGGGTCCCTTTAGGCTCTATCATCTCACCCATGCTTTTCAACATTTACATGAAGTCATTACTGACACTGATCTTTCAATTTTACCTCACATGCTATAGATATGCAGATTTTTTCAATATAGGGAGTTAGGTCCTGGGACGTCCAGTTGGATGGACCATTATTAAATACTTATACAAAGAGTTACCATCTGCACATTTCTTTTATGTCTCGAATTTGAGAACTACAAACCAATATCAATTTAAGTTTGTAAAGTACGCTTTATTCATACCTATTTTATTTCATTATTTTTCATTGTTTCTGTTTTTTCATATCTAAGAAAAACACTATACATATTTATTTACAAATATATATGTTGTCTTGTACATTTGTAAATAAATATGTATAGTGTTTTTCTTAGATATGAAAAAAACAGAAACAATGAAAAATAATGAAATAAAATAGGTATGAATAAAGCGTACCTTACAAACTTAAATTGATATTGGTTTGTAGTTTTCAAATTCAAGACATAAAAGAAATGTGCAGATGGTAACTCTTTGTATAAGTATAGATATGCAGATGTCACACAAATACTCTTTAAACTGGAAAGTCCTCAAGACATTGGACACACAAATTTTCAGTTGGCTCAAAGCCGTTTACCAGTGGATGACTTGGAGCCATCTCACACTGAACGCTTCCAAAATGGAAAATATTACTTGGGGATTGGAAAAATAATGACACACTCGCTGCCGGATGACCTGGGAACACCAGCTAAAGTTTCAAAGGAAGTAAGAATCATCAAAATTGCCACGGAATCAAGCTATCAGTGAATGCCCTAGTGGAAAAACTAGCAAGATCAAGTTTTGTTACTATAAAAACTCTGTAACGCATCTTACCCCACCTGGGATTTCACACAGGGGCAAGGCTACTATTTATCATGTCCTGTCTAAACTAGATTACACCAACAGTCTCTACCATGGATCATCTTAAACAACTTTGAAAAGACTACAAAGGAATCAGAACTCTGCTGCCAGACTACTCTTGCATATAAAGACACAAACCCACATCTCAACAGTCTTGAAAGCCCTACATTGGTTAACAGTTGCCAGAAGATCCACATTCAAGCTGCGTTGTATCACCCACAAAGCATTACATTGAACAGGACCTCTCTTCATCAGGAATAAAATCACCAAATACATTCAACAAAGGAACCTCCACTTTAGATTGGCACCTCGCCTCAATATTCCCCCGTACAAAAAAAAAACATAGGTGGCACATCCTTCTGAGTTTGAGCAGCCAAAATATGGAACTCTTTACCCCCAAACATATGACTACCTTATCTTCAGAAGACTACTCAAAAGATGGCTCTTCCCCACATAACCACCATACTCAAACATTATTACACAGCACATCCTTGTGTATTTAAAAATGTATTCAGACTATAGATGTACACCTACATATGTTTATTACTTTGTGTAAATATGTATAACAATTTGTTTTTAAAATCTATAGATATTCATTACTTCTGCTTAACAAATAAGCATACCATAGGGAGTAAGCGCTGTATGAATGCGATTATAATTACGATGATCTTGGAAAGGTCAGCCTTCCCATTAGCGGAGGCTCCAGTGTCCCAGCCAGCAACTGATCTTCGAGGCTAAATATTGATCTAGGATGTGAGGGAAGTCTAGAGAAAGAGAAATTTGGAACTGAGAGAGTTATTTTAACTCACCAATACATGAACTGCATGTCCATCTGGACAAAATGCTCTTCTCTATGTGTGTGATCACTGATGTTATACAGATAAAGGGTTGTAGATGGTCAGATCATAATGCTTTACTTTTAACAATTACATTGGGGTAGACAGCTGATCCCAATACCTAGTTGGAAGCTCCTAATATTTTACTTGATAGAACTTACTTTCCAGTACCTTCTTGGGAAATATGATTGTGGAGTATTTCAGAGTAAATGCTCATACAACCACACATACCCATATATAAAGGGATGCCTTTAATGTACTGATGAGGGGGTCACTGTATAGGTTAGGAGGGATGACTTATTTTGCCCGACCTAATCCTATCAAGAATATTCCTATCAATAAATTGGAATTTGGGAAACGGAGAAGGGAACCCTGGAAAATCAGTTGAATCATCCCAGGCTGGGAGAGGAAAGGGGCAATCATGCAAGGGTAATAGAGAAATTGAGATTTTTGAATTACCAAGACCGTCCCAACCTCACTCATGGTGAAGGCGGCAGAGCAGGTAGGTTATTTGCCTGGCTGATTAGGGTGGAGGGTAGGAGAAGCCCACTTAAGCAAATTATAATATGAATTAGACAAAGTTGTATACAGTAAGCATGAAGCACATGAGGTATTCAAGCGATTTTAAAGGGCATTAATCTGGTTGTGATTGCTGAGGACATCATACAGCAGTTCTTGAATAGAGCACAGCTGGAGAAGGTGAGAAAAGAGTGAGAATGGAGGGAGGGGCCATATAAAGAAGTATGAAATTAAGAAAGCCATCAGGGCCATAGTGAACAGAAAGAAGCCAGAGATGGGTGAGCTAACAGTAGAGTTGTATTGAGTGTACATGACACAGCTGACCTGCACATTAAATTAAATGTATGCTGCAGCAAGGCAAAGTGGGTGTTTACCAGCCACAACAAGCAAGGTTCTAATTGTCTATATCCCTTAACTTCAGGGAGAAGTCTCAGACGTAACCTTGTATAGGCCACACTTTATGTTGAACTTTGACTATAATATTCCCAGGTTCTGGCTAACCGTTTGTCGCCTTTTCTCAGAAGATGGTCCATAGTGACCACAACGGATTTGTATCCCAGTGTAACTTGCCCAATAACAATAAAAGACTGTACATGATGTTGAATCAACCCCTGGTAGCCTATCACCAAGAAGCAGTATTGATATCAATTGACACTCATAAAGCCTTTGACCCACTGCATTGGGGCTGCCTAGGAGTGTTCATGAGATTCATGAATTGAGGTGCAGGATAGGACAGGCGGGAGACGCTGCTATTCAGAGAGGCTCGGACTCGTGTGAGAACTGGTCTCTGCATTTCCAAAGCATTTCAGTATGTCATCGATCTAAGCATGGTTGCCTCCTTTCCCCCATGCTAATTGCTCTAGCAATGGAGGCATTCACTAACTGAAGGAGGTACTAAAAAAGAACTTTGATATCTTGGATAAAATCCTGGAGGACCACCAAATATTTCTAAGACAAAATAGTTTTGAAAAATCTAATGAGATGATAAAGATTTTAGAGATGGGAAAGTTTATACTTTTTCTCATAAATATGACAATGTTAAAATTTCAAGAGGGTAAAAGACAGTAGGAGGACACACTAGAAATTACATCTGCTACTAACACAACCTCCTTATCCTATGTAGCTAGTTCGGCCCCCACTGAAGAATCTGCAGGAACGATAGAGGTAGGCTCAAGCATACAAACCTTTTGTGCCCTGAAGAAGTCCTTCATAAGGACGCTTTGGCTGTATCGTCGTTTTATCGTTCTGATCGTGTTTTAAATTTGCATGAGAATAAAAAGAAGAACTGTGAAGACTATACTTGTGGACACAGACTCAAATATTTATTTTTCCTTGTCTGTGTTTTTGGTGGTGCCACCTTTGCTTTTGTTTAAATTGTAATATTCCTTTTTTGGAATTGCATTGTGACAGTGGGTGCATTACAGTGTGCACACAGATCTCTGGGTAGTTTCAGAGGATACATATAATACAGGGATAGCGGACCAGATGCTGTGGCCTAAAGGGTTCCACTGTCTAGTTCAATTCTTTCGTGACTTGAACCCCTGTTTAGCACTGATCTGCCCTATGAATATAGTCCTTACAATATTTTTCAAATACTAGAAGTAGGAACAATGCCAAATTTTAAGGACAGACAACAGGAATTAACTCAGGACTTGTTTGTCTCCATCGTTAAAACAGAAGGTACAACAAGTAGTGCCCTTAAGACAGAGGGCCTTAAAGTAACATTTCAAAGATTAGAGAAACTATAAGAACATGAAATGTCCACGTGGTGGGATGGCACCACTCTGGAAAAGTACATAGAAAATGAAAAAATTCTGAGAGGTCTTAGAATCTTAATTTTTCCTACTTTTGAGACCTTGATAAGGAATCTTTGGAGGATTGAGAGGGACATTTCCGTAATGCCTCATTCAGTATGATGTGCATTTTAATTAAAAATGTGGAAAAGAAGGGTATCAAGTTACAACAGGAGATAGAGGAATTGGAGAAAGAAATTGCATCATTACAACTGAAGGAGGTAGTAAAAAATAACTTTTATATCTTGGATAAAATCCTGGAGGACCACAAAATATATCTAAGAGACAAAAAAGTTTAAACAATCAAACAAGATGATAAAGATTATAGAGAATGGGGAGTTGATACTTTTGCTCATAAATATGACAGTGTTAAAATCTCTGGAGAGGGTAAAAGACAATGGGAGGACACACTAGAACTTAAATCTGCTAGTAGCACAACCTCCGTATCTTCTGTAGCTAGTTCGGCCCCCACTGAAGAATCTGCAGGAACGATAGAGGTAGGCTAAAGCATACAAACCTTTTGTGCCCTGAAGAAGTCCTTCATAAGGACGAAATGCGTCAGCTGTATCGTTGTTTGATCGTCCTGATCATGTTTTAAATTTGCATCAGAATAAAAAGAAGAACTGTGAAGACTGTACTTGTGAACACGGACTCAAATATTTTTTTTTCCTTGTCTGTGTTTTTAGTGGTGCACCTTTGCTTTTGTTTAAATTGTAATATTCCTTTTTTTGGGGTTGCATTGTGACATTGGGTGCGTTACAGTGTGCACACAGATCTCTGGGTAGCTTCAGAGGACACATTTAATATAGGGATAGCAGACCAGGTGCTGTGGCCTAAAGGGTTACACTGTCTAGTTCAATTCTTTCCTGATGATGTCTGTACTTGAGGGATGTGGACATCCGTGCCCCTAGTGCATTGGGGGCCTGGGAGAACTTGTTGAAGTGTTTGAATTGCATCCTAACTTGGGAAAGGCCGTGCATTCCCACTGTCCTCTACCCAACAGTGGATCTCAATGTCTGTGGATAACCTGGAAGTCCAGGGTCCTTAAATACTTAGGACATAGACGTTAGCACATTGAGAATTACATTTTCAGCGGGGAACCTTAGCAAAGCGCTGAGGGCTCTAAGGGGGACTGTGGCATTCTGGTGAACTCTCAAACTGCCCATAATGGTTAGGGTCACTTTCTCCAGGATGGCAATTCTACCAAGGGTACAGTATTTTTTCACAATTTTTCTTATATGGATACCCAAGGCATGGCTTAAGTCACTAAATACAGGCTTTTGGAGAAAAGATAGAGGACAAGAATCGGTGGGGGGTATCATTAAGTGCCTTAACACATTAAACAAGGAGTGGAGGCCTGGGAGTCCCAGATCATGAAATGTACTATTTAGTGGCTCAAATACCTCTGTGTGAGATCGCCCGATTGGGATGAATCTTGATGAATCTGGAGGAGGCATGGGAAACTGGAGGCTAGGGTTGAGATGGCACACTTATTCCACTGAGTCCAAAGGTTCAATGATGTTGATGACCACTGTTAGACCTGGCATCCTTGGCGTGGTTTCCCCTGACTTTTTGTCTCTACCTCCTGTATTTTTGCACACTATGCTGGATTTTGTTTTGCTGGTTTAGATGTTTTGGACACTTTGCCACTGCTGATCAGTGTCAAAGTGCAAGTGCACCCTGGTTTAATTATTACTGTGATTGGTTATCCATGATTAGCATATTTGTTTCTGTTGTGTAAATAACAAGGACCCCCTGAACCATGTATACAATGATTCCTAGGACAGAGATATATAAAATAAGTTTTATCATTCTTAGGCAATCTACAAATTAGACATAAATATATGACACCATACCTAATTTTTGAGAAAATAGTCACAAATTACCAGTTAACAAAAATTAAGAACGATTTTTATAGAGAAAGAAGGGAAGGTTTACAATGTTTAATTTTTACGTTTAAAAATCCTTAAACAAGGATACATGAAATACATTCATCAATACACATCATATTAAAAAACAGAAGAAGTCTCAATTTGCTATATACTTCTCAGCAATATCAATCTTAAAACGGGGCAAAAAATAAATTATTTTTAATTAAAACAAAATTCTTTTGACGCACGTTTCGGCGTTTGACACGCCTTCTTCAGGAAAAGCCACGAAAATGTCTGTCAAATAAAATACACAATATTAACAATCCGTACAAGGTATATAATATAATAAAAACAGTTTGCATCACCTATCTAATTTTTACTCAGCATTTGAATTAAAACTTAGCATTCCCATTTTTACATTTGTACGTAACATGTAATTATTGCAACTTTCTCTATAGATATTTTTTAAAAAAGGTTATTTCTCTTTATGGTGCTTTTATATCCGAAACTCTCCAAATCAGACTTATTAGTGTTCTAAATTTTCTTATGACATTGATTAGGTTACAAGTTATTACTATCTCATGATGGCTTTAATATTACTAAGAGGTATTCTCTGATATTCTAACATTCACATGATTAAATAATTCCTTTCAATGTTCAGGGAATGAATATAGAGTTAGAATACCTTTAAAAAGGTTTTGAGCCAGTTCCGCGATTTTGAAACAGCACACAATGGATATTAATTATCCTCGATTGATTGTAAGGACGTAGACATGTTTTCTGATAAAAAGTCATATTTATAAGTAAAAATATATTGTTCATCAAGTATCATATTAAGCGTGTATACTGGTTATCAATAGATACTCTGTGATCAAAGAAAATGAACAATTACCTATTATTATTATTAATGATATTTCTTTTCTTAGCATTACATGTGGATTGGCGTTTAAAAGGTATTGAATTTAACACATTCAAATGATGTCCCTCTAAATGTAAAAGATGGAAACACATTTTTACTTTCATATTCTTCACTCTAAAAAATCTACCTTTCTTATTAATCTGCATGAGGCATTTTACCTTATTTGTTGTTTTAATTCTTTTTACGCGTATTATACTTTCTTGCGCGATCAAAATATATTGTTCGGTCTTGCCTTTGGTTCCTTTTTACATCAGTTTACAATGAACTGAAATATAAAGAGCAGAAACCGCCCCAGGTTAGCACTTACAAAATGGATAGTTCACTCTCTTAAAAAATGTAATTGCATTGTGTAGTCGTTGCATATTGTACCTGGGTATTGCCTTTAGCAGCCATAATTGGGGAATAAGTTGTGACAGTTTTGGCTCCGACCTTGTTTATTTTAATACGCAGGAAACGTCAGGCAATTTCTGTCAATAAATCGTTAAACAGATTTAGTCCACTATGACCCACGGTCTATCATGACCTAAATCTATTTTATCGAATATCAAGCGACAGGACAAGTAAATACCCGATAAGATTGCAGAGCCTCGTGAATAACCGCGACGTCTGTGCTAATCGAGAAACAGACTTGTCGGGTTTGTATAATGCTTTTGTAGTATCTGGTGTAATTGACGGTTGAAATTCAAACGGGTCACGTGTCTCTGTGGTTGGCTACGTTTACATACTTCCTACTTCCTGCTTGGTTGGCAACGTGCATCTCATGTGCAATAGAAAGTAAAAACAGACTTGTTGCAGTCATAAAAGATAATGTGTCCCGCAGTTGTTAATACAGTATCAATTATTTAAGCAATTATTCTGCAATATTAATCGCTACAATAACTTATCGTATTTGTACCATGTTTATCTGATCTATAGTATAAGTAGCGAATAGAATCAGTACGGACCCCGTGTCAATGTGGTTGGCTACGTTTACATACTTGCCGCTTGGTTGGTGAAGTATACCTCAAATTCAATGGAAAGTAAAGGCAGACTCATTATACTTGTAGGAGACAATGTATCCCACGGTAATACATTATCTAAGTTAAGGAATTATTGGGCAGTAATAATATACATCGGTTGTATTCATTTATTAATCTTAACAGATGACAAATATGTATACAATGGGAAAAATTATTATTAAGGTGGTTGACAAGTGATTTATAGTTGTCCCTCTAAAAAGTAGTCACATGTGTCAATTTACGCAGTAAGGGGTCGATTAGGATCGCGGACGGAAACGTGTTCCGTCCGCCGAGGAAGGTGGCAAGATACTCCGGACCTGTCCGTGGAAAAACCACAATAGCGATTTGGATCAAATTTGATAGAAACGCCGATCGCCGCGGACGGAGCACACCAATCTCCGTCCGCGGCGCTCGAAGTACATCTGAGGCCGCGGCAGGCGGACGGAACCGAAAGAACACCGACCGCCGCGTACGCACATGACCATGATAACAACCACTTCCACTGCGATACCTGCGTTGTGTCCGTGTCCGCAATTAGGATAACTCCGCAAGTACCCCGGTAGCCACCATGATCCACGTCCGCGGCGGTACCAATGCTACGAGATACCGTGCTCCACAGCGGAAGTCCAACACGAACAACATCCCTACAGTCAAACCAATGCCATACATTGCGACGGAATTTATCACCAAACACATGAAAAAGAACGACCACCCACCTGACACATCTAAACCAATCACAAGACACAATGACCCACCCCCAAAATCCACATAATGCACACCTGGAAACACACCCACCTATCACCTGACTGCCAATAACCATTCACACAGGGCCAAGACACAGACTATAAATTAACTCCCACCCACTCCAGAAATCCTCTGCATCACAGCATAGCTGCTAGCAGGAGACACCACTTAGCCAACAGCAAACACAGATATCATACATATAACCCACACCCAAACACACCCTCTACACAAAGACCCACCACACCATCCCTAAACACCACACACCAGCACCTCCCAATTCACACAAACACACACCCCGAGCACCATGGCACCCAAAAAAAACCCTAAATTCACTGACACCGAGTTAAGGGTTATGGTAGATGAGATACTTCGTGTGGAACCCCACTTATTTGGGGCCCTAGTGCAGCAGACCAGCATAGCTAGGAAAAATAGCATGTGGGACCGGATTGTCACCAAGGTCAATGCCTCCGGGACCGTCCCGAGGACGAAGCAGGAAATTCAGAGGCGGTGGCATGACCTCAAGACCCGAGTGAAATCCATCAGAGCCAAAAACTTTCTCCGGGCCAATCATACAGGCGGTGGAACCCCCCCGGAGCCCTTACCGTACACCGAGTGGGAGGAGAAGGTGCTGACCATCCTGCACCCTGAGAGCCTTGATGGACTTGAGGAGGGAGAAGAGGCTGGTAAGTACCAACCAAGCACCACAAGCACAACAACACGGTGTGCCTCACACAACTCTGAAGACACATCTCCCAGACCCCAACCCATGCATGCAGTCCACATACTCACCAACCTCTAAACCACTCCAACAGGCCCCCATGTCCATAGGGAGGGTGGTGGTGGTGGGTGGGGTGTGTGAGGGGACGGAAGTACAACTCCCAACAGGCCCCCATGTCCATAGGGAGGGTGGTGGTGGTGGGTGGGGTGTGCTAGAGGTCACTACACCAACTCCCAACAGACCCCCATGTCCATAGGGAGGGTGGTGGTGGTGGGTGGGGTGTGCTAGAGGTCACTACACCAACTCCCAACAGGCCCCCATGTCCATAGGGAGGGTGGTGGTGGTGGGTGGGGTGTGTGAGGGGACGGAAGTACAACTCCCAACAGGCCCCCATGTCCATAGGGAGGGTGGTGGTGGTGGGTGGGGTGTGCTAGAGGTCACTACACCAACTCCCAACAGGCCCCCATGTCCATAGGGAGGGTGGTGGTGGTGGGTGGGGTGTGTGAGGGGACGGAAGTACAACTCCCAACAGGCCCCCATGTCCATAGGGAGGGTGGTGGTGGTGGTTGGGGTGTGTGAGGGGGCGGAAGTACAACTCCCAACAGGCCCCCATGTCCATAGGGAGGGTGGTGATAGTGGGTGGGGTGTGTGAGGGGACGGAAGTACAACTCCCAACAGGCCCCCATGTCCATAGGGAGGGTGGTGGTGGTGGGTGGGGTGTGCTAGAGGTCACTACACCAACTCCCAACAGGCCCCCATGTCCATAGGGAGGGTGGTGGTGATGGGTGGGGTGTGCTAGAGGTCACTACACCAACTCCCAACAGGCCCCCATGTCCATAGGGAGGGTGGTGGTGGTGGTTGGGGTGTGTGAGGGGACGGAAGTACAACTCCCAACAGGCCCCCATGTCCATAGGGAGGGTGGTGGTGGTGGGTGGGGTGTGTGAGGGGACGGAAGTACAACTCCCAACAGGCCCCCATGTCCATAGGGAGGGTGGTGGTGGTGGGTGGGGTGTGCTAGAGGTCACTACACCAACTCCCAACATGCCCCCATGTCCATAGGGAGGGTGGTGGTGGTGGGTAGGGTGTGCTAGAGGTCACTACACCAACTCCCGTGTCCATAGGGAGGGTGGTGGTGGTGGGTGGGGTGTGCTAGAGGTCACTACATCAACTCCCAACAGGCCCCCATGTCCATAGGGAGGGTGGTGGTGGTGGGTGGGGTGTGTGAGGGGATGGAAGTACAACTCCCAACAGGCCCCCATGTCCATAGGGAGGGTGGGGTGTGCTAGAGGTCACTACACCAACTCCCAACAGGCCCCCATGTCCATAGGGAGGGTGGTGGTGGTGGGTGGGGTGTGCTAGAGGTCACTACACCAACTCCCAACAGGCCCCCATGTCCATAGGGAGGGTGGTGGTGGGTGGGGTGTGCTAGAGGTCACTACACCAACTCCCAACAGGCCCCCATGTCCATAGGGAGGGTGGTGGTGGTGGGTGGGGTGTGTGAGGGGACGGAACTACAACTCCCAACAGGCCCCCATGTCCATAGGGAGGGTGGTGGTGGTGGGTGGGGTGAGTGAGGGGACGGAAGTGCAACTCCCAACAGGCCCCCATGTCCATAGGGAGGGTGGTGGGTGGGGTGTGTGAGGGGACGGAACTACAACTCCCAACAGGCCCCCATGTCCATAGGGAGGGTGGTGGTGGTGGGTGGGGTGTGTGAGGGGACGGAAGTACAACTCCCAACAGGCCCCCATGTCCATAGGGAGATTGGTGGTGGTGGGTGGGGTGTGCTAGAGGTCACTACACCAACTCCCAACAGGCCCCCATGTCCATAGGGAGGGTGGTGGTGGTGGGTGGGGTGTGCTAGAGGTCACTACACCAACTCCCAACAGGCCCCCATGTCCATAGGGAGGGTGGTGGTGGTGGGTGGGGTGTGTGAGGGGACGGAAGTACAACTCCCAACAGGCCCCTATGTCCATAGGGAGGGTGGTGGTGGTGGGTGGGGTGTGTGAGGGGACGGAACTACAACTCCCAACAGGCCCCCATGTCCATAGGGAGGGTGGTGGTGGTGGGTGGGGTGTGTGAGGGGACGGAACTACAACTCCCAACAGGCCCCCATGTCCATTGGGAGGGTGGTGGTGGTGGTTGGGGTGTGTGACAGTGCCGACTGAATTGCAAAAACAAATAAATTGACACATAATGGCCACATGACTCATCCTCACATTTTTTTTTGCAGGGGATCCTAATCTGACAGCTGCAATAAACACCCGGCCTCCAGCCTCGCCACACTCTGAAGTCTCAGGGGACGATTGGCCAGCCACCTCCGTGGCTGAGGATGGTGCCGGCTCAAGCAGGCAGCCAGGGACATCTGGCTCCCAGGTCACACCTGCACCAACGACTACGGCCTCTGCCATTTCAACAACACCGGCCACTGTGACCTGCACAGCCACCTCCAGCACCAGCTCCACCACCACTACTACCACCACTTCTGCCCCTGCCACCCTGCACAACCCACCGCCCAACGCTGGGCCAGCGCCATCCCAGCCACAAAGGGAGAGTGTGCGGCAAAGCAGAGATGCAAGGGCAGATCCGGCAGGCAGGAGCACAGCACAAAGACGGCATGATGACACAACTACACCCAATGCCGTGCAACAGTGTTTAGAAGCACTAGCCAGGGTGGAGGAAAACTATCTACGTGGCCAGGCACAGGCAGACCGGGCACACCAGGACTTTGTTGACAACACAGCAATGTTGGGGGCCATCGAGAGGCGGCTTGGCCAACTCATGGACATATTTAGCACGTCTAATACCATGTGGATGCCATGGATATCCGCCAACACCACCCTCCCCACACCCCCTCAAACAACGCCACTGCCACCACCACCACCACCGCCACCTGCGCCACTGGCGGCGGATGTGGTACCTGATCGGCCTGCGCCCCCAGCTGACTCCGTCCCCACTCCCCACACAAAGACGGAGGGGCCGTCCGAGGCTGGAAGTGGGCGAGAGCAGTGTTGAAGGTCCTTCCACGCGCTCCAAGAGGAGCCGACAATTACTTTTAGAGTACCTGAGCCTGCCATTCACCCTGCCAACTATCCGGTCCCACCTGGCACAGGCCTGCTGCACTAGGCAGACACCACCCTATGTGGTGTCAGCACGGACATTTCATCTGCCATAACCTTTAACTCTCACTCCCTCACCCCTTCACTCATTTGTAAATATGCACCTACACCTATGCACAATCTGTAAATAAATACCACTTACTCACTCAATGATGTGTTGCCTCCATGTTTATTCACATGATTGCATCAGAAACAGACGTTACCAGGTTCATGGATCCAACTGGTACAGAATCATGACGCAAGGGAGTGACCTAGGGAAACATAGAAACGGCAAAGACACGTTAGGAAACACCATCACACTCATCCCAACACACTGCAGTGCAACATTCAACAAACCACACACATCACAACAGGAATGGTATGAGACTACACACATCATGGAGACGAGCATGTACTCATAAATGAAGAGACACACACACATGCATACATCACATAACAGAACACATAGATGATGGCCAACACAATGACACAAGACCAGCAAACCTACACAGGGCATACACAAGCAGCACAAGAGGAGCACACTCACAATCAAGGGAAGTAGCGATCAATGAGCTGGCGCCTCTGGTCCACACCTTCCTCCTCACCACTATCCTCATCAGTCGACATGTGTGGGTCGGGAGGGCGAGGAACTTGCTGTTCATCAGGGTCCAAGAGCAGTTCAATGTTATTGCGCACAGCCAGGTTGTGGAGCATGCAGCAGGCAATCACAATCTTGCATACTTTGCCTGGTGAGTAAGGCAGGGCCCCTCCAGTCTTATCCAGGCACCGAAACCTAGACTTAAGCAGGCCAAATGTTCGTACTACAACTCGACGTGTCCTTCCATGGGCTTCATTGTGTCGCATTTCTCCCGCTGTGGTTGGATTGCGTACTGGACTCAGAAGCCAAGGCCTGTTTGGGTAAGCCGAGTCGCCTGTGTTTGTGGAAATAAGAGAGAGAGAGAAACATCAAACCCTGAATATGTGGGCACACCATGCCACACAGATATCACTCCTGTCACCACAGCATACTCACCAACAAGCCACGCTTGTGCCGGATGCAGATTTGCTATCAGTTGGGGGACAATGCTGCTCCGCATGATGTGGGCGTCATGTGCAGAGCCAGGAAATCTTGCACACACATGTGAGATTATGTTGTCGGCCTGGCACACCACCTGCACGTTTAGGGAATGGAAGTGCTTCCGATTCCTAAACACCTGCTCACGTGCCCGTGGTGGAATGATCGCAATATGCGTGCCATCAATGGAACCCACAACGTGTGGTATGCGACCCAGTGCATAGAAGTCTGCTTTGACCGCTGCCAACTCTGCTGCCTGTGGGAAATGAATGTAGTCATGCTTGCACAGCATCATGGCTGTCAGTACATCCCGAAGTACCGTGCTGAACATGGCCTGTGACATTCCCCCGGCATGTCCAACTGTGTACTGAAATGTGCCGGTTGCAAAAAAATGGAGTGCCGCCATCACCTTTTGCGTGGGTGAAATGGAACCTGGATAGGTTCTTCGCGGCTGCAGGTGAGGAGACAATTGGTTCACAAGCTCCAGCAATCGACGTCGATCCAGCCTGAATTTCCTGATCACCTCCTCGTCCACCATATCCTCCAGGACAGTGTATGGGCGATGGACATTTTGAGCCCTCCTGTGTGGGAGAAAATGGAATGGAACTCAATTCACATACAACGCATGTCTGTGCAACTCACTCACATGTCATCGCACTCTATCCACCATGTAATAGGCAGTGTTTAATTAGCATATGTGTGACATCTCTGATTGTCACTACAACATGGTTTGACGTAGCAACAATGTGCATCCACTAGCCACATGATGTGTTGCAACATGTGCAATGCACTTTGTCTCAACTCAACATTACTGCCAACAAGACATGTGACATGACCCACATGTCTATGCGCAACATGACATACACACATGCAAGTGCATGCACACAAACGAAAATATACCCACACACGGGGCCTGAAACGGCGGTAGTTCACATGGCCGGAACGGCGGTCATGGGCAGGGGCTGGCACGGCGGTCATGGGCAGGGCCTGGCACGGCGGTCATGGGCAGGGCCTGGCACGGCGGTCATGGGCAGGGCCTGGCACGGCGGTACTGGACGGGGGCCTGAAACGGCGGTAGTTCACATGGCCTGAACGGCGGTCATGGGCAGGGCCTGGCACGGCGGTCATGGGCAGGGCCTGGCACGGCGGTACTGGACGGGGCCTGAAACGGCGGTACTGGACGGGGCCTGAAACGGCAGTAGTTCACATGGCCGGAACGGCGGTCATGGGCAGGGCCTGGCACGGCGGTCATGGGCAGGGCCTGGCACAGCGGTCATGGGCAGGGCCTGGCACGGCGGTACTGGACGGGGCCTGAAACGGCGGTACTGGACGGGGCCTGAAACGGCGGTAGTTCACATGGCCGGAACGGCGGTCATGGGCAGGGCTGGGCCGGCCGGTGTAGGCTGGCTGATGCAATGTCACTGTAAGGGGGGTCATGAACTGCCATGTGCATTGACATCAGCTTATGGATGTGTTGGCCTGCACCTCCCCCGCCGAATACGTGCCCCGCCATGGTGGCGCCAGTGATCTAACTTTGTTGCAAATCAAGCATCCGTCCCGGAGTCTAGCACATGCACTTGCCGGTGTGTGAGCGTGACGGTCTGTGCACGTGCAGCCAATGGGAGGTGTGAACATGGTCCACGTGTGCCCAATAGAAAGTACCGTATGCTGTTCACCGCAACACCAGGGCCAATCATTGGCCCTTTTCCAAACACGCTTCCAGGGCTGACCAATGGCTGGCGCCGTATGCCACTGACATGGCCACAGGGCCCTTTATATGTGTGATGTGCAAAAGCATACATTCCACGATGACCACCGACTGCTGCCTGTGACCATCACCTCCACCTGCTGCTGCGGAGCTGACCACCGACTGCTGCCTGTGACCATCACCTCCACATGCTGCTGCGGAGCTGACCACCGACTGCTGCCTGTGACCATCACCTCCACCTGCTGCTGTGGAGCTGACCACCGACTGCTGCCTGTGACCATCACCTCCACCTGCTGCTGCGGAGCTGACCACCGACTGCTGTCTGTGACCATCACCTCCACCTGCTGCTGCGGAGCTGACCACCGACTGCTGCCTGTGACCATCACCTCCACCTGCTGCTGCGGAGCTGACCACCGACTGCCGCTCTAGTGCCATACTCCGTGACCTTGGCATGTCGAGAGTCAAAGAGATCCGGTCTCGTCCCTTCACCGCCGCAGAGCTTGATGTCCTCGTGGACGGTGTGCTCCGCAACTATGGACGCCTGTACGGCGCACCAGGACAGGTGGTAAGTGCAGTGGGGGATAAGTTGTTGTGCATGAGGTGTTCCATGACACCTGGGCTCTGGAATCTTGGCGGTGTGATGTGGGACCAACAAATGAGTCGAAATGTGCATGGCTGCAGAGAGAAATGTGTTGAGCCTATCTGTGTGACTGGCCAACTGTCCACTGACTTGCACCCTTTTGTCTCCCATCATGGTAGGTCAAGCTGCACCTTCGCAAGGACGTGTGGAGGAGCATTGCACGTGATGTACGAGCAGTGGGGGTGTCCAATAGACGACATACACACTGTCACAAACGCTGGGACGACATTTCCAGGCTGAGCAAGAATGTAGCGGAAGTGACACTGGGGATGATTCCAAGGACGGCACGTCTGGCCCGACGCTCAATGACCCCTCTCATGCACCGTATCATAGCTGTGACGCATCCTGACCTGTCCGAGCGGTTGCGTGTGGATGAACAGCAACGTGGCGGTAAGCATACTGTCAGTGAATGTTGCTTGTGAGTGCAATGCATGTATTGTTGCCCACACACATTAGTGACTTCCGTGTATCATGTGGCTCGTTCCAATGGCATGTTGGTGACATTGGCGCAGTTAAATTTTACTTCCCGGTGCGGCATGTTGAGACGCCACTCGCTAAGCAGTTGAGTGTTCATGCACATGCTGTAGTGCTCCGTCACCCCTTGGCAAGACTGGTGTGCAGATGTAGGTGCTCATGCCCTGTCCGCATGCTGTACATTTATTAAGGCCAACGCCACTTAATTCCTGTGAGGATGACTGGTTGGGGTGGGCCGTGTGCAGGTTGGGGGATTGATGGACATTCTCATCAGTGGCTTTAGGGATTCCGTAGCAGTACTGTACGTGTGTGTGCCCATTACTTACACCCATTTCCTGTGCATTTCAGCTTTGGCAGAGGGCACTCAGCCACAGACGGAGGAGATGATAGAAGGCAATGCATCCGGATCAGACGTCGCACACACGCAGACTGACACCGAAGGGGCCAGCGCCGGAGAGGGGGACAGGACCGTCCCGGAGGACTCGCATGTGGAGACAACATCGTCATCATCTTCAGACAGTGTTGGTGAGTCAGCACTGTTGTCACAGACTGGGAGTGGGCAATCAACACCTTCGGTCGGAACACAGCACACAGGGCCCACCCTGCCGCCAACTGCACCATGTACTGTTCGTGCACGCAGGAGTAGGGGGAGCAGAGTGGCGTTCGGTGTCGGCACCGCTGCCCCAGCCTCGGTGAGCCAAAATGCTCTTTGTGCAGAGGCTTTTGATCTGCTGCGACAGCTGTGTGTGGGGCAGACCAATATGATAAATGCTTTCCAAGACCACGATAGGAAGTTGGGGCAGGTGGTGGCTTTCATGGAAGGTATGCATGGTGATCTGGCTGGTGTACACAGGACAGTGCAGTCATTGGCTAACAGTGTGTCGTCTGCCATTGTACAGTCACATGGACTGGGTGGTACTTCTGTTACACCATCTACAACACTGGATGTCTCAGGGGGGAGTGAATATTCTGACCAGGACTCTAATACAGGTTATTTCACTAGAAGCAGCGTCAGCCAGCATGTCAAGGCACGGAGGCCTCAGACCCCATCCCCTAGGTCAGCTAAATCTGTTCACAGACACAACGTCAGATACAGTGGAGTAAACACACGTGAGCCAACAGAGGGTATGGGTGTAATGGCTACACATGCTGCACAGCCATCCCACACACAAGGTACTCCCAAAACAAGCCTTACTCCCACTTCCATTGACACTACCTTGGACAAGGACATTCAGAAGACGAAGGCATCTCTTGAGAGCTCGGACACTCCCAGTGCCAGGGAGACTAGGAAGGAAGGAGCCACTCCCAAGGGCAGGGAGACTAGGAAGGAAGGAGAGACTCCCAAGGGCAGGGAGACTAGGAAGGAAGGAGACACTCCCAAGGGCAGGGAGACTAGGAAGGAGGGAGCTTCTACCAAGGGCAGGGAGACTAGGAAGGAAGGAGACACTCCCAAGGGCAGGGAGACTAGGAAGGAAGGAGCCACTGCCAAGGGCAGGGAGACTAGGAAGGAGGGAGCTTCTACCAAGGGCAGGGAGACTAGGAAGGAAGGAGACACTCCCAAGGGCAGGGAGACTAGGAAGGAGGGAGCTTCTACCAAGGGCAGGGAGACTATGAAGGAAGGAGCTTCTACCAAGGGCAGGGACAAGGACAGTCTTCATGGACACTCCCAGGGGCAGGGAGACTATGAAGGAAGGAGCTTCTACCAAGGGCAGGGACAAGGACAGTCACAAGACAAACGCACCTAAGAAGAGCACGAACACTCCCAGGGGCAGGGAGACTAGGAAGGAAGGAGCTTCTACCAAGGGCAGGGACAAGGACAGTCACAAGACAAATGCACCTAAGAAGAGCATGGACACTCCCAGGGGCAGGGACACACACAGGGAGAAGGTGTGTCCTGGGGATATGTACACCACAGATGACAAGTCTGCTGCCTGGAAGAGGGCACCATCCAGGGAACAGGGAAAGTCCGCAGACAACATTACTCCTACGGAAATGGAACATCCAAGGGCCAAGGCATCTCCCATGGACAGTGGCGCTGTCAAGGACAGGCATACATCACCCATTGATGCACTGAGGCTGCTGTTTTCTGGGAAACGGAATACAGATGTCTCCGCAGTGGAGTCACCCCTTACCTCCAATCCCATCAGGGACCGTCAGGAACGGATGCAGGTGGACCCTGTAGTAGCATCCCCCATGACACATGTTGCACAGGCCACAAGGCAGCCACACAGCAAACGACAAGCAGTCGCCAGCACGTCCCCAGAGAGCATTCCCCCGCCAGCAGATGCACCTCCCATGGTGGGTGATATTTCTTCGCAGTCCGGCCCACTTGCCAGTCCTGTCCTGTCCAGGGTGCAGTCACATGTCCACAAGAAACGTAGACACACAGCATTCACACATGCCCAATCCGATGTCGGACAATTGCAACTATCCCCCGCTCCCAGAGCCACCCTGCCTCCTGGACCATACAGCCCTGTGGCTCATCATTTCAGTGGTCCCAGTGGCGCCGCTGCAGTTGACTCGCATGTGTCAGGTAGTGGCAGTGTATCAGTTGAGCCCTATCCTGTATCAGGTGCTGGCAGTGTATCTGGGTATATGGGCCATGTGTCAGTCACTCGGGCTGTGGCTGTGTCTCACACTCCTGTATCAGGCGTTGGCAGTGTATCTGGGTCTATGGCCCATGTGTCAGTCACTCGGGCTGTGGCTGTGTCTCACACTCCTGTATCAGGTGTTGGCAGTGTATCTGGGTCTATGGGCCATGTGTCAGTCACTCGGGCTGTGGCTGTGTCTCACACTCCTGTATCAGGTGTTGGCAGTGTATCTGGGTCTATGGGCCATGTGTCAGTCACTCGGGCTGTGGCTGTGTCTCACACTCATGTATCAGGTGCTGGCAGTGTATCTGGGTCTGTGGCTCACGTGTCAGTCACTACATCTGTGGCTGTGTGTCACACTCCGGTTTCTGGTGCTGCCAGTGTGTCCGATGCGGGTACTTCACGCAATCCACCTGATGGTGTGATGTAAGTTGCTGTTGTATGCCCTCTGATGTACCTGCTCTGGTGTCCACACTGCCCTGTTGCTGTTCTGATACTGATGTACTGCCTCTGATGTACCTGCTCTGGTGTCCACACTGCCTTGTTGCTATCCTCATACTGATGTATGCCCTCTGATGTACCTGCTCTGGTGTCCACAGTGCCCTGTTGCTATCCTCATACTGATGTATGCCCTCTGATGTACCTGCTCTGGTGTCCACAGTGCCCTGTTGCTATCCTCATACTGATGTACTGCATCTGATGTACCTGCTCTGGTGTCCACACTGCCCTGTTGCTGTTCTGATACTGATGTACTGCCTCTGATGTACCTGCTCTGGTGTCCACACTGCCTTGTTTCTATCCTCATACTGATGTATGCCCTCTGATGTACCTGCTCTGGTGTCCACAGCGCCCTGTTGCTATCTTCATACTGATGTACTGCATCTGATGTACCTGCTCTGGTGACCACACTGCCCTGTTCCTGTTCTGATACTGATGTACTGCCTCTGATGTACCTGCTCTGGTGTCCACACTGCCTTGTTGCTATCCTCATACTGATGTATGCCCTCTGATATACTGCCTCTGATGTACCTGCTCTGGTGTCCACAGTGCCCTGTTGCTATCCTCATACTGATGTACTGCCTCTGATGTACCTGCTCTGGTGTCCACACTGTCCTGTTGCTGTTCTGATACTGATGTATGCCCTCTGATGTACTGCCTCTGATGGACCTGTGCCTTGCCATGGACTGTTGGTGCACTTGGCCCCTCTCATGTGCTGCCTCTGATGGACCTGTGCCTTGCCATGCACTGTTGGTGCACTTAGCCCCTCTCATGTACTGACTCTGATGGACCTGTGCCTTGCCATGCACTGTTGGTGCACTTAGCCTCTCTCATGTACTGACTCTGATGGACCTGTGCCTTGCCATGGACTGTTGGTGCGCTTAGCCCCTCTCATGTACTGCCCCTGATGTACCTGCTCTGATGTCCACACTGCCCTGTTGCTATCCTCATACTGATGTACTGCATCTGATGTACCTGCTCTGGTGTCCACAGTGCCCTGTTGCTATCCTCATACTGATGTGTTGCATCTGATGTACCTGCTCTGGTGTCCACACTGCCCTGTTGCTGTTCTGATACTGATGTACTGCCTCTGATGTACCTGCTCTGGTGTCCACAGTGCCCTGTTGCTATCCTCATACTGATGTACTGCATCTGATGTACCTGCTCTGGTGTCCACAGTGCCCTGTTGCTATCCTCATACTGATGTACTGCATCTGATGTACCTGCTCTGGTGTCCACACTGCCCTGTTGCTGTTCTGATACTGATGTACTGCCTCTGATGTACCTGCTCTGGTGTCCACACTGCCTTGTTGCTATCCTCATACTGATGTATGCCCTCTGATGTACCTGCTCTGGTGTCCACAGTGCCCTGTTGCTATCCTCATACTGATGTACTGCATCTGATGTACCTGCTCTGGTGTCCACACTGCCCTGTTGCTGTTCTGATACTGATGTACTGCCTCTGATGTACCTGCTCTGGTGTCCACACTGCCTTGTTGCTATCCTCATACTGATGTATGCCCTCTGATGTACTGCCTCTGATGTACCTGCTCTGGTGTCCACAGTGCCCTATTGCTATCCTCATACTGATGTACTGCCTCTGATGTACCTGCTCTGGTGTCCACACTGCCCTGTTGCTGTTCTGATTAAGTGTGAGCGGGAAATCCGTTACGCTCGCGGATTTTGCGGATTTTTGGGAAATCCGCAATCCGCGAATTTTGCGGATTTCCCGCAAAATCCGCAAAAAAAATCCGCGAACGTAACGGGTTCAAAAGTTGAACCCCCACTCATGCAACTATTTTACAATGGCGCCAGCAAGCTGCCAGCGCCGTTGTAAAATAGTTACAAAAAGGTAGCTTGCACAGGAACCACTAGATAAAACGAAGCAGGTGCTGCTTTATTTTATCTCAGTGCTTCCTGTGCAAGCTAACTTTGTAACTATTTTACAACGGCGCTGGCAGCTTGCTGGTGCCATTGTAAAATAGTTGCATGGCTGGGCACAGGTCAGGTCTGCAGCTCACTCAAGGGACCCCTGCGCCCTTCGGGGCGATTGCATAGTAACACACACATGGTCGCTCGAACTAGTTGATGCTCAAATTCAGTGACTCATTCATTAGCCCAAAAACAATCGTGAGCGTTGTCGAGGCTGGACAAGTGTGCCTTCTTCCCAAATCTACCGTGGAAAATCAGCTGTGATGCTGGATAGGCTTTGCATCCTTGACTTTCACGAGCGCAATACCCGAGCTTCTTTCTCTTCATCTGCTGAACTGATCTTTCTCTGACCTTTTATTCACACAAGAGGCACATACCCTACTGGGCACATTGTGTTCGCACGGGTTTCTGCAAGTTCGCACGCGTTTTGTACAATTTCGCAATTTGCGAAATTGTACAAAACCCTTGCGAACTTGCAGAAACCCGTGCGAACATAAAAAAAAAACGCAAATTCGCGGGAATTCGCGGATTTTGCGGATTGCGAGTTCGCAAATCTGCAAAATTCGCGAACGCGAGATTCGCAAAATTCGCCCATACCTAGTTCTGATACTGATGTATGCCCTCTGATGTACTGACTCTGATGGACCTGTGCCTTGCCATGGACTGTTGGTGCACTTGGCCCCTCTCATGTGCTGCCTCTGATGGACCTGTGCCTTGCCATGCACTGTTGGTGCAATTAGCCCCTCTCATGTACTGACTCTGATGGACCTGTGCATTGCCATGCACTGTTGGTGCACTTAGCCCCTCTCATGTACTGACTCTGATGGACCTGTGCCTTGCCATGGACTGTTGGTGCGCTTAGCCCCTCTCATGTACTGCCCCTGATGTACCTGCTCTGGTGTCCACACTGCCCTGTTGCTATCCTCATACTGATGTACTGCATCTGATGTACCTGCTCTGGTGTCCACACTGCCCTGTTGCTGTTCTGATACTGATGTACTGCCTCTGATGTACCTGCTCTGGTGTCCACAGTGCCCTGTTGCTATCCTCATACTGATGTACTGCATCTGATGTACCTGCTCTGGTGTCCACAGTGCCCTGTTGCTATCCTCATACTGATGTACTGCATCTGATGTACCTGCTCTGTTGTCCACACTGCCCTGTTGCTGTTCTGATACTGATGTACTGCCTCTGATGTACCTGCTCTGGTGTCCACACTGCCTTGTTGCTATCCTCATACTGATGTATGCCCTCTGATGTACTGCCTCTGATGTACCTGCTCTGGTGTCCACAGTGCCCTGTTGCTATCCTCATACTAATTTACTGCATCTGATGTACCTGCTCTGGTGTCCACAGTGCCCTGTTGCTATCCTCATACTGATGTACTGCCCCTGATGTACCTGCTCTGGTGTCCACACTGCCCTGTTGCTGTTCTGATACTGATGTATGCCCTCTGATGTACTGCCTCTGATGGACCTGTGCCTTGCCATGGACTGTTGGTGCACTTGGCCCCTCTCATGTGCTGCCTCTGATGGACCTGTGCCTTGCCATGGACTGTTGGTGCACTTAGCCCCTCTCATGTACTGCCCCTGATGTACCTGCTCTGGTGTCCACACTGCCTTGTTGCTATCCTCATACTGATGTATGCCCTCTGATGTACCTGCTCTGGTGTCCACACTGCCCTGTTGCTGTTCTGATACTGATGTATGCCCTCTGATGTACCTGCTCTGGTGTCCACACTGCCCTGTTGCTATCCTCATACTGATGTACTGCATCTGATGTACCTGCTCTGGTGTCCACACTGCCATGTTGCTGTTCTGATACTGATGTACTGCCTCTGATGTACCTGCTCTGGTGTCCACACTGCCTTGTTGCTATCCTCATACTGATGTATGCCCTCTGATGTACTGCCTCTGATGTACCTGCTCCGGTGTCCACAGTGCCCTGTTGCTATCCTCATACTGCTGTACTGCATCTGATGTACCTGCTCTGGTGTCCACACTGCCCTGTTGCTATCCTCATACTGATGTACTGCATCTGATGTACCTGCTCTGGTGTCCACACTGCCCTGTTGCTATCCTCATACTGATGTACTGCCTCTGATGTACCTGCTCTGGTGTCCACAGTGCCCTGTTGCTATCCTCATACTGATGTACTGCCTCTGATGTACCTGCTCTGGTGTCCACCCTGGCCATGCTCGAGCCTAGACTGTGATGTTACTCCGATTATGCGTAAATAAAATTGACAATCATGTGTCGTGGGTTGTCGGAGTCATTCTTGCGTGTGTGATGGTGGTGTGTATTTGTATTTACTTGAAGGCAGTGGGTTCAGATACATGTCACTCCCCCCTACCTGGGTCACGACCCTTGGAGGCGCTGCCCTACACACGAATCTGTGGTTTCCGGGACATGTCACTCCCCCCTCCCTACGTCACGGACCTTGCAGGTACTCCTCTCCAGACAGCGAATGGTTTGTTGCCTACCTGCGTCGTCCTAGATGGTGGGCCAAGACTAGGACGTGGTGGATCGCGAAGAGTATCGGGTAAGCGTGTAGTGCAGGGTCCATGTCGGCGAGCGGCTCGTGGTGGGTATGGTCGCTGTGGGGCATCCGCAGTGTTCAGGCTGGTTGTTTTTCCGCAGCGCTTTTATGTGTATTTTCCGCCATCTTGATTTGGAGGACGGTCCTAGACGTCAGTCCGTACGGCGGAGTCTCTGGATAGGTTACGTCCGCCGCGAGGTTGGGTGTGGTAGTGCGGCGGACCGTGATCTACCGCCGCGGACGGATTTTGGCCCATATTTCCTATCCTGATTTGGCGGACGGAGTGTCCGCGACGGGCGGACGGAGAATAGGCATGTTCCGCATGCTCCGGGGCGGCGGAGACACTTCCGTCCGCCATCCTAATGAGCCCCTTAATGTGTGTACTACAAATGTAACCTGTCCATTGGGTTAATTACATTTTACAATCAATATTAAAATACATCTATTCCACCACAGTCAGATACATATGTAGGACAGCAGTCCTTTTGTTTTTATTTCTTAGTTTATTTGTATTAATTTTGTTTCTTATGTTTAGATCATTCACTATATTCCAGGGTGTATACATGATTACATTATGGCATTCTCCCACGGAATGTCACAATTTAAGCCTTTTTTAAAGGTGTCAAGTGAAAATATACCAAAAACTTCGCGTTTTTTCAGAATTTTATGACCACCTTTATGTTCTGGAGTATCTATTTTTTCTAGAATCCTCCACTTTAGATCTTCAGGGGTGTGATTTTGTTCAATGAAGTGTTTAACCAAGGGGGCTGTTATTTTTGTAGTTCTTATTGCTGAGCGATGCTCACTAATTCTCGTTTGTATTGCCCTAGCTCTACATACCCTAACTGACAAGGGCACAAAATGAAGTAGATCGTGTTTTGGGTTTTGCAGTTCCACATACTGGTCGCTTTTATATTAAAACCATTGTGGACCCATGTTTCCCCTTCAATTATTGAATCGCACGATCTACATGAGGAATATTTTACTGTGCCTCTAATGGGTTTGTTACTGTTTATGGATTTTTAGACACTTTTTATATTATTAGTTACAGTATTGAATCGTGAGTGAACGATCCAGTCTTTAATGTTCTTGTTTCGCCGATGGGAAAGTACAGGTTTGAGTAACTTAGTGCCCTGACTAGGGTTGCTATTTAAGATGTACCAGCTGGCATTTATTATCTGTTTCACCTTGGAATCTACAGTGGAGTGCCGTGTAATACATACTAGTTGCTTCTCATTCGTTTTGCACTCACCCTGCGTAATATTTTGCAGAAGGTGGTCCCTGTCAAAAAAAAAGCCTGTTTATAGGAGTCCCGCATCCGTGGGGATATCCTCTCTCTAAGAATTACTTCCTAATAATTGAGGCTTGCATATCAAAGTCCTTTAGGTTTGTGCAATTCCTACAAACTCTCAGGAATTGTGAAAATGATATTCTTTCTTTTTGATTCCGAGGGTGGAAGCTGTTAAAATGCAGCAATGTATTCCTAGCTGTAGTTTTAACAAATAAATCAACTTCTAATTTACAGGTATTATTTTTAATGATGATATCTAACAATTCTACATTATTTGTACTTTTGTGGGCTGTAAATTTAATGTTTTCATCCGTGGCATTTAACCATTCCAGGAATTCCATTAATGATTCGTTCCCATTGGTCCAGATAAAAAAGATGTCATCTATGTATCTGGACAAAAGGGAAACCGACTCATAAAAGGGTGCGATTTCATTATATGTGAACTTTTGCTCAAATGCAGCCATATATATGTTTGCCACCGATGGTGCCACTGATGCCCCCATACTTACACCCTTAATTTGGCGATACAGGACTTCATTAAATTCGAAAATGTTTTCAGATAAAACTATCTTCAAACATGCTAAAATGAATTCTTTAGGGCATGGAATTTGAAACTCAGTAATGAACCACTCGGTAGCTTGCATAGCTTCTGCCTGCGGAACATTACTATAAAGAGACTGAACGTCTAATGTTACCATGATGTCTCTTTGTGGATTAAATGATAGTTCTTCGATGTTATTAATCATGTCTCTTGTATCTTTTATATAAGACTTTATTTTTGGAATATGTGGACATTGATGGTAGTCAACGAATTTTGATAAGCCGCCTGAGTTGCACCGTGCGCAAGAGGTAGTGCTTTAGAAGGACTGTGGCCTTCCAGACACAACTGCCCCCTCTGCTCAGGGTTGTGGACCGGAGATCTCAATTTGACTTACTGCTCATGGTTGCGGACTTGAGATCTCAATTTGGCTTACGAGGTGTTCAAACATGCTAAAATAAATTCTTTAGGGCATGGAATTTGAAATTCAGTAATAAACCAATTAGTAGCTTGCATAGCTTCTGCCTGCGGAATATTACTATAAAGAGACTCAACGTCTAATGTTACCATGATGTCTCTTTGTGGATTAAATGATAGTTCTTCGATATTATTAATCATGTCTCTTGTATCTTTTATATAAGACTTTATTTTAGGAATATGTGGACATAGATGGTAGTCAACGAATTTTGATAAAGGTTCAGTTACAGTACCTATTGTGGACACAATAGATCTGTACGGGGGATCAGTCACATCTTTGTGTACTTTTGGTAAACCATAGATACACGCCGTTTTGCCTCTGTTAAAATTAAAAAAATCATATTTTTTTATGTAATACCTCCATCTATATATGCCTTGTGGGTCAGTGTCTGGATTGTTTTTGAGATTTTTGTTAAGGGATTAGGTCTAATACTTTCATAAAAATCATTGTTATTTAACATGATGTTCATTTTTTGTTCATAATGAGTTGTATTGATAACAGCTATTTCTCCTCCCTCATCACAATTTTTTATCGTTACAGAATTATCAGTTGAAAGAGAGTTAAGGGCTATAAATTCTTCTTTAGTGAGGTTGTATAGATGTTTAGGTATGAAAGTTAAGGCTTGTTCCATACGTTGTAATACTACTAATTCAAAGGCCGCCACCTCCTGCCCTAGCTGATCTAAAGAAGGAGTAAAAGTTGAAGGTAGGGAGATTTTTCCAGCGGAGTTGGAAAACACATCTTCATCATTTTCATTAAGGAAAAACTTTTTTAATCTTACTTTCCTGAAAAATGCAATAATATCTTGATATAATTCAAATTTATTCAGGTAGGCATGAGGTACAAAAGATAAACCTCTTGAAAGGAGAGAGATATTGTTAGAGTCAAGAATATGGGAAGATAAATTAAATGCAGGGATTACATTCCTCGTTTCCAGTACTTGTTTTTGCGGGTCTTAATTAAATATTGGGGATCCGGATTTAGATGTTGTTGCTGTTGATGATGTTGTGGCTGATATTGGTACTGGTGGTTCCCACGACTCTGTGGTTTAAATCTTACCCTCTGTCGTCCCCTGCGCATTCTGCGCATGGCCAAAAAAGAGGGATGCATGTTAGGTTTAGGTTGGAATGCATTATAATTTCCATCTGAGTCATAGTATGCTGGATTTTCACCTTCTGAATCAGATGTATCACTAAAGTTATTAACTCTCTGTTGTTTGTTTCTATTTTCCTCTGTGAAGTGATTTTGTTTATAGAAATGTTCTCCTAAATAAGGATATGTATTTTCTAATGAATAGAATCTAGTATCTTTTGCTAGTTTATCACTTTTTCGTTTATTAAGATAGTTAGAAAACGATTCCAACTCCTTATTAGATTCCTCAAGTTTTTTAGTTGCTTCCTCTACAGTAGTAGAGTTTTTAATTTTAGTTTCTAGATCATCTACTTCTATTTTATGTGTGGTAGCAAGTTCTTTGGCTGTTTCTATTATTAAGATCATTAGATCACGTGAACAGCGGCTAGCAATCATACGCTATTTTTCCTGGAATTGTTTGCAATGTACAAATAACCCTGGAATATTTCTTACACGTAGACCATAGGGTATGATTCCTGCTCTTAAATAAGGCAGCATGAATTCACCATGTGCCTCCATTCTTCTTCATTTTTTCTTTAAGTCTATTAATTTACTCATGTCTTCATTACTATTGATGTTACACTTGGAGCTATTGTTAAAAGTATTGCTTGTTCCTACTAATAGAGCAAAATCCTCATCGGAAAACCCAAACGTTTTCATCTGGGCCATGATGAGGATAACCAAAATAGGCTAGAGATCAGAGGGATAACTAGAACTTTTATTGAAGAAGAAAGCTAGAAACCAAAGGGATAACTGGAACTTTTACTAAAGAGATGAGCTAGATAAGTCTGTTTGGAGTTATTAAGAACAATTGATAAAAAATATTTTATAGGATGTATGAGAACAGCCCTACACAGACAATCTGTGGGTAGAAATTGTGTAAATAACAAGGACCCCCTGAACCATGTATACAATGATTCCTAGGATAGGGATACATCAAATACGTTTTAACATTCCTAGGCAATCTACAAATTAGACATAAATTTATGACACCATACCTAATTTTTGAGAAAATAGTCACAAATTCCCAGTTATTAAAAATTAAGAACGATTTTCATAGAGAAAGAAGGGAAGGTTTACAATGTTTAATTTTTACATTTAAAAATCCTTAAACAGGGATACATGAAATACATTCGTCAATACACATCATATTAAAAAACAGAAGAAGTCTCAGTTTGCTATATACTTCTCAGCAATATCAATCTTAAAAAGATGGAAAAAATACATTCTTTTTAATTAAAACAAAATTCTTTTGATGCGCGTTTCGGCGTTTGACAAGCCTTCTACAGGAAAAGCCATGAAAATGTCTGTCAAATAAAATACACAATATTAACAATCTGTACAAGGTTTATAATATAATAAAAACAGTTTGCATCACCTATCTAATTTTTACTCAGCATTTCAATTAATACTTAGCATTTCCATTTGTACATAACATGTAATTATTGCAAATTTCTCTATAGATATTTTTTTAAAAAGGTTATTTCTCTTTATGGTGCTTTTATATCAGAAACTCTCCAAATCCGACTTAGTAGTGTTCTACATTTTCTTATGACATTGATTAGGTTACAAGTTAATACTATCTCATGATGGCTTTAACATTACTAAGAGGTATTCTCTGATATTCTAACATTCACATGATTAAATAATTCCTTTTAATGTTCAGGGAATGAATATAGAGTTAGGATACCTTTAAAAGGTTTTGAGCCAGATCCGCAATTTCGCAACAGCACACAATGGATATTAATTATCCTCGATTGATTGTAAGGACGTAGACTTGTTTTCTGATAAAAAGTCCTGTTTATAAGTAAAAATATATCGTTCATCAAGTATCATATTAAGCGTGTATACTGGTTATCAATAGATACTCTATGATCAAAGAAAATGAACAATTAGCTATTATTATTATTGATGATGTTTCTTTTCTTCCTAGCATTACATGTGGATTGGCGTTTAAAAGGTATTGAATTTAACACATTCAATTGATGTCCCTCTTTATGTAAAAGATGGAAACAAATTTTTACTTTCATATTCTTCCATCTAAAAAATCTACCTTTCTTATTAATCTGCATGAGGCATTTTACCTTATTTGTTGTTTTAATTCTTTTTACGTGTATTATACTTTCTTGCGCGATCAAAATATATTGTTCGTCTGGCCTTTGGTTCCTTTTTACATCAGTTTACAATGAACTGAAATATAAAGAGCAGAAACCCCCCCAGGTTAGCACTTACAAAATGGATAGTTCACTTTCTTAAAAAATGTAATTGCATTGTTTAGTTGTTGCATATTGCACCTGGGTATTGCCTTTGGCAGCCGTAATTCGGGAATAAGTTGTGACGGTTTTGGCTCCGACCTTGTTTATTTTGATACGCGGGAAACGTCAGGCAATTTCTGTCAATAAATCATTAAACAGATTAAGTCCACTAATACCGGCGGTCTATCATGACCTAAATCTATTTTATCGAATATCAAGCGGCAGGAAAAGTAAATACCTGATAAGATTGCCAAGCCTCGTGAAAAACTGCGACGTCTGTGCTAATCGAGAAACAGACTTGTCGGGTTTGTATAACGCTTTTGTAGTATCCGGTGTAATTGACGGTTGAAATTCAAACGGGTCATGTGCTCTATAGTTGGCTACGTTTACATACTTCCTACTTCCTGCTTGGTTGGCAACATGCATCTCATGTGCAATAGAAAGTAAAAACAGACTCGTTTCAGTCATAAAAGATAATGTGTCCCGCAATTTTTAATACAGTATCAATTATTTAACCAATTATTCTGCAATATTAATCGCTACAAAAACTTATCGTACTTGTAGCATGTTTATCTCGTCTATGGTATAAGTAGCGAATAGAATCAGGACATACCCCGTGTCAATGTGGTTGGCTACGTTTACATACTTGCCGCTTGGTTGGCCACGTATACCTCAACTTCAATGGAAAGTAAAGGCAGACTCATTATACTCGTACGAGACAATGTATCCCATGGTTGGTAATACATTATCTAAGTTAAGGAATTATTATGCAGTAATTTTATATATCGGTCGTATTCATTTATTAATCTTAACAGATGACAAATATGTATACCATGGGAAAAATTATTATTACGGTGGTTGACAACTAATTTATAGTTGTGCCACTAAAAAGTAGTCACATATGTCAATGTACGCAGTAAATGTGTGTACTACAAATGTAACCTGTCCATTGGGTTAATTACATTTTACAACCAATATTAAAATACATCTATTGCATCACAGTCAGATATATATGTAGGACGGCAGTCCTTTTGTTTTTATTTCTTAGTATATTTGTATTAATTTAATTTCTTGTGTTTAGATCATTCACTGTATTCCAGGGTGAATACATGATTACATTATGGCATTCTCCCACGGAATGTCACAATTTAAGCCTTTTTTAAAGGTGTTGAGTGAAAATATCCTAAGAACTTCGCGTTTTTTTCCGATTTTTGTGACCACCTTTATGTTCTGGAGGATCTATTTTTTCTAGAATCCTCCACTTTAGATCTTCAGGGTGTGATTTTGTTCAATGAAGTGTTTAACCAAGGGGGCTGTTATTTTTGCGGTTCTTATTGCTGAGCGATGCTCACTAATTCTCATTTGTATTGCCCTAGCTGTTTCCCCTACATACCCTAACTGACAAGGGCACAAAATGAAGTAGATCGTGTTTTGGGTTTTACAGTTCCACATACTGGTTGCTTTGATATTAAAACCATTGTGGACCCATGTTTCACCTTCAATAATTGAATCGCACGATCTACATGAGGAACATTTTACTGTGCCTCTAATGGGTTTGTTACTGTTTATGGATTTTTGGAAACTTTTTATATTATTAGTTACAGTATTGAATCGTGAGTGAACGATCCAGTCTTTTATGTTTTTGTTTCACTGATGGGCGAATACAGGTTTGAGTAAATTAGAGCCCTGACTAGGGTTGCTATTTAAGATGTGCCAGTTGGCATTTATTATCTGTTTCACCTTGGAATCTACAGTGGAGGGCCGTGTAATACATACTAGTTACTTCTTATTAGTTTTGCACCCACCTTGCGTATTATTTGACAGAAGGTAGTCCCTGTCAAAAAAAATGCGCCAGTTTATAGGAGTCCCGCACCAGCCGGTGGGGATATCCTCTCTCTCAGAATTTCTTCCTCATAATTGAGGCTTGCATATCAAAGTCGTTTAGGTTTGTGCAATTCCTGCGAACTCTCAGGAATTGTGAAAATGGTATGCTTTCTTTTTGATTCCGGGGGTGGAAGCTGGTAAAACGTAGCAATGCTTTCCTAGCTGTAGTTTTTACAAATAAATCAACTTCTAATTTACAGTTATTATTTTTAATGATGATATCTAAAAATTCTACATTATTTGTACTTTTGTGGGCTGTAAATTTAAGGTTTTCATCAGTGGCATTCAACCATTCCAGGAATTCCATTAATGATTCGTTCCCATTGGTCCAGATAAAAAAGATGTCATCTATGTATCTGAACCAATGGGAAACTGATTCATAAAAGGGTGCGATTTCATTATATATGAACTTTTGCTCAAATGCAGCCATATATATATTTGCCACCGATGGTGCCACTGTTGCCCCCATACTTACGCCCCTAATTTGGCGATAGAGGACTTCATTAAATTCGAAAATGTTTTCAGATAAAACTATCTTCAAACATGCTAAAATGAATTCTTTAGGGCATGGAATTTGAAACTCAGTAATGAACCACTCGGTAGCTTGCATAGCTTCTGCCTGCGGAACATTACTATAAAGAGACTGAACGTCTAATGTTACCATGATGTCTCTTTGTGGATTAAATGATAGTTCTTCGATGTTATTAATCATGTCTCTTGTATCTTTTATATAAGACTTTATTTTTTGAATATGTGGACATTGATGGTAGTCAACGAATTTTGATAAGGCGCCTGAGTTTCACCGTGCGCAAGAGGTAGTGCTTTAGAAGGACTGTGGCCTTCCAGACACAACTGCCCCCTCTGCTCAGGGTTGTGGACCGGAGATCTCAATTTGACTTACTGCTCATGGTTGCGGACTTGAGATCTAAATTTGGCTTACGAGGTGTTCCTTTCGTCTCCTTGAAGCCTAATTAGCTGGCAGACATGTTTGCTGGGGGTGCGGCGCGCACTTCAAAAGAATAAGATGCTTCGTGCCCTGTGAGGAGGTAAATTGACTTTGTTTTCTGCCCGACCCGCTTCGCGGGATAAAGACTTCTGCCATATTAATTTGCACGAGAACGACGAGGGCACATCAGGGCTGCGAGCGTGGACTGCGCAGGGACTCCGTCTCCCTGGAGCCCCTGTCTGACTCACCTTCTACAGCTGGTCCGCTCTCCCTGCCTGCTTGCCCCGCCCACCGTCCACGAAGGATTAAAGCCTGCTGCAGTTAGAAACTGGTTGTGCTCTGTGAGGAGGTAAATCGACTTTGTTTCTGCCCGAGGACTTTGGTTACAGCTTGCTGACAGCTTGCCGGACCCGCCCTGCGGGTTCCGCTTCGCGGGATAAAGACTTCTGCCATATTAATCTGCACGAGAACGGCGAGGGCACTTCAGGGCTGCGAGCGTTGATTGCGCAGGGAATCCGTCTCCCAGGAGCCCCTGTCTGACTCACCTTCTACAGCTGGTCCGCTCTCCCTGCCTGCCGGCCCCGCCCACCGCCCACGAAGGATTAAAGCCTGCTGCAGTTAGAAACTGGTTGTGCTCTGTGAGGAGGTAAATCGACTTTGTTTCTGCCCGAGGACTCTGCTGACAGCTTGCCGGACCCGCTTTGCGGGTCCCGCTTCGCGGGATAAAGACTTCTGCCATATTAATCTGAACGAGAACGGCGAGGGCACATCAGGGCTGCAAGAGTTGACTGCGCAGGGACTCCGTCTCCCAGGAGCCCCTGTCTGACTCACCTTCTACAGCTGGTCCGCTCTCCCTGCCTGCCTGCCCCGCCCACCTCCCATTGCCCTCCTATTTCGTAAGCGTTCTCTACCACTGCGCGGGAGTGTCCCGGGAGAAGCCCGGGACAAGGGCGGGACCGTTTGAGGCTGAAGTAGGTTGGGCTGGGCCCTGTCCCTTTGGGATTGTTCTCAGTTATTAGCCTCTGGTCCTATTTCCTTCTTAGTTGGAGTTCATTAATCCTGTTTCGTACTACATTTGTCCTCTTTTGTCGGAACTTTGTTGGTTTTAAATATGACGGCAAAAAAACTTCGCTCAGGTCGAGTATTAGTGGGGAGGACAGGTTCTAAAACAAAATCTAATCCTCTGCGGAACAAAATTAACTCTACTTTACAACTGAAGGGGCAGTGTCAATTGTTTAATTTATGGGAAAGGGGAAAAGAGAAAATGTCATCTGATGTTGTAAATCCCATCGATCTAAAGGGTGCAGAATCTGAGGTATCACCTCCCTCTACTAAAGATATTAATAATTTGTCTGATCCCATTATCATTACATCTTGGGAATATTTTTCATGATGGGGCTTCTGGCGCTAATGATTTAAAATCCTCTAACAACTTGTTTATAAAATCACTTGAAATAACAGAAATTGATTTATTTCTTCGAAATGTAGAGGAACTAAAAGCTTCCTCTGGCCCTTCCCAGTCTAAGTCCCCAATCTTGGAGGGTGACTACACTTTCCCTGATATTGACTTACGGGTGCAAAAGAGGTATTCAAAGTCTGTTCCAGCCAAAGCCATGGTTACGACATGATGGGCCGATTGGAAATAATCTGGCAAGTATGCCATATGATTGCAGCGTCCCTAATGTAGTGTCTGCTAGAAGCAATTGAATTGCCATCTTGGATGATGTGATAGAACCCATGTTAGATCCTGTTAAAACTCAAAATATAGATATGGCCCCTGTGTTTCCTATATTCTCTTCACATTTAAAGTTGGGAAAACAGACAACCTTTGATCCCCCAATAAACGATGCCAAGGTAGCCCCTATAAAGCAAAAAAAGAATAGAGTAAAAAAAAGGAAACCTGTACGAAGATTCTATAAAAAAAAAACAGAAGAAACTCTATTTTGAAAATAACCTAGAGTCTCTTTTAGAAAAATCTCGTCAGAAAGAGCCATCGCCTGATTCTCCTAATTCTCTGAATGACTTACCTGGGGTTACTTATGGGGTTTCTGAAGGGGAGCAGGTGATTACTACTATCCCCCCAAAGGTCCTTTGAGAACTACAGATCCGGTTGAACCAACTTTCCCAGTAAATGTTTGACCTCTAATTCTTAATCCTTTTGCTATGCCTTTTCAAGTCCTTCGTGCCATTGAGCCTGTCCCCTATTCTTCCTCCCAGGTGAAGGAAAGTGTTGACACTGTCTTTCTGGATTTTGTTCCCCTTTTTGATTCCAATCTTATTTTAAATAGATCGGCACTTATTAAGTGTTTCCAACATATTGAAAGTCTAAAATTAATTCAAAATTCTGACTTGGACTTGGTAACACTTATAATTTCCGCTATGGGGACAACAGCCAGAGTCAAGCTTCAGTCTAAATTGGTTTTAAATCATATCCTTAACAGGGCAGAGGAACTACAAATCAGAGGAATAGATGTTGCCCCCTTCTTTGATAAGAAACAAGGTAATAAATTGTCCACTAATTTGTTATCCATCCATGGAGTTAAGTCTTCTTGTTCAGACTGGTCCTCAACAAAGACTAAGGATTTGAAAATTCTTGTAACAAATAATGAACGTCAAAATCCTCCTCCCCCTAAACCAGTTTTAATGAATGATTTATCCAAATGGAGTTGGTTGCCAGGCGTCCTCTCAAGCAAATCCACCTCCTCCCTTAAATCTGATTTACATTTTTAACATTGATTTGAAGATTATTTCTTGGAACATTGCGGGTTTCAAGAATAACCCTGATAAAATGTTATTTTTAAAATCTTTAGCAGCAGATATTATTTGCCTTCAAGAGACTTGGGTGGACAGTAAACTTTTGATGGAAAAAGACTACTTCGTTTTAGATGGTAGCGCACTGCCCTCTAGGAGAGGCCATGCAAAGGGCGGATTAGCATGTTTACTCTCTAATAAAATCAATTGGAACTTTTCCCACTTCTTAGACCCGAACAAATTGTTCCAGGCAATAACTTTGGAAAACTTGGTTAAAGACGGTCCAAATAAATCGTCGGTTTTGATAAATACCTATATTCCCCCTGATACCTGCTTTAATGCTGGCCTAATGTCGCTTTTTCTTTTATATCTAAACTTATGGATGATCCTTCTCCTCCTTATGTACTGTTATTGGGTGATTTTAACTGTAAATTTTCTAATTGTGGTCTTGATTTATTTAGGAACAAGTTTAGGGAAGAATCTCTCCATATTCCTGAAACGCTATTTCCGCCAAATATTAGGTCCAACAAAAGAGGGAAATTATTTTTGGATGGTCTTTCTAAAGTGGATTGTATAGTTTTAAATGGTAGACTTCCATCTGACACCCCTGCCGCTTTTACTCATAAATCAAAAAATGGAGATTCGATTATTGATTATGTGGTGGCTGCTACTTCCTTTTTTCCGTTTATAAAGGATATACTGGTTGTCGACTCTATATTGAGCGATCATAAGGTACTTTCTCTTACAGTCGATCTTAAACCTCCCCTGTCGGATCCTTGGCATATTGATTCTGACTTGGTGAGTTTTGGAGCTAAGTCAGGAAAATGCTATTGGAGCTATGGGGCTATTAAGAATTTACTGAACCTTTTGGTATCTACTGTAGAGAATTTGTCCCAATGGGATGGGAGGGAACTCATGGGGTTTTCAGAATTTTTGGCTTTAGTAACCTTAACTGCCAGGAAAGTTTATTCTATTAAAAAACCTTTAGTGTTCCCCAAACCTCTTCAACAATTAAACATTGAAATACATACATTGATAAGGGGGCAATACTTACTATTTAATAAAGATCGGTATCATAAGGTGGTCATATTGAAAAGAAGGAGATCGAGGATGAGGGCTAGATTAAAAAGAGATAAGGAGGATTCTCTATGGATTAAACTCCGGGAATCCTCACATAAGGGCCATGCCAGAACATTTTGGTCTCTAATTGCCGAAGGTTGTGGCTCTAGATCTCGCCCCACATCTATCTCCATCGAAGAGGAAATTTGGGTCCATTACATCACGCAATTGTATAGTACTAACGGTTTGCATCAGGAAACTGATCCTTTATATGAGGACTTTCTCCCCTGTGATCCCCCATCCGAAAAGGACATCGAATTAGTGATTAGGGGTATGCGCTCTTCTGGCGCGATGGGTCCAGATGAGATACCGATTTCCGCTCTAAAGCAGCATTGTGAACTCTGGAGTAAAATTCTTTATCCAGTATTCCGGTTTTGTTTTGTTAGCGGCACTGTTCCTACATCTTGGAAAGGAAGTATTCTAGTTCCTCTCTTTAAGAAGGGAGCTAGAGATCTTCCTCAGAACTATCGCCAAATTGCACTCCTGGACGCTATTGGCAAGGTTTTTGCTAGATGTCTCCTTAATTTACTTAACGATTGGGTATCTTTGACTAATATCTTGCCTTATGAACAAACCGGTTTTAGGAAGAGGCATGGCACCCTCGATAATCTGACTGCACTCCAAGTTTTAACAAAGAAATATGTGAAAGTTCGCGGAGGGTGTATTTATGGTGCCTTCATCGATTTCTCCACAGCTTTTGATAAAGTGGATAGATCTGTGCTGTGGAGAAAGTTATTCGATTTGGGGATGCCTCCTTCTCTCATCAGATTGGTCCGTGCTTTACATACAGATACCTGGTGCAGAGTATTGATGGGGGGGAAAGAGGTCTGTCTAAAATTATTGCTACATCTAATGGGTTAAAGCAAGGTTGCCTGTTAGCTCCTCTGCTGTTCTCCTTATATGTAGTAGATTTACCTCAGGCTCTTTCTGCGAGTAGCGGTATTGCTCCGATTTTGGGGGGTTCGCCAATTATTTGTCTTATGTATGCAGACGACATTTTAATTCTTGATTTAACGCCTAAAGGTTTGAATAACCGACTGCATGCATTACATAAATATGCAGGAAACCATCACTTGACAATAAACATCGCAAAAAGTAAAGTGATGTGTCTATCGGGCAGGAAAAATCCCAAATATGTAAACTTTCTTTGGACCGTGGGAGGCCACAAATTGGAAACAGTAAAATCTTATACTTTCCTTGGCAAAATTATTATCAGCAATTTAAGTGAAAAAGCTCATTTAGCCAATAATATCCGGAAATCTATTGTTCAAGGAAAGAGCTTGGTGTCCTTATATAAGGCCACAGGCTGAAGACATCTTTCGATATTGTTGGAGGTATTTAGAGTAATAATACCCGCCTCCCTTTTATATGGAATGGAATTAATTGATAATAAATGTTGGAGCTTTTTAAACTCCAATGAAGGTAAAATTTTACGTAGCCTTCTTTCTGTCAATACAGCTAGTTCTACAGCTGCTCTTAGACTAGAACTTGGTTTACGTAGCAGCTGGGTGCAAGGTTTAGCTGGGTGCGTCCGCTGGGCTTTTAGCCTGGTTAAGGGTGAACCAGGCTCATTACGATATCTTATAAAATCTGAGCTACTGGGGAATCTTAATGAATTTTCCTTGATCCTAAATTTTTTTAGATATGCTGTGAATAAACTACAATTAGATGAAGAAATCCTATTTTCTTTATCGTCATATCAATTGAAATCCCTTCTAAAGTCTGCATCCTGGGATTTAGGGTTTAGATGAGACAGAGAGTTTTGTATTCAGAACAAGGCTATTACCCCAACTATTGATTCCTGTATGATTAATAAAGCACAACCATATTTTCACTGGAATATTCCTCACGGAGTTAGGCGTTTTGTGCTTCTACTGAGGCAGGACTTACTCCCCTTGAAATCACTCTTATCACTTTTTCATTTATTAAGATAGTTAAAAAACGATTCCAACTCCTTATTAGAGTCTTCAAGTTTATTAGTTGCTTCCTCTACAGCAGTAGAGTTTTTAATTTTAGTTTCTAGATCATCTACTTCTATTTTAAGTGTGGCAGCAAGTTCTTTGGTGGTTTCTATAATTAAGATCATTAGATCACGTGAACAGCGGCTAGCTAGAGACACGTGACCCGTTTGAATTTCAACCGTCAATTACACCACATACTACAAAAGCGTTATACAAACTCGACAAGTCTGTTTCTCGATTAGCACAGACGTCACGGTTATTCACGAGGTTATTCACGAGGCTCAGCAATCTTATCAGGTATTTACTTGTCCTGCCGCTTGATATTCGATAAATTCGATTTAGGTCATGATAGACCGCGGGTGATGGTGGACTAAATCTGTTTAACGATTTATTGACAGAAATTGCCTGACGTTTCTCGCGTATTAAAATAAACAAGGTCGGAGCAAAAACCGGCACAACTTATTACCGAATTACGGCTGCTAACGGCAATAGCCAGGAACAATATGTACTGTCTAAACAATGCGATTACATTTTTTAAGAGAGTGAACTATCCATTTTGTAAGTGCTAACCTGGGGGGGTTTCTGCTCTTTATATTTCAGTTCATTGTAAACTGATGTAAAAAGGAACGAAAGGCCAGACCGAACAATATATTTTGATCGCGCAAGAAAGTATAATACGTGTAAAAAGAATTAAAACAACAAATAAGGTAAAATGTCTCATGCAGATTAATAAGAAAGGTAGATTTTTTAGATAGAAGAATATGAAAGTAAAAATTAATTTCCATCTTTTGCATTTAGAGGGACATCAATGAATGTGTTAAATTCAATACCTTTTAAACGCCAATCCAAATGTAATGCTAAGAAGAAAAGAAACATCATCAATAATAATAATAGGTAATTGTTCATTTTCTTTGATCATAGAGTATCTATTGATAACCAATATACACGCTTAATATGATACTTGATGAACAATATATTTTTACTTATAAATAGGACTTTTTATCAGAAAACAAGTCTATGTCCTTACAGTCAATCAAGGATAATTAATATCCATTGTGTGCTGTTGCAAAATTGCGGATCTGGCTCAAAACCTTTTTAAAGGTATCCTTTCTCTATATTCATTCCCTGAACATTGAAAGGAATTATTTAGCCATGTGTATGTTAGAATATCAGAGAATACCTCTTAGTAATGTTAAAGCCATCATGAGATAGTAATAACTTGTAACCTAATCAATGTCATAAGAAAATTTAGAACACTACTAAGTCTAATTTGGAGAGTTGCTGATATAAAAGCACCATAAAGAGAATTAACCTTTTAAAAAATATATCTATAAAGAAAGTTGCAATACTTACATGTTATGTACAAATATAAAAATGGGAATGCTAAGTATTAATTGAAATGCTGAGTAAAAATTAGATAGGTGATGCAAACTGTTTTTATTATATTATATACTTTTTACAGATTGTTAAAATTGTGTATTTTATTTGACAGACATTTTCGTGGCTTTTCCTGAAGAAGGCTTGTCAAACGCCGAAACGCGCGTCAAAAGATTTTTGTTTTAATTAAAAATAATTTATTTTTTGCCACTTTTTAGGATTGATATTGCTGAGAAGCATATAGCTTATTGAGACTTCTTCTGTTTTTTAATATGATGTGTATTGATGAATGTATTTCATGTGTCCTTGTTGAAGGATTTTTAAACGTAAAAATTAAACATTGTAAACCTTCCCTTCTTTCTCTATAAAAATCGTTCTTAATTTTTGTTAACTGGTAATTTGCGAGTATTTTCTCAAAAATTAGGTATGGTGTCATATATTTATGTCTAATTTGTAGATTGCCTAGGAATGATAAAACGTATTTTATTTTATTTGGGATATTTGTTTCACCTGTCAAGTCCCTACTAAAGGGCACTAAGTGTGCCAGGGCTGGTAGTTCAAATGCTACTAGGGGGCCTGCAGCACTGATTGTGCCACCCACCTGAGTAGCCCTAAAATGGTATCTCAGGCCTGCCACCGCAGTGCCTGTGCGCAGTCTGTGAACTGCCATGTTGTCCTGGCCAGTGTACACACTGACCAGGCCTAACCCTTCCCTTTTCTTACACTTTGGCCCCCTGTCTTGCCGGCATTTTCTGAGCCAAAGTCCACCCCCATCGCTGGCCCGCGCCCCGAGATCGCCGCTCCAAAGCTCACCGCCGCAGGCCCAGACTCCCCATGATGTCATCTCTCTGCCGCGCTGGGCTTGGCTCAGTGTTTCCTCGTAACTGGAGGCTCAACTGAGGGAGCAGCGCTGTCATTGCAGAAAGCGCTTCCTGTGACTGGAGGCTCGACCGAGGGAGCCGCGCTGTGATTGCAGGAAGCGCGAGGCGTCTCCTTGCTCTTCCCGAAGCCACTACCACGGAAGCCTGAGATGCACACAGACTACCAGGCCCCCCTCAGCATCAACAAGGTAACTGGGGCTGAGCCTTGCACCGCGTCCTCACACACCACAACCAACGGGTGGTTTCTTTTACTCCGGCAGGGTGGCAGGGCAATTACAGGAGTAACGCGGTAGTTGACCTGTGCGCCTTTTGGGACACGGGGGAGATGTGCTGAATCCCGCATTGCAAAGTTGAGTGTTACCTCCTCAACACACAGTAGTTTACTTGCACCTCCCCCCACAAATCAGTGAAGCACATTCTGTGCTACAGCGGGGGCATTCTTTTTGCTACGGAAACCATTTCCCTGATTAACCAACACTGGCGTACAAATATTTGTTTTGCGAGTGTGCTACAAGGAACTGATTTAAGAGACATAAAGAACACTAGAAGAGAACCTTTGATTTTGCAACAACTTTATTTATATATGTTAGTTTGTGGACCTTTTTGACTGTGCCTAAACTAGATATAAAGATATTGATATTTTTATAAACAACCTGTGTGGAGTACCTTTGTGGTGTTTCACTGTGTTACTGTGCGTGTTAGTGCAAATACTTTACACATTGCCTTGGGGATAAGCCTGTCTGCTCGTGCCAAGCTACCAAGGGGGTGAGCAGGTGTTATCAACAGTGTGTACCCCCTTACCCTGACTAGAAGTAAGGGTCCCTATTTGGACAAAGGTACTTATTTATGCCAACTAGAGACCCCCAGAATAGATCTAAAATTCTGAAATACTTAGGAAATAGACATTATCACATTGAGAATTACATTTTCAGTGGGGAACCTTGGCAAAGCACTGAGGGCCCTAAGGGGGACTGTGGCATTCTGGTGAACTCTCAAACTGCCCAATATGGCTAGGGTCACTTTCTCCATGATGGCAATTCTACCAAGGGTACAGCATTTTTTCACAGTTCTTCTGATATGGATACCCAAGTCATGGCTTGAGTCACTAAATACAGGCTTTGGAAAAGGGATAGAGAACAAGGATCGGCAGGGGATATCATCAAGCGCCTTGCACATTAAACAAGAAGTGGAGGCCTGGGAGTTCCAGATCATGAAATTTACTATTTGGTGGCTCAAATGCCACTGCGGGAAATGAATCTTGATGAATCTGGAGGAGGCATGGGAAACTGGAGGCTAGGGTCGAGATGGCACACTAATACCACTGAGTTCAAAGGTCCAATGATGTTGATGACCACCCTTTCAAAGGGGGTGCCAATAACTGGTAGTGGGATAAGGGGTATATCATGAGCCAAACCCAGTAAGAAGACCCTCTAACATGTGAGAATGGGTTAAAGAGCATGTTCATGAAGTCCCTAGAAAAATACAGTATAAGTACTGTTAGACCTGGCATCTTTGGCGTGGTTTCCCCTGTCTTTTTGGCCTCTACCTCCTGTATTTTTGATGCTGTGCTGGATTTCGTTTTTGCTGGTTTAGATGCTTTGGACACTCTGCCACTGCTGATCAGTGTCAGAGTGTAAGTGCTCCCTGTGTAAATTGTTATTATGATTGGATATACATGATTGGCATATTTGTATCACCAAGAAGTCCCTAGCAAAGTGCACTGGGTGTGCCAGGGCTGGTGATGACAAATGCTACTAGTGGGCCCGCAGCACTGATTGTGCCCCCCACATGAGTAGCCCCAAAATGGTATCTCAGGGCTGCCACCGCAGGGCCTGTGTGCAGTCTGTGAACTGCCATGCCCTCATGGTCAGTGTCTCCACTGACCAGGCCTAACCCTTCCCTATTTGTGCATATTGGTCAACCCTATGGAAGGCCCAAGGTACCCCGTTGGGCAGGGTGCAGTCAGTGTATGCGAAAGGTAGAGCATGTACTTGTGCAGGTGACATGCTCTGGTAGTGAATTACAGCCATTTTCGTTTTTCACTGCTGCAAGGCTATCTTGCTCCATAGGCTATCATGGGGAATGCTGGCTACAGTGGCTACCAGCATATCTTCCCATAGGAACAAGATAGGACATAAACGTCTAGTATCCCTGAACTCAGAATTTAATAACACACCTTTCAGGAAAGGTTGTTTTTAAATCCTCTGTTTGAGAACAGCACTTTTAGAAAGTTGCTGTTCTCTTGTCTGCCCTTTCTGTGTGCCTTGGCCTGTTTGTGTATTGACTGTCTGGTTTGAGAGTGAAGGGGGCTGGGGATTTCCCAGGAGACTGGCTGAGTCAGCCCTAGGCTGAATGAGTGCAATTGCAACTTGAGTGGTGGGGGGAGATAGCACCTGGGCCTGAATAGGGATGTGCCTGCCTTCCACAATGCTGGCTCCACCTCCTGCTGGGTGGCTGACGACCATGCCTCTCACTCTGAAAGGAAAGGAGAAGCCAGGAAAAAAAAAGTTCTCAAGGAACACCCTGAACTGGTTCAGACCGGGCTCGGAGCCCTCCTGCACAAAGTGAACAAAGACTTTTAGGGGTATAAGTATAGGACCCCTGACTACAGAAAATTAGATCATCCTGGAATAAAGAAGGAACCTCTGCCAAGGAGAAAGCTGAAACTGAAGAAGGAAGATTGTCCAGCTGTTGCTATGCTGGATTGCCCTGCTGTTGCTTTGCTGCCAAGGAGAGGGGAAGGACTTTGCTTTAGGCTGTGTCGCCTTGCTTGAAGGAGTCTCCAAGGGCCTGAGAAGAGCTGGATCCCTGTTTTTGAAGTCCCAGGAACAAAATGACTTCACCCCCAGCTTCCCCTGAGCTCTACTGAGAGAGTTATGTACTTCTTTGGAGTGTGTGGCCCATGTGTGGTGCCTTTGGAAGTTGTACCTGTGTTCGGAAGCTGGAAATCACGCTTTAAAGACTTTGCTACAAAGAAGTTATTGCATCGCTCAATGCGGAGCGCATCCCTGACAGTGCGAGGAAATTCCCGGCGCTACGAAGGCCGAGATCGTCGCAGCACCTGTTGCCGCTGCCAGAGCCGTTGCATCCTTCGTTTGCGGGACGCACCAGACAGGTGCTGGAAGACTAACATCGCTGCGAGTGTCGTCGCAGAGCCTGTCGTCGCTGGGTGAGATCACCGCACCGCTTGCTTGCGGACCACATCACGTCGCTGCGAACATCGTCGCAGAGCCATCGCATCAAGGAGCTTCGAGAGAGAGATCGCTGCTGGATCGCGCATCGTCAACCCGGAGATCTTCACAGCCCCTACGAGATTGTCGCATCGTGCCTTTGCGAGAATAAACTTCCTACGGAACCTACACACCTGAATCCATACAAGTGGCCTTCCTCCCCATACAGACTGGATTTGTCGCAACACGCCCGCTGCCGCAGCGGGGTTGTCGCATCACCTCCCTAATGTCTCAGGAGCAACGCATCGCTTGTTTTCCACCGCACCAACTTCTGTATTTGGGAAGTTGTCGCAACTAAAGGTACTGTTGGCTAAACGTGTTGCAACTGTGAACTGTTCACGCAACTGTGGATTATTTTATTGCAACCTAAAGAACTATTTTTGCAACTATATTCTTGAACTGTGTATGTTGGATTTTTGTCATTTTGGTCTTGTGTAGTTTAGATTAAATACCTTTATTTTTCTAAACTGTTGGGGAGTCAGTTTGTGGTGTTTTCACTGTGTTACTGTGAGTGTTGGTACAAATACTTTACACATTGCCTTCTGATTAGTCTTGACTGCTCGTGCCAAGCTACCTAGAGGGTGAGAAGGGGTTATCTCAGCGGGTTTCCTCCTTACCCTGACTAGAAGCAAGGGTCCCTATTTGGACAGTGGTACCTACCTCTGCCAACTAGATACCCCGAGTTCTAACAAGTACATATACTCGATGTAGTGCTGCAGATGGATGACTGAAGATGCCCTAGATGTGTACAGGTGGATGCTGACTTCCTACACTTGGTGTGGAGTTATCAGTTTTAAGCTAGCTCATCCTTCTTACCTGTATGCAGACGGATTGTTTATTGTTAGTACAATCTTTACAGTAACAGGGTCCTAAAGGCTTTGGTTTGCCCTGGTGCGCTGTAATTGGGGCATGGATGTTAAGTTAACTTTTCTTATGAATCAAACTGTTTCACTTGTGTCTTAACACGGACATAATGTAAAGAAGCCTGTGTAAGAAGCATGTTTATGAGTGTCAATTAGGGGCTGCCAGATTAGCAACTTCAACTCCCCTTAGTTGCCCTTTGGTGCCTCGGTCACTTGCCATGCTCCCCTAGCTTCGGGGATTAAGGTAATGACAGGAGCAGAACAGGCCCGTAGGCAAGGCGGCGGTGGGGGGAATGGGGGGTTTAAGGCCAGGCCATTCCAGTCCATATTTTGTTCTGATCTTTCCTAAATCCAAGGGCCCTTCTTGAAAATGTTCTATTCAGGCTCGTGTATATGAGCCAAAGTATGTAATCTTCGAGGGAGTGCGGGTGTGGACTTTCTCAAACACTTAATTTGGGACGGATGTTTGCATGCTCATGCAGAAGGACCAGTGCTGGTGCTACTGTGTGGCTGGATCTGCTAATAGCTTGGCTGTGTTACATAGCAGAATTGCAGGGTGGTTGACAAAGCAGGTTCAGTTGCTTTCTGACCAGCAGCGGCTGCTGTCTGCTCCCGGCCACGTGCATATGCCTGCCTGTCTGCTGTTACAGCCACACTAAAAATAGTGCCCCCTCTGCTCTACCAACTATAAAGCACACTTGTATTCCTGTCCGGTAGCCGTCAGAAATGTACGTGTGAACAGTGGTGAAAGTGGACGGGATCTGAGAGCACGTCTGTGTAGTCAAGCACTGGAACCCCGAGGGCAGGGCTTCCAGGCCTCAAGCAGGAGAAGCTGAGGGATGTGACAACACAGAAGGGGACGTGGTGAAGGTTTTTCGCTGCCTGCAAGCAGTAGATAGGGGAAACCAGCCAGGGGCACAGAGAGAAATAAGAAGGAAGTTCTGACTACTGTTTGGAGTTTGCATCTTTTTTCTGCGATCCGGCCTGACTCTACAATTGGCGAAGGGTGGGAGTAGTGGGGGCCGCAAACACCGCCTGCACACCGCAGTGAACCCACCACTCTAGTCAGTGCTTTTGCATCACTACCCACATAGGCGGCAGCACAGCCCAAGTGCTGTTCCTTCATCTGCCGTTGGGTCCAGCCATCGACGCCACGCCGTAGTGCACCCTTCTGCTTATAGGGCTGGGTTAGTTTCCTTTACAGCACATGACCAGCTGTCTGCTTATATCCTACAATGCTGAATATCCTTACCAGAGCATGGCCCGCTGTCCCATGTGAAGTGCTGCAACGCTTCCGCCATCCACGCCTCTATGGACAGTAAAACGTTCATGCATACTGCTCGGGGTGTTACCTGCGAACCTCCACTGCCATCTCCATACTGTGAAACAGCTTCATGTTGCCCAGCTACACTGCATGACCACAGGGGTTGTAAGCCTCTTGATGGTCCACCGCCTATGGTCTCACCACTGGAGGGACTGTGAAGCTACTTCTGCACAAGTTTGTCACACAGCCAGGTGTGGTTCCTGGTACAAAACACAAAGGGGCAGATTTATGATAACTGGCGCATCTCCAGGGTGGCGCCAGTTATTTTGCGCCGCTGCTCCGCCACCCATGGTGCGCTGCATTTACAATGCGGCGCACCATGGGGCAAAAATGGCAAAGAGGTGTGACGCATCTGTGCCGTAAAGGTATCGCATTTCTGGAGTTGCGTCGCCATTTTCTCTGCCTCTTTGCCGCACCGGACGCGTCGGGATGACCTAGTGGGGACACACATTTTTTGCTCATCCCGTCCCGAAGAATTGGGCCTCACGGTGAGTGTTGGTCCGCCCACCCCCCTATGCTCGCTCCCCCCACGGGGGTTGTAGCTGGGCTGGGCAGCCTGCTCAGGCGCGGGCCGCTGTTGGGGGGGGGGGGGGTGAGCTACGGCAGTTCATGCAGGGCCTTGGGGTCACCTGGGTGGCCCTGGCACTGGGAGTGCTGCGGACAGAAGGAAGTGGATGGGACGAGAGGGCAGCTGCGCATCCACCCCTCCCCCCCGTCCGATATTAAGGTTGGGGGAGGTCACGGAGAATGCACCTGTGGGAATGGGCCTGCGGGTCTCGTTCGGACCGAGTCGGTGTCCGGTGCCACTTTGGGCAGTCCAAGTGCCGAATGCCCCGAGGGCACCGTACACAGGGTCAGCTCTCCTTGGTGCGAGCACTTCCCCCAGCTTTACAATGCTGCAGTCGTGAATGCGTGGTTCGCTCACTGCCCTGCATCCATTGCCTTTGGTCCATTGCCACAGGTGATGCACTTCATTTCCCTGGGAGCATTGCAGGCCATGATTGGGCGGGACAGGGGGGCAGCGATGCCCGCTTTGTCCCAAAGTATCTTGTGCCCCCCCCCCCCCCCCCCAGGCCAGGGAGGTAAGCCACGAAGTGCCGGCACTGTCGCGGCAGGGCGGGGACAAGTTCAGGGTACCAGGGGTGCACCATGGTGATTGCCAGCGATCAAGGGGTGTTGGGGGATCAGAAAACGTGTGGGCGAAGGACGTACCGTCCAGTGAAAGGGGGGTTGTTGTGCGGCCAAGCGGTGCACAGCGGCCGTCCGGTATTCGTAAAACGCTGGATAATGCTGCCCCTGGCCCTCTGTACACCTGAAAAAAGTCATGGCTAGCCCAACACAGTCTCCCCAAACGGTGCCTTATCGTGCTCATGTAAGGCGCACCAATATTTTCATCTTTGCTGCATTATGCACGTCAGCACGGCGGGGGGCTCGAAGTTTAAAGGACGGGCACGCGCGGAGGCCGCTGCCCCCTCCCCCCTCGGGTCACGAATGGCAAAATGGCACCCCAACTATTAGTCCCGGCCACCGTTCAGGCGCTATCGTGGCCATCGCTGGCCCGCAGCTTGGGCTACAGGGAGGATACAGGTGGGAGCGCCCAGTCGGTACAGTCAGATTCAGTGTAGACGCGTAGATCAACTTGCTGCGACCCCGGGCACCGTGCACAAGCGCAAGACACTTGTTCCACGAGGGGGCCTCCATGCTGAGCGGGACAATTTTAATTATAAAGTAATTGGCAAGACAGACAAGTTCAGGGCGATAAGGACAATATTAGGCGTATGTGTACCATGAAGTTTAGATGCCTTGGCAATTAGAACATTAATTTGGTACCAGGTCCGACATGCTCGCAATTTTGAACTGTGCAATGCGCCTTCCTTCTCCAAAGAGGGGCCCGTGCCGGCACACTGCACATACCACGTACCAGGTTTCTCCGCCCCTGATGCTTGGTGCAGATACTGGGGGGGCCCAGGAGTTCACGCGGGGCAGTCTCCTCTATCATGCTCGGAATCCTAGGGCACAATGCTGGGAAGAGGTGTTTGACAGCAATTAGGAAGGGCACCGTCAAGGCAAAAGTGCATGTTTCGTGACCAGAGGTCGGGGGGGTTGCCTCGAAGACCACGCCTCCTTCTAGTACATGCAGGGGAGTAAGATGCTGTGGGCGGAGTGTACGTGTGCACGCATCTACTGCAGTCTTCCCTGCAGGTCGAAAGACGGGAGGCTATTTCAATTCAAACTAAGCTCGGCCATAACATGCATGGTCCAGTTATGGTCTTTGTTGCTCGAGGGGGCCTTGGCTCTTTGCCGGGGCGGGCCCCTGCAATCGCGCGAGCCAGCCAGACACTCGGGCCTCCCGTGCGGCAGAGCAAGGGAGTGCTGGTGAGCAGTGGAGGACTGTGAGTAGCATGGTGCCCGCTGCAGCTCGTGCACGAGTCCCCAGTTGTGGCACGGGCATGATTGTCCGGCAGTGGGAGCTGAGCAGGCATTGGCCGCCGTGAGTCTAGCTCCTCCACATCTTTACGGGGGTGCCGTGGTCCTTGCCATGCGGGTCACCACCCCCCCATTTCCAATTCCATGCAGCAGTTTTGGCAGGGTCCGCATTCAGAGCACACATAGGGTGTTCGGGTCACGTGGGCACCTGCCCAGCATGACCCCATTCGCAAAACCATTAGAGAAGGAAACAGCAGTAATGCCAGAGGCTCAAAACAGCTACTGGGCACCATCCGTAGAACGAGTTGTGCCTGGTCGCCTGGGCAGTAGCCGGCCACGAGCCCCGCTCCTGCCTCCCTCAGGCAGCAGCTGTATCTTATGGCCATGAGGCTGCCACTCGTTACAGACACGGTGGAGGGGCGAGTGGAGGCAGCGGGAGGAGCGAGCCACCGATTTGTAGTCCCGTGTTGACTTGCCAGCACACACCGATCCCGGCTATCACGTGGGGCTCCCTTCCCTGTGTCTAACATTTGCTTGCTGCTGCCATAGTTTTAAAACTCAAGTGCACATACCTTACTTAGCCACCTGCCCCTCACACAATTCGACACATCAGAGGATGCGTGTGCGGTGATAGGCGAGAAAGGAGTGCGGGTACTCTCTATGCAGAGGCACACCAGGGAGGCACAGAAAAAAGAGGAATCTTGCTGAGGACCATTGGGTGGTGTCCACGTGCACCGCTGGTTCTGTGAGCGTGGAAGTTTTAGTGAGTGTCACTCGGCCCCCCTTTTGTTGCTGGCAGGTGTCATGCATCTCTTGATGCAGCGATCACTCCTCCGTCTGCGTTGGTCACATCTTGGTTGGTTCCTTCGAGGTATACCTTATGGGTAGCCACGGAGGGAGGACCTTCCTTGGTATTGCTTTAGGAGGGACTAGCATTATTTCTCCCTGCCATTTATCCGCAATTTTTCAGTTGCTTCAGACGTTTTAAGTACAGCCTCCTGGAGCCAATCTCCTATGGAGAATGTCAGCCCGGAACTTTTATAGTGCTCCCATTGTCCACCCTACTTAAATACTCTTCTTGTTACCTGTGCAATCACTGTGTAATAGGTAGGAAGCAGAGTGTTACAAGAGAAAGGTGAAGTGTGCAGGTTACATTTGTGTACCAAAGCAAAATGATAATTGTGTTCAAGCAATAAGGGAGTTCGCACACAGTGCATTACAGGGTTAATGGTGTAATGTACACATTCTACACGAGTAGGAGTATTATACGACAATAATTGGTGGGAGCTCAAACAGTAGAGCTAATGTTACATAGCAAGGGTGGATCTGGTGCTAGTTGTACAACCAGAGCTCTGCCTATTAGCTAATGTGACGGTGGGCTAGGTATTAACCCACAGTAGTCCAAATATCTCAGTGCACCTTGTGAGTATGAAAGGTTTTCATGTTTATGTTCTCGGTGCTAACACCAGGTCTCAGTCGTTACTGATGCTCCGCAGCCCACCGCAGTGCATTGTCACGTACTCTCTCTTATATTGCCTTTATTTAGGGCTAACCTCAGACCGGATCGGAGCGCTTCTCAATAGGAACAGATCTGTTTCTTGAGAGCACTACAAGGGACACCTTACATAGGCAATCGCTCAGTTACTTGGAGGAAAGTTACAGACGTGAGCAAACAATACATGTAATGGCATAGTGTGCATTACAGGGGGTTAACGTGTACTGAGCGCAAGTTTAAATAGCGTGCTATATACAGTTAGAGGCACTATCCTGGAATACATGGCTTGCCAAGCCCGGGTGAGGAGGTTTCTGGGTAGTATGGTAAGGTGGAGAGTCAAGAGCAAATGACTTGCTCACAATCATATATCCAAGATAAAAATTGAATATTCTTCCTGCTTCATCAGGAGTTTTAGCAGAACAGTTACACTGTCTACGATGGAGGGTGCGAGTGGTTTATTATAGACATATATTGAAAGCGATCCTTTCTTCGATCCCTGCTTCTATTTCTAATATCTAACACTTTAAGTCTCAATGACCTATCCTGTACCCTGAATATTTTTCTTACCCTCCAGCTTCACAGAATATTAGTTTGTTCCTTTTATTACGAGCCCTCGAGTTAAGGAGTGCACTAGCACGGCTCACTCACATACCATTGCTATAGCCTTCCAATGGTGTACCACATATAGGTTTGTCGATGGCATCACTTCTTTCGGCAAGCTTTTCGCATTTGTAGCATAGTGTCAATTTAGAAAGGGGTAATATAATTCTCGTTGGTATTCTCATATTTTTACTGCACACCAGTAATTCCTCTTTTCAAAGTGTGTTTGAGGTCGCTGATAGGTATGATAGGCCCAGCGCTCCTTTATGTAAAAATGCTTATGGTGACCATCAGTAAACGTGGCTGACGCCCAGCCCCTCCAAGAGATTTATTTCTGAGTTCTCTTTCCAGCTGTTGAGCATTCCTCGAGCAATTTTATATTGGGAGTCTGCTAGGGACCACTTCTTTAGGTATTTTATTGGCTGTACAGGCTCAGGCTGTGGTTTCAAAATCCTCCACTTGGAAGTGAACTAAGTTTAACACTGCAGGCTGCAGACTCTACATTCCACTGAGTGGCAGCAGGCGCTCCCAAACTGATGGCACAGCAGTTCAGCTGCCTTTCAGATTCCAGAGCCTTGGATAAACAGACAGACAACAGCAGTATTCTGAAAGAGCGAATTGACTATTATCATGTGACCTTTTCTTCTCATAGGTTAAGTTAACACAGTGCAGGTCCCGGGCTTGTTCATATAACAAGTTTTTAACTGCACCCCTGGTTAAGGCCCCAGGAGATTGACATACGCATGGGGCCATTTTAGAGAGGGCCATTAGACAACCAATGATTGTGCTACATCGGGCCTAGATTGTTAAGAGGCGGTTTAGTCCATGGGCACAGGGATCAAGGTCGCACAGTTTGGTCACTAGATTATGAGAGACACACCCAAGAGCATGGTTTACCTTATCGTAAGAGGCATAGCAGGGGTGCCACAACCCATATTGCAATCGGGGAAAATGGGACTGAAGGTGTTTTTGTTGTAGTAGACAGCCTTCATTTGGGTGCCATAATGATTTATTATGCAATATTGTTTTATCTGCTCTTACCGGAATATTGTTATGGCTTTTATCAACTATACAATTTCGAGTGAAACGGAACGGAAGCCACACTGTAGCAGTGCTTATGCGCCTGCTGCATTGATATGAGATTGTTTTAATGATGACCAGAAGTGCTGCTTGGTAATTGGTAGTTCTTGTGGTGGATAGACTTGTTTAACCATAGAATCAATCACAAGCTACTTGGTATGTGAGCGTAGCTTGAGAAGATTTGTGTTCACGGCTCTTTTGGCAGTTCTCTTGTTATTCTATATCTCTCATATATTCTGATTATCAGCCAGCACGGCTGAAGTTTTGGAGTACTCTGCCAGAGTGGTGTTAGGTGTATTCCAGGACCTGAATAGCACAAGGATGGTGATGCTTTGGGAGAGGGTCTTTGTGCCTGACAGAAATGACGTGTTTTGGCAGAAGTTGTACGCAGGTGTGCGGATGACCCGTCTAGGGCGCATGGGCAGAGCTCATTTTGTGGGCGCTCAACTGGTTCAGTCAGTAGGTTACAATCAGTGTGTCATACGAGTATGTGACATGTGCATGTTACAAGAGTGTCCCCACCTCTGGTAGAGGGAGAATACTCCGAATATGGCAGACTCTATCCACAAGGAAACCATGGGAGCACCCTTCCATAGTGAAGGAGAAATTAATTATAATTTTGTCTTCATTCAGACGAGAGAGGGCTTGTGGTTTTGTGGGGTGTCTTTGAAGGAGAAGAACTTTGAGGTCAGCATTGACGGCCTGGGAGGAAGAGGTGTTTCTGAATTGAATTAGAAGGGGACGTGTTCAGTAGTGTCTTTATCGCACACTCCTAGGTGCAATGGTCATTAACAGACTTAGCATGTGAATCTTGCCTTTCTTTCGAGTCGCGTCTCTTCTGCATCAGGCGCCGGAGGGACGCAAGTATGTGCCACACCCAGCTCCGGCGAGACTATATTGTGGGCTAACTAGTGCTCGTACTGTACAACCAGCCTGTCCTCTGTCGTGTGGGGGGCAGGGCGGCCCTGCCTGTTGCCCTTCTAGAATAGATGACAGGGTGGCCAGTAATCAGCTGCATCCGTTCCTGGGCGATGAGATCGCATCCCGGTCTGATTTGTCAGCTGGACTACATAGGCTGCTCAGCATATGAGCTATTGATACCATGGCGCCCTATGTTGCAGTAGGTACAAAGAGTCTAACGAGGAAAGCGGCAACCAGTACTCCAGGAATCACGCACTGCATTGTTTTAACATATCCTTCTCTCGTTATGGATAGTTGGAGAGGCTGGCAAACGGCAGCTAACGTGCATCTGCGGGCTACCACGGCCGGGTCCCCCAGGGGATGTAGCAGGTTTTCTGGGACCATTCTCAGGTAATGCAACCTAGGGTGGAGGCTCCTTAGAAATTTAGAAGATGTGTTCATTCTTAAGCTGATAGAAATGGGCACGATTCGGTTCTCCATGCAGTGGTAAGGCAGAAGGCTAAAGTGCGAGGTGAACAGAGTGCATTTTTGAGCCTATTTTCTTATAGATTAGGAGTAAGAAAGCTATGTCATCCTAATGATAAAGACCAGCTCCAGTCTGACAGCTTGCCATCCTTAGAATGTGCTGCAGATATTAAGAATATTGTCTTTTTGAAAGTCATGTTAATTTACCTCGTTTTCTAACCTTATACTTATTTTGGTTTCCTGAGAGATGGAGTAGCTGGGTCGGCGGGCCCCCTTTAGCTTACCCTACATGCTTTTATTCCAGTATTCTCAAAAGTGCATTCCCTGTTTATAGAACTCCAGACAGTATCCCCTTTCATTATGGACGCTCTCAATGCTCCAATAATCAGTTAGACATAAGGGTCAAGTACTGGTCATAGCCTGTGCCAATTGTGGATGCTATGGAAGGATGGCTGTAAGTAAGCGAGTTCAAAGCTACAATAATATAAAGATACGCTATTATTCCGTGTAGGGACACTGCTAACTGAGATGTTCCCAGGAAAAAAGAAAATTCCACCTAATTAATGTCGAATTCGACATCATGAAAAGGTCTCCTAAATCATTTTTTTAGAGTTATATGTAGCGCAAACTTGACCCGAATCGGGTATCAGAGCTCCTTACATAGCACCCGTTGCATTACATGAGGACGCATTCATTGTTGGGCAGATCCCTTGTACCATCCTCGAGTGACAGTGTAGAAGATGGATATCTATTGATGTTAGCAGGTGCCCAGGAAACCAGTTGGGCCTCTGTCATCCTGTGCATAAGGGGCCAAATTGGTCGATTTAGTGATTGACAGTGGAACATCCTTCATAGTGATGGGGCCCTGAAAAATGGCTTGCATTGAAATGCAAGTACCAGTAATTGAGTCACAGCGGTGAATATACACATAGGGCTGAAGAAAGAAGCCTGTCAACTGTAAGGGGAAGGTACGTACAACCATTCATCACAAGGGACAAGTCACCCCAGTAAAGCTATACATAGCTGAAAGATAGGCTCCAGCCTCCAATATACTGTGTCTAGAGGTGGCAAGGCGGTATGCGCAGTCACATCCAACATGAAGACCAAAGACGTACAGTGAGTAGATACTACATAAGCTGCAAAAATGTCCTACTATAAAGCTGCAAGTGAATGGACACCCCGTACAGTTCATCATCGACAGTGGGGCCTCCATGAATATCAAGCGACTCCTCACATTTAGTGAACTAAAGCCACAGCCATTACTCATTCAGCAACATATCCAAGTATTCACCTGGGCGACAACTCAGCCACTCCACAGCAGAGGGGCCTTTGAAGCCACGATACAGCACAAGACAATAATATATGTCTTACAAGGAAGAACGTCTAGGAGTGTCTCCTTAGCTTTACCAAAGCAGCAGACATAGATTTGCTATTCATCAATTACCATGTACAGAACCCGGAAGTTAACCATGTTGCTCTGTGGCCTAGGAAGACATTCGGCTGGTGGCACAAAGACACAGCAAAATTGATTTTCACCTTCAAAGTGCAGTAGAGAGTGAGATGCAGAACTTGATGAAACTCAACATCATTGAACTATTTGGGGTCCCAATCCCTGAGTATCACAGATCATAGTGGTCCTAAAAAAAGACGGATGATGTCTACATCTGTCTCGACATACATCTGCGGAATCGAGCAATAAAACAGGAGTACCTCTCTCGGGCCACATATAGCAGATATTATTACCCATTTAAATGATGCCAAGGTTTTCTCCAAGCTTGATCAAAACAGAGGATACTATCAACTTGAATACGAGGAAAACTGTAGATATATCATGACATTTTCCACACACATAGGACTATTGCGACAAAAACACTTCTGCTTTGGAATTTCATCAGCTGTAAAAATATTTCAAGATGCCATTCACAGACTCATCTGATCCGTCCAAAATGCTCTCAATTGCATTGATGATATTAAGTATTAAGTCCAGAAACAAGCACATAGAGAGGCCACAAAGCAAATATCTTTCAAGATGCTTCAACACACTAAAGGAATAAGAGTGTCCTTCATTGATGTCAAAAAAACGATCTCTTTAATACATCCTTGAAATATTCTTGATGCAAGATGATCAAACTCAACAGCCACAGTGCAGCCAACGTGTTTCGCCCAAATTGGGCTTCCTCAGGGCATACATCTGAGTCAACCAGTGTAGTGGTGACTTCTGATATATCATGTCAATATGATATAAGCTTCTCATAAAGGTATCCCATCCATCAAAAGTAAGCATTCTCCCGGGAGATGTTCAATTGAAAGCTGGACGCTTTGCAAAGGATGGTTCACAAATGCTTAAAAGCTCCACGTCTTAGAGCTATCGACGTTCTTCAAAGAGCCGGTGTACGCTGTGATATGCGACACTTAGTGTAAGTAGTTACTCCTCAAGAGGCCCTCGTAGGACGCCGAGTCTCTCAACCCATCGACAGCCAAATTCAAAATCCAAAAGGTTCCTTTAGTGTGTTGAAGCATCTTGAAAGATATTTGCTTTGTTGCCTCTCTATGTTTTTGTTTCTAGACTTAATGTTTATGGTCTTGTGGTAGTGGACCAAAGAGGTGGGCAACTGCATTTGAGTGATTTATTAGGGTCTCTGTGTATAGTAAGGTGGTGCAATTTTTCCCCTACTGCCGATCTGTTTATTTTTGCATTGATGATACACTCGTTTTAGGAGTTTCTCAGAAACTCATGACAAGACACTAAACTGAGTATATCAGCAGCTAGGGGATGCAGGGCTCATATTGAATGTGGACAAATGTGAGTTTCATAAGACTAAACTCAAATTCTTTGGGCATATCTTCTCAGAGGAATGCCTGACTCCTGACATGGATATGGTATGGGCACTCTGAACGGCCAGTCCACCTCAGGACGTCAACATGCTATGGTCCTTTCTAGGCAAGGCATGTTACTGCACCAGATACATCATGGACATCAAGGACTATGCCATCCTCAGTAAACCTCTGTGCAGTCTGAATAGAAAAACGAGGAGCTCAAATGGTCACCTGAATGTGAGCAAAGCTTCCAAAAAATCAAACTGCAATAGAATAGACATGTTGATGGCATACTTTGATACTGCACTGAACAGGGAATTCACAGTAGACACCAGCCTTTTGGGGTTTGGAGCTTTCTTGGCACAACACTCTGGTGTTCCTGAAGCTCAAAGACACATACCGGCCTACGCCAGCAGAGGCCTTTCAACACCAGAAAGGGCTTACTCACAACGAGAAAAAGGGAATCTGGTGGTTGTCTGGGCCTGTAAACATTTTCACATCTTCCTGTATGGAAAACGCTTCACTATGATCACAGACCACCAAGCTTTGTTGACAATCTTTGATAATCCAAAAGAGAAAATGCCCTCAAGAATTGAACAATCAGAACTGTGACTGCAAGAGTACGACTACAACATCATCTACAAACTAAAGGGGAAGAAACCGAACCCCACTGACTAATTCTCATGTTACCCACTACCCATGACCTGCCAATAGTCGTCACTCGCTGAGGATATCTCAACTTTATTTCGCAAATGAGCACACTCTCGGCACTGTTGCTGCCACAGAAGCTTATCCCATGTTAGCAAAAGTCAAAAACATGATTGACATGCAAACAGTGCATCCAAGAGAGATGACTCAAAGGAACTGACAGCAGGACCAAGCAGTAACCCCTGAAGGTGTCATACAGAGACAGTCTCAATTGAGCTAACCAAGAAACTTTGCAAGCATGCCATTGAGTTGGATCACGAAGGGCACCGAGTAATAGCAACTACTAAAAGAGAGTTATGAGAAAGGATGTGGCTTTCAAAACTTGACACCCTGGTAGAGGAAGAACTATGAACCTGCCACCTATGTGCTTGTGTATCACCAGAAATAAAAAACAACATCGCCTGACAATGTCTGACTTACTAGAAGCAGCCTGAAAATGACTTGCCATTGACTTTTGGGTCCAGTCCTCACTGGCAAATACATATTAGTACTCCTTGATGAGTACTCCAGGTTCCCAATTGTCAAACTGGTTACCTCCTCAAGAGCCAGAAAAGCAATCTGGGTCCTTAATGATATCTTCACCAAGTGGGAGCATCCGAAAATTAAATTCTCAATAATGACAATGGTGCACCTTTCATTAGTCATGAGTTTCAAGACTTCCTGGGGCACCAAGTTGTTCAGCACAGGACGATAACACCATTATGTCCCAAGGCTAATGGTGTGGTTGAACAAATCATTGGGACTTTAAAGAGAACAGTTCAAAGAGCCCAGACAGAATGACTGTCTATGGATCAAGCCCCATATCTAACATTGTGAGTCTTCAAACCACCGGGGAGAGTCCTGCCACTCTTATGTTCGCAAGAGTCAACTGAAGAAAACTCCAACAATGGACTAGCATGCGCCACACAGATGCCGCCAAACCATGTGAGAAATAAACCATGCTGAAGCCAAAGCTGAAGCACATGCTGACACTAGGAGGAAGTCGGAAGAGTTCCTGAACAACAAAAGGGATTGGGTGATAGTCAAACAAAAACAACAGAAGGAAGTAGATACCCCCATTGCTACTCAACCATTACAAGTGGCTGAATGAAAGGTAAGCATGGCCACAGGCACACATCTGGGCAAGATCATCACCCGTGATGTATGTCCTACTTCAAGCCAATCTACAGCCCTGATGAAGTCACTAGCAGTGTTAGAGAACCCATTGAAGGCACACCTCAATCCAGTGCACCTCTTAGGGTGAAAGAATCAACTTCCATCTTTAACACTTCAGGAGGTGCAATAACATCTTGATCTGCTCAGCATACTCTCTGTCCACGCCAGCTACTTGAAAAGATGTAAACACTGACAAAAGACTAGACTATTTCTAAAGAAAGGGGAGGTGTGGAGTTGAGCATGAGTTGAGCACCAGGACCCTGAGGGTGTGGTACCCATTCCTCGAGACGAAGAAGCTGAGGGATGTTACATCAGGGGGAGGGGATGTCAGTTTCTTTACTGCCTGTGAGTGGCATATAGGGGAAACCAGGCAGGGGCATTGAAAGAAGTAAAAAATTTTCCTGCTTTGCCGAGTCTGCTTCCTTTTTCTGTGACCCTGCCAGACTCTACAACGACATGCCCTTCATTTTATATTTTAAGGAAAACAGTTTCCCGACTTTTCGTGAAAAGACAAGCGCCCAGCACAGTTTATTATGACAGTTGAAATGCTTCAGCAGAAATGTAAGGCAGGGAGTCTCCGGTGAAGTGAAACTGAGGGAGGGACAGGCAGCTACACAAGCCAGGGCACCCGCTTGCCTAAAAGAAATGTAAATGTATTTGCTTTAATTGATGGAATCACTTGAATATTCCTGATGACACATATCTATTCTTTTTTAGTAGTATTATAAGCCAGCTACCAGCTGATCTGTGAAGTTTGTGTTTTTAAAGGACAGTTATAAAAAAAATTGCACTATGTACAGTCTGGGTATTACTAACATCTATATTTTGAAACCACTTTTTTATCTTAAACCTTTTTGTGCATTTTTTAGCAGCCTATCTTATACTGTGTGCAATGCAAGTTTAAACTAATGACTTACATATTCACAGTGCTTTCTGTCACAGACTGGGACTTTGCAGCACTAAACACAATCAAGTCACTATTCTCCATTGCACCAGCCAGGATTCAGTGTTGTGGCTCTCTGGTTACACACACAGACCTCTGCAGTGCATTGAATAATGGAGCGGGAATTCCATTCTCCTACAGAACTGTACATAGAGACCTAGAACCTCAGTGAATTAGGATGGCCCAAAACTCACCCCAGTACCCAAAATCCCCTTACCCAGCTAGCTACAGTGTCTCATTGGTCATAACAAACTCCCAATGTTTAGACAAACCAGAACATGAACTTAGATTACCTCAGGTATCGTGGAACACATGAACACTCTTTCGCTATATAATCATTTCAAACCAGAACGTGGAGTAAATGAGGACACGTGCATATTTGAAATATTTATTTACTAATTCAGGGTTCTCAAACGCAGTATCTTATATAATACAAGTAAACATATTATAAGAAAAAAAGTTATCAGCATAGTTACTAGTCCAGAAAAAGCGAACGGTGACAGCATACTAAGATGCTGAAATGAATAGGAATTAACAACACCTATTTCTCACCCTCCCGAATTAGCATAGCATATATATGAAGGTCTCTTTTGGGTTTTAGCAGGGCGGGCCCATACCTCAAAATTTCAGTGACCCAAGATCACATCATCTTCCACCAGCTCTCTGCATGCGAAGCACCATCAAGTGTGTTACGTGTGTTTTCAGCAAAGCAATATAAAACCAGCTTAGAGCCAGATTTTGGCAACAGCATGTGTGTTATGTCTAGGAAGGTGTGAAGATCAGACATCACAACAACACTGTGTCAAGTTATCCTTGGAGACTTCAGCACTCACTGTGGTGACAGTGTAGCAAGCAAAGCTGATATCAGAGCAATAACATATTATTTCTCAAGTAAATCACGACGCTCTTCTGGGTTGAAAGCTAAAATAACAAATATGTGTCTTGTGCAAAAATGAAGCAAAAGGAAAAATGCCGTTTAAACATTTAATAAGCTCATGCTAATTTAACACAGTATATAGAAAAGAAGTAGCTATATGACACCCCCCAATGATCCGAGCACGGTCAAAAATAAGGTAAGGTAAGACCAGAATAGGGGCATAACATGAAAGCAGAGTTCAATAACAATGAGCTAAGGTAATTCTCAAAAGCAGATATGATGGCCTTAAAGCGGCCAAATGAAAAAGGTTTAAACTTTTCAACTCAAGGCCCACTGTCGTACAAGTCAATAGGCCTGGGATGTAGAAAAAATTGTTTGTACGCAAAATGCACTCCAAAAAAAAAATGCAATCAGGAAAGTGCTATTAGCAAAAGTTCCGAAGGCTTCTCAGGATAGGACTGAATATGCAAAATATGCAGCTACAGCCTCCAGCATGAAATCACTGTCATCATCCGAAAACAGTTCAGCCATCCAATTAAGTAGTGGGAAAGAACATACGTGCTCCTCCAGCACTGTATCCTCTAGTATCATCAGAGGACAACTCAGTAGGTTCTCAAGAAAGCTCTGTGCCAATAACTCATGCGCTGCTGCGAGTATGTCCCAAATGACCCATTAGTCCATGCATCGCTGCCAAGGCCATAATCCTTTTGCCAGAACAAATCAACTCGTGAGCAACTACGGGACCCATTAGATGATTAAAATCGACGTCAGGAGACACTGTCTTGTAGAGACACAAATCAAGGGCCCAGTCGAAATCGCAGCTCAGGCAATGAAACACAGGCTGGACACATGTGAAATAGGAAAACCGAAACGATAATCCAAATGCTGTGCTTAAAGTCGCAAGCGGCAGTGTGCCATAGTAATCAAGCATCCGGTTGCGAAACAGTGGCAGGAGGGGCTGTGTGGCTCCTAGCGCAGGACGGGCATCCATGTTTAATAAAACAAAAAATCACCAAAACGCCTGCAGCCAACGCTAGCAAAACAGGGAAGCCACCAAACAGGCTTGAAAATATAGAATGAAAGAAGGCAGGGATGACTTCAAATATTTTCTCGAAGGAAGTCACGAGTCCACTGCTTACTATTTTAAAAAGTGAGCAAGGCCAGAAGTGGATGAGGCATTAAAGATTTGATGAACCAGCTCGCTGAAATGTAACGGCAAATCAGTATTTAAAAGCGCCTGCACCTCTGTGCCCGTGTTAGCTATGTGAAGGACAAATGTTTCTCGGGCCGAACTCAGGGCCACCTCTTTTTGAGACAAAAGGGCTCTTATTCTACTGATACCGTTAAACTCTGCCTTCAAGGTTGGGATGCACGGCCCGATGGAAACAACTGAATTCCCATGTGTAGGAGGATACAGAACGTTTTTGCAACACACCACATGTTCTGATACTGTTACCACATAAGCGATACCTTTAATTAACCCACAACATTTTTCGTTATTCAACAGTAAATAACTACTGTTTGCCAGTAATGTAAAAGTTGGAACGATTGCGGGAACCGGAGTACCTTTCAAAACACAGGCTAAATTCGGCCGGTCCTGATTATACAAGAACCGTGCAACTGGATGTGTCTGCATATTAATGAATGATCAGGTGTCTCTATGCATTCCTCCCCATTAAGATATACTTCTTTCTCGTCTTTCAGGCACCTATAAGTTAATGGAAGCGACCATGCCTCATGGAGAAACGAGCTACCTAACGGTTCATATCTCCCTATCGCAATATATCGCATACAATTAGTAAATTTGTACAAGGCAAATGGTAATGTGATTAATCCGTGGATAAGCCACGTTGCAGCAGTGGCCTCAGCTACAGAGAACGGTAAGGATTCCAACCTCTCAATGTGTAACATGGAAAAGGATGCATCACGCATTGAAAGCATGCGTTGCTTGCTGTCAAATTAAAAGGGGCAAAGAGGAAGGACACGTTCATGTAATTCCAAGGCACCCTACCAGCCTTAAGCCTCTGTAGAGTCCACGCAAATTGCATAATGGAACGCAATTGATTTGACCATGGTATAACACAGACACTTCATCATGTACAATATCAACAACAGAAGATACAATATTATTGAACGTGTAAATGTGTGAAGAAAGCATGTTAATACTATTATCCACAACTGCAAGCACCTTTTCCAAATTAGCTTGATCAATAGCTCTAAGGCGCTTAGCAGCCTCAACCTGTGAAGTTTTCCAGATTTCATTGTAAATCGCATAAATCCATCTTTTAGATCTACCACTAGCCGGGCCTTTTATGAAATCATTTAAATCCACATCATCAGTCAGTTTGGATAGATGTGATTTAACTGCAGCCAATGTAGAATGTTGAAGCCAATTCTGACACAATTTGCCTACTGAGTAAGTGGTGACAGAATGGTCAGTATCAAAACGTGGATCAGGCCTGACTTGTGTAAAACCTTCAGCTAAACCCAGAAAGCGATGTTACCAAGAATCAGAAATTCTGTGCCACATCAGCCAACCGTCGATTTAGTCAATATAAATGTGTATGATGGAGACAGATAATTGATGGTATCTGTTTCTCCAAATAATTGCGTTTAAAGTTGAATACCATTTGCATCACTTGTATTTTGCTAGTCTATATTCACCCAGATGCCTATTGGTTGATTGGGTACCCCCTGTTGTTATTAGACATCAGCCAACCCTTCGGATCCAAACTGGATATATTAAAGGATGAATTATGCAACAGTGTTTGCAATTCGCGAATGGAAAGCTGTGTGAAATTATTCCAACCGGAATATTCTTCCAAATCAGGGATAGTAGGGGCATTTAATTTTTTTGAAGTAGCCAATCCAAAGCATGTTGTCTGGAAAATGGTAGAATTTAAAAACAACATATGATTTGGGATGAGACATGCACGGTGCAAAGCCTCAACGCCTTGCACCTGCCAACTTTTAGAACCCCAAACCGATTTAAGGTCAATGGTTTCCTTCCATAGCTCGTGGCCCTCTACAGCCAATTTGTCTAGAAAGGACTTCAAATACAATAATTTAGTATTGGTAAGTCTAACTTTGGACATGGACTTTTGTGTCATTTTAAAATAAAAGGACCCAGGACTTGATTGATTAAAGTCGGTAAAATAAGTGTACTTTTTCAAAAATGTACTGGAGCTGCCTTGCAACGGTGCTGGGCAATGTTCCCACTGTGTGTAATTTACAGTACCCCTTCTGGAACTCGTTTTATGCAGAAAATGGTAACCAAAATGTTGAAAGCAAAATAATTCACCATAATTAGCAGACTCTAAATATAAATCTTCAGCATCAAAGGCAGCATAATATTTCAAATCAGAGAATAATGATTCTACGGCCTGAATATCCCAATCATCAGAACGTATGTTTTGTTTCACCACATCCCCGATGTTCACTCTGAGCACATTAGGGACATTAACCACTTCAGTAAGGCCATGGATTTGAAATGTAACCGCATCCCACACAATCTCATCATAAACAGGCCAAGCAGTGATGTTAACAAAACTCAAGTCTCTCTTCAGTCTGTGTGCTGAATGTGACGAGGAAAGGGGGGCTATTAAGATGCCGAATGCATGTTCTCTCCTCGACATAGTGTCCATCGATGAGACGGAAAAATAAAACACAAAACCAATTGACATAAAAAGGTAAACTGAAAAAGTATTAGCCAAATACATGTCCAAGGGGGAATCAAAAAATGTTTTTTAAATAAAGAAGCATAAACTGCACATCGTGAGGGATTTTTCAAATTCACCGAAACAGAGTCAAAGGAGAATCTCGATTCTGTGGCCAAACATGTTTGTAAATCAGGCATCGATAAATCTGCTGGATAGGTGTAGTCTAGGTCATCAATGTTATTAACGGGAAAAGTACTCAATAAAGGATTGGAAACAGCAGGCATCTCGATGGCCACTTCTGGCTCAGCATTTGAAGTAGTGGCCAAAACAGAATTTCTCACAATCGAAGGACAGGAGACCGCCGGTGCCATACTATGAAGAATTGGCCACCCTGTGTATCTTGACATTGTCAATTGAGAAGAACCTGGTTTCCTTACGACCTGGAAGTGGTGGTAAAGTGACTGTTCTTGTGCCCTTCACTCCAAGAACGGGAACCGGTGCTCGATAGGAAGAACAAATGTTTTCTTGTTATCGATCTTCTCTCGAACCAGTTCTCCAACTTTGGGTAGCCAGCCAACTACCGGGATCTGCAACGCATCATCCGACGTGGAGGGCAAATGTTCCTTTGCAAGACTGTCTCTGGTCTTTTGTAGATTCTGTAAAACATTGCAATGTTCATCTGCGTCGATGGCCGTGGCTTGGGCCACGCAGTCTAGACTGTCGAGGTCAGGGACATACATCTTGATACCAAAGAGCATTTCGTACGGGGTCCGCCCACCCAGAGACCTTCTAGGGAGATTATTTAGAGCACGCTGCACGCCATTGAGATGGGCCAACCAGTTTCTGCCAGTGCCTATAACTTGTGCTGTCAAAGATTGCTTTAAGTCACGGTTCATACGTTCCACTACACTATTACCCCCAGGTCTGTATGGAGACGAAAACTTGACTTGGACCCCCAATGAATCATAGCATCTTTATACGCCTTAGAGGCGAAAGCCGGACCCTGATCCGAATGAAAGGTACCACAGGCAAAAATCCCTACAAAGACACGCAAATCTCTTATGACAGTCCATGAATCAGCGCTGCGATGGGGCCAGACCCAAACAAAGCGTGTGCATGAATCAACTGCTACTAAGATGTACTTATACGCAGTTTCAGAAGAAAAAGGACTGCAGTGATCTAAATAAACGCAACCCAGTGGTTTATTAGATATGTACAACTGTGTCTGAGGCGGACGCGCATCAGTCGAAGGCTTAATCTGCTGGCAAATGTCACATTGAAGGACATAATCGCGCATCTGTTTGTATAGTCCCCGCCACCAGAAACGTTGTTGTAGCTGAGTTACAGTGGCCGAGACGCCCGCATGCGCATACGCCACACCTTCATGCGCCGCTGCAATCAACGTAGCCCTGCGATCCAAGTTGGGAATCAACCGTTCTCCAACTTCAGGAATTTTCACATAAGGAACCTTATCGGGACTTAAGTGGTATGTGTACTTCAAAGGGAACCCCGTAGGATATTTACCTCCCTTCTCAGTGGCAGCAACAGCCGCCAAGATGTCATCATCTATTTTACTTTTGGACCGTGTAACTGCTGCAACTAAATATTTTAATACTGCTGATTTCGCCGCTTCATCAGCAAGCAAGTTACCGACAGAGTGGACTCCAACACGCTGATGGCCGAGAGTATGAATCACAAACACAAGTGGCAACATCTCCTTAAGTTCAGCCACTTGGACCCAGATCGTCTTATGTTTTATTGTGCTACCCTTGGAATCACGAAAGTCATTCTGAATCCAAAAGAACAAGTTCTCATTGTAAGACTGGACACAGTAGTAAGAATCAATTACTGGAGAAGTGTGGCTCACTGGTTAGAGGAGGCAGACCTGGAAGCAGAGGTCAGCCCGGGACCAGGGTTCAATTCCCGGCTCAGCGGGGTCTTGAGTCCTAAATTGTCCATGGACTCGACAATTCTCACTCCGGTGCCTACTCGATTCACGGGTTCACACTCTGCGACTCTGGGCAATAGCTTGCTTAATCTCCACAATGGCCCCTCGTGGTGGGATGCCTGGCTTTCACCTTGCGGATACCCTGCCGGGGTTATCTCACAAGGGAATACCAGGACAGGTTTCCTAAGCAAGCGCTTAGAAACCGCTCGGTGATTTGTGTTATATAAATTCCTGTACATTTACATTTACATTTACTTACTATCAAAGTTGTCACACTAGGATCAGTGTACTTCAATGCGAGCATCAGAGCACAAAGTTCTGCTAATTGTGCGGTGCAGTCCCCTAGTGTCTACGTGTGCACGACACTGGACTTGAACTCATCGTTCACCATGGCACCGACCACAATGGCGCATGCAGAAACGTAGACATGTTTAGAGCCATGCGCAACCTGGGCAGAACCATCAGTGTAAATGATGCAATGGAAACCCTCCAAGGGTCACATTGCTAAAGGAGCCGGATGAACAAATTCATACTGTAAGTACTCCTGCGACCGTAATGAGGCGTCAAAAATAAATGGGACATCCTGGGATGTCAAGGATGCAGCCCATTGAATCCACCGAGGGTGCAAAGCTTTGGAATTTGGTACACTGGCTTTCGTAACTGCCTCCAAGGCAGGACACGGGGTAACAACCAACATGCGTTTTCCCTGTGACAGGGCACGTTCCTTGAGAATTGCCATCTGCACAGCCGTTAAAACTTTCTCCACAGTGGAAAATCGCATTTCAGCCGATGTGTACAAGTGTGACTTGTAAGCAATAGGTACTGTATCTCATTCGTTAAAAGTTAGGTACGTGAAACCCACCATCCCAGGGATAATTCTTATCACCAGGTTGGTCTGGTTATCACGAGTCTGTAAGAATTTAGAAGCAGGCCGATCAGCCTGCAAAGATTGCAGTATAGCTGAATGCTCAGGCAGCCAGCATGATTTGGAAAAAGAAGGTTGTATCAAAGCATACAACGGCTTGATATGCTGGGCATATCCCGGAATGTATGTCGTCCCGAAATTCAAGAAGCCCGGTAAAGATTGTAATTTTTTCAGTGTCGTCGGAGCGCGCAGTTGTGCGCATTTCTCCAGGAAATGGGGAGCCAAGCCTTTTCCTTTATTGTTGAGCTTGTAGCCCAGAAACAACACTGTGTACTCTGCAATGTGCGATTTTGCAAAGTTAAATTTGTAACCCATATTTGCAAAGGCACAAAATATTCCGTTGACTCGACAAAGATGCTCCCAAAGTTCGTCGTCTGTGAGATATTTGTCAATTCACATTCGAACAAGCATCAGGGTCGATTCTCTCCAAACGAGAGACTATGCGGGCAGTAAAAATCCCAGGACTATTCTTATAGCCCATAGGCAAACGCCAAAATTGTTAATGGAGACCGCCGCAAGTAAAGGAGGTCCATTGGTAACTTAGACCATCCAATCTATGGGCATAAAAACCATTGGAAATGTCAGGCGTGGTTTTAAACCGCTTACGCACAAGACTATTCACTAGGGCAGAGCCGTGGGTATTCTGTACTGCACAGTTACGGCAATGGGAGTTTAAATGCTGGTAATCCAATACCAAACAATACGAACCTTCTGGCTTGTTTACAGTAAAAAGAGGGTTATTCATCGGTGACACACATGTTCCAATTACCCTTGATATTCAAATTGTTCAAGGATTGCAGCGACGGAAGCCTTGGCTTCACGCTGTATGGGATATTGAGGTTGAGGTTGCGGCTGAGACTGTAAAGGAATCTCGTGGCACTGGGACAATTTATCCCAACCCCATTGATTGCGGTACACAGCCGGCGCTAGAGCCAGAGCCCACTCTTCTGCAAAATGCAGCGCATCCTCTTTCGAGACTGTGTTCGCGAAACTGAGGAGGATAACCTCCAACCCTCGCGGAGCCGCGAGAACAAAAGGTGGGGGCCAGTCCGCCTCCGAAAACAACATGTCATACGTAGCCGAAAGATTTTCCCAAAATACCCCTTTTATGGTTCGCTGTATGTCACCCCTGATTAACAGGACAATTTCAAAAAGTCTATCAGGGGGAGCAACTCTTGTATGAGCTGTTTCGATCACAACATAAATATCAGTCGCTGTCACCTTTAGTAGTGGACGCAGGGCCTCACTCACTATGGTAATCTCTGCAGCGCTGTCCAGCAAGGTCAGAGCCCACGTCAGATTCCGAAGCCACGTTCTCACTATCTGTTGCATATCGATGCGCTGTTAAGGCCGCGACTTTCTTCTTAGCAAACTGTGGTCTCTTCGGCGTCGAGCCTTCCTGCTTTCCTGCACTGTTTTTCAGGTGGGGCTGGTCATGTCCTTGCTGGCCACCCTGACCTCTGCCACCCCTTCCACCACCGTTCGTTGAGTCCAATGATTCCTGAAAGGAACGAGGAGAGCGTTGATCAGAAGCCTGAAATCGATCAGGAGATTTAATCATCACGCGATCGCGCAAGTCATAAACACGTTCAGATTGCGCAGGCAATGGAGACGCAGGACGAGAAACCTGTGTTTGTTGTTGTTGCTGTTGCTTTCCCTGTTTCTGTTTTTTAGGCCAATTCTGTTTCTTGGACTTGGGCTGAACTTTCGTTTCCAAAGCTTGTCCCTGGGGTTGCTTCTTCTCCTTAACAGAAAAAGGCTTAAGACCCTTACTATTGCGACCCAGAGGTTTTATAAGCCGCGACAATAATTTTCGCCAACTGTCGGGGTTTCTCGGCATCGGAAAGCGCCGCCAAAGCGTTTGCAACCTGAAAGTTCACTGCATCCCCCTTGACATTAGCAAGGATGAGATCGCAAACCACATCAAAGGTACCACACAGGCACATACCCAACTCAACCGCAAACTCCGGTCCGTGATCATCTTGAACATGTTTAAGGACCGTTGGCAGCACTGCCATAGACGGAGTGCCGTAACACCTCGCATAGACCGCTGCAAAAGCCTTACCCCAGGTCTCACAGTCAACAAGTTCAGGGGCCAAATCTTTCAGCAAACTAAGTGTTAGAACCCGGTGTTTTTCACCAGGAGTCGTATTAGGAAATACAGCTTCCAGCTGGTCAAATTTCTTGACAAGCCAGAAAGGAAAATCATCCTTATCCTGGGGCTTCTTGCCCATTACAGCATTGACCATGATGGGACTGAGTTTCAAACCACCCTGTCCGGCAGGAAGCGCCGCACCCCCCCGGGGCTCCACTCGGAAGATTGCGGCCCATGTAATGCACTAAGGCTCTAATCACGGCAATAGAGACTACATGTAGTCTTCGAAGTTCAGCTAGGTTACAATTGCTGTGTAGAGGATGAGGAGTAGATCCAGCCAAAACAGGCCAACTTGCGCCTGGAATGGACATAGGACCTAACCTCGGAGCGGTCAAAGTATGGGGTAGGGCGCCACCAAACCAAACTCGATGCTGCCAAACGTCAATAGGAACTTCCTGTGCCCTGTACGGAGTATATTCATTAGGTACAACCGTGGGAGTGTAAGTGTGGAACACACCAGAATTAGCGTCCACCTCCGGAAATGTCACCCACGAATAAAACAGTTCGTAAGGGTAAGCAGCATCTGCACTCACCACCATGATCACAGCCAAGCCTTCCAAAGGTACATTGTAAATCCGCAAATGATCTCGCACCGCAAAGCGACTATTCTGCGGAATGTCCACGGCAGCCATAACTGCACAGGAAATAAGAAAAACAAATAAACTTTGTAGCACAACTGGGTAGTAATTCAAGGAAACCGTTTTAGTAAGATTCAAGCTTGAAAAGACCTATTTCAAAAATAGGTAGGTTTGTTCCGACATCACCGTTTTCCGGAAACAACAGTGAAGGAGTTAAGGATTGAATGATATACTACTCGAGTGTCATGATATAAGGCCAACAACGTATGGGCGCCATGTTGCGGGAATTCCGTTCTCCTATAGAACTGTGCATAGAGACCTGGAACCTCAGTGAATTAGGATGGCCCAAAACTCACCTCAGTATCCAAAATCCCCTTACCGAGCTAGCTGCAGTGTCTCATTGGTCATAACAAACTCCCAATGTTTTGACAAACCAGAACATGAACTTAGATTACCTCAGGTATTGTGGAACACATGAACACTCTTTCGCTATTTAATCATTTCAAACCAGAACGTGGAGTAAATGAGGACACGTGCATATTTGAAATATTTATTTACTAATGCAGGGTTCTCAAACACAGTATCTTATATAATACAAGCAAACATATTTTAACCCCTTCCACGCTCATGACGAGCTGGGCTCGTCATGGTGTAGCCTCCTTGCACGCTGATGACAAGCCCAGCTCGTCATGTAACATGGGTTTTTTAAAATCTCAGCATACGTGCAGAATTCATATAGCGCGCATGAGGATAAGAAACAAAGTTATCAGCATAGTTACTAGTCCATAAAAAGCGAACGGTGACAGCATACTAAGATGCTGAAATGAATAGGAATTAACAACACCTATTTCTCACCCTCCCTAATTAGCATAGTATATTATATCTATGAAGGTCTCTTTTGGGTTTTAGCAGGGCGGGCCCATACCTCAAAATCTCAGTGGCAGAGGATCACATCATCTTCCACCAGCTCTCTGCATGCGAAGCACCATCAAGTGTGTTATGTGTGTTTTCAGCAAAGCAATATAAAACCCGCTTAGAGACAGATTTTGGCAGCAGCACGTGTGTTATGTCTAGGAAGGTGCGAAGATCAGATCTCACAACAACAGTGTGTCGAGTTATCCTTGGAGACTTCAGCACTCACTGTGCAGACAGTGTACCAAGCAAAGCTGATATCAGAGCAATAACATATTATTTCTCAAGTAAATCACAACGCTCTTCTGGGTTGAAAGCTAAAATAACAATTATGTGTCGTGTGCAAAAATGAAGCAAAAGGAAAAATGGCGATTAAACATTTAATAAGCTCATGCTAACTTAACACAGTATATAGAAAAGAAGTAGCTATATGACAGTTTCATAATGTACAATAGTGCATTTTCCTAAGATTAACATAACTTGTTTTTATTTTTCATTTAAGCTGAGGTATTTTCTGTGCAGTTACCCAAAAGTGATACACCTAAAAAAGTTACTGAATATTTAGTTTTTTGTATCCATGCCTTTTACTTCACCCTTACCCTCACTCACCCCATCCCCATCGCACACAACATTACAGTTCTCATAGTATTTTTAATGCACTTCGACCGTTGCTTATTAATCTCACATCCATAGTGGGTCCAGCTAGTACTGCCAGTAGCTAAAAAAGCAAATTAGGCTGTAGATGTGGGCCCGGTATATAGTGAATATTTAAACAGAAAGAGGACTCAGTGGTAGTACAGATACTGGGGTGAAAGAAAGGGAGAATGTGGCACATGAGGGTAATGCAGCTTAAAAGCTGATAATTCTTTACACAACGTCAAAACTGATTTTGACAATGAATTTCTAATGTGCACTTTGCACGCGTTTCCAAAAATAACACTGAAATTGAGAAGAGCTGTAGTACCAGCACCGTAAAAGTGTGCTTGGATTTATAGAAAAGAAACATTTCTCTTATTACTTGAACAAAGTTGTTCTAAAAGATTATTGATGCAAAAAAAAAATTATAACTATATAGCAGTATATTTATGTAACAAATTAGTTTTACAAACAATTGCCTTCATTGTAATGCACCATAGCAAACGAGAAATGGCTGCAAGTCAAAATTGTTATATTGTATATAATTGAAACTTTCAACATAAATGCTTGATATTATTAATTTTAGATTTCCTAACATGATTTTATTTTAATGATTTTTAAAAATAGTTTGCATTTATGTACTTTTGAAATTCTGGTAGTAGGCCATATTTAGAGGTCAACATTTCTATGCAATAATCACTGACAAACATTACGATTATTTATTTATATGATGTGCTTGATTTATTTAATTATTCCTGAACTCAAGTATGAGTTTGTTTTACAAAATAAGAAATGCTGACTTTAAATGTATTGTATAGCCTTTTTCCTTACGTTGCATTATTTCCTAGCCTAGTATTGGACTTTTGTTACGTTTCCTCAAATGTTGCTTTATCTGTCATTTTTACGCAACATTTTTCGGGAACTTCGTTGTATGTGAATTAATGGGAACCTGACCCTTCAACCTAATACATAAAGAGCAACAAAGTAATATGCTCTTTGCCAACTAAGCTGTGACAATGGAATGGATAGTTGTTTCTCATGAGCAACATGGACAAATATGTTGGAAATATGTTGAAGTATCAATTCTGTACTTGGAGAGTGGAAGAATGGTCACACCATGATCAGACTATTGTATGGTGACAATGTATGTCGCAAATGAACTATTTGGGGCATAAAATGACTTTTCAAGGAGGATGGATGGAATCTCCCTCTCGATTTCCCACCTATCCACCATAGCGTTGGACTTTCAATGCCCTTTGCCTTTTTCCCTTTGCTGATGAACTTACCTGCTGGACGACTTGGAGCTGTCTGGTGAGTGAGCAAACTTGGACTTTCCTGATTATAGCTTAATTTCTTCTTGCCTGTGCCCATGGGCTTTTCCTTAGTGGTCTCTAATCTGATCCCTTTTCCCATGCTAAGAGAACTCTTTTGAACCATCCTCTCACCTTTGTTGGCAGTAGTAAACACTAACCTAAAACATCCTTTTTATGGATTCTTTTATTCAGCAATATATTTACCTTGGCTAAATGTGTGGTTTTATGATACGTGCTGTAAGACTCATGACTGAACTGCTTAAAATGTAACTTGTATGGATTGATTTTTGATCGTTAGTACAGTAACAAATGTATCTAAAGTTTGTCCGAGTCTTTTATTATATGTGCCTTAATGTTCTTTCCATAGAAACTGCGCTTACAATTATCTGATTTCTTATGCATGATAGAGAGAGTCATAGATCCTTTCAAGAACTTCAAGTTACTTTTCTTTTGTTCTGGGAGGCCACTGCAGAGTTTCTGGTATATGTGATTCTTGTTAGAGTGAACTTCTTTAGGAGGTTTGGCATTCCAATTGCAATACTCTATGTCTATAGCATGGTTCTGAGAGTGGTGTATTTAAATTTGATCAGTAATTTGTGAGTTGGCTACTAATTAATGGACCACATTAGATGACCAACAGATTGACACCCTGATTTCTCACCCCTCAATGCAACAAAGCAAGCTCCACCAGAGAACCAATGCATCTCTGGGTGAAGTAAAGAAGCTAAGTGAAGTGACTAAGGGCCTGATTATGATGGCTGTTGGACTTTTGTTCGATTGCCATCCCATCGGGGAAGGGACCACCCATCTAGCTGTTGAGAGTCCCACCATAGGGATTACAATGCGACCGGCTTTAAGGCAAAGTGTATATTTTGTATTGTAGTGCACAACTCCATCTCAAAGTCTGTATATTAAACAACAATAAGGCCAGGAAGAAGTAAACTCTGTTGCTGAAATATTTCTCAGTGTTGAAATAGATGCCTGCTTCAGTTGTCGTTAAGGCTAGGAAAGAGTCAGTCACGAGTTAAGTAAGGCTCTATTGCCATCTCAGAAGCAGTGACCTTTCAAAAGTGGATCAATGCAGAGAGATCTCAAGTCCTTCAATTCAGGTGTGAGTAGCCCACTGATCTTTGATTTTCCTTCATCGAATTGTGCCTAAGCACTTGTCCACAGAAGGAACTTGACCTACCATTACTCCTTGCCTCATTTGTGCCACTTCAGTGCAGAGGATCTGTAATTTGGAGTAAGGGTTGGGGATGCCCCTTAAGTAGGCATGCAGCCAGACAGTGGAAGCACTGCAGCTGGGAAAGCAGTGCAAAGGTTCTGCATTGGAAAATGAGGGACATTGCACTGTCTCACAGTGTTAAAGCTTTCTCGTCAATCAATACATAAATTAGTGGGTTAACTAGTCCAGTTTCTTAAATTTATTTTCAGGCACTTGTAGTTTTCAAATATCTTAAAATAAATTGAGGAGTACAAGTGCTGTTATGCAATAAAGGGCTTGTCATGGATGAGCTAGACATTAATGGAATCAGGAGACCTGAGAGCTCTGCTGTGTGCTACTGCTACATCTAGAAATAAAGACTGCTCTTGCAACTCAGGGGCAAACCAACCATTTTAAAGTGATAGATTCCAATTTAAAAGAACCTGTATTATTGAGAGCAAATGTTAGAGAGGTTTGGCTCTTTCCCAACTGAGAGGTTTCAAATAATTCCTTATGCGGGCAAAGATCTCTTGGGCGCAGAACTATCTAGCAGGCCATACAGACCCTCATGATGTGGATTTAAACAGCAAAGTCACAGACAGACCTGCCAACCTTGGGCATCACACAGCAACTTTTTCCATCAGTCCTATCCTCCAAGGTACACACATTTTAAAAGTGATTAGCATTTTTATGGAAGTGTTATAAAAAAGGTTCACAAACTATTTAGAGTCAACCTTAAAACATAGGTGTAGGGGGCCTTCTCGGAAGGCCACTGCAGCCTGCTCCACCTATTGTCCCTGGCGGCGCTTCCAATGGCAGTACTAACATAAAACCTAACTGAGTGTGGCACTCACACAAGCGTGCAATTTGGTCTATTTTGGGCAACAAAAAGCTGTAATAAAGGCGTGACCGGCTGTTAATATTCATTTTCAATGTGAATTGACTAAATAAACACGGTTTTGCTCATCTCAAAATTGAACAGGCAGTGCCACTATGTGGTGGACTGGCACTAGAGCCGGTGCAGACAACTAAGTGCCAGTGCCGCACACCGGAAACCACTGGCTCTACTGCTTTCCCAGCCTTGTATAGTATATCTGTCCCAGAAATTATATGAAATTGACAGTTTTTTTTAATAAAGACAGCAGGTGCATGTATCTGGCAACCTAGAGCGAAGTGATTAATTAGTTTGCAGAGAACTTACTTACAGCTTTGTCAATTGACATACGAGCTATCACAGACTTCACAAAAAACTGTCAGAAACAGCACTGAGAGAGCATATCTGGGACCAGATGTAAGACCCTACCAACTTGCGAGTTGCAAATTGCATAGTTTTGCGACTCACAATTTACGACTCGCAAATTGGAATGTACATCAGTGTCCTAGACGCTGTTTGCAATTCCTAACAGGGTAGCAAATCACATGCCTCATTATGTATGTATGTATAAGTTTATTGTTTGATTAATTAAAATCATTACAAACCCCCCCCCCCCGATGTCCATAAAAACGTAGTAAAAATTTCATTACATTTATAAATACACCTGATTTTGACATGGTTCCATAATTATATAAAAGGATATATATTTCTTTTTAAAAAGTTGGGGACCTTTTGGAAAAGATAATTCCATAATGTATACCCCAGTGTTCCAAATTTTAATGTTCATACACCACTATTTGCGACCTGCTGCTAGTCGCTAGTAAGCATGCTGTCCATTCATTAATGTTATTGGTCGGCTATTGAAGGTGACTTCGATCCTGCTTATTTTGTTTACTCTCCGTCTGCTTGCCGTAAGAGGTTTCTGACCGTTGTCATGAATTTGACGCCCCTGCAGACCAAGATAATGGAAGCGCCTTCCAGCCAGCTTATCACTGCTTGTCTGCATGAACGGATGTTCAACTCATTGAAAATTAATTTTAAATACTGTCTCCTCTGTTCCAGGACTGCTGGACAAGCACATAATAAGTGAGTTACAGATTCTGATTTAAAACCACATAATCGACAGTTTGCGGATTGATAGGGCTTTTTCCAAGTTGGATACAGGTCTTTTGAGTCGTGCAAGCCCATGCGGAAGTTTGTAAAGCTCTTTTTTAATTGCAAGCTGAAGTGAGCGGATAGATAATTTTGGGGCTTTAGTGTTCTGTATGAGTTGATGACTGTCCACCCATGCCGGCGCTTAGAGATTGATTTTTTGTCAGCCAGCAAGGATTTCTTTTTAGCTGCGGCGTTTACGACTTTGCCGAAGCTTACTCTGTCTTCCCCGTTTTCCCACGCTGTTTGTAGTTCCAGCACGGTCAAAGCTGTTCTCAAAAAGCTTCCCCATGAGCTCGGTATTTCTAAGTTCATCTGGTGCTTAGTTTCATCCCAGCATAATTTGTTCAGGGTGTCCGGGTTAGAACAGCGGAATTTATGACAAAGTTTGACAAAGCTACTCATTACCCGGAATTTCTGGTGCTGTAAGCCGAATTCCAGTCGAACCTGAGAAGGAGAGGCAGATTTTGGCAGCTCAAAAACGGCCTTGTAGATCCTGGTCTGGAGCTCGTTCAGTAGATTTGCTTCTTTTCCAAACCAGGTGACTAAGCCGTACGATAGGCTGGGCTGGATTTGTGCGGCCATGACTTTCAGCAGATGAGTGTAGTTCGGGCAGTCTAGTTTTTTAAGTAGAAGTCTGTAAGCATAGATTAGTGATTGGGCTTTAGCTTTTAAAGCCAATTTTTGTTCCTTGTGAGATATGCCCTGCTCAATTATTGTGCCAAGATATTTATATGAACGCTGCTCTTCCACGGTTGCCCCTTTTACCGACCATTTAAACTTTGTCTTTTTAGAATCCACTAAGCGAACAATTTTTGTTTTTTCTTTGTTTAGCTCCAGTTGCACCTGATCCAAATAGGATGCTAAATGATTTATTGCTCTCTGTAAGCCAATGGGAGTCTGGCTCAGCAAGACAATGTCATCTGCATATTGTAGGATGGCGACTGACTCATTGGCCATGTTTGGAGGGTGACAATCGGCTTTTTCAATGTACTGTGCGATATCTGAAAGAAACAAATTAAAGAGGCTGGGAGCTAGCACGCATCCTTGTTTCAATCCTCGCTGGGTAAAAATGCTCGGGGTTGTGCTACACCCGTCACCCAGCTTTACTCTAGCCCAGGTTTCCGTGTAAAGGGCAGTTATGGCACATGCCTCATTAATACTCATGAGGGTGATGCAATTTGCGACCCCATTAGGAATAGCTAGCACTCCCAGGGATGGTGGCCTGCTGGTGTCAGCAGACCACCATGGCTGTCCCCAGCAGACCACCTTGGATGTGACTGCTTTTCAAATAAAGCAGGTTTTGTTTTTTTAAATGCAGTCTGTTTTCCTTCCTAATATAAAAAGGCTATTTTGCAAATCACTGACTCGTATAATAGCTTTTGTACATGCCAGGACCCTTTTTTGTGGTCGCAAACGGGCCGATTTCCCGTTTGCGACCTCAAAAAATGGTTGTACATCTGGCCCCAAGTCTTGAAGTCGATATAAAAAACAATGGTCCTAAACCTAACTTTCAGAAAGTATAAGTCTAAACCATATTGATTTTTAAGAAATAAATCAGAGCATGCAAACTTGTCAGCTGAAGGTAATCAAAAACGAATCAATTTAATAATGTGCAACAACCAAAGGATTTTCAAAAAACACAAATGCTTTTATTTTCTCATAGTTAGACTGGCAGTAGGTATCTTACTGTATTTGAGGAATAGTGAAAAATAAATAGAGGGTAGGTTGCTCCAAAGGAACGTGCAGGAAAAAGTGCTCAAGTGAAGGATGGAAAATATTCAAGAGGGCGCTCAGCGAAGAGGTTTGAAACTAGTCCTGAAGTGAGTCAAAGATTATAAATTAACCTTCCTACAAAATAACTATTTCTCTCTTTATACCAAGTCAACAGTCTCAGGGCCTGATTTAGAGTTTGATGGACAGGGTACTAAGTCACAAATACGATGGAGTACCCTGTCTGCTAAGCCTTAGTTCAGCAAACTGACAGATTTATGCCAGTGTGCTCCTGTTTGCTCTGCCATTAGAAACCTTACTCCTATGGCTGAACAGTGCAGGAACAACTTGATTAGCGGCATCAGATAGTCTGTCCCATTTAGGGCAGATAGGTTATGACCTTTTGTTCTCTTCATCACCGCTAGGTAACCTATGTCAGCCATTAACAGAAAAAAACGTCATGACCTCCACTCCTCGTTTTTCTTATTTTCATAAACACACTCCGGAGCAAATTTATGTTAACTGGCGCATCCCCAGGGATGCGCCAGTTAACGTGCGCCACAGTGCGCCACAGCTCCGCCACCCATGGTGCGCCGCATTTATAATGCGTCGCACCATGGAGCAAAAACGGCACAGATGCGTGACGCATCAGTGCCAGAAATGTGGCGCATTGCTGGAGTTGCGTCGAAAGCGCAACGCAGCTCCAGCAAGGCTCGGGGGTGCCCCATCTACACAATGCTGCATCAAGGCCTACGCCTGCTTCAAGCAGGCGCAGGGTTTTGACGCAGCATTGGCCTGAAAGTGACTGAGTGAAATCTCATAGATTTCACTCAGCCACTTTCAGGAGGCGTTCCTGCGCAGGAACGGCCCCCCCTGCGCAGGAACGCCTCCTTATGGCGCAGGGCTTTACAACGTGGGCATTGTTTGCGCCGCAGTTACGTCAAATAAAGTGACACAATTGCGGCGCAAGGTCATCATAAATCTGCCCCTCCAGCTATTGGAGATTGTTCATGAAAACCACAAAGCTTGATGCACAGCCACTTAAAAGATGATGGCCATGTACCAAACATTCAGTGCCTTCATAGGAGTTACTGTGGCTCCTGTGAACATTCAGAGATTACCACTGGGCTGGCAATGATCTCTCAATACACAGCCCAATGTCCATCACTGTGGCACACATAAAGACAGAAATAAAACTGCCATACACTAAAAATCCTAAAGACTTTGTCAGTAAAAAAATAGGGCCTGCTTCACTTTTGAACATGTTTCCACTTCCGAGTAAGTTTACATTTTTTCGGTATTCACAAACTGCACCTTTGTATTAACTTACACTTTTTATAGTATTTTCCACTTTTGTAGTATGCCCAGAACTACATAGGGACAACTAATAGGACTGCAACACCCTCCCTTAGACAATATTGGAGGTAGGGACTTAAAATAAATCTCTATGGGAAATAATGCTAAATTAAATTACATTAGTTAACACAAATTTAAATAAATATATGTTAATGCTTAAACAATAGTACAAATAGTACATATGTATCAACTATAAAATATTTAAAAATAAATATGAATGTTAAAGAATATATAAAAGTAGTGCATCATTAATTCTTATATATTTAAAATGTTTTATAATTAAATACCAAATATGTACTATTGTTATATTTCTCATCATTAATCAATATTCTTTTATATTGTTAACTATTTGAAATAATTTAATTTAACAATATTTTGTGTGACGTTAAATTTTAAGTCCTTACCTCCATTATTTTCTACTGAAAGGTGTCGTCGTACCGGTGGTTGGCCATGTGTAGTGCTGGACTTACTACAAAAGTGTAAGCTACTAGAAAAGTGAATTTGTGAATACCGTAAACGTACTCAAAAGTGTAAACTTACTCAAAACTATATGTTACCTTATGAATCTGGCCCACAAAATAGGTTAAGCCACTTCTACTTCATTCTTGATGATACATAACATAGATCAACCTCATGAGTGGCCTAGGACTGCAAAGACACTGTTGAGAGTCTGAAAGGAGCTCTGCAATCCTCACCTGAAGCCCAGCCAATTTGTGTATTGACCTATCTCCCATTTCTCTGATAGATGCTGCATGAGGAATGTTCAGCATTCAAAGTTCACTTGGGGCGAGATGTACGACCAATTTTATCATGCGCAAACAGTTTAGCTACCCGTTTGCGCGAACTAAAATTGGAATGGCCATGTACTAACACAATTTTGTGGGTCACAAATGAGTTGCGACTCGCAAAAAAGTGTTTAGAAACTCGCTATTTGGAAGGGGCGTTCCCTTCCAAATAGCGACTCTTTAACCCATGTACAAACATTTTGCAAAACACTCGCAAATTTCCACCCTCTTCAAGAGGGTGGTACTGGAGTAGCAAATGGAAAGGGTTCCGCAGGGAACTCCTTCCCCTTGGTGACAGGCTCTGAAAATATTTTTTAAGGGCAGGCAGTGGTCCCAGGGACCACACCTGGCCTGTGGATGCAAGGTGTGCGTGCAAGTTACTGTATGCTAAGCGAAGTTGTCTGGTGGGTTGGTGGAAGTGAAGCCATTGATTGAGGTATGAGTATCCCGTTCTGTGTAGTGACTTGAGTGTTTGTGTTAGAAGTTTGATCTGGAGGCTTCTTGATGGGGAGCCAGTGGAGCTCTCTGAGGAGTGGTGTGATTTGCAGAGGAGGTCCAGAACCAGTCTGGCGGTGATGATATGGATGATTTGAAGTCTGTGAAGAAGATTGGTTTAGATGCCAGGATAGAGTGCGTCGTCATCATCCAATCTGCTTGTGATTAGGGCCTGCGTGAAGGTACATTCGATGTCCAGTGGGAGCCACTTCAAGATTGTATGTAACATGCAGAGCATGTGGAAGCATGAGGAGGTGATGCTGTTGACCTGGGACTTCATGGTGAGGTTGGTTTCTGGGTTGAGGCATAGATGCTAGCATGCTAGGTTGGGGTGGGATTTGGTCCCAGATCAGTGGGCCACCAGGTGGAATCCCAAAGTTAGTTCTTATTCCTGAAGACCAGTGCTTCAGTTTTGAAGGTGTTCAGCTTGAGCCAGTTTTCGTTCTTCCAATTGGCCACGCTGGTCATGCATTCTTTGAAGTTTGTCTTGGTGGTTACAATGTCATCTGAGAAGTAAGAAATGAGCTGGGTGACGCAGGATAGGAGAAGTTCATTCCATGGGATCTGATGATGTTTGCCTGAGGAGTCATGTATATGTTCAAAAGTGTGGGGCTGAGTGATGAGCCCTGTGGGACTCCACAGATGAGGTTCTTGGGTTCTGATGTGAATGGCGAGAGACAGACTTGTTGTGTTCTTCTGGAGAGGAAAGAAGCTATCAATTTGTCCATGTACTCCCACTGTGTGTAGTCAAGCAATGTGTGTGCAGTGGGGGATGGTGTTGAAAGCGGATGAGGTCGGCAGTCTGCCCACGGTTGAAAATGGTACATATGCAGTATACAGCAGTGATGAGGGCTGTTTCTGTGCTGTGGGTATTTCAGAATCCAGATTGTGAGTTGTCTAGGAGTTTGTGGCATTCTTGTTGGTCTATTCATGGTCCTCTTAATGACTTTTGCTGGGAAGGAGAGAATTGAGATGGGTCGATAGTTGCTGAGAACTTCGGGCCAGGCAGTAGGTTTTTTGAGGTGAATGGCAATTCCAGTGTGTTTCCAGCTATCTGTGAAGGTGGCTATCTTGATGGAGGTGTTTGATGGAGGAAGTGAGTGCAGCGTTGATCATGGCTCTTCCCATGTAGTAGAAATGGTGGGCGAAGGTGTCTGTGGGAGACCTTGAATGAACTGTCTTCATTATTGTTGCAGTGTCCTAGATGGATAGAAGATCCCTTGCTGTCAGTTGGTGGTCTTTGGTTGATGAGGTTAGCAGACTTGGAAGGTCGACAGACTGGCTGGGGTTCGAAGTTGCTATAGATCTTGGTGACTTATTTGTGGATGAAATATGAGAAATTGTTATACTGTTTTTGTGTTGGTGTGATGGTTTGGGTTGCAGCTGTTGGGTAGATGAATTTCTTAACAATGGTGAAAAGTTCCTTGCTGTTGTTAGAGCTAGAATTGATTCTTAGAGCCTTTTCTTGGTTAATCTTACTTGATGGTGATAGTGTCTAAGAGCAGCTTTGTAGGTGTTTCTTGCTGTGGCTCTTCGGGTGGTTCTCCTTTTCAGTTCAATTTGTGTGCAAACTTTCTTGGATTCTCTGAGGTCAGCATTGTACCAGATAGCTTGTTTGATGGATCTTTGGGTTTGGTGTCTTTCAGGGATGCCAGGGTATTGGCACAGGTGGTGACCCAGTTGTTGATGTTGCTTGTATTGCTGATTAGGTTATTAGTGGGGTCTGGCTAGTTTAATTGGAGGGCGTTGAGCCATTCAGTTTCTGTAACTTTCATCCAAGAGCAGCTTGGGGCGTTGCTATACTCTGTAGGGATGGTTGGTGGCCCTGTTATGTGGAAGTGGAAGTGAGAGTGGAGTGATGTGTCTGACTTTAACCTTGTCATTGGAGGAGGAGATGGGTTCCTGGGTGTGTACGATGATGCTGATAGGGCCTTGTATGATCTGGCTGAGGCCAATATTCTGTGGACTTTAGAGCAAGTCTGTGAAGTTGGAGCCCAAGGTGTTGTCAAGATGAAAGTTGAAATCACCTGGCATATAAAGACTTTGGTGCCCATGACAAGGGGTGCAGTGAGGTTTGTGAGGAGGTTGCTGAAGTGGGTGCGAGGTCCTGGAGGCTGATAGTTGAGGGTGCCTTTGATAGTGGTTTCACTGTCCATCTGAAGTTTGAAGTGCATGTGTTCCATGAAAGTGTAAGAGGTACATTTGATGGTGCCTCTGTGGATGATGGCAAGTCCTCCTCCTAGTTTATGGGGTTGGACCTGGTGCAGGATTTTGTATCCAGTGCGGATGCCTGTGGCGATGTCCAGCACTGATGTGGCGGTTGAGCCAGGTTTTGGTGAGGAAGAGGAGCTCCTAAATATTGATGATTGATTGCTTGCTGATTCAGTATGTGTTGAGCAGCATGCATGCGAGTGAGTGTTGTGCTGGGTGAGTGTGTGGTGCAGTTTGAGTGGAAGTCTTGAGTTCTAACTTGGCGAGGGGTGCAGTGTGGATGTGGGCGATAATTGCACGTGTGGGAAGGCAGGTGAACTGGCAAGGTGAGAAGGCAAGGGGGCTCACCTTGGACTTAGGTACAGCTCAGCAGTAGCATTTGTGGCAGTCTGTAGAGTTAGACAGGTGGAGTTTGTTGGTGGTGTAGCTGTGGGAGGACCAGGGTTCCTGGAGCTGGCTGCCAACCAGGAGTGGCCAGGCACAGATGGGCTTGCCTTCAGCATACCTTCCGTGCACCAGCAGCCACCTGCTGTGCATGTCTGCTGTAGACTCCATTTAGAGTGCGAGGAGTGCGGGGTAGGTGGAGGAGCTCAGCAAGAGCGGGATAGTCTGGTGGGGAAAGCAGGAAAGTCCTGTGTGAGTGTCAAGGTGGTAAAACACAATTTGCAGTGCAAGTCAGGGGGCAAAAACTGACAGAAGAGACAAAGGTGCAAAACTAAGCAATAAGAGGAGAAAAGATGTAAGAATGGTCAGTTAAGAGGAACAAAGGATGCAAAAAGAGGCAGATAATGAGAGACAGGTGGCAGATAGAATGGTGAGCACAATGAAGAAAGAGCAGTCACCAAGTCGGGGGCAGAATGAGCATCTAACAATAAAAATGGCAGGAGACAGACACCAACATGAGTCAGAAGGGCAAGGTTTGGTCAATGTTGCACTGAAGCAGGAGGGAGACACCTGGGCACCAGGGTCCAGGTTCACTGACACTAATACCACCCACAAAAATATCAACTACATATACTTACCCTTAACATTACAAAAATATTAATGCAAAAATATTGCTGTAAAAAATAAATATAACTATTATCGAACAAAAAATATTGTAAACAAAATTATAACGAAAATTATAAACATAGAATTTAACAAAAGTATTGAAACTGACAATATCACCAACATAATTATAGTTAATAAAATCAAATACATATCTAAACATAAAATACACACATTAAAATAAATAAACCCACTAAAACATACCACATATAAAATAAAATCAATAAACCTAAACCATATATAATACCGTTATTTATTCACATTTATATTCATAAAATAAAATATAAATTATTAACAAATAGGCACAAAAGATCAATATTTATTAAATATAAAATAAAAACTATCTAACAAATAACGTACTACCATAAAAAAATTACTGAACATATATTAAATGCAAATAACTAATTTTTAAACATATTGGAACAGGTATTTTATTTTACATACATACATTTAATATGAAATTCTCCTTTAAATAAATAAAAGATGAATTCTCTAAACACACACGTGACTGACAAAATAATTAAACAGATGCTATAACAACCAATAATATAAAAGTATAAAAACCAAAAACCAATAGAAACGTTCAACTAATTAAAACATCAACATAAAAGAAGCCAATTTATTTAACAAAAAATACCTCCATCAACCAATCAATCAGGGGTTGGGAAAGCGCAACTACTCCCCCGTGAGTGTCTCAAGGCGCTTGGGGGGAATCTATGACAGAATATCGACTGACATAATATAGACCTACAGAACATTGAACCTGGAATATCAAAGCCAAGTATATCGACACCCTATCTACAACATGGTAAGTACAAAAATATCGAAACCAAAATATCGTTGTTAAAAATATCGTAATTAAAAATATTGTTTTTTTCTGTTTAAAAAAAAAGTAAAATAAAGTAAATATTATTTAAACATTTTTAATAATGTTTAAAATTAATAAATAATACACATTGAATAATATAACTTTAAATAAAAATAAACATAATATATAATATATACTTACCTAATAATACATTTTATTAATTATTTTAATTACTTATAAATTATTAAAGTATACTATAAATTACAAAAATATCTACACACATAAAATAATAACATAAATAAAAATAAACAAATATATTTAATAAGTTAAAAAAATGTAATATACTTTCAATATTTTAAAACTTAATTAAATACAACATTATCTAAAATAATACAAAAAATACTAAATACATAAATAAATAAAACTACTATTTAAAGTCCCCAAAAAAATACAGTAATGAAAACTTTGGATAGCGTAGAATGTAAAATTACTATTCCCACTCCAGAAAATTAAACAATAGGGAAAGCGTTAAATAGCGTAAGGGTAAAAATTACTATTCCCACTCCAGAGAGTGAAAAAGTTGGAAAACATTGGATAGCGTAAGGGTAAAAATTACTATTCCCACTCCAGAGAGTGCAACAGTAGGGAAAGCGTTGGATAGCGTAGGGGTAAAAATGACTATTCCCACTCAGAGAGTGAAACAGTAGGGAAAACGTTGGATAGCGTAGGGTTAAAAATTACTATTCCCCCTCCAGAGAGTGCAACAGTAGGGAAAGCATTGTACAGCGTAGGGGTAAAAATTACTATTTCCACTCCAGAGAGTGCAACAGTACGGAAAGCGTTGGATAGCATAGGGATAAAAATTACTATTCCTAATCCAGAGGGTGTAACAGTAGGGAAAACATTGGGTAGCGTAGGGATAAAAATACTATTCCAACTCCAGAGGGTGTAACAGTAAGGAAAGCGTTGGATAGTGTAGGGTAAAAATTACTATTCCAACTCCAGAGAGTGCAACAGTAGAGAAAGCGTTGGATAGTGTAGGGGTAAAAATTACTATTCCAACTCTAAAGGGTGCAACAGTAGGGAAAGCGTTGGCTAGCGTAGGGGTAAACATTACTATTCCAACTCCAGAGGGTGCAACAGTAGGGAAAGCGTTGTAAAGCAGAGAATTTAAATATAACATACTTATAAATAATTTTTATATTTAAAATAATGTATAATTAAATTTTAAAATAAATCTACATCATTTACAAACAATTAATAATTATTAAAAGCAATTACATTTGAATAATTAATTAACAATAAACTAACAACAAATACCAATAAATATTAATTGATAAATATTACTCACCAAATAATAAATATTAAACAATAAAATATGTTTAATTACAAATAGATAATATTTAAAGTGAATTCACAATTAAAAATTATTAAACAATAAAATTATTTTTTATACCAAATAATACTTTTAATAAAACATTGATTACCAATTAATTACAATTATTTTCCAATTAATAAGAAATAATTAACAATTAATAATATTAATTGCCAATTAACAAAATGATTTACCAATTAAATAACAATTACCAATTACAAAAATTATTTCCCAATTACAAACATGAATTACCAATTAAAAAAATTAAATAACAATTAAAATCATTATTACCAATTAAAAAATAAATTATCCATTTAAATAACGACTTGCCAATTAATAATTAATTATACATAAAATAATTATCTATAAAAAAAAATTATAAATCCTTAATTAATTACAATTAATTCACTTCCCACCCAATTGCCCTATAAACCCATAACCTGCTACAGAAATAAAAACAAAAATTAATTAAAATTATTTTATAATTCCTAAAAATTATTAATTAATTAAGTATATTTTAATTACTTCCCACCCTATTCCCCTATAAACCCACAACCTGCTCCGGTACTAAAACATAAAATTTACTTAAAAATAACATTATTAATATATACAAATAATACACATATAATTTCAAAAAAATAAAAATACTTAACAAAAACATATTACACATACATCATTAAATACATAAAAATAATACAAATATCGATATTAGTAACATCGAAATTAGTTACATCGATATATATGCTATCGCTATAACTAACTTTGATATTACTTACATCGATATAAATAAATTCGATATTACTTACCCAAGGGTCGATATTCTGTCCAACGATATTCTTGACATCGAAATTCTGTACCTTCGATATTTCCAACTCGATATTTGTGTAGGTCGACAATTAGGAATCGATATTTAGACTGTGTACCGATGGGGGGTTGGAGGTTTTCCATAGTTTGCTGAGGTCATCCGAAGAGCGATGTCTTGCTGTCATTCCTGAACTAGGGCAACTTGGGAGATTGCCGGAGGTGGATGGGTAGGGTGTTCCAGGCTTTGGTTGCGAAGTAGGCAAAGTACTTTCCTCCTGTTCTAGTCTTATTGATGCGAAAGACAGTGGCCTGAGAGAGCTGGACTGATCGCAGGGTGTCTTTTGGATGAGTGGAAGGTAAGTGGACTGTTCAGGTATACGGGTCCGGTGTTGTAAAGGACCTTGTATGCGTAGGTGATGAGTTTGAGGTTATTCTTCTTTCGACAGGAAGCCATTGGAGATCAAACAGGTGTTGGGTGATGAGACTGTGACGGGGAATGTCGAGGATCAGTCTGTCTGCGGCGTTCTGGACAGTTCAAAGATTCGAACAGGATAGCATGCTGCTAGATTGCTGCTCCAGCTGAAGATCTTCAAAACCTCTACATCAAAAAACCTAAATACAAAGTAAGTATAAAATATAATATGCCTAAACACTACTCTAACTTACCTTAAAAGAAGTAAAACGTGCCAAATTAAATAAATAAATGTATGGCCATTTATTCTCGTTTCTACAGATCTAAACACCTTAAACTAACAAACCTTACCAAAAAGAAATGCTGCAGAGAAAACAAACTGTGCAACATTTGGCCAACAACATATTACAGACACGAGAAAATAAACTTACCATTTAGACAACAAAGTAAGTAAGAGTGCTAATTTATTTTGAACTGTAGCTAACCTATCTGCAAAACAAAATTTCCTAACAAAAAATGAATACATATTTGATGACCTTTATCCTCTCTTCTACAGCCTTCACCAACTGCAAAGAATCAAACTACATTAAATGAACAGAAATATGCACCTAAAATAGTATTATTTTTAATAAAATAGAAAAAAGCAATTACCCACCAACTGCCCTTCACTAAACTAGACCTAAATTACATTTAACTCTGAATAATAAATTCACCCTCACCCCCAACAGGTCCGAATAGCAACATGAAAGCAAGAAAAATAACAAATAACTTAAAAGATAATTAATTAAATACACTCACAATATATATGTATGTATATAAAGAAATACAAAAGTAACAGTGTAAATATAGTCATTGCATTATCTAACTTACATTTATGCATACATTTACAGTAAAACCCAGAAAATGAAAGAAGGGTCTAAATTCATATTCTCTCAAAAAGGGACATTTTTGCTTTGTTACATGGGCTACACTTACAGCCAGGAAAGTACAACATCTAACAATGTTCATTGGAAATGTACCAAATGATACTCTGATTCCAGCTATGGGAGGACAACAACTAGGGAAACTACAATGAAAATTGTAAAAGAACATAACTCCCCCCCACGTCACTGAAATAGAAAATAGAAGTCAGAGACATTTTAGAAAACATTAAAGAAGCAAGCACTAGCTCCCAACAACCAAGTACTGCAATATAGAAAAATATCTTAACCCATGTTCCAGAGCATGTAACTGGCCAGATACCTGTCACCCCAAAACTAAAACGCCAAAAAGTCCAAACCAAAAAATCCACCAGCAAACATTTAGGGAAGTAGAAATGCTACCTTAATTCACAATTACACATAAACAAGAACAATTCCTTCTTTATGACAGCAACATTCATGAAAAAAGAATTATATTGGCCACCCCTACCAATATACAAAAAGTGGGACAATGCTAAACATGGATGATCAATGGGTCATTTAGAATATGTACCAAACTATTCCAACTATACACAATCCACAGAGAATACCACAACACCAATAGTCCCTTTACATATGCATTAGTACCTAATAAACTACAACTTATAAAGAACACCTAACACAAAGAACAAACTAATAATTACTACCCTCAAAACATTTCATTGACATCAAACAAGCAATGATAAATGCTATTTTAAAATATTACTCACACAGAGCCATAAAACGATGCTCTTAGCACTTTAACAAAGGTATATGGCACCATCTACAAAAGTCTACCTGAATTCCTTCACTGCCGCATCCTTTTTTTGCTATTTGGGGTAGTTCACACTTAGGCCCCCATAACATTTTGTCCAGAGAAGGTATCCATGTCATATTTGGCTCATTTTCTGCCAACATGCTGCGAATTCCAAGGGTACCCAGGGTTTGCGGATTCCTCTGGAGGGGACTGAGAAATTAGGTAAAATGCAGCACAATATTCAGTTTTGGGGGTAAAATGGGGAAAATGTGCTGTAGAAGAAAGTGTCTGTTATTTTTGCTGCAAATAGTATCAACAAAGGCTTTATGCTGCTAAAATCCCCATCTTCCCAGCTTTCAGGAACAGGAAAACGTTTTTCAGAAAACCTACATTTTCTACACAGTTGTGGCATTTTCCTGGGACATACCCATTTTTTCCTATTTTTTGTGCTTTTAACCTCCTTCCAGCTAGTGGTTAAAATCCTAGTGAAACCAATAATGGATCCAGGACAGCTATACTTTTCTGTAAAGTAGACAACATTCTGAATTCAGCAAGGGGTCATTTGTGTAGATCCTTCAAGGTTTGCTATAGAAAGGAACAGTTGAAAAAAAAGAATGTTGACATTTAGTTGAAAAAACTGCAGTTTGTAACTACATTTTGAATTGTAACTTCTTCTAAATATGGTAGATTTTTGAAAGCTATATACCGTTACATCCGTGGGACCCTTCTGGTTGTGGGGATATATGAGGCTTGTAGGTTTACCAAGACACAAGGTACCCAAAGATAATAACTGAGTTGCAGCTTGCCATGGTTTTTCATTGTATTTGAGTATACAGTAATTCAATTGGTAAAATACAAAGAGTATGTATATCTGGAAAGGGAACAAGACATGGAGTTTAGAAGTAGGGGTTATGTGTACATCTGAATTTGTGGGTGCCCATATTAGCATGTGAATTAGAGGGTATTGTTCAAAATGGCTTCTTTTTTTACACACTGTCGTGCATAAATGCACAGAAAGACTAACGGTAATAACACTTGCTCTACTATTCTGTGTTCCATTATGTCCGCCAATAAAAATAATACCTCACTTGTGAGGTTAGGCCTAGTGTCTGCGACATGAAATGAACCAAAACTCAACGTGGACACATCACATTTCCCCACTGAAAACTGTAGCTTTTCACGCAATGTGCCTAGCTGTGGATTTTGGGCCCTAGCTCAGCTGCCACCTAGCGAAACCTAGCAAACCGGTGCATTTTTTAAAAAGAGACACACAGGGGAATCCAGCATGGGGTGACTTGAGTGGCTCTCACCAGGTCATGTTACCCAGACTCGCTTGCAAAATTCAAACTTTGCAAAATAAAACTACCTTTTCCTCACATTTCTGTGATGGAACGTTCTGGAATTTTTGAGAAGCAACAAACGTCCACCCACCCAACATTCCCCCAAGTCAGATGATAAACGTGGTACCTTACTTGTGTGTGGCCTAGTGTGCGCGTCAGGAAACGGCCCCAAACACAATGTGGACACATCACATGTTTCCAGTGAAGTATATTTTTAAAAATTAGACACCCAAGGAAATCCAGGACAGGGTTACCTGTGTGGCTCGCACTAGGGGGGTCATTAGGATGGCGGGCGGACTTTGCCGGCCCGCCATCCTCGTGGTAATAGGGACCACCCGCCATAAGGGCGGGGGTCCCGTGGGGGGTATTAGGATGTGCCTGCCACAGTGGCGGGCACATCCTGTATTTTTAGCATTGTGGCAGGCGGTGCTCTCTGCTCCACCCGCCTTTGTAGATGCAAATGAATGGGGGTACCACAGGCCCCCCTCCGTGTTCACCCCCTACTCTCCTTAACCTGCCTGCCAGGAAAAGCATCTGCAGACACCCATCCAAATATGGCTGGCGGTGTCTGATAGACACTGCCACCATATGTACCCTTTTCCGCCCCGGCCACAAGGCGACCGGGCGGAAAAGTTGCGGGTGGTGTTTGCCTCCGCAGCGGTCCCCCCACCATTGTAATGTGGCGGGAGGGAAAAGGGTGGCAGACGGGCATTTATGTCGGTGGATCGCCACCATGGCGGTGGCGATCCGCCCGACATAGCAATGGGCCCTTAGGTGCCTTCAACAGAAAATGGCCCAAAACAAAACGTGGACACATCACATTTTTCCAGTGAAAACAGACCTTTTTTTAGCAATGTGCCTAGCTCTGGATTTTGGTACCTAGCTCAGCTGCCACCTAGGGAAACGTTGCAAACCTGAATATTTTCTAAAACTAGACACAAACTGGGATCCAGGATGGGGTGACTTGTGTTGCTCTCACCAGGTTCTGTTACCAAGAATCACTTGCAAATCTAAAACTTTGAAAAAAACACATGTTCCTCATATTTCTGGGATGGAAAGTTCTGGAATCTGCAAAAAGCCACAAACATCCACCTACCCAGCATTCTCTCAAGTCTGTTAAAAGAAATGGTATCTCACTTGTGTGAGTTGGCCTAGTGCCTGCAACAGGAAAAGGCTCCAAACGCAATGTGGACATATGACATTTCTCCTGTGAAAACGGACCCACTTTTTACAATGTGCCTAGATGTGGATTTTGGGCCCTAGCTCAGCCAGCACCTAGGGAAACCTAGCAAACCTATAAAAAAATGTAAATCTCGACACCGAGGGGAATCCAGAATAGGTTGAATTGTGTGGCTCTCATCAGGTTCTGTTACCCAGATTCCCATGCAAACATAACACTTTGTAAACAAAAAAACGAATTTTCCTCAAATTCCTATGATGGAAAGTTCTGGAATATCTGGGGAGCCACAAACTTCCACCCACCCAGAATTCCCCCAAATCTGCCCATAAAAATGGTACCTCACTTGTGGGGGTTGACATAGTGCCCGCAACAGAAATCACCCAAAAAGAAATGTGGACACATCACATTTTTCCAGTGAAAACTGACCCTTTTATTGCAATGTGCCAAGCTGTGGAGTTTGGGCCCTAGATCAGCCAGCACTTAGAACAAATTAGCAAATACACACAACTGTATAAACTAGACACACAGAGTATTCATGGATGGGGTGACTTGTGTGACTCTTACCATGTTCTGCTACCCAGAATCCCTTGCAAAACTCACACTTTGTAAAAAATCATTTTCCTTATATTTCTGGGATGGAAAGTTCTTGAATCTGTGGGAAGACACAAACTTCCACCCACCCTCCATTCCCCAAGTCCGCCGATAATAATGGTACCTCACCTGTGTGGGTAGGCCTAGTGCCCGTGAAAGGAAATGGCCCAAAACACAACGTGGACACATGACAATTTTCAAGTGAAAACTGACCCTTCTTTTACAATGTGCTTCAATGTGGATTTTGGGCCATAGCTCAGCCGGCACCTAGCGAAACCTAGCAAATCTGTATATTTTTAATAATTAGACACCCTGGGAAATCCAAGGTGGGGTGTTGTGTGGTTCTCACTAGGTTGTGTGGCCAAGAATCCCCTAGCTCAAACTTTGTAATAAAACACATTTTTCTCAAATTGCTATGATGGAAAGGTCTGAAATCTGTGTGGAGCACCAAACTTTTACTCACCCAGCATTCCTCGAAGTCCACCGATAAAAATGGTACCTCACATGTGTGGGGAGGCCTAGTGCCCACAGCAGGAAACGGCCCAAAACACAACATGGACACATCACATTTTTCTATTGAAAACTGACACTTTTTGTGGATTTTGGGCCCAAGCTCCATTCTCTCTTAGGAAACATAGCAAATCTGTACATTTTTGATAACTACACACCCAGGGAAATCCAGGACGATTTGACATGTGTGGCTCTCACGAGGTTCTGTTTCCAAGAATCCCATAGCTCAAACTTTGTAAAAAAAAAAACACTCAATTTCATCATATTTCTGACATGGAAATTTCTGCAATCTGTGGAGAGACAAAAACTTCCACCCACCCAGAATTCCTCCTGGTCTGCCAATAAAAATAGTACCTCACTTGTGTGGTTAGGCATAGTGCCTGCAACAGAAAACGATTCAGAAAAGGGGGTGGTGATGAACAGAGTGTCTGAATTAAGCAGACCACTCTTACCCAGTCCAAAGATCAGGGCTTGATCCATCACCGTTTTTTAGCTCACTGTACCATCCCAGCTCAGAACCTGGCTACAGGCAAATTAGTCTGACCCTGGCCCAGTGCATCATGGGAACAGGGCAGACCATACTACCAAGCCAATTCTTATACTGGGAAGGAAACAAGCTTCCGGGGACCGGTTTCTGGCATTTCAGCCGTCTTCGGCCCGGCTTGCTTGAATCCTGATGGTGCAATGAGCAAGGGACTCACATCTGAGTATACCCTTCCACGCTTATGGTGGACAAAAAAGATTCAGAAAAGGGGGTGGTGATGAACAGAGTGTCTGAATTAAGCAGACCACTCTTACCCAGTCCAAAGATCAGTGCTTGATCCATCACCGTTTTTTAGCTCACTGCACCAGAAAACGGCCAAAACGAAATGTGGACACATAATATTTTTCCATTGAAAACTAACCATTTTTTTGCAATGTGCCTAGGTGTGGATTTTGGGCCCTATAAAAGCCAGCACTTAGAAAAACCTAGAAAACTTGTACATGTTTAACACAAGACAAGCAGAGTAATCATGGATGGGGTGACTTATGTGGCTCTCACCAGGTTCTGTTACCCAGAATTGCTTGCAAACTTCAAACTTTGTCAAAAAAACACATTTCCTCATATATCTGTGATGGAAAGTTCTGGAACCTGCTGGGAACCACACACTTGCAACCACCCAGAATAAAAATGGCACCCCAATTGTGTGGGTAGGCCTAGTACCTTCAACAGAAAATGGCCGAAAACAAAATGTGGACACATCATATTTTTCCAGTGAAAACTGAACCTTTTCTTTACAATGTGCCTATCTCTGGATTTTGGGCCCTAGGTCAGCCGGCAGCTGGGGAAACATAGCGAAGCTGAACATTTTCTAAAACTAGACACACATGGGAATCCAGGATGGGGTGACTTGTGTTGCTCTCGCCAGGTTCTCTTACCAAGAATACCTTGCAAATCTCAAACTTTGTAAAAAAAACACATTTTCCTCATATTTCTGGGATGGAAAGTTCTGGAATCTGCAAAAAGCCACACACCTACACCTACCCAGCATTCTCTCAAGTCTGTCAATAGAAATGGTATCTCATTTGTGTGAGTTGGTCTAGTGCCTGTGACAGGAAAAGGCTCAAAACGCAACGTGACACATCACGTTTTTCTCAGTGAAAACGGACTAACTTTTTACAATGCCTTGATGTGGATTTTGGGCCCTAGCTCAGCCAGCAACTAGGGAAACCTAGAAACCTGCACATTTTTCTGTAAACTAGACACCCAGGGGAATCCAGAATGGGTTGAATTGTGTGGCTCCCATCAGGTGATGGTACCCAGATCCCTTACAAAGCTCACAAAAAAAACACATTTTACTCACATTCCTGTAATGGAAATTCTGGAATCTCTGTGGAGCCACAAACTGCCACCCAACCAGCAATCCCCCAAGTCTGCATGCAAAAATGGTCCCTCAGATATGTGGGTAGGCCTAGTGCCCACAACAGGAAATGGCCAAAATTGCAACTTGGACACATCACATTTTCCCAGTGAAAACGGACTCATTTTTAGGTTTTGCCTGGCGAAAGATGCGCTCTGCGCATCTGTTTCGCGCAGGCGAAAAACCTAATGATTATGGTAGGGGAGACAGGAACGGCCCCCGTCTTCCATTGGCTAGCTCCATAAATGGAGGCTAGCCATTGGAAGACGGGCCTGTCCGTCAATGCCGGACCAGATTCGGGGGCGTTCCCGAGAATTTTTGGCTTTTGGCGACGTCACGCTACGTCAGCCAAAAGCCCTTGGGAACGCCCCCGAATCTGTTCTAGCATTGACGGCACTCGGCGCCCCCTCCACGAGTCCTGGGAGTGGCCGACTCCTCTCAGGGCACCCGGGTGCACTTTCACAACTGGAGCCTCACTGCCTCTCTCTGGTGTTCTGCAGCTCTGACTCCCAGGCTGCAGCTCAGGCCACCTCTTCCTGTGTCCCGCCGCCTCCTGCCCCAGGTCCGCCTCACCTCGCAGCGCCCGATGGCTGCTTTAGGCAGAAGGGGATGTCCGCTACACGCCTTCTCGTGCAGCCTCGTCAGGGTGCCACACACCGCCGGGGCAACACACGGACAAAGCGCCCCTGACAGGGCCGCCCCGCCGCGGCCCCCGAAGCCGAGTTCCCCAGCCGAAGGAAGCAGCCGTCCGCCTCCAGCCAGGGCCGTGCTGGGATTGGCCCAGCCGGCCGAGCCTCCGCCGCGTCATCGGGAGGAGGAGTGGAGAGCAGGAAGCAAGAGATCTGCCGGAAGATGTCCAGGTGAGTGCTCTTTTTTTTTTGTTTCTTGCCTTCTTGTGGCCGTTTCCGCCTCCCCCCTCTGTCCGTGTGCACGTTTCTGCCCCCCTCCCATTGTCACCCCCACCTCGTTTTTGTGTCCTTCTTCCCTCTGTCTGCCTGGTGTTTTGTGCTGTTCTGTCCTCCGTTAGAACCCCTCCCGTTGTCCTTATTCCCTTTGTTTATTATACTGTGTCTGAAGGTCTGATTGGCTTGCCTTGAGGTGGCCTAGTGAGGATTCCTTCGGTGTCTGAAGGTCTGATTGGCTTGCCTTGAGGTGCCTTGTGAAAATGCTGTCTTTTTGTGAGGGACTGATTGGCTTGCCTTGAGGTGGCCTCGTGAAGATGCTGTCTGTGTGTGAGGAACTGGTTGGCTTGCCTTTTAGGTGGCCTAGTGAATATGCTGTCGGTGTGTGAGGGACTGGTTGGCTTGCCTTTTAGGTGGCCTAGTGAATATGCTGTCGGTGTGTGAGGAACTGGTTGGCTTGCCTTGAGGTGGCCTAGTGAATATGCTGTCGGTGTGTGAGGGACTGGTTGGCTTGTCTCACGGTTGGCTAGCGAAGATGTCCACTGTGTGCTGGAATCTGATTGGCTAATCTCGGGGGGACCCTGTTCAGATGCCCTCAGTGTGTGTGAGTATCTGATTCCCTTGTCTCTGGGTTGCCTGGTGAAGATGCCGTCAATGTCTGAGGGTCTTACTGCTTTGACTTTGGGTGATTCAGTGAAGATGCTGAGGGTGTGATTGACTTTCCTTGGGGTGACCTAGTAAAGATCAGGGTCTGATTTTTTTTTTTTAGCATTTTGTTTTTTACTGCGTCCGTGTTGCTGCAGGTTGGTAACACATTCAGAGTTGGCAGAGGTTTGCCTATTGAAATAACCGGTTGTCCTTTCCAGTACAAAGCAACGGAGCATTTGTAAGAAAGAAGTGCTACTGTTACAAAGAGCATTGTGTTCTGACCCTTGAGGGAGGGCTAGCCAGGGCGAGGCTAGAGGCAGCTCGGGCTTCTGGAGGCGCTCCGCCGGTATTGTGGGGGTGGCGAGACGCAGCGTTCTCCGCACCAGACAGAGCCCGGCTCAGAGGTGGGCCTGGGGCCGCTGAAGATCTCCACACCCTATGCCTCCCCTTGGCAGTGAGCCTCTGCCTGCCTGCTGCTTCCGGGTCTCTGGGGCTCCTGCGGCGTGGCACCTTGTAGGCGAAGCGGCATCATTAGTATTTTATCCTTTAAGTAAGTGGTAGTCTGTAAGAAGCGGGTGGAGTGGGGTTGAATAATTCTTGTGCTGTTGACTAGTCTGACCGAGAATGAAGCAGTGTTTGTAGTACTCGCTAGAATAACAATCACAAAATCCAGTGTGGAGACTGAGCATTAATCTGCTGCTTTCAGCTGCTCCTCGGAGATTAGTTGCTTGAATTACTTTGAGCAAGAATCGGTAGGCGTTGGCAGACCTAGTTAATGAGTGGTTGAGAGCATGGGAAATTAAAGTGTGACCGTTTTGTGTGTTTGTGAGACCGAAGGCAAAAATCCGTCCCAGCTTTAATACGTACATATGTGTGTGCGAGGGTGTAAAGAGCAGTAACTTTTTTCGTTCATTTTTTTTTTGCGTGTTGGGCATACGAACATTTTCCAACATCAAGGTCTCCAGTCTTTCCATGCAGGTGCTTCGCATGGAGATGTATTCAATTGTTGATGTTTGTAGGGTAGATCCTGCATTCCTCTTGCCCTAAATAAGGTTAAGGAGTTCTAGACCTGGATGGATTTGCAAGTTTAAGGTCCGACATGGTGTCCCCCCCCCCACACACACACTCACTGTGCATTTGGATAGGGTTTGAATCGTACTCTGTTTCCTTGCCAGTAACCTTGAGACGTACAGACCCAACATTAGGTGCAGTTCTGAGGGTGTGCAACTTAATGTAACCTCATTAACTAAAGCCTAAGCTCTTCTGTCAAACATTATCTGAATATGATGCCACTCTCTTGGGCTCGATGTATGAAATAGAAACGTTTTGCAGAATGTGTGAAATATTTCATCTTTTTCATATGAAGGCCAAATTGTGGCAAACTGCTCCACCGGTGGAGACGGAAAAGTGGGCAAATGTCAGTTTTTCCTTACAGTTGTGTTTCACCAAGGACAAAAAATAATCTAGGACAGTGATTCTTAACCTGTGGTCTGAGGACCCATGGGGGGTCCGACCAGACTTTTCAGGGGTTCTGTGACTGTTTAATAAAATTACATATTAGAAATAATAAAGTATATACGATTAAAGAAGCAACAGCAACATTTAAACTTTGAAAACTTTTTCTACACGTGAATGTGAATTAAACAAAATATTTCAATACTTGAGCACTTGTTTGGTTTATACTTGTTTATGTGTATGTGTGTGTATTTTGAGGTTCAAATCACAGTAGTTGCTTGGGCTCCTCGATTTTCAAATAATGATTCAGTCTGGGTCCCCGCATTCAGTGGGGGTCACCGAAATTTAAAGGTTATAAACCACTGGTCTAGGGAGAACTACACAAAGCCCTAGTATCTCGTTCTCCCTAGAGCAGACGGAGCTTAGAGAGAACCATAGAAGTCCCACTAACAGGCCAGTTGATTTTCTTGCCTCCGGCTTTTTTTCCCCATCTGTGGCAGTCCGAAGCAGATCCGGGAAGTTGTGTGTGTTCACACCAGTAGCTTCGTTGCCTACAGAAGAATCAAAACAAATTAGTTCTATCCTGGCCCAATGAGGAACATATTACAAAAGACAGGCAGAAAATCATTGTTGTTGTAAAATACGCCTTTATAAACGTAACGCTACTCTTAAGTAATCCATCTCAATACTCTGACTCCCATCCGATGCCCGCTTCTTTCCACTAGTCTCCTTTGTTACCTCCCCACCATTGTAAACTATACCACCTCCCCACCATTATAAACTATACCGCCCACCACACACGAGAACAAGCTGCTTTTTATGTTATTAGGTTTTGCCTGGCGTTACTGCGCAAGCAGTTTGCGCAGGTGAAATCCTAATGATTACAATATGGGATATAGGAACGTCCCCCGGCTCCCATTGACTAGCTTCATAAATGGAGGCTAGCCATTGGAAGCCGGATCTGTCCGTCAAGGCCGGACCATATTCGGGGGCGTTCCCGCGTTTTCTTCCCTGGGCGTGGTTGTACTTGTCCGTTCGTCTTGGAGGCAGTCGGAGAGTTCTCCCCTTTGGACCTCTCGGAGGGGCAACGAGGGTCGGCTCCCCTCGGAGCGGAGCTCACTCTGCCGTGTCCTGTGGGAGAACCAGTGCGTGCAGGAGGCTCGGGAGTACAGGAGCCCCGGGGATCTCAGCCGCCGGCAGCGATGTGGTTCTGTCCTGGGGGCAGCGGCGGCTGCTGGCAATCCCGTGGCCCGGCCTGCATCTCTGGGTGTTGGCGGTGCTGCTCGGCAGCTTCTCCCGGTGCCCGTTCCTGCCTCCGTCCCCCCTCCCGCTCTCCGTATTACTGTTAATGGGGAAGGTGGTTTTGGACCCTTCCACTGCCGCCCTAGACTCGATGCCCCCACCCCCACTCTCCTTTCTGAGCAACGTGAAGCCGTGATTGCTGCCGCCCGCCCGTGTGACCCGCTCCGACCTCGAGCCGTGTTTGCACTGTGTCCCTGGGCTGCTTCTACCCGCTTCACCCCACTCTTGCCGGACCGCACCGCTCGCCGCCTCCCCGCTGGCTGAGAGCTTGCACTGCGCCCGCCCGTACAAGTGTACCGGCCTTGGCGTTGAAAAACAGGTATTTATCCTCAATGGTTTAGTAGAAAAGCAACTTTTAAAAACTGTACTTTTTATACTGCTTGAGACTAAATGGCTTAGAACCAGTTTGTCCCGTAGTTATGGATTATTCACGAAGGGTGCATAGTTGGTGTGGCCCTGGGGTATGACCCCTGACAGCCCACAGAGCCCCTCGGAGGCCCCGCTCCAGCGCCGCACGTCTTAAACGCTGCCACGAGCCGGACTCACCTCAGGCGCCCTGCTGAGCCCTGTGCCGGTCCACAGCTGTTCCCCGCGGCATCCCCTTTCGCTGTCCGTTCCCACCCCTTCTCCCCCTCCCCTCCAGCTGTCCGTGTTTCCGCTTCATCCCTACCTTTGGCACCGATCTCTTCATGTTTTCACATGCTCTTCTTCTTATGGCTGGATATGGGAAAGGTCTGGGTATGTACTTTAGCAATTATCTTGCCATTGCGCTTCATTAATGTCTGTAGTGCATGGGTCCTACTACCCCTTAACGAGGTCGCAAAATCAACATGAGTCATGACCAGTTAGAGAATTTGTGCCAGCAGTGTTTTCTCTGGTTTCACTTTACCGGAGACGTTGTTCTTGGATTAAGATTTCTCTGAACCGGAAAGTTGAGTAATTTGTTCTGCTGCAGGTAATCCGGGCTTTATATTTAACTGCTAGCAGGCCTTTCTATAGACCTTGTTAACCTTAAACATGCATCGAAAGTAATTTGCGCAAACAGGATTGTATAAAATATATATCTAATATTAATCGTGGTTGAGTGAAGGCAAGCGCGATAATGGTTTTCTCTCCCTCCCCTGCACTGTTTACCTATTTTTCATGACGTATTTTTTTTAAATCTGTTTTGCTTCCTTACCTCTTGTGTGTATGCAAAGCGCTCTGATACCCATGGGTCAAGCTAGCGCTATATTAAACTTTAAAAAGAAAAAAAGGGCACCTTTTGAAGAGCGATTTAACGCTGCCAGTGCATGGCTGCATGTTTCCATGCTTCCGCAAGATATGCTGGTGGCAAAACAAAGGCCCGGGGGGGTCCCTGCATGGATGCATGTGCAGACGGGTGTTACTTGCTGTGTTCTCGCTCTGCTGGGGTCTATCGCTGTCACGTGCTTGGCTTAAGGTATTTCCAGGTGTTTTGCATTTTTGTTGATTTGATACCATTCTATATGCACCCGCCATCAGCATTTGAAAACTGTATTTATTGATATTGCTCTGACGCATTCTCATCTGCGCCCTTTTTTTTTTTTTTAGCAAATGAGTGACTTGGCATGTTTATGACAGTACTACAAGGTGGTGCAAGCACTGCTGCTAAAGGCAATACATGTTCAGTATTATCAATGGAGACTCGGCAAGAGATTTTTCTGGCAAAAGGTTTTGATTTGTGGTTGCGGGTGATTGGCACCAGCGTTTTTGAGCACCAAGAATATATAATTTTTATAATCAATCTATGACCTTCAACAGGTGCTTTACTTCAGGTATTGCAATGAGTTTTTCCCCCTTATGTGGATTTGTGTGACGACTAGGTGGTATTTGGTGAAGTGCTATTGTAAAGGTATCGCTTGCACTTTTTCATGTTTTGTGCCGTTCTGCCCTCTGTTACAATCACCCCCCTCGTTTTTGTGTCCTTCTGCCCTCTGTCTGCCTCGTGATTTGTGCCGTTCTGCCCTCCGTTAGAATCATCCCCCCTCGTTTTTGTGTCCTTCTTCCCTCTGCCTAGTTTTTTGTGCCAATCTGCCCTCAGTTATAATTGTTTCCCCTCGTTTTTGTGTCCTTCTGCCCCCTGTCTGCCTGGTGTTTTGTGCTGTTCCTCCACCTGAACTGAGCCCTTTAAAATAAGGCCATGCTCCAAAAAGTACCGCAGCCCCCTGCCCTGAACCATAAAAAACTGCCCCCTAGCTCCGTGAAGTACTCTCACTCTGCTCCCTACCCTCCCTTGGCGCCTAAAACTGTCCCCTGCCATGCACCCTACAAAGCCTCGACTTAGTAAACTGTCCCTTCTCTGTGTGCTTCGAGGCCGTAAAATGTAAGCCTAGGCACAAATGTAAGCCTTGGCACAAATGGATGGTTGGATTTGTGGGGTAAAGTTTTATTTAATGTGATTTTATGTAGCGCGAACTTTACCCGAAGGTGTCAGAGCGCTTTACATAAGAACCAGTTGCCAAACCTAAGGACTTTGATTTACATGTGTTAAGTAAAAGATACAAACAGGAAAACAATTGAAATGTACTAGATGTAGTCACACAAAGAAGAGACTGTTGATTCTCGTTATATTTCTATATACATATGGAAGGGATATGAATAGATGTACTACAAGAGTTACATAGGAATTTTAGAGTAGAAAGGTCTACTGCATATACTAGTGAATACAGTCATCTCTATATACAGAAACAATGAGTTATATTTAGAGGGGTCTGAGTGGGACGCAGTGGGTGGATGGATGCATGATGGATGGATGTATGCATGATGCATGGATGTATGGGTGGATGCATGGATGGGTTGGTGGATTGCATAAATTGTTGAGGGATTGGCTGTATATATGCATCTATCCATCTACCCATCCATGCATCTATCCATACACCCATCCATACACCCATCCATGCATGCACCCATCCATGCATCCACCAACTCATCCATGCAAGCATTACAACAGCCCGCAGCTCTCCTTCGTCTCTCCTGGCCCCCCCTTCCCTGAGCCCGCAGCTCTCCTTAGTCTCTCCTCGCCCCCCCTTCCCTGTGCCCTGCTATTGTAAATGACAATGCCATTTACTTATGTTAAAAAAAAACATAAATAAAAATAATGTCAAGAGCAATGCCAATAGCTCTAACTTTAACAAAGGCAAAACCATTGCATTGTAAATGCTTGTTAACAATGTGCCTTGTTGTGGATTTTGGGCCCTAGCTCAGGCAGCAACTAGGGGAACCTAGTAAACCAGTACAATGTTAAACACTAGACACCCAGGGAAATCCAACATGGTGTGATTGTGTGGCTCTTACCAGGTTATGATACCCAGAATCACTTGCAAACCTCAAACATCATAACAAACAAAAATAACCATTTTCCTCGCATTTCTGTTTTGGAAAGTTCTGGAATCTGTGGGAAGTCTACCAGCTTAATTATGTGGCTATACTGTCAATCCGAGTCACTAGGATCTCGGGGTGTATGAATCACATAAAGACAGCTTATTTCAATGTAAGGTGAACGCTATATGTATAGGAAAAACCAACACATCACCGATCATTCGCACTTGGCTGACAAATCCAAAACAATTAGCAAAAGGTTTCCATCAAATTGACACAATGATCAGTCCTATCATTTGGCCAAACCCAGGTGTATATCAGGCTGGTCCCCTGATCATTGGGACATCAAGCGTCACACCATTTATTGCTGGTTAAGGATTTGGTCCACCAACAAAAACGAACCGTCAGTGATGGCTGATCTTTGATGGTCAAGTGAATAACAGTGCAACAGAAAATGTAGTGACTTTAAAATAGGATGGAGTGTCCTCCTATTGATAACTTTATTCTGCCGACGAACCACACCTCCTAATTAAAAACCTAGAACAGTACAAGAAAGACAGTCAACAAATATCTGTCTAGTACCGGGCCAACATGTTTCTGCCTGGCGGGTATTAAATCCCATGGCATTCGTCAGGGCCTCTGTTCTTTTAATAGTTGCACTAATAGTAGTGAGACAAAAGAAACACCACCATCACCAAAGTGAGAAAAGTAAGATGTAAAAAATGGTTGAATACGGTACAACCTGTAACAACCGTAGACTTTTAGCCCTCCATGTCAATTAGAAAATGCGAATTCATTCATGGTATGGAGAAGGACCTCACCTCACCTGGACCTTGCTCAGGTTGTACGGGGCCCTGCGCTATCCGTCGGTACCTCAAGCTTCCATCTGAGCCTCAGATTGGAGCCTGAGGTACCAACGGATAGCACGCATCTCAGGAAACCTAGAAAACCTGTACATTTTTTTTAAACTAGACACCCAGGGTACTCCAGGATAGGGGGACTTATGTGGCTCCCACCAGGTTCTGTTAATAAGAATCTCTAAGCTCAAACTTTGTAAACAAAAACACATTTTCCTCAAATTTCTGAGATGGAACGTCTGGAATCTGTGGGGACCCACAAACTTCCACTACCCAGAATTCCTCACACGCCTGCCTATAAAAATCATAGCTCACTTGTGTGGTACTTCTCAAGACCTGGCTCTTAAAACAGTAGCAGCTTCCCACCCTAGCACCTTGAGACCCTCACAGGTATGTAGTGCACTTTACAAAGACTATGATTGATTGATTGATTGAGTAGATCTAGTGCCCGTGTCAGGAGACGGCCCAAAATGAAATGAAGACACTGATCCTTTTTTTTTGCAATGTGCCTATCTGTGGATTTCTGGTCCTAGCTCAGTCAGCACCTAGGGAAACCTAGCAAACCTGTACATATTTTAAAACTAGACACCCAGGGGAATCAAGCATGTGGTAACTTGTGTGGCTCTCAACAGATTCTGTTACTCAGGATCCCTTGCAAAGCTCAAACTTTGTAAAAAAAAGACACATATTCCTCACATTCCTGTGATGGAAAGTTCTGGAGTCTGTGTGAAACCAAAACTTCCAAGCACCCAGCATTTCCTCCAGTCTGTCAATAAAAATGGTATCTCACTTGTGTGGGTAGGCCTAGGGCCAGTGACCGATACAGCCCAAAACACAATGTGGACACATCACATTTTTCCAGTGAACATTGACCCTTTCCACATCTTAAAATTCAAGTCACAAAAGGGATCAATGGTGATGTGCGACAATAGATAATACACAAAGCGTTTATCACACATAGAGAAATTGGCCAATAAAAATCATCACTATGGGAAGTTTGATTAATTAAAAACTTCATAAAAAAATTAATTTAGACTATAAATATTAAAAACAATGGAGGATTCATATCAATTATATATCTAAAACCCAAAATCACAATAGTAGCCAATTTAGCGGGTATTATTATATTTCACATGGGTTTCTCAACAGGTACCTACACTTACAAATGACATTTTACAGAACTTGTGATCGCAGCAAATGACATATAGGAGTGAGTGTTATAAATTCTCATATCAATTTTTAAGCAAGTGCCTTCGTTTGCATCACATTGACCCTTCTCGGGTAATGTACCTAGCTGTGGATTATGGGCCCTAGCTCAGCCAGCACCCAGAGAAATCTAGTAATCCTGCACTTTTTTTAAAACTAGACACCCAGTAGGGGGTGTGGCCATGCAAGCATCCAAGATGGCCCCTCGAGCTTGAAGCTTTGTCAGCCGGACTTGCTCCTCTCTAATTTACATCATGAAGATCCGAAGCAAACTACTAGGAAAGCCCACCACTGCTTCTATGAGGTGTGAAGGACTCCAGCGATCCCTTCCTGAAGCCTCGGCAACGTCCCGATCCTGCCCTACTAGATAATGCATGTGGAGTCCCTGAGCTCCTAGAGCCGTGGCCCGAGGCCCTGCTGGCATTGTTGAGGCTGCGTGGTGCAGCTGGGATAGAAGGTGACCGGGGGCCGCCGGTCGGTGTTCCGATGCCGGTGTCATCTGAAATATCGCTGCTGGGCTGCCCCCTCCGAGTTGCACTTCGTGTCCGGCTGCAAGCGTTGCGTATGTACCGCATGCCTTGATCCGGCAATTCCCACTCCACTTCCGGTCCCCAGATTGCTGTAAGGGGTGCGGTGTGCATGTGGGGGCAGAATGCTTGGTCCTGGGAGCCGCATTGAGGTGGAGGTGAGCCCAACTGTGCGGCTCCTTCACCCTCATTCCCCCTCAGGCCCTGTGTGCCCATCGTTGCCTGGTTCCTAGTGTGGACGAGGGAAAAGGCCCGGTGGTTTTTCGCAGTGCTGATCCTTATTCAGAATGGCGGAGGGCGCTGTGCTGATTAATTGATTGGGGTACAAAAGGGGGTGGTGATGGACGGAGCATCTGAATCAATCAAACACTCACACCCAGTCAAAAGATCTGGGTTTAATCCATCACCGTTCTTTAGCCCACTCTGCCACCCCAGTTCAGACATGGCTATATGCAAATCAGTCTAACCCTGAGCGTCATGGGAACAGTCCAGCCCGAACTGCCAAGCATGTCTTCCCTGGACCGGAAACAAGCTTCCGAGGACCGGTTTCTGGCATTCCAGCCGTCTTCAGCCCGGCTTGCTTGAATCCAGAGGCAAAGTGAGCAAGGGACTCACGTCTGAGCATACCCTACCACACTTATGGCGGCCAAAAGCGGTACATAAGGGGGTGGTGAAGGACGGAGCATCTGAATCAATCAAACACTCACACCCAGTCAAAAGATCTGGGTTTAATCCATCACCGTTCTTTAGCCCACTCTGCCACCCCAGTTCAGACATGGCTATATGCAAATCAGTCTGACCCTGAGCCTCATGGGAACAGTCCAGCCCGAACTGCCAAGCCATGTCTTCCCTGGACCGGAAACAAGCTTCCGAGAACCGGTTTCTGGCATTCCAGCCGTCTTCAGCCCGGCTTGCTTGAATCCAGTGGCAAAGTGAGCAAGGGACTCACGTCTGAGCATACCCTGCCACACTTATGGCGGCCAAAAGCGGTACAAAAGGGGGTGGTGATGGACGGAGCATCTGAATCAATCAAACACTCACACCCAGTCAAAAGATCTGGGTTTAATCCATCACCGTTCTTTAGCCCACTCTGCCACCCCAGTTCAGACTTGGCTATTTGCAAATCAGTCTGACCCTGAGCCTCAGGGAAACAGTCCAACCTTTCTATTATATGCACATATCATTGATTGGAACAGACAATAAATTGGGTAACTACTGCATTGCAAGACAAATTGATCTATTGGTATATTTCAGATAGGACAAACCAGGGGTTTGGAGGATGCTGAATATGTTTACTATTTGGACTAGCCTTCCAATAGTGTTGCCTAATATTGTGATTTGCGTATTACTGTGTATTATTGTTATGTGATGAAACGCCTGAAAATGTACCGTACTGATATTGTTTACTTTTTACTGGTCAATAAAACTGGAAATAAGGATTTTTTAAAAAAACTAGACCCCCAGAAAAATCCAGGATGGGGTGACTTGTGTGGCTCTCACCGGGTTCTGTTACTCAGATTACTTTGCAAATGTCAAACTTTGTCAAAAAAACACATTTTCCTCACATTTCTGTGATGGAAAGTTCTGGAATCTAAATGGAGCCACAAACTATGACCCACCCAGCAGTTGCCCAAGTCTGCGAATTAAAAATGGTAAAAGCTTACCGGTAGGTCTACATCATTATCACCCACGGTACGTTTTGATTCACTGTTGCAGTAGTGAATAGCAAAGGTTCTGATGAAAGCCTGTTTAGGCTGAAACATGTTGACCAATTAACATCTTTGACTGATAGTAATTCCTTCCATACTATACTCATTCTGCTTTTAATCATGCCGTTATGATGGTCACCCGTAATAAAGTTTTTCTCTGTCATCATAACAGGTATTTTTAAACACTTTTCTTCACACTCCCAGCACTGCAACTTTTTTTCTCTCAGCCCTTTAACACAACCTGTTGGCTGTCCATCTCAATGGAGGATCCTATACTAGCACCCTTTGAAAAGATATTAAAACAAAGGTGTCTAGTGGATACCAGTTTCTAACTCTAAACCCAGATGATGACGTTCCGCCTATGGGTGGGCTGATGGGTACTTTTTTCTGACTTTTTTCTGTGTTTTCTCTCTCTCCTTTGGTTTGTTCCTCTTTTTCTCTACACACTACATTTGAGTGTCTAGCTCTTCCACAGTATTCACAGAGACCCGTATCATCCTCTTTATTGTTGTTTGCCCCCCTTCCATAACCAGGTGGTTTGTGATAGATAATTGTAATGTTTCCACAATATCCTTTGGGCCCTTCCCTGTCGTGGGTTCTTGGCCCACCCACACAAGTGAGAAAGTATCTTGATCGAGAGACCTGTGGGAATGCTGGGTGGCAGGACATTTTTGAAACCTGGTGATTTCCCAACTTTCCCACACAGAACTGAGAGGGAAATTAGATTTATTTAAATCTAAAATTGAGGTTTTTAGGTGATTCTGGGAAAAAATGTTGGGGGATCCATGCAAGTCACACCTCGCTGGACTCACTTGGATGTCCACTTTTCAGACATGTCTGTGTTTGGTAGGTGTCCATAGATGGCCATTGAGCCGGGGACCAAAAATGCAGGTACCACCCTTGCAAAAACAGGTTGTTTTGTCATAGATGGGGGCACCTACGGTATGGGTCCAGGGCTCAGTGGCCATCTAGGGAAATCTAACAAACATAGACCTTTCTGAAAACTACAGACTCAGGGGAGTCTAGGGGTGTGTGGATTTCCCAACGTTTTCTTACCCAGAATCCCCTGCAAACCTCAAATTTAGAAAAAAGTCACATTTTCCTCACATTCCTGTGTGGGAAGGTTGTGTGATCACTGTGCGGGCACATATTTCCCACCACCCAGTGTTCCCCTTAGTCTCACAATAGAAATGATACCTCAAATGTGTAGGTGCCCAAGGCAGTGTCAGTCTAAAAACGTATAAAAAAAACCTGCCCTTTTGGACCCACTTTGGTTCTCCCTCAGTTTTTCATTTTATACATTTTTAGGTTCTCTGCTTTCAACCACCAAGTGAGGTATTATTTGTTTCAGGAGATTGAGAGAAACGCTGGGTAAATCGTACGTTCTTATATAGCGCCTTTCACCGTAAGGTCTCAAGGAGCTTGCTTTGGGAACCCGTCCTGGCCTTTCCCTGCGAAGTTACCCCTATTGGGCATCCCCAAGGTGAAGACCAGGCATCCCACCGCGGAGGGGCCGTAGTGGAGATTAAGCAAGCTATTGCCCAGAGTTGCAGAGTGTGAACCCACGATTCGAGTAGGCACCGAGGTGAGAATTATCGAGTCCGAGGACATTTTGAGTTCAAGGCCCTGCCGCGTTGGGGATTGAACCCTGGTCCCGGGTCTGACCTCAGCATCAGGGACTGCCTCCTCTAACCGGTGAGCCACACTTCTGGTGGGAAATTTGTGCCAGTGTAGCGATCTGACAAATATACCGCACAGAAATGTGAGGAATGTGTGAATTGTTAGCTAAATTTGAGATTTACATGGAATTCTAGGTAATAAAACACTGTAGGATCCACACAAGCCACACCGCCAGCCAATTGCCATCCATGCACACAGCCAGGCAAGCACCATCCATGCACACAACCAGCCAAGCACCAGACAGGCGACAGTCAATGCACATCACCAGCCAAAGAAACAGTCCACACACATTGCCAGACATGTGCCATCCATGTAGACTGCTAGACAAACGGCAGTCCACACACACTGCCATCTAAGCACAAGTCCACACACACCACCAGCAAAATGCGGGTTCACACACAGCCAGCCAAAGCCAGTAAACACGAACCATCAGCCGAACTCCAGTTCACACACACACTTTCACAGAAGCTTTCGCTAGTGTCTAGTAGTTTTCTGTCCCCCTTGAAGGCAGATGTGCCTAAAAATATCGCTGATCTGCCCCCAATGAGGAGGGGGTAGAAACAGCCAAAAAGTTAACGCAAAAACGGGAAGCAACCTTTGCCTAAGAGGCCGCTCCCTGACATGCCCATAAACATATCTCTGGTGCCTAGAGGGCTTTCAACTCCCCCGGGTGGCAGATCAGGGGCCATTGCCCCACCTGCCCTGAGGGGGGCAGAAGGACTGTCCCTTTTGTGTTGGGGAGAGGGTGGGGGCATGCATGCTCATTGTGCCCCCACCACTCTTTTATAAAAAAATAACAATAATCCTTAGTGCCGATTGTGCTTTATCGCCCCCGGCGGGTGTTGCCCTCATCTCCACCCCAGGGGATGACAGAAAGACTGTGGCTATTTTTAGAAGGGGTGGGGCCTTTTAGTGCTCATTTGGCGCAGCCCCCATCCCTAAGTGCTAAAAAGAAGAAGCTGTGGTGTCTGGCTTTCTGTCCCCCTGGGGGGCAGATTGGGGGTAATAACCCCCATCTGCCTTCAATGAGGGGGAAAAAAGATTGCCCACTTTCTATAGGGGTGGCAGCCTTGGTATGCCCATTTTGGGCAGCCCCCACCCCTTTTTAATAAATAAATATATCCCTAGTGCCTAGTGGGCTATCTGCCCCCACAGGGGGCAGTTCAGGGGCTATTGCCCCCATCTGTACCCTGGGGGACAGAAATACCGTGGCATATTTCGGGGAGGGGTGGAGGAATTACGGTCCACATGGGGCCACTGCCCCCATCTGCCTTCCAGGGGGGGGGGGGCAGAAAGACTGAATATGCTCATTTAACAATGGGGGAGCAAAGACTATTGCCGAATGGCCGCTCCCCCCTCCCAGGTGTCTAGTGGTGGATTCCTGCTTGGGGATCGCTCTCCTACGGTGATCCCCAAGCAAGGCTCCACTAGGAAAGGGTACCATTGGAAAGCGGAGATTCTCCCCCTTCCAACGGTACCTCTTCAATGTGTTTCAGTACTCGGGGCACTGACATAACCCCTCTTGCACTGAAGCTGTTAAACTGAAATGAGCCGATCAGCACATTCCAATTTCACTTTAAATGTACAGACGTCAGCGCACCATCCACGCGATCTTCATTACATTGGGAAAAACATGTCTCAGTAGGTTGGGGAAGCTCTACCCCACCTCCTTAGGCAAAACAAAATACATGGAGATCTCTTTACTGTTTTCAGCATAGGGTTTACTTGGTGGCGTCCCTCGGACATAACGGTTACATACATGGCACAGGAGCGCCACAGCCATTGTTGACTCCATTACATCCATGGCACCGAAGGGGTTAGGTGTAGAATATGCAACAAATAGTAATTTAGCATATCGAATTAAAAAAATGAATAGCCCTAGCCTATGTTCCCATAGCTGAAGTAGCAAACAACTACACATACAATTAGAAAGCCTCTTCTACCAAGCAAATGAAGCAAAACAAACCCCCCTACTTGACTAATTGGGAGACCCATGGGTAGGGTAACTGCACAGATCAGGACACAGACACCAACAGAAATTCCACATTCCATGGTGGAATGTGTATGACGGTACTCTAGCCCAACAAGCTAAATCTGAAAGCAGGGGAGAGATGGCATTATGTCTTCCAATCCACATTAGGAAGAAGACAACCAACCCTAGACAAATTGTTGAAAAGTATCCAAAAAGAACAAAGCTACCAGGTACTTAGACAATACCGAACTAAAATAGGCCCTAAACTATCTAAACAAGCCAAAACAATGTATGAACATTTGCAATGTAAAACAAGATTATACCCAAGGACAAGAATACCTAGAAACAATAGCAAAATCCCTACTTTAAAATTATTACCTACACTAAAAATACAAACCACAAGAATCAACTTTTTTTTAAAATTTAGAACATATTTATTATGTCACAATTACAATAATATTTTAACCATAGTAATTGACATACTATAATTAAAATTAAAAAATACTACCAATTAACCAAATTAAAAAATTAAAAAAAGTAAATAAACTGTCAATATAAATAAATCCATTGCACGTAAATTAGTGCATAACTGGCCAGATTACGATGTCGTCAGTGAGCCTCCAACCACTCGCCAGAGGCTCACTGACCGACATCTTAGGTGTAAAGTCCAACTGCCTAATTACAGTCAGAATTTAAACCGCCCGGTCAGTCTGACTGGCTTTCGATGGCCTCAAGGAGCTCGTTGGCCAGTCAAAGGCCGCCCATAATCCCCTGTAGGCGGCGTTTTCAATAGGATTTAGATGGCAGGCTTTCCAACATGAAAAGCCTGTCGGAAAGTGACTTTGGGGGACCCTGGCAGGGCCCCATGCCTCAACGGCCTCCAGATGGGGGGGGGGGCACCTATGGCTCTCGCCTGTTAATCCCCGCATTGTGTGGCATCATGTGGCAGGCACCATGAGGTGCCTGCCACTCGGTGCAGAGATTAACCAAAACTCCCATTTCTCTATGGGAGCTTAGCTTCAGCTGGTTTCTGACTGCATCACAAGCTCCGATAGAGAAATGGGAGCATGCACAATTGCGGTGCCGGGACAATGCTAATGCTGATCAGAGGGTACTCCAACTGACATCGTAATGAGCCCCAATATGGTATTAACGGCAAACCACATAAAAAATATAATATTCTCAACCCATTTTCAAAACATTAAAATAACTTACAATTTTATTACAGTAGATCGTCCTTAAACCATGTTTAAATACCAAATAATAATGAACCAAATCATATTCCATAAAAAGACTATTTCCCAAAACCAGATGAAAAAATGCAGCTGTAAAAATAGGGATCCAAAAACGAAAAATAGATTTTAAAAAACGCTCCAGGAAAGCCAAAAAATAAAAGAAAATGTATTTAAAAATAAAAGGCATTTTCGTCCCAACCATAACTCCGGAACATAAACCTGCAAAAAATAAACAAAACTCCCTCCCGCAAAAACAAATATGTTCCCACATCGTAATTTAAGACAATAAAACATAAATTACAATACATAACATAATTAATAACACATAACTAATAAAATACTACACTATCCACCAATAACAAATACCTAAACTAACTCTAAAGACCACACTACCATAACTACATGACACTACAAAATAAAATTAGAAATAACGATCTTCGTACTCTATATACATCTCTACTAACTTCTCCCACTTTCAACTTACCTTAAAAATTGTGTAAAGTAAACTTATCTTCACCGAAGATACGCAGCTCCCAACAGCGCATTTCCCTCTGCAAAACTAAACAACAATATAGATGCATAACTAAACAAAGAAACGCCCCCCCAAAAATATGGCCGCTAAAATTGAACTAGAAAAAATACTTTTTCTCAAAAGAAATGAATATGGAAATAATAGAAGTTAGCACACATTTTGTCACAAAATAAAAATGTTAGAAATGTTAAATATATATTAAATATGATTATATCATATGTTATCATATTTAGTATATATTATATCTGATATTTAAACTGAAATTAAAAAATTGTGTATAATACATGGAAAATGCATAATGTTTCCATATGGTGTAAAAAATATACAATATATAACTAATTCTAAACATTATTTACAAACATATTTTTCATGTTTCAACATAATTTAAAAATGTTTCAAAAGTTAAATAATAGTATCAAACATTAAATATGATTTAATATACATAAAAAAGTGTTACAAAAATGACTACGATAATATTTTACATTGGAAAATACATATTAAATATTATCTCTATAAAATTATTTGATATGTATTAAAAATATATTACTGAAGTATCAAAAATTACTAATTCTAATGTTTCTATAATGTTGTCCTAAAAATTATAAAAAAGTTATGTTTATTAAAAAATGTAAGACATATACTATTTTTTAAATTCAAAAAAGTAAATACTTTCCAAAAAATGTAAAAATAAAAACAATTCAAGTATATTATTTTATAACAAATGCCAAACAATATTTACCATTTAGCATAAATACAAACATATACAAATATATATGTCACACTATTTATATTTTCTATTTCTTTTGAAATGTAAAAATGACAAAATATGATTTTTGGAATAATTTTAACATATTGGGGTCGATTACGATCCTGGAAAACAAACGTCTGTATGGTTCGTATCCGGAGCCCTCTCCGTACGAATCGTAAACATGCCGTATGACCCGACGAGTACGATCCGGACCGGGGTATGAGGACGCGATTTGAACTGTCCACGTCAGGTAAGGGCTATTCGTACGGAAAAGCACACAATCACATACGATCATGGGGTGTACGCACCGTACCCCTGCAATCGCAGGGTGTACGCACCGTACTCCAAGCGAACATGGGGTATGATCAGTATACCCCATGATCGCAGGGGTACGGTCCGTACACCTCATGATCGCAGGGGTACGCACCGTACCCCTGCGATCATGGGGTGTACGTACCGTACCCGGGGGTGGCCGTTCCGTACCTGTTTCAAGGTGAACTCTGCTTTTACGGCTGTTTTCAGTTCCCGTAGAAAAAAGGTTTGTACCCGACACAAATCGTACTTGCTGGGTCGGAAAAACCAGCCGCAAACCCTACAGATGTCGTGTACAGTGGGTTCCGAGGGAGATTCATACAGGATTTGATTCGTACGGTCTCTGTACGATTCTTACGGAGTCCAGCTCCTGGTACGAATCGTACTTCGTCGTACGTACGGGGGACGTTGCAGGGTACGATTCGTACGGGAAAAATGCTCTGAACGGCTAGTCAGAGTGTTTTTTCCCCGAATTGGAATCGCCCCCAAGATGTTGAAAACAAATCTCTAACATTTAGAATTGTATACAATATGTTACATTCAATTAAAACATAATTTTGAGCCTAATTACTGAGCCAAGCGTTGGCAGTCCTGACCTCTGTATTAGGATGCGACTGCCCATAGTGTGGTTGCAAACATTTATTTTACAATGGAAGTTTGTGCGGGGGGTAGAAAAGTTCCCCAGCATAAGCTTCCATTATTAAACGGATGCTTTCTAAACATTCCTGCACCTTGTGGCAGGCACCTCAAGGTGCCTGCCACACGGTGCAGAGATGTTTAGGGGGGCACCATAGATGCCCACCAGGTCCAAAAGCGGAGGGCTAGGGAGGAAGGGGGCCCTACTAAAGGGCCCCTAAAACACTTCCTGATAGCCTTTTTTTGTGTCAGAAAGGCCAACATGAAAGAGCTTTAGGGAATTATGGATGTCTTCCGATGCACCCATGGGCATCTTAAACCCATTGGAAGTGATGGGGATGGTCCCTAGTTCCAATGCCTCCACCCGTGGCATCATAATGCGGCAGGCAGACCACAGCGTCAGATGTCAGACGGTTTGCAACTGATGATAGGTCAGTTGCGGTCTACCCCACATCGTAATCGGCCCCTTGTGTTTAATAAAAGTATATACCTATGAATAAATACAAATTTTCTTCTCTTCATTAATAATTGTAATAAAGCATAAGTAACAAAAAATTCTACACAGTACATCATAAAAATTAACTATTCCAGCTACATCAAAACTACATTAAATATTCCTACTCCATTCTAACTAAATTCAGGGCAAGTGCTGGGCACTAAACCCTACAAATTGATTACTCCTACTCTGGGGCTGGGACTAGGTACAATTAAAACTTGCGGTGAGGAGCTTCCGCCTACTGATTATAATTTATATGCCCCTGTACCTTTGGAACTGGTGGCCTTGATCAATACCTCACATACAAGGAGAGTAGCTCAAGCTCCAGAGCCCATTTTGTCCGAGACTGTTGCTGGGGATATTTCATCCTGTGTTACGGTCTGTCCCACAACAGGTTTAACTGGGGCCCCTGAGTAGAAAAGGTGTCTCAATAGGAAAATTGGCAAGCGGCAAATATCTGTAAAAAAAGGTCCCTCTAAATTGAGTTTTAAGCTTGATGAGAATATAGAACTGACTCTACGGACTTTAATAGAGGAGATCTTTAGCTAACGGTTTGAGTCTATATTAACTGGTATTGCCAAAGATATCATTGATACTCTTAACACTTGTGTTGGTGACCTCAAGAAAAAATGAGAGAGGCATGATTTCTTTTTAATGGATAAAAAATATACCATGGAAGCTGTTCGCAATGAAGGTTTGCTGTCTAATCCCACCTTAGTAAGATGTATTAATTCTTCAGAGAAACACTTGGGTAATCAACTATATCCATCCTAATGGGGTAGAGTTAATCCTAACCTGGAGGGGGAAGCGGGGGAAAATCAAAACCAGTGAACCCTTGCAAAAGTATCAATAGCTCTGTCACTTTACTATCCTCTGGTTTGACGGCGACAGGCAGTGAGAAATGTGCACCCCAAATTACTAATGCAAACTATAATGGTGATAGAATAATCTCCCTCCTGAAGCAACCCCTTTGGTCGCGGTTATAGTTGGAGTTCCTCCTGTGAGGGATTCCGACGGTAAATCCATCTTGGCCCTTATTTGAAAGACAAAACATTGGTGTGTTCAAAACTGCTCGGGCTGACCCTGGATTTCGACACATATAGGAGGGTGGCTTGGGTTGGAAATGGTCCCAAAGAAGTACCTGGTGACTGTATCATAATCAATTTCGATAAACAGGATGTTCCAGATAGGTTGTTCTGGGACTTCTCCCCCGTAATTGGGGACGACATTAGGGCACTCCCTTTGGGTTTCTTCTACCCTCCTCCAAAAACCTCTATAAGTGATGAAGTTGAGTAAGAGGCGCGGACTCGTGGAGCGGTCCCAAGCCATTAATAAGTAACACTACTAGAGGATGTGCCAAGCTAGTCTGAGAGAACAACACGAGGGAAGTATGTGCACCTTCATATTTGGCCTACTGTCCGCCCTGGTTGGGTGAGGGGGATTTATCACTCTCAAACAGATTTTTACTCCTAGCACTATGGATGTAAATGATTGACTGGATGACAAGGAGGGTGATGTTGTTGCCTCTTTTCTGAAGGGTCCTGCTATTGTTAATGCTCGAGACAAATCTTTACGAAACTGTATTATGCTTAGTTGAAAGATTGCGGCATTAAGGTAAAAAAGGAACTGACCCTTTATGGCAGGATTTTATTAAATCCCATGATATAATAGCGTTACAGGAAACATGGGACACGGAAGCAAACTTCTGGGTGGATGGGTATAGGTCTTTTTTCCAGACTTGTTTGTACTTCAAGGCGCATGAACAAATCCAAACGAGAGTACATGCAGATGGAATGCGAGTGCCACTAATAGTGAACGGAACATTCATACTGCATGTAAGGTGAAAATAAACCAAATCACGTTTGGGTGTGATTGTTGCTCAGGAAAAGCACATACCTATATGTCAGGTCATATGACAACAGATAGAAGAAGAAACAAGGAGAAAAACCCATCAATCAGTAAATGTGTCAAACAGGGTAATAGGGCAATTTGGAACAAATCGTACAAGACAACACAATAAAATGTGGCTCACCGCTTAGCTGGTGATAATTCCGACCCAGCCGGGCCCATGACCTTGGTAAAGAATGAGCTTGGAAGTGACTTCCACACTGTCTGGAAATCAAACAATGCCAAAATTTCCTCCTTGCATGTACTCTCGTTTGGATTTGTTCATGGCGCCTAGAAGTACAATCAGGGGTCTTTGGCTTCCTCTTCTTTGACGTCTTTAATTCACTTGGTCTTTTTCAAACACCAGCACAATCAGAAGTTTATATGGTAGATACACATTCGACACGAATGCGTTGGTTTGCACTGTGACATTTCAAAATGAAATATGTCTAAACATACTAGTGGAAGCGATAATAGTGTAAATATGTCTGACAATACCATGTAATGTAGCATTGTTGTAATTTAACTACTACACATATGATGCTCCATTGTCACCTATTTCTGTTTCAGCCCTGAGGATTCGCAATAGCGATGAAACACGTGTCGGCTGGCTGTTTTTCACAATAAAGGACTCCATCGGACTATTCCTCCACTGGAGATTCCTACAAATTTTCTGTCGCTTTGTTTATTGGCACTTTGTTTCTCAAATTGTCACACATTTTGTTACATAATATTTGTGGGTGCATAGGGTACCCCCGTAGTTTCAGAGTCATTATTTAGCTCCCGAATGCAGCGATGATCCCCAATGATTATACAACCCAGAACTTAAGACTACGGAGTCAGAGTCCCGACCTCTCAGAGTCACTGAATCATGCTTGTAAATTGCAAACCCTTTCGCTCACTCCCTCATGACCAAAAACCACAGAGTCTATGTAAGTTTTAAAGCTTTATTACAAGTAAAAACAGCTAGCACTGTGTGTACTCTGTATATTCATTTTCAATTGTGCATTATATAAAAACATTTAATAAAATCAACTTCATAGAAGAGAAACGATGAACTCATGAAAACTGAACAGTGGCTGATTTACACATTAATTGTATGAGACCCCTCACCTGTTTGGAACTTAAAGTACTGGTGGTGATGATGAGGAGTAACATATTGCTCTTGTTCGTAGAAGGGAATCTTCTGTCTGTTATGAGAAAAATGGTGCATGTTAAAAAGCAAGCATTCATCAGTTGTGCCAAAAAGTGTAGCATGTTATGGCTAAGCATAAATAAAAACACCCTCCCCTTCCGAAAGGGGAATTTTTAATTTAGACTAGAGAGTCACAAATACCTAAATTTTGGTTATGTAGTAAAAAAAATTTCATTCCTAGACAAAATAGGGAGTGGTGTATATGGCATCTAAAAATATGAAATGTATTTTCTAGGCGGAACACCATCGGCACAGACAACAACCACCAGTGCCGGGGCCAGTGCGGAGGTGGTCACTCCAGGGGTGGATGCTGTGCCACCAGTGTCAGCAGGAACTGCTGTGGGGGAATCCTGGGTAGTGGCGGGCAGTGGCAAGCTATTATATTCCTTACTAATTGAGATTGCAGAGTGGCTCGCTGCAGGGGTGTATGTTGTACAGTACAAGTACACTTTACTGTTAAGAAGACTTACATATTTAGAACTTAGTTTTTGTCAACCAGGTAGAAGACAGTCACCCTTGACTTCGCATAAGCAAAAGCATTAGCAGCGGGAGTTGACGAGTAACCAATGGCCTCCTCTAAATTTGACTTCAACTCAGCTGTGAAAGTTTTATCGAGAAGCCAAGTCAGATCTGAGATGAACTTGATGGATGGGATGAACGAAAAGGGAAAGAAGGGTGTAAGGAAGGAGGAAGGACGAGCAAATTAAATTAATGACTGGCAGAGAATGATACGTGTTTTTGAATGCAGGCAGAGGTTGCTGGTAGGAATCTGATGCATGGCCGGTTGAAGCAAGAATGGGTGGAAAGAGAAAGAAAAGAGGACTGCCTGGGTGGGTGTAACAGAAACTGTATGTGTGCGTAATATATCTTTTGGGTCAAATTCAAATGCAAGTCAAGCAGGGATGCAAGGGTGGTGGTTTACAAAATAAAATAAAAAGGGTGTTTGTTGGTGAGAATAAGTAAGGTTTGTCCAGTTGAGACATGGAGGCGCCTGAAAAGGAGACCAGTCCCGGTGGAGCGGGGGGATTACAGAACTCCTGGGGGTCACATCTAGACCCAGCGTCCAGCAGCAGTGTTCCCATCTGTTGCCGCAAGCCCACCCCAGCGGCCGCAGCGTGAGGGGAGCCCTGAGGACTCCATTTCCCAGACGCCCTAGCGGCGCAACACACCGCCACATACAATTCCCATGCGAGGAGGCGACTGAGAAGGAGACCAGTCCCAGTGGAGCGGGGGGGATTACAGAACTCCTGGGGGGTCACATCTAGACTCAGCGTCCAGCATCAGTGCTCCCATCTGTTGCCGCTAGCCCACCCCAGCGGCCGCAGCGTGAGGGGAGTCCTGAGGACTCCATTTCCCAGACGCCCTAGCGGCGCAACACGCCGCCACACAAGCGGCAGGAGGCGCCTGAAAAGGAGACCAGTCCCCGCGTCGCGGGATCGCGCGGGGGTTGGCGCCGGGAGAAGCCCGGGACAAGGGCGGGGCCATCAGCGGCCATCTAAGGCCAGAGAAGGCCGGGTCAGGACACCCCCCTAGGCACAGAAAGGTAAAGATAATCAGCGTTCTGTTCCATACAGGTCCCTTCTAAGTGCAACCACATCGTGACACTTGAACAAATTCCTGGTGGTTGATGCCCGTTTTAATTCACACAAACCAGTTAAGTCATGACCTGCAAGGGGGTCACTAAAAACTTTTTTTTTCCCAGTGTGACTTGTGTAAGGGAACGATGGACAACTACTTAAAGAGGGTGACCTCCCCCAATACCAGTGACCCAGAGAGAATAGAACGATGCATGGACATGGGTAGTTCTTCCAACACATTCTCTTTTCCCAGACAGCAAAAGCAGCTCTAGATTCATCACTCCTGGAGGAGTTAAACAAACTATGCAAATCCAAGTACGCTCCTGTGGAACTAGGAAGTATGCAAACTAGTGCTCCTACCTGCCCTACAGCAACCACTAGTCCCCAGTTCACTAGATCACTCCAACGAACTGAAAGTTTGCAGGGTACTCCCCTTTTAGTACGGGCAAAAGTAAATTCCCAACCTACACTGTCCCCTCAGGTTTTTTCTGCTAAAAGGAAGAGAGATGGGGTTAAACAATTGGGGAAACATGCAAAGATACAAAAACCGAATCCAAGTCCCCAACTTCCCAACACTGCCACCCTTAAAGCACCTATTCATGCTACTTTATTGGCCCAGATCGAAAACATGATCAAATCAATAATATCCCCGTTGATGGAAAAAATGAATACCTTAGGGGAAAGGCTCACGGGTGTTGAGGAAGTGATTAAGGCCAACTCGTCATATATAAAAAGTTTGGCAGGTCCTTTTCAACCACAGCTTCCAGCCCCCATAGAAGTGCCTAAAAATATCGCACTAAGTAAAATCCCCCATAAACAATCAGTAACCCCTTATATAACATCTTCAAACACCCTGAAAGCAGCCGCAACAGCACAGATTTCTTACCCTAGAGCAGGGCCGAACAAAGATTCTATATCACATAAGCGGACAGCTGCCAATTATGGCAATATCGCACCTAAAACCAATCATTTACACTTGCCACCGGAGGCCGCTCCCTTTATGTGTGTCCTCTCGGAGTACCGGAACTTACAAAGGGGAAAAACGAAAGACAACAGGACCTTAGGAATAAGGTTGTCTTTTGGTTAACTAAAAATAGACCTCTCCCTCCCAACATAGATGGAAGTATACTAAGTGTTAAAAGGGTGGGCTGGCTAGGACCTATGTCAAAAGATATAGCTGGTGATTTGGTACTTGTAAAATTTAGAAATAAACACGTTGTCCCACATCTCCAATCACGGCAGCCACAAATAGGGGATGGCCCTATATCTATCTGGGGCCATTCGACAGTAATTTCTCACTTCCGGTGCAAAGAGGAGGCGGGGCAGAGGAGCTGTGGAGGAGAGCAGGCAGCCACGGAGCTCGGCGCCCAGTTTGGCGTTTTGACATTTTGAGCGTGGAGCCTGGGGGCTTGTGGATGAAAGACTTGTGAGGTTCATCTTGTGCCCTCGTCGAGAGTTTTATCTGCATTGCGCTGTGACATCTTTATTGGCCATTATGAAGATTGTGGATATCGTGTTTCCAGCCAGCTATGGAGTGTGACTGCCTGCCTCACTCCCTTTCTTCTGATTATGCACAGCTGACAACCAAAGCCGGAGTGGAAGTGCTCGAGTTTGTATCTGTTTTTGTTTCTCGGGCCACAGGTTAGCTATTTTCTTTTCATTTTTCGAAGCTTGATTAAACTCTCAACTCCGAGGCTTCCTGCCTCAAAGCTGAGCTGAGAGTATTTTCTTTTCATTTTTTGAAGCTTGATTAAACTCTGAACGCCGAGGCTTCCTGCCTCAAAGCTGAGCAGAGAGATTCTGATTTTGACAATTGCCTCTTAAAGACACACTTCAATCTGAGGTTGTCTGTTTTTGTTTTATGTAAAAAGAACTTAAGTAGCTGGATATTCATTTAACAGACTCTGTTTTGGTGAAAGTGAGATTTATTTTAACGCTCCCAACAACTCAAGGTCAGAAAAAAACTGGAAGGAATTAAGAGAATATCTTCAGCTCTTCAATTAATATAGAGCAGACACTGCATTTTATTTTTCTACACTTACTGACAAGACTTTTGGTGTTGGGCACAGTGATTGCGAATGCTGAAAATAAAACTGGAAGGAAATAAAGGAACATCTTCAGCTCTTCATCTAATATAGAGCAGACACTGTATTTTTTTCTACATTTACTGTCAAGAAGTCTGGTGTTAGGCTCAGTGATTGCTACTGCTGGGACTGTGACACTGTGGTGTTGAGTATCCGCCACTCGTAGACTCTGCCTTCCTACACCACGTTTTTTGCTCTGCACTGCTCCGCTCTGATTCAGGCTCTGATCCAGGCTCCTGCTATTGCTGTCATTTATCCACTTTTGCCACTAGTCTGCACGGCTGCTGGCCTGCTGTTCCTGCCTCTGCAGCTCAACTCCTCCGCTTTCATGAGCGGATAGCGGGGAGTGGTGGTAGTGGTGGTGGTGTATGCAGTTTTGCGGTTTGTTTTCTGCCTACCTGTGCTTGCTGAAGGACTGGTGTCACAGCCAGCATATTCCTCTGCCTGGAGTTGTGAGGTGCATTCCGCCACAGTTCGCCGGACCCGCTTCGCGGGTCTCGCTTCAGTGACTGTTTCGGTGGGGGCGAGTGACTACACCAGGGCTGCGAGCGTGCAAGCAGGGACTCGATCATCCAGGAGTCCCTGCGTGGCCGGCAGTCTACACCTGGCCCGCTCTCCCTGTGGACACGCCCTCTGCTAATTACGTATATAAACAATATACTGGCCGCGTACGCGGGACGCGCGCGGGCCGAAGCGCGGAGCGAAGCCCGGGCAAAGGGTGGGCCCTCTGTGGCTGAAGTAGGCTGGGCTGGGCCCTACTATTTAAATTTTTAAAGATAGCATTTTTTTCTCTGCATGTTATTTGCCGTGTTGGAATATGACGGTATAGATATTGTTTTTCTTTTTCTTTCTGACCAGAAACTCATCGTTACTTATCTCCATACATTTATTTTTTAATTGATTGCTTGAGATTAACTATTTTCATCGGGTTTACGATCTCTCCTGCTCCCCACGTTTAAGTATGACAGCAAAGAAGTTACGTTCGGGGAGATTACTGGGGGGAAGGTCTTGTATGAAGACAAGATCCAACCCCCTTAGAAATAGGGATGCCAACAATTTGTTATTAAAAGGTCAATCCCAGCTGTTGCAATTGTGGGAAAAACCCAAGGATAAGGAAATGTTTAATGATGTTAACAAAGCCGTTGATATTGCCTCTCCATCTGGCACAGCCCTTACGGTGATTAAGAAGGTCCCGTTTTCTGTGAATGATGAACATTTGGGCTCACCGATTGAGGAGCCCTGCCCTGTGCCCTCGGAAATGTCTGGTGATATTAAAAGGTCTGTTTCAATTCTGAGTGTGGGCAACAAAACAATGTGCTTATAAATCATAAAATGTCAATATCTAATGTTCCCACGGGAGGTTTATTGCTAAATGCGAACGATAAGGGGGATTCTCACTTGTCAAGTATTGACCTGGAGCTTTGTGGTCGATACTTGGCAGATGGTACTTTGGAAATCTCCCGAAGTTAATAAGCCATTGATGGGTGCTACTCCGTCTGGTCTTTTGCTTTATAGCAGCACTCCCTCCTTAAAATCACAAGACATTTCCTCACATTATAACATCTCAAAGAGCCCTTTGCTTAACATATCTGACATTGATCCCATTGGCCCCCTAGGCTCTGATAAATCTGAAAAACCAATTTCAGAATCCCTTATTGCATTAGAACATTTACTGGCATCTATTTTATTGTTACTGGGCAAATTTGTGGGAAGTTCTGACTGTATTCTGGAATCGGTGACTCAGATATTAAACGTTTTATTGCTAAAGCTTTCTGAAAAGGTTTCTGACTTAGATTCTAAGGCTGGATTGCATGGGCTTGAGACGAGTACTGATCACCTAGCTAGAAATGTTAACTCAGTCCAAAATAGATCTGTGGCTAGTCCAAAAAATGAGCCACTTTCAGTACCCACACTTTCTGCACTTAATTGTGTAAGGAATTCTGTCCCTGAAATTGAAATCGAAGAAAAGAGTATTGATATTACCGCTCCAAAATCTGAAAAAGAGCTATTCCCAATTTTTATGCCGGAAATCAAGGGGATAGAGGGGGAAGAAAAAGTGAAATTGGGAAAACACAGAAAGAATAAAGGAAAAAAAAGGAAACCAATTCGCAGATATAGGAAGAAAAGGCAGAGACAAATAATTTTTGAAGATTCCCAAGCTCTTGATACAAATGATCCTATCTCTGGAAAATCCGTGAATGGGTCTTTGAGTCAGGAATCTGCTATTCACCCTTCAAATGATTTGAATCCCTCTGCCTCAGGTATTAAAATCTCTTCCAATAGTCCTACTCCTCCCGTTGTAGGTCCCCTATTGGATATAAGAGGACTGACAATCTCTATTCCAGAAGTAGATACGACAAGGGCATTTTCTATTGCTTCTGTGCCGCTTAACCCCTCTGCCCCTGCCTTTCATGCCGCAGGTGATGGTGTTGTACGGTCTCATCTCTTGCCCATAAAAGTAACTGAAGCTTTTGCAGATACATTAACTGTGGATTTTATATCGTTATTTGATTTCGATCTGCCTTTAAATAGAGCATGTTTACTCAAATGCTTTAAAGACATTGGGAGTCTAAAACTAATACAATCAAATGATATCGATTTAGTCTCTATATCAGGAACAGTTGCTGCGCCCTATGTTAGGGTGAAGTTTCACTCCAAACTTATAGTAAATCTTATATTGCAACAGGCTGAGAATTTCCAGTGTTGGGGAATTGATGTCTTACCTGTTTTGTTTTCTGGAAGACACAATTTTCCTCACAATGGATCTTCCCAGCAAGGCACTGATCAAGATGGTCCCCTTCCCTCTTTTAATGATTTAAAGATATGGGTTTCGAAAAGCACACGTCTGGTGACGCATGTAATGCCTGCCCCGTTAATTCAGAATAGTCTCCCAATAGAAGATAACCAGCGGTGGAATTGGCTGCCTGGTGCTTTGTCTAGTAAATCTTCAAATAACCCGAAGCTCTTCCAACATCTTTAGCAGTAACTTGAAAGTTCTCTCTTGGAATGCCGCTGGGATAAATAATAGCCCCGAGAAATTACAGTATTTGTTTTCTCTTAATGCTAATGTCATCTGCATCCAAGAGACTTGGTGTGCTAGTAGATTGTGTGTAGGGAGAGATTATTTTGTCCTTGAGGCAGTGGCCTCTCCTTCGAAGAAAGGACATGCAAAAGGGGGAATTGCTTGCCTTCTGTCCAATAGACTAAAGTGGAACTTTACCCATTATGTTGATCCAAGCAACCTTTTTCAGGCAGTGACGCTTAGGAATTTAATCAGTATGGGAAATAACAAATCTTTGGTAATAATAAACGTTAACATCCCCCCTGATGAATGTTTTAACATTTTATTGAAGCAAATCTTTTTATATATTAAACAGATTAAAGAGTTGGAACCTCCCCCCTATGTGTTATTAGTAGGCGATTTTAATTGCAAAGTTTCGAACTCTACTAGAGCTATTCAGAAACAAATTTAAAGAAGAAGCCTATCTTATTCCCCAATCCCTCTTTCCTAATAAAATTAAAACTAATAAGAGAGGGAAGCTGTTGGTAGAAGAACTTTCAGGGGCGGAGGGGATAATAGTGAATGGTAGGCTCCCCTCTGATGTTCCTGCAAAGTACACCCGTAGATCCTCTCATGGTGAGTCAGTTTTGGACTATGTAATCACCGACTATAGTATTTTCCCCTTAGTGAATGATTTGGTGGTCTCTCCAACATCATTTAGTGACCACAACGTGATTACCATAAGCCTTTCATTACAACCTCCTAATTCCGATCCATGGTCCCTCAATAGTGATATAGTCAACTTTCATAAGGACTCTGGAAGATGCTTTTGGAATTTTAAGACCAAGAAGGGCTTGGAGTGTATTCTAGCTAAAACAATACTTGAGTTGAAAGATTGGCAGGGTTCTGAATTGATTCACTTTGAGAACTTTATGAAAAATGTTATTTTGGTAGCCAAAAGGCCTAGTCCCTCTGTAAAAAAGATCTATGTTTCTAAATCAATTACCCTTTTAAACAAGGAAATAAATAAATTAGTGCGGGAGCAATTCTTGCGTAGGTCCATTGAAATAAATAATAAAATATCCCTGTTAAAAAGAAGGAGAAGCAGAATCAGGAAGAAACTTAAAAAAGAAAAAGAAGACTCACTCTGGATAAGTCTACGGGAGGCCGCTGTTCACGGTAAAGTTAGACAATTCTGGTCACTTATTGGTGAGGGTTGTGGAGTAAGAGTTAGCCCCCTCCCCATTCCCATCGCTGAATCATCTTGGGTTACTTTCATCTCTAACTTGTATGATGGGAATGGTGCAAGGGTAGAATGTAAGGGGACTATTAAAGAAGATGAGTCTTCTATTGACTCCCCCTCGGAGAAAACCATTGAAATGGCCATTAAGGACATGCGCTCCTCCGGAGCAATGGGGCCCGATGAACTTCCCATATCGGTATTGAAGCAGGATCCTGTTTCATGGAGCAAGATTCTCTTTCCATTATTTAGATCTTGCTTTATTAATAAAACTGTACCCCAATCTTGGAAGGGGAGCATATTGGTTCCTTTATTTAAGAAGGGCGAGAGGGATAAGCCAATGAATTATCGCCAGATAGCCCTCCTCGATGCCACTGGAAAAGTTTTCGCCAAATGTCTTTTATCATTAATTACTGATTGGGTCGAAGTGAACCAGATATTACCCCTTGAACAAACTGGCTTCCGTAAGGGGCATGGTACATTGGATAATCTCACAGCCCTTCAGGTTATATCAGATAAATATATAAGAGTTAGAGGGGGGAGTGTATGCGGCTTTTATTGACTTCTCCACAGCATTCGACAAGGTTGATCGTCCCCTGCTGTGGAGAAAATTATTCGACCTGGGTATGCCTCCTCTCCTATTAGATCTGGTGCGATCTCTACACACGGACACTTGGTGCCGAGTGCTACAAGGTGGAGAAAGGGGTCTATCGCGGGGTATTCCCTCCATTAATGGACTAAAACAGGGTTGTATTTTGGCCCCAATACTCTTCTCCCTGTACATTGCTGACCTCCCAGCTTTGCTTTCATCCTGTGATGGCATAGCCCCGGTAGTGGGGGGATCTTCTATTTCCTGCCTGCTATATGCAGACGATATCCTTATCCTAGACTTAACTCCTAAGGGTTTGGCCAATCGTCTGCAGGCTTTACATCTTTTTGCAGAGGCCCACTATATGATGATAAATGCCACAAAAAGCAAAATTATGTGTATCACAGGGAATAAAAAATCTAAATTAGAGAATTTTGGTTGGTCAGTTGGAGGCCAGAAATTGGAGGTGGTCAAGACATATACCTTTTTAGGAAAAATGATTTCTGCTAATCTGAGTGAGAAGCCTCATATTGATAACAATTCCCGTAAAGCCCTATCCCAAGGCAAAGGTTTGAGCGCCCTCTACTCCACCACAGGGAGAAGACATTTTGCTTGCCTATTGGAGGTCTTTAGGGCAAAAATTCCATCAACCCTCTTATATGGAATAGAATTGGTTGATTTAAAGCACTGGGGCTTTTTACAGACGATTGAAGGAAAATTGTTAAGGTCTATGACTACTCTTAATTCTGCCTGCTCTGTGTCCTCCTGCAGACTTGAATTCGGCCTCCGCAGTTGTTGGGCGCAGGGCCTGTCAGCCTTAGTTCGATGGGTTGCCAGTTTGGCAAGAGGAGAGATGGGGTCCTTGAGATCCCTTATTAAGGGGGAATTATTGGGTAATTTAAAAGAGTACTCTCAAATTGTTAAGAACTTTAGAAAGGCTGTGGCACTTCTTGAATTGGAAGAGAGTACCCTTTTCACTATCTCTCCTACCCAGCTAAAATCTCTTTTGAAACAGGCTTCATGGGAACTTTGCTTTACGTTGGACAAGAAGTCTATAAAAGTAAAGAGGGGAGGTGATCTCCTTGTTAATACATACTCAATGAAGCTTGTTCAACCCTATGTTGCCTGGAACTTACCACATGGTGTTCGAAGATTCTGGTTCCTCTTAAGGCAGGACTTGTTGCCTTTAAACATCCTTTTGGCAAAATTTATGGGACTGCTCCCACTTGTAATTTCTGCAATAAGTCTACCCAGGATCGTTCTCACGTATTGTTTATATGTCCTGCATTGCGTACACTTCGATTGAAGTGGTTAAGACCAATATGCTTACAACTGGGTATTCTTAATGTGAATTCTTTCTTACAGGCCTTGTATTTTCCTCCAAATGAAATGTTTTGCTTCAATATTTTTAACTTTTTTTAAGGTTTTTTAGCCATTTTTTGATGAAATGTGGAGATCTGTATTGTTGATCATCTGGTTTAGTGGAAAATGTTGTAGCTGTCGTTTTTATTTGGAGAATGTGTATTTGTACCTATGTATCGTGTTTTATGTGGACCTCTTTGGAGTGCCAAAACATAATAAAATAAATTGAAAATTGAAATATCTGGGGCCTAAGTGATTTCTACCCTAGAACGTCATACGTTCCATCACCAAGTCAAAGACCTGAGAGCAATCGTTTGACGAGCAGAAGTGCCCTCGTATCGAGCGGTTACACCATCCCCACTTCTAATCATTTTCACTTACTCTCGGGTTTAACCCTGATGGATTAAATTGTATAGACACTGATATTATTAATATGTAGATTCCAACCTGTAATGAATTATATATATTCTTCTCGTTTTTATACTGTGCCAATCCATTAGCTTGAATGTTTTGCAGAGTTTGTGACAAGGGAATTGGGTTTTGTATTTGAAATATTTGAAATCTTTGTAACTTTATTTTTATGTGAATGTAACATTATGTTTTAAGCTTTTATGGTTATATTTCTAACCGAATAAAGTACTTACTGACATTGAGAAGAATGATTGACATTTACTTTGAATGGATGGATGCCTGGATGGTATCTTCCTCATTGATAGCATAGGTGTATGTAGAGTAGACAGAGTAGACGGTCACTGGATGAAGAGTGTTAGTTTGAAGAGCATGTAACACCGCACATCCGTGCCAGAGTAGCAAAGCCGAGGAAAGTAGAAGTTGTAATTTTTCAGAATACCCCCTTGACCAACAGTAGTTTGCAAGCACAGCATATATTGTGTATCTATTGTATAGTTCACATTACCAAGTCAAGTCACAAGTGCCTTCCTCCGGCGATTACTGGGACTATTCACTACCTATGTTAATAATTTTTTCTCAACTCTGTCATTCATGTGTGGCCTATTGGTGTTCACTCAATCAATAAAAACAAAGCACCTAAAGTCATCCCTTATATCAGCAAATATCATGTGAAGGGATCGATGATCATATTATCCTCTTCATTTTCCTTTTGTAGTAGTCAAGGGCAGGGCAGGGTGAAACTTGAGCAGTAGCCCTTGTAACAGAGTATGGCCAGTGCCACCGGTAATAGAAAAGTAAGAGCTTCCCCATCTGCATGTACTGGTAACAGTAACGCAAGTCTGCGTCATCATGGCTTGCGTCTGTTTTTCTTGGCTGGTGGCATTATGCCGGCTTCCACAAGTTTATGTACTAATTTTGCTAAACAAGAGAGAAGAAGAAGACTGGTGTACTGTCTGAGTCTAATGTAGTGAGTCCAAAGTGCTAGTAGAATTCCTGAAACTCCCACTAATGTTAGAACAGAAGCCGACGAAGTGGGAGGTTAGATAGATACATGCCACAAATGTTATGTACTGTGCATGCAAGTTGCTAGTGCTACTGTGACACAACTTTCTGTTGAATTATTTTGTGTTAATCTTAAAGAGTATTGGTTACAGTATTTTTTCTTTCTTCATATAGATACTCCTTCTAAACCATCGAGGAAGGAGTAGGCCATCCGGGCCTGGCGCCGGAAGCTGGAGGCAATTTTCGCTGAGTATCATCGCCTGGTGGCTCAGGAGGAGGAGGAGTCGTCTCAGTCAACAACAACAGCTGAATCCTCCTCCACTGCCCCTGGGTCATACAGCCAGCGCAATCCTCCAGCGGTACGGTGCAGTGGTCCGGCAGCCACCTGCCACCGCCGAGCAGCTCAACCACCACCTGCCCCCCACAGTACCTGCAAGGCGCGTGTGCACCGCCTTACCCTGCGAGTGTCCTACCTTGAGCAGGAGGTGGAGAGGCAGAACGTCCTGCTCAAGGCCCTCTGGAAAGAGCTGGGGGACCACCTGGCCACAGGACACCGCCGGCCAAAGTAGAGACTGTCCCTTTCCCCTTTTTTAAAGACTTTTGGGGGGGTGGGAATTGGGTATTGGGGTTTTTGAACTTTTGGGGATATTTATTTCATGTACATTGGTTGGGGTTAGGGAGGGGATGGGTTGGGTCTTGTGGGATAGTCTATTTTTGTTAGGGTTGAAATAATTATTTATTTTCCACTTAAACATAGCATACACATTTTTACTGTTTTGTGGGGGAGGCAGGGGGGTTTAACTGTACGTTGGTTTTCCTAAAACTTAACTGGCTGGATGATTCAAATTGCCTAAGTAATCGCCCAAATTTGTACAAAAGTGCCAATGACAGAGTTAGTGAATTCAATTGTCCTACTACTTTACTAGTACTGCCGTCAGTATTCCCTCTCCTCCTACTCCATTATTCTTCCTCACCCAAAATGCTTATCTTACCAGTGATTCGTGTTTGAGAATCGGGCTAGGCACAGGGCTGGCTGCATGGAAAATAGCGATTAAGGTTGGCTGTGGAATCCTGGACGGATGAAATGGCAAGATGTGAGACCCTTGCTCATTGCACCATCAGGATTCAAGCAAACCGGGCCGAAGACGGCTGTAATGCCAGAAACCGGTCCCCGGGAGCTTGTTTCCTCCCCAGTGTAAGAATTGGCTTTTGTAGTTTAGTTTGCCCTGTTCCCATCATGCACTGGGACAGGAACAGACTAATTTGCATACAGCCAGGTTCTGAAACTGGGATGGTGCAGTGAGCTAAAAAACGGTGTTGGATCTAGCCCTGATCTCTTGACTGGGTGGGAGCTTTCTGCTTAATTCAGAGACTCTGTCCCTCACCACCCCTTGTTGTAAATATGAGAATCGGGCTAGGCACAGGGCTGGCTGCATGGAAAATAGCGATTAAGGTTGGCTGTGGAATCCTGGACGGATGAAATGGCATTGTTGTGGTGGTAGTAGTAGTGGTACCTACTGGCAGTAGCAGCATATGAAAAAAAAAGGAAATGAGAAATTGAGTGGCCTGAGAGGAGCATTACAACAGTACGATAGTACAGTACAGAAGAACAGTGCCATAAATTGTAGCCTAAGCAATGCCAAAGTATTCAATCAAAACAGTTAACTACTAGTTGTGTGGATTATGGCTACTACAAGAACTAGTACTGAAGGACACAGCAGCATAAGCTTAAGTCACTTGTAGGAGGATGTTGTTGATGATGAACCCACTCGGTGGCGGACATGAAATTCTGAATTGTTTTGCAAATACTCATGGGTGTGTGTCAAGCAGAATAAGAATATATCCTTGCATTCCTTGACCTCAAGTTCAAGTTTTTATTGAAATACCTCCCACTCGGGTTACAATCTATGCATATTTATTTAAAACTGTTAAAAACATTGGTTAAGAAATCACACAGTGTGACAATACAACAAATAAAAAAGTCAAAGTAACAGTCAACGCGTTTCGGTGCTTCTATGTATCTACACCTTCTTCAGGACAATTCAACACAATGACTTGCGGATCTAAAAATTAAAAAACAACATTTAGGTATTTCGCTAGAGGTGTTTTACTTATCTTTTTCTACACTCTTTAATGCCATAGGTTGTTTCATTTTTTATCACTCTAAGTTACTGCCTTACCACCCCCTTTAGTCCTACCAGTTTATTATTCATACACGATTGTCTTTAGTTACCATGCATTAGCATTAAATAAATTCTTGCTCTACCTTGCCTTGTGGATGTCAGGCCTTAATCCTCAGGAGGTATTTCAATAAAAACTTGAACTTGACTCATCTCAAACTGTCATAGATGTGCCAATACTTAATCATACTAGTGGTTGTAATTTATAGTGTGTCTCATGTACTGCCTAAACCTGATAGTATAGCTGCCCTTTAGAGGGGACTCGTCTACGAAGTGACAGTTTCTTGATTCTGCGTAATCCGGCTATCTGCCTTGAGGGAAATGGATAGGGGGAGTCTGGAAGTCTGGAAGAGGAGGATAGAGGAGCATGACTGAGTTGTGAACTTGTGAACTTCAGGAATGCAGACAGCGGCACCTTCGATATGGAAATAAAAGGAAGACAGTGCTGCTGATGGATTTGTTGTGATTACAATTTTGCTGTGCTCAAAGTTGCAAAACAAAGAAAGAGACACAGAAATAAAAGTGAATAAGGATCAGAAAAAAAGTAAGCATTTCAAGCCTAGGTGTCAGGGAAGTGAAGCTCGTCCTCAAACTCTGTGAATTGAACTAGGAGTAGGTCAGCTAACAGAGAAGAACTTGTGTTACCTAAGTCGGTGTCCTCTTCTTCCTGCATGAATTCACCTATTTTGTAATCTGGTGGTATGAAGTGCTGATTCATCTTGATCATTGTTAATCTCTCCACATTTTTGGGCGAGAGGCAGGTCCTTTCTGAAGTTACAATGGCACCAGCAGCACTGAAAACACGTTCAGAAGACACGCTTGTGAGTGGGCAAACTAAAGAATGTATAGCCAGTTTGGTGATCAGTGGCCATTGAGGCCTTTTCCCATATCAATACACCAATGGGTTCTGATAAAACAAGTCCTCTGTTGGGTCATCCAGATAGGCCTGCACCTTCCACTCAAGGTTCTCAAGAAGTGCGCCACTTTATGTACCATCTGTTGCCTTTGCATCAACACTGGAACGAGCAAACCCTTGATGAGTTATCCAATCCGCTTCCGACAATAATTTGTCTGGGCCTGGTGCAGGTGATGATACGGTTGCTGGTGCCGGTAACAGCTCCTTCGGCCACAGAAGTGGACCTTGACGCTGGAGGGCCTGCTGTTTCAGTAGTACTTGTGGTGGTTCCTTCAATTTCCTGCTGCTCTTTTTCGAACTGAGTGGCTGACAGAGCTAGCCAATGTTTGTACTTGGAAACATCTGCTTCAGAAAAAGGAATGAATGTATTGCTGGTCAGTGCCTTTTTGTACCGTGGATCCAGAATAGTGGCACAAATGTAATCTTGTTCTGAATGTATTGCTTTAAGCCTTGCATTGTCAACTAGGCGGCTTAATAAGCTCTCCACCAACTGATATGCTTCTTGTTTTTCAGCATCAACTCGGAACGTTGAAGACACCGCCTTCAATTGGTGCTCTAGCATGCGCAGCAATGACACAGCTTTGCCCAAAGTACAGTCCTCCAGGCTGACTTCACGCGTGAAGACCTCAAAAGGACGAAGCATGTCTGTCAGGCTTTTAACTAGGTCCCATTCCTCCACCTCTAGCCTGATGTCTTTCGTAGAAGCACCCCGTGCATGAAAGACATACTCCTTGGATACCAAGTACTGCTCAAACAGACGCTCAAGCATGTAGAAGGTTGAGTTCTAACGTGTTGCCACCTCCTGGATGAGTCCTCTGACTGGCACTCTACGGTCACGATGAATGATCCTCGGCTGTTTCTGGGCCTTAAAAGAATGGCTGAAATGTGTGCAGATTCTTCGGCAGGTGTTCAGTAACTTGCTAACTGTGTTTTCTTTTTTCAAGAAATCTTGAACAATAATGTTAATGTTGTGCACCAAACACGGCACTCTGAAATAGCCACCATCAGCCATGGCCTCAACTATATTACTGCCATCATCCGTGGAAACATAGCCAATCATGCGCCTTCTTGGCTGCAGCCACTCAAAGACCTTACTGTTAAACTCCTCCAAAATGTTTACTGCAGTATGAGATTTCTCCATGGCAAACATGGCTACTGTTGCATGTTTCTGAGTAGCATGAAAAATTGTGACACTGTCAACACTTGCAGCTATCTTCTCTCCAACCCCCGCAAAAGAGACCCAGTGTGCAGTGTAATCAAGGGCTTGGCAACTGGTCCACATGTCTGTTGTCAGGTGGATAGTGTGAACAGCACTCTTCTGCAAAGCTGCCCGATCTTGATGTAGTGCTGGAACCGCAACTCTGGCAAAATAGGACCGGCTAGGAACCTTCCATTTAGGGCAGACTGTTGCCACAAATTCTAGAAAATCCACCCCTTCCGTGAAAGAAAAAAGGGGGAAGGTCCAGGGCTAACATTTTAGCAAGCATTGCATTATATAGACGTGCCGTTGGGTGCTTGCGTTCCAATGGCGCCTCCGACCAAAACATGCTTTTAATGGTGGTCTGGACCGTTTTCATAGGTGATGATGATCCAGACTTCTTCAACCCAGTTAGACTTATTGCTGTACTTTTTCGCATTGGTGTCTCAACCAGACTCTTACTGTGCCTCCTAGATGTTGCTGGGGTAGAGGGTGTGGGCGCTACCACTGCAGTGCTGCTGCCAGGGGTACTGTGTGTACCAGAAAAATGTCTCTCGTTCTTCACCTCCCCACTGCACGATCAGCTCCTCGTCAATAGATGCAATATCAATGGCTACATTTGGATTTGTACTTTTGGATTTCCGGATGTTACTTAGGTGCGCCTCCCACTCGATGTTGTGGTGTTTTTGGAGATGACCTCTTTGGCCTCCGGTACCATAGTTGGTACCAAGCTTACCTTGACTAACTACTTGTTTACAAATCGAACAAATAACTTGGTTTTCCGCCTTTTTGCTAATACTAAAGAAGTCCCAAACTGGGGAGTTGAGATTTCTGATGGTGGTGGAGGTGCTACTTTCAAAGCCAGATGAAGTGGAGGATGGGCGTGGCGGAATTTAACTCTGTTGTGCACTTACAGCACCACTACTTGAGGTAATGGAGGTCGAGCTGGATGGAGGTCCCTGCTGGCCCTTCCAAAGAGAAAATATGGAAGCTGTAGGTTGTGTTGGTGTAGTAGTTACCTGTGTTGGTGGTGGTACCAGTGCCACGCCGCCCACATTCCGTGCAGCATTTCGGGATAGAGTAAAAATGTCTCTCTGCTGCATGCCCACTGGGGCTGGAGTGACGACTGTAATGACTGTGTCGTCACCGTCAGACTCTTCATCAGCAGCAGAATACACCACTTCTACTTCTTCTTCGTCATCACCCATAACTGAAAGCCTTGCGGGAACCTTCCTTTTACCTAGCTTTGTCATGGAGTTCTGGACTTTTTGGTTCCGTCCAGAGGTGTCAGGGAACAACACCCAAAGACCCCGGAGTTCCACCTGCCTTGGTGCGCAAATGAACAGAAACACGGGCTTCTCGATGGTGGCGTCAAAGACCAAAGGTTTATTACTGCAGGGACACAGAAGTCACAGAATCTACACACGGGCAGAGACTAGGAGCCTGTTCGATTTGTACATTGAGGGTTGCTCCTTATATACTAAAAATTGTGCTTCAGGCAAATATTTCACATGTTAGTACATTCCTAAACCTTTGTGTCTTAAACAATAAATATTTGGCGTTACACAGGAACTGTCGATAATATCTGATGCCAAACATCACGAAGAGGGGTTCCCACTAGTCCATCACAATCCCTTGTCAATATTGCATTCAAGAGCCGGACCGCCTCATCGTAAAGTTCGTTACCTCCCCCTAATAAAGGCCCAGAAGGAAAGGAGCAGAGCCTGGTGCAGGAGATAGAAAAGCGGGATAAGAGATGTTTGTGGGTTGTAAATGGGCAAGGCTACCGGCTTCGGCCGCCTAATCATGATCGGGACAATGGACACGAAAACCAGTTCAGGTGGGCTGGCCTCAGGCAGAGGAGGCAGCCTTTGTCAAGTCATGCAGCTACAGCGTGATCTGGTTTAAGGTACACGTGTCATGAAAGAGGTGAATCTCCGGCTAAGGCTACGTGTCCTTAATCGAGATGAAGTGATCAGAGGTTATTGCATATGTGAGGGCAAGAAACACAAAATGGCGGACATGATCTAAGATGGATGCCGTGGGTAGATCAGAAATGTGTTCATAACAGGAGTGCTCTTGCTCGTATCGTAGCGAAAACACCAGGATATGCTAAATGGATCATTTGCGGTTCACTGATACTAATATTATGTATTTCCGACAAACTTGAAAACACGGGTTCAAATCGTCACGGAACCTCAGACCCTCCTTTTGCCCTTACATAGGCAATTTACTCAGTCTATATCAGAGTCTAGTTCTATACTCATCAGGTCAGTGGCATGTTGTTGTATCATCATCCTTTCTCGTGCCTTTTCTCCAAACGCAGGTGGTTTCCTAAAACAGGTTGCAGCACAAAGACTACACAAAGCGGGACCACACTGGATAATTAGGCAGCATGAGAATAGGAATACTAAGATGACACCGATGACCATTAGAACCTTCCACCCCCATGCTGAGATCAGAGTCCAAAACCACTCCATAAAGGACCAGTTTCCCTTGTCTACATGTATAGAGTCGGAAATCTTGTGTAGCTTAGAGATCGCCTCATAGACTGTTGGAGCATTATTAGGAATAAAGACACAGCAGCTCGATTGGATCATTCTGCATACCCCACCTCGATCTGCAAGTATGACATCTAGAACCATACGGTTCTGTAACGTCATGAGTCTATCCGCCTGAAGCTCAGCTGTCAAATTGCTAAGGGCACCAGCAGTTTCAGTAATAGTAGATTCAACTACCCGTGTTAGCTGACGTATGTTTCTACTATTGGCCATAGGCCCCCAGAACGGAAGGAAGCCTTTGAAGAAGTCTCCAGCTTCCTGACCAGCAGTATCTTCCTTACTGAAGACACCTCTCGCTATTCTGGTTCTGTGGTAATCAGATGAAGCAGTGTATGTTGGAGGCAACAATCGAGCAATATAGCATGAACCTGAAAAGTCAGCAGGCAACCATGTATAAGCTCGGTCTCGACAAATGAAATAGGTACCCCTAGCAGTAAGGAAGGCAGGGGAAGAGTTAGCCGGAAACACATAAGTCTCAACGCACTCACTCCTCCCTAGCTGAGCTCTCGGATTTCTCCCATTACCTTGCAAACAGACCTGACCTCGGTGAGGTACGACCCAGATTGGAGTTGAGCTTTTACGCTTGCTTTCTCCTAAATTAAGGCGATACTCTGAAGTATTCCAACTTAAATACACTCGTAGTTCGTCTCTAGGGTATGATGGAGTATTATTGACATCCTTGATCATGTCAATAATTCCCTGGACTAAAGCTTTGTTGGCAGAGTTATATCTAGTGGAACATGGTGGACGTGGAGGATAGGTCTCAAGGGCATAAGCAAAGATGGTTTGAAGGGCCTGAAATGATCCATTGTAGCTGAAAGGCAAAACCAGATAGGGAATACCTTTATCCATAGTGTGGGGTATCAAGCCACACACCCAGCAGTCTGTAGTGTTAACTACCAATTGGTGTTGGTGCAAGAGCTGTACAAAAGTGTTGTTAATGAACTCTGTGCGTCGGGCTTGCTCATGTTCAGGAAACGAGTGAAAAGAATGTATAGAAGAAATAGTAGAAATGGCAGGATCAAGGGGAGGTACTGTAGTAACTGGCACAAAAATCAGATTTATACTAAAGACGATTCCACCCACCAATGTTGCTAAAATAATCAAAAATGTAACGGCACATTGCATCAAAAAGCATTTGCTACGAAGAATTCTGTAAAGTCTGTTTCTGCGAACATAAATCACATTTTCTCGTTGCAGCGCAGGAAGCTCCATCTTCTACAATCCGCTCGCGACCACTGATGATGTGTACGTAGATGAAAATGCCTCTGCCAGCCCTGGGAGTTCCCAGAACCAACAGAAAGATCGACCTTGTGTCAGACCCCTGCAAATTCAAACTAGGCACACAGCCACGACCCTACGGCTACCCAGACGGCAAGGCAATTTAAAAAACAACAAACAATAGCAAACTTCCTGGCTGAAGGCAGATGTTCAATGTATCAAAATCACAATATGCAGTTGCCTGCTTTATTTGTCCATGTTACGTTTTCTCAGGTTGTATCTCTGCTTCGCAGGTATTGTCTGATCGGAAAATAGTGTATCACTAGCAGCTGTTGCAGTGTTTAAGTTCGCAGATAGCAAAGTGTCTTCTGATGCTGGAGACAAATGTTCAGTGTTCAAAAGAGTCTTTTCAGGTGGAGAGTCAGATTTTGGAGTATCAGTAATCAATTCGGCATCGCTGAAAGGGATGAACTTCAGTGTGCTGTCAGTTTCGGAGGCACCAATTCCTTTCTTTACCCAGTTATCATAAGGTAGCGGCAAGGGTACACGCTTAACATGAGACGCGTGCACCCAGTGTTTGCAGCCAGCTACACGAACGGCTGTCCTCGTTGTCAGTAAGATCTGAAAGGGCCCCACAAATCTTGGTTGAAGGTTCTTCGTCCTCGCGAAGTTCTTGATGACAACCAGGTCTCCTGGTTTCAGCTGATGCCCTGGACTCTCCGGAGGTTTTGGCAATGCATCGAAAACCTGTTGATGAATAAGACTCAATTTAGCAGTCAAGTCGTAAAGGTAGTCTATCAACATAGGATATTCCAGCTGTCTGAACTCCCTTGGCCTTGGCACCCCCCAAATATTGGCAGGACGACCAAATACAATCTCGTAAGGGCTAAGCCCTACTCGAGAATGTACAGTCGCTCTTGTGGATAACAGAGCCAAAGGCAGTGCATCTGGCCAGGCTAAACCTGTGGATGCTTGTATTTTAGCTATCTTCAGTTTAAGGGTGCCATTGTAACCCTCCACTAAACCAGCTGACTGGGGATGGTTCGCACTGTGAAATTTTTGTTTCAAACCTAGGCCTGCACATACACTCTGCATAACTTTCCCTATAAACTCACTTCCGTTATCTGACCATACAATCCGTGGCATTCCAAATCTAGGGAAATATTCTTTGAGAAGAATTTTGGCAGTTGATAAGGCAGTATTGTCCTTCAGTGGATATGCTTCTATCCACCTGGAAAAAGCACAAACCACCACCAAGACATATTTTAAATTATTACAGCGTTCCATGTGAATGAAGTCTAACTGTATCACTTCAAAGGGGCAGGAAGGAGGAGCGAAATGACCAGCAGGAGTTGGAGTTCCCTTGCCAGGATTATGCATCAAGCACACCATACAATTTTTCACCACTCTCTCTGCACACTTACTGATTCCCTCATTCTTCCAGACTGGAGCCAACATCTTACATATCCCTTTAGAACTTATATGCGCTACTCCATGCGCCATTGTCACTACTGCAAGCACATACGCATCCGGCAACATCCAACGCTGCTGCTTTGTCAAATCAATCCAACATCCATTCGAGTCCAACTTGCCCGTACTCTCTCTCCATACACGTTTCTCTTCCTCAGTTGCTTCTCTCTGAATCTCTTTAACACTTTCCATTGTATCTTCACACATCCCAGACTCAGCGATCCATCTTGCAGACGTTGCAACATACATTCTACTCATCATGTCTCTAGCTGTCTGTTTAGCAATTTCATCAGCAAAAGCATTCCCACGTCCGACATCATCCGTGATTGCTTTATGAGCACTGCACTTTACAATTGCAACTTCAGTCGGCAAGGTTAGAGATTCCAACAAGTCGTTAACTAGCTGACCATGTTGAATCTTAGTCCCATGGGACGTAATGAAACCTCTTTCTCTCCACAACCGGCCAAAACTATGGGCCACGCCAAATGCGTACTGACTATCTGTGAACACATTCACTCTCTTTCCCTCAGCTAAAACACATGCTCTCGTTAGAGCTATTAATTCTGCAGCCTGGGCAGAATTCTGACTCACTCTTGCAGTCTCCACAATCGTCTTCAACGTCGTTACCGCGTAAGCAGCAGTCACATCACCATTCTCCAATTTAAAACATGACCCGTCCACATACAGCGTACCATCCGGATCGGATAACGGAGTATCTTTCAAATCGATGCGTCCTTTTGTCTCTTCCTCCGTTTTAAAACAGCAGTCATGTGGCTCAGAATCACTCGACTCTTGATCAGTCGGCAACAACGTTGCTGGATTCAATACATTACATCTTTTGATCTGAATATGACTCGCTAATAATGTCAGCTCGTAACCAGATAATCTCGCACTAGTAAGGTGTTGTGTCTTCGTTCGGTTCATGAGTGTATCCACTGCATGAGGAACCATGACCACTAGCATGTTGTTCATCACCAAACCAGCAGATTGTCGAATGGAAGCCGCAGCTGCCGCTGTAGCTCTCAAACAACTAGGCAACGCTCTGGCTACCGGATCTAATGTTGATGAGAAATACGCACAAGGGCGTTGTTTATCACCAAACTTCTGTGTCAGGACACTCAACGCGCAACCTTCTCTCTCGTGAACGTAGAGCGTGAATGGCTTACTGTAATCAGGTGTACCCAATACAGGAGCTGAACACAAGGCTTTTCGTAATTCAGTAAAACTCTCCTGACATTCATCAGACCATGGCACCGGACTCGGAACATTTTTCCCAGTCAAAGCTACCAATGGTTTCGCTAAAAGAGAAAAATTTGGAATCCACTGCCTACAGTAGGAAGTAATACCTAAAAAGGCACGTACTTCTCTCTGTGTGCGTGGAACACTCATTTGCGTAATTGCTGTTATTCTTTCTGGGGTCAACTTCCTTCCCTCCTTTGACAAGAGATGACCTAGGTAGGTCACTTCTTGGCAGCAGTATTGCATTTTGGAAGGTGACACCTTGTGATTCAAATCAGACAAATGATGTAATAACGAAACTGTAGCTGCTTTGCAAGTTTCCTTATCATCGGCAGCCACTAAAAGATCGTCCACGTACTGTACTAGGGCAGAACTTGGAGGAAGGACAAAAGAATCTAGCTGGCTTTTTAATGCTTGACTATAAATAGATGGACTTTCACAGTAGCCCTGTGGAGCGCGTTTAAATCTGAAACTTCGACCTCCTAGACAGAAGCCAAAAATATCCCTGCTTTCCTCGGCTATCGGAATGCTGAAAAAGGCATTCTTCAAGTCGATGACTGAGAACCAAGTGGCTGTAGCAGGAATCAATGTTAACAATGCAGTAATGTCTGGAACCACAGGAAACTGCGGAACCACAATCTTATTAACTTCTCTAAGGTCTATGACAAACCTGTACACTGGAGGTTTCGTAGGATCAGTTCGTTTCAGAATCGGCAATACAGGACTATTACAAACATTTCCTCGAGTTTCTTCAACCACACCTTTCTTAATCAAATCTTGCACAATCAATAAAAGTGCACGTTCTCCTTCACTGGATATTTTATATTGAGGAATTCTTGGAAATTTTACATTTGCTTTCAAAGTTACTACATACGGTGGTATTTCTAAAAGGCCTACATCATTAGGACCAGTCGCCCAAAGAGAATCAGGGAGTGAGCGCAGCTCTGGCGGGAGTGCGTCCATTGACAAGTACATCGGAGAAGTGATTCTTTTACCCAAAGTAAGCTGTACCCCTTCCGGAGAACAGTACAATGTCGCATATAGTCGTTTTAACAAATCTAAACCAAGCAGATTTTCATTACAACCTGTCGTCAAAATCAAGGGTGCTTTCAATTGACACGGTCCAACAGAAATAGACAAAGGACCAGATATCGGGTTGTAAACAGGGGCGCCTGAAAAACCTACAGAAACATTTGTTGAGCCAGACAAAGGTGCGCCAGGGAGTTTCGCATGAATGATAGAACTTTTTGCGGCACCAGTATCCAACAGAAACGGTTCGACTACACCTGATGTTGCTACTGCGACATAAGGCCCACTCTGATCCACTGGAACTGATACTACTCCCTCTCTCTGTCCATGGCTGTCCTAGTACCCATTTTGCTGAAATCCCTCATCCACTTCACAATAATCTTCAACAAGATATTGCTGAGATCTATTCTGTTGAGCTGACTGTCCATTTCGTTGATTAAAGTGATTGGAGGGACGATCATTTGTTTGCGGAGGCATAGCACCTCGCCCTCGACCTCTAGAATTCTGCGCAAAACCACCACGACCTCTCTGAGCTGCTGCTGCATTATTTTGCGCTAAGATTGGACATTCATTTTTGTAGTGACCCTCTTTCTTACAGTACGCACACTGATTCCACTGGTATTGAGGCCTGGTTGAACTATAATCTGTCCTCTGATACGAATTCTGTTGCATATTAGTCTGATTCGTGCGAGGCGGATACGCCTGCTGTAAAAGGACTTTAGTTTTTAAATCTTTCGTTTTCTTCTCTGATTTTTCCTTTTCCTCTTTATCCCTATTTTCGTAGTACTGTGCAGTCGCAAGTATTTGCGCAGTTGTGGAAACAGCCCACGCGCTTTCTGAATCCTTTAATTTATTGCATAATTCAGGTAACAAATTATGCACAAATTTATCGACAAACAGTCTCTGTCCTCCTTCAGTGCTCATATCCTGACCACTATGATCTACAAAAGTCTCTTCGAACCTCGTGAAGAAGTCGGAGACACTTTCATCTTTCTTTTGCTTGCATGCGGATAATTTATCCCAATTAACACGCAACGCAGGCATCAGAGTCTTCATTAAGTCAATTATTCTACCTGGAAGATTAGCAATTAGTGGTTCGGGTTTTGCACCACCCGTTTGCTGACCATCCGCTGCAGTGATAGCTGCCCAATCACCACCTAAGGCTGCTTGATGATCCTCCCTACGAATTTTAGCCCACACTGGTTGTGGAACTACATTGCCAAATAACATATCGATGTCTGCTAAGTTCATTATACAAGCCTCAACTGTCTGTGTTAATTCCTTGTAATATCCAGCTGGATTTTTACGCGGATCTGGCAAGGCCTGTTTCACCGCTAGCACTTCAGCTCGCTTCCATGGAATGTGTATCCACACTCGTTGGAACTGTGCTGGAGCAGCTGCAATACCCGCATTATCATCACGTTGTATTGCTTCGCGCCAGATTGGAGGAACCTCCCTCATAGGATATTGGCGACTTGGCTTCATTTTACCTTTCTCTAAATCTCTCGGCGAACGAAGAGATGGATCATTCCTAAAACTTAAAATGAGTTCCATCGCTTCTTTTATATTATCGCCCACTATCATTCCTGCAGCAAACTCTTTCTGAATTTTAATTAAATCCTCCAAGTCTGATTCAACATCATCTTCCTCTATTTCTTACGTAACAACGAGCACATCTCATCAAAGACGTACCGTTGCGTTGGTTCCTTCCACTGCATAAACGTATCTAGTACATCTCTCGTACTATATCTTCTAACTTTCGTAATCCATCTGAGAGCCGTGGAATCTAAAACTCCCCGTTCTTCAGTACTCGGTAGCTGACTACGTCTCTGAACTGAATCAGAAGTAGGAGTCTTAATTAAAGATTTATATAAAGGAGACAGTATATTAGCAACAGAATCAGTTATTTTCCGACGTACAGAAAGTGGAGTTAATACACTTGCAGACGTAGAGAACACAGCAGAGGTAGGAACAGATAGCGAAGCAGTAGGAGTATCGAGAAAAATAGTTTGTGATGTAGTAGGTGTAAGCGAGACAGATACAGGTATAGAAGACGGCAACCCAGGAAGAGGAGGAGCCGTAGGAATATTCACATTTACCACAGGGGGTACAGGAACTAGATTCTGAGGAACAAGAACACCAGGTTGTCCAGCAACCGGCAATTGGACATTCGGTACAAGTTGGGCCGTAGCACCTTGTGCATACGGTGGAGGTGACCGTAACAGGTAAGACAATAGAGGATCGTTTTCCGAATCCTCTAGTATCTTAGCTGTTTTCGATGGCAAGGCAGGGTAGCACTTGTCAATCGCTAAATTATGCTCTCTAATTGCTACATCTATGGCTTTTTCACACTCATTATCTTGCAACTGTTTAGTTGCTTGCTCTAGAGTTAGCTCTTCTTTCTCTTTCTGTTCTCTCTTCAACCTTTTCATTTCTCTCTGTTTGGACTCTTTTCGCCAATAACGGAAAGAATCAAACATTGCCGGCCGGGCTTTCTTCCTAAACAATTTCGCTTCTAAATTATCAAGAATCTCGGGTTCAAAACTACCATGTAGTGGCCAACTAAGGACACCATCCTTCTTACAGTAACGGACCCACACCTCGTTATAGGATATAGGACCCACACCATGTTTACAGTACAAGTCATATAGGGGAGTCCCAATCGGAGGAACCAGACAGGAATCCTCCAATCGTGAGTCATGGTTGCAACCAAAACAAGACAACATTTTCCGACTTACCATTTTCAGTCTGGAACACAAAACAAACAAAACACGGAACAAATATGTGCACTCGAACCAAGAACTTAGGCCTACCAAAACCAAACTAATGTATCGATACCCAAACTGAACCAAATAGATTATCGTAACCAGAACAACTAGTGATAATCTTACGAAACCAAACCAAACCAAGAACCGATCAAGGATTTTAACAATCCTCACAAAGTAACCAGCTAGCTATCACTAAATACTTAACTGAGGCACTGAAGACGTCACCAAGGAGAAACCCGTCACGTTTCGCTGTACTAAGGGCTGCACCTCGGGTCCAAGACAGGGCGACGGTCAAGGCAACGGCCCACTGCAGCCGTCCTGAACGGGAACCCTCGTGGAAGAGAACTTCAGGGCCACTTTTGCGATATGCCGGGATCGATGAAGTGGGGCGCCTCCCTCGGAAATCTTCACACGAAGCTCCTCGAACTCTTCAGGCTTTTGGACCGGTACCGAATGACGTCGCCCCACGTTGGGCGCCAATTGGAGTTCTGGACTTTTTGGTTCCGTCCAGAGGTGTCAGGGAACAACACCCAAAGACCCCGGAGTTCCACCTGCCTTGGTGCGCAAATGAACAGAAACACGGGCTTCTCGATGGTGGCGTCAAAGACCAAAGGTTTATTACTGCAGGGACACAGAAGTCACAGAATCTACACACGGGCAGAGACTAGGAGCCTGTTCGATTTGTACATTGAGGGTTGCTCCTTATATACTAAAAATTGTGCTTCAGGCAAATATTTCACATGTTAGTACATTCCTAAACCTTTGTGTCTTAAACAATAAATATTTGGCGTTACACAGGAACTGTCGATAATATCTGATGCCAAACATCACGAAGAGGGGTTCCCACTAGTCCATCACAATCCCTTGTCAATATTGCATTCAAGAGCCGGACCGCCTCATCGTAAAGTTCGTTACCTCCCCCTAATAAAGGCCCAGAAGGAAAGGAGCAGAGCCAGGTGCAGGAGATAGAAAAGCGGGATAAGAGATGTTTGTGGGTTGTAAATGGGCAAGGCTACCGGCTTTGGCCGCCTAATCATGATCGGGACAATGGACACGAAAACCAGTTCAGGTGGGCTGGCCTCAGGCAGAGGAGGCAGCCTTTGTCAAGTCATGCAGCTACAGCGTGATCTGGTTTAAGGTACACGTGTCATGAAAGAGGTGAATCTCCGGCTAAGGCTACGTGTCCGTAATCGAGATGAAGTGATCAGAGGTTATTGCATATGTGAGGGCAAGAAACACAAAATGGCGGACATGATCTAAGATGGATGCCGTGGGTAGATCAGAAATGTGTTCATAACAGGAGTGCTCTTGCTCGTATCGTAGCGAAAACACCAGGATATGCTAAATGGATCATTTGCGGTTCACTGATACTAATATTATGTATTTCCGACAAACTTGAAAACACGGGTTCAAATCGTCACGGAACCTCAGTCGGCTCATGGAGCGCCTCCCTCTCAGACTGAATTGGTGGGTGCCAATCAATATCTAGATCATCAGAAGGAAGGGGGCTTGAAGAAGAAGTTGTACTAGCCCTACTTTTCCTTGCTGGGGATCTGGAAGACAATGAATCATCGGGAGTGGCTTGCCCGGCTGATACCTCTGCATGAATCTCGATTTCCTGATGTGCTGCTACTTCTGGAGGAACAAGTATTGTGGGCAGTTGTGCCTCTCCTTGCGCCTTCCTTGTGCCTCTCCTTGTTGCACCTGTGGTTGTCGTTGCGGCTGTGGTTGAACACTCGTCAGATGAGTTACACCCTGCGTTGATTGGATGCTAGTTTGCGACGAGTCAACGCCAACATCACTGGTCGATGGTGAAAGAGCAATTAAAGTGTCTGCCTCTGCAGCACTCATGGGCTTGGGCCTAACTTGGCGTGGTGGTACTGAGACCAATGAAGCGGAGGTGCTGCTCCCAGCTTGGTCCCCGGCGGACACCGCTGCTGCAGGCGTAGTTTTTTTTCCCAAAAAAGAAGTGGCGGTCGTCACACCAGTCTCCTTGGTAAGTGGCGCCACTTGCTTCTTCTGCTCCTTCTTACTGGCAGTGACACTGGCAACTTTCTTGGTAGAGGAGCTACGGCTAACTTTCTTTTGGCCCATCTTCTTCAGATGTCAGAACAGCAGGACGCAGGTGCACGAGTTGCAGAGTTGTCTGTGGCCACACGTGACTTCACTTGACATTGTGCACACACTGCAGCAGGACTTCTTCCTGGCACTACAACAAGTGATGATGATGAGGATGATTCCTGGTTCTCAGTCTTTGTGCACCTAAAAGCAAAGAAGCCAGAGGAACATCAGTTAAATAAATGTTGCATATGTTGTGCTTCAACTAATACTATTGCAACTAGGCATTTATTATTATTAACACAACACACCCAAAAACGGAAAGACCCAAAATAAAAATTGCAATTCTAATAAAAAATGGATGTTTAAATTAATAGAAGAGAGACCACACAGAGAGAGTTGTTTCATGCAACCATTCATAACCCTAGACCTACTGGCCCGCAAGCTTGCCGGACTATGGCAAAACAGCCTGGCCTCAATATGCCCCCCCCCCCACCCACATGGCCAGGCCCTGGATCAGGCCCCAACAACACCCAAAAAATCGAAATACACTCAAAATCACCTAAATCCAATACCATCCATGCCCTAAATGATGTTTAAATGAAAGAGACCCCGCAGAAAGACTTGGACCATGCACCACTGACTATCCCTGGGCATAATGGATGAAAGCAAGGCAGACTGGGTGCAGGCCAATGACACAAAGCACACTGCCTGGCTTCAAAATGGCCCCTAGACACCCACCCACATGGCCAGGTCCTGGACCAGGTCTCAAAATGGCCCCCACTCACATGGCCAGGTCCTGGACCAGGCCCCAACACTCCAAAAATCGAAATACACACAAAAATCACCTAAATCCAATGTCATCCATACCCTAAATGATGTTTAAATTCAAGAGACCCCACAGAAAGACTTGGTCCATGCACCACTGACTACCCCTGGGCCTACCAGCTAGTGTGGCTTTAACACGCACCCCAAAATTAAAAAACAACTTCCACATATAACAGTGAGCTATTCAATTCCATGCCATCCATGCCGTAAATGATATTTAGTTATACAAAACTCTCAGAAACAGTTGTATCAGGCACCCATGACTAACCCTGGGCCTACTAGATACTGTGGCTACCCACTGTTAGACCTGTCTGGCCTTTTGCGTAGTCCCTCTAATTTATTATTTATTTTGTCCCCTTTTTGCCCCTCATGCCTTTATTTATTTTTGTGTCCGCTAGTTTTTTCAAGGTGTTGGTCTAGGGGATAGGTGCTATTTTACCCTCATAATCATTCACCTCAGTTTAGGTGCCTTTCCTGTCAAGGATTCACTGAGTTTCACAAAATGGTGGCCACCAACTGTCCCCAACTGCCACATCCTAGACTGCCCCATAGGTTAACATTAGGCCTTCCAGAACTTTCTGGACCCTACTGGACCCTGTGTGGTTTGGCTATAAAAGGGCAGGGGTCAGGGAGCCATTTTGTGTAGTTCAGGGAGTTGGAGGAGAGAGGCCGTGGTGTGAGGAGGAGGAGGACGCACTGGAAGCAGTTAGTTTGTCCGTGTGATAGACAACCACTTCAGGAAGACATTCCCCCTTTGGCCCCTGACCAAACCCTCCCAACCGCCTTCTTCTTCTGTGAATTGGCCAGGCTGTGGCGGAAGACCCCCCCTTGAGCCCTTGGCCCCTCTTTCCCCCGTTGTCCTAGCTCCTGCTGGGGACCTTCTCCCTACATCCCCCTGGTAGACTTCACCTACCAGCGTTTTGGTGGAAGCGGATTGGAGCGAGGTGTGGCGCCCTGCGCCTCCAAGAAGCTGCAGTGGAGAGGCGAGTGACAGCGGAGCTTTCGCGGCATTGAGTACAGGAGGAAGTGAGCGTTCGACTCTGTGCAGTTCCAATAGTGCGGCAGGGTGAGGAGAGAGAGCGCAGGCTCAGAAGCAGAGTCAGGGCAGGCTCGCATCCTGTCAGTGTGGTTCCCAAAACGTAATAGTGTCATGTCTGACCGACATTGTGATAAAGCCCTAAGCACCAAACCCTAAAAATTAACTACTCCTACTACAATTAAAATAAAATTTATGAAAAATACAAACCACTATCATATTCATTATATTTTTTAACTTAAATGTATTAAATTTATAACTAGCATAAACAAAATACTAGAACAAATTTGCAAATAAATAATACAGAAGTTTTAGAAAATATTGACAACTTAAATTACAAAATAAACATTTTAATTTCTTCATTCAAATTGTAAAAAACGTGAAATAAAAACACTTTCAACATAAAAAGATGTAAATTTAGAAAAATTAAAACCAAGGGCCTCATTACATTGCCAGTTGAACACCATGACAGAAGTAGGACCACCCGACTATTAGTCGACGATCCTGCTGTCCGCATTACAATGCGACAGCCTTCAAAGCAGTCGCAATGTGTATACTTTGTATTTCAGCATATGCTGCGGACTGCAGCACATGCTGCTGTACAAAACATATACATCTGACATATGTTATGTTATGTTACGTTAAATAGGTCTTATATAGCGCACGGCTACTCCAAGGAGTGTCCCGGCGCTTTGTACTACATGACCTAAAAGGAGGACGGACAAAACACAACAGTATATAATAAAAAAAGAAAGTTCTACAAGGAGCAGAAACAGAGCAGTAGATGCCTAGCGGGCAAAGAGCCATGGGCCTTATTTATGAAGGTCTTGCGCCACTTTTACGTGACTTTTAAAATTGGAAAAAGACACGCACCGGTGGCGCAAGGCCTTCATAAATAAGGCCCCTTGTCTTTAAGCCCTTCCTGAATGTGAGCAGATTAGATGTAGAGCGCAGGGCCAAAGGTAGGGAGTTCGAAAGCTGGCGGAGCAAGCAGCCTGAAAGAACGTCCTCCAATGCAGGCTTTTTTTATTCGGGGCACCACAGCAAGGAAGAGGGACTCCGATCTCAGGGATCGTGCCGGATAATAAAAGGCCAACCTCCTCTGCAGATATTGAGCTCCTGAGGCGTGCAAAGCCTTGTGGGCCAATGTCATAGCCTTGAATGCTATCCGCTTCCGGATAGGGAGCCAATGTAGCACTTGCAGTAGGCTAGAGGCACTGGCCCGCCTGTGGAGGCCGAAGATGGCTCAAGCAGCCGCGTTCTGGGCCACCTCTGAGGTTCCGTGACGATTTGAACCCGTGTTTTCAATATTGTCGGAAATACATAATATTGGTATCAGCGAACCGCAAATGATCCATTTAGCATATCCTGGTGTTTTCGCTACGATACGAACAAGAGCACTCCTTTTATGAACACATTTCTGATCTACCCACAGCATCCATCTTAGATCATGGCCGCCATTTTGTGTTTCTTGCCCTCACATACGCAATAACCTCTGATCACTTCATTTCGGTTAAGGACACGTAGCCTTAGCCGGAGATTCACCTCTTTCATGACACGTGCACCTTAAACCAGATCACGCTGTAGCTGCATGACTCGACAAAGGCTGCCTCCTCTGCCCGAGGCCAGCCCACCTGAACTGGTTCTCGTGTCCATTGTCCCGATCATGATTAGGCGGCCGAAGCCGGTAGCCTTGCCCATTTACAACCCACAAACATCTCTTATCCCACTTTTCTATCTTCTGCACCTGGCTCTGCTCCTTTCCTTCTGGGCCTTTATTAGGGGGAGGTAACGAAATTTACGATGAGGCGGTCCGGCTCTTGAATACAATATTGACAAGGGATTGTGATGAACTAGTGGGAACCCCTCTCCGTAGATGTTTCGTATCAGATTTTATCAACAGTTCCTGTGTACGCCAAATATTTATTGTTTGAGACACAAAGGTTTTGAGAATGTACTAACATGTGAAGAATTCGCCTGAAGGCTAAAAATCAGTATATAAGGAGCAACCCTCTTTGTACAATTTGAACAGGCTCCTAGACACTGCCCATGCGTAGTTTCTGTGACTTCTGTGTCCCTGCAGTAATAAACCTTTGGTCTTTGACGCCACCATCGAGAAGCCCGTGTTTCTGTTCATTTGCGCACCAAGGCAGGTGGAACTCCGGGGTCTTTGGGTGTTGTTCCCTGACACCTCTGGACGGAACCAAAAAGTCCAGAACTCCAATTGGCGCCCACAGTGGGGCGACGTCATTCGGTACCGGTCCAAAAGCCTGAAGAGTTCGAGAAGCTTCGTGTGAAGATTCCTGAGGGAGGCGCCCCACTTCATCGATCCCGGCATATCGCAAAAGTGGCCCGACGCTCTCTTCCACGAGGGTTCCCGTTCAGGACGGCTGCAGTGGGCCGTTGCCTTGACCGTCGCCCTGTCTTGGACCCGAGGTGCAGCCCTTAGTACAGCGAAACGTGACGGGTTTCTCCTTGGTGACGTCTTCAGTGCCTCAGTTAAGTATTTAGTGATAGCTAGCTGGTTACTTTGTGAGGGTTGTTTAAAATCCTTGATTGGTTCTTAGTTTGGTTTAGTTTCGTAAGATTATCACTGGTTGTTCTGGTTACGATAATCTATTTGGTTCAGTTTGGGTATCGATACATTAGTTTGGTTTTGGTAGGCCTAAGTTCTTGGTTCAAGTGCACATATTTGTTTTGTGTTTTGTTTGTTTTGTGTTCCGGACTGAAAATGGTAAGTCGGAGAAATTGTATGTTGTCGTGCTTCAGTTGCAACAGTGACTCACGATTGGAGGACTCATGTCTGGTTCCTCCGATTGGGACTCCCCTATATGATTTATATTGTAAACATGGTGTGGGTCCTATATCCTATAATGAGGTGTGGGTCCGCTACACCAAGAAAGACGGTGTCCTTAGTTGGCCACTGCATGGTAGTTTTGAACCCGAAATTCTTGATAATTTAGAAGCGAAATTGTTTAGGAAGAAAGCCCGGCCGGCAATGTTTGATTCTTTCCGTTACTGGCGAAAAGAATCCAAACAGAGAGAAATGAAAAGGTTGAAGAAAGAACAGAAAGAACAAGAAGAGTTGACTAGAGGATTCGGAAAACGATCCTCTTTTGTCTTATCTGTTACGGTCACCTCCACCGTATGCACAAGGTGCTGCGGCTCCACTTGTACCAAATGTTCAATTGCCGGTTGCTGGACAACCTGGTATTGCTGCCCCTCAGAATGTAGTTCCTGTACCTCCTGTGGTTAATGTGACTGTTCCTACGGCTCCTCCTCCTCCTCCTGGATTGCCGACTTCTATACCTGTATCTGTCTCGCTTACACCTACTACTTCACAAACTATTTTTCTCGATACTCCTACTGCCTCGCTATCTGTTCCTACCTCTACTGTGTTTTCTACGTCTGCGAGTGTGTTGACTCCACTTTCTGTTCGTCGAAGAATCACTGATTCTGTTACTAATATACTGTCTCCTTTCTATAAAACATAAAACTTTAATCAAGACTCCTACTTCTGACTCTGTTCAGAGACGTAGTCAGCATCCAAGTATTGAGGAACGGGGAATTTTAGATTCCACGGCTCTCAGATGGATTTCGAAGAGTAGAAGATATAGTACGAGAGATGTGCTAGATACATTAATGCAGTGGAAGGAACCAACGCAACGGTACGTCTTTGACGAGATGTGCTCGTTGTTACGTGAGGAAATAGAGGAAGATGATATTGAATCAAATTTAGAAGACTTAATTAAGGTTCAGAAAGAGTTTGCTGCTGGTATGATAGTGGGTGAAAATATAGAAGAAGCGATGGAACTGATCTTAAGTTTTAGGAGTGATCCATCTCTTCGTTCACCGAGAGATTTAGAGAAAGGTAAGACGAAACTGAGTCGCCAATATCCAATGAGGGAGGTTCCTCCAATTTGGCGCGAAGCAGTGGCAGCTGATAATAATGCTGGTATTGCAGCCGTTCCAGCACAGTTCCAGAGAGTGTGGATACACATTCCGTGGAAGCGAGCTGAAGTGTTAGCAGTGAAACAGGCCTTACCAGATCCGCGTAAGAATCCTGCTGGATATTGCAAGGAATTAACACAGACAGTTGAGGCTTGTATAATGAACTTAGCAGACATTGATATGTTATTTGGAAATGTAGTTCCTCAACCAGTCTGGGCTAAAATTCGTAGAGAGGATCATCAAGTTGCTTTAGGTGGTGATTGGGCAGCCATCACTGCAGCGGATGGTCAGCAAATAGGTGGTGCAAAACCCGAACCCCTAATTGCTAATCTTCCAGGTAGGATAATTGACTTAATGAAGACTCTGATGCCCGCATTGCGTGTTAATTGGGACAAGTTATCCGCATGCAAGCAAAAGAAAGACGAAAGTGTCTCCGACTTCTTCACGAGGTTCGAAGAGACTTTTGTAGATCATAGTGGTCAGGATATGAGCACAGAAGGAGGACAGAGACTATTTGTCGATAAATTTGGGCATAATTTGTTACCTGAATTATGCAATAAATTAAAAGATTCAGAGAGTGCGTGGGCTGTATCCACAACTGCGCAAATACTTGCGACTGCACAGTACTACGAAAATAGGGATAAAGAGGAAAAGGAGAAATCAGAAAAGAAAACGAAAGATTTAAAGACTAAAGTTCTTTTGCAACAGGCGTATCCGCCTCGCACGAATCAGACTAATATGCAACAGGGTTCGTATCAGAGGACAGATTATAGTTCAACAAGGCCTCAATATCAGTGGAACCAGTGTGCGTATTGTAAGAAAGAGGGTCACTACAAGAATGAGTGTCCGATTTTAGCACAAAACAATGCAGCAGCAGCTCAGAGAGGTCGTGGTGGTTTTGTGCAGAATTCTAGAGGTCGAGGGCGAGGTGCTATGCCTCCACAGACGAATGATCGCCCTTCCAATCACTTTGATCAAAGAAATGGACAGTCTACTCAGCAAAATAGATCTCAGCAATATCTTGTTGAAGACTATTGTGAGACGGATGAGGGATTTCAGCAAAATGGGTACTAGGACAGCCATGGACAAAGAGAGGGAGTAGTATCAGTTCCAGTAGATCAGAGTGGGCCTTATGTCGCAGTAGCAACATCAGGTGTAGTCGAACCGTTTCTGTTGGATACTGGTGCCGCAAAAAGTTCTATCATTCATGCGAGACTCCCTGGCGCACCTTTGTCTGGCTCAACAAATGTTTCTGTAGGTTTTTCAGGCGCCCCTGTTTACAACCCCATATCTGGTCCTTTGTCTATTTCTGTTGGACCATGTCAATTGAAAGCACCCTTGATTTTGACGACGGGTTGTAATGAAAATCTGCTTGGTTTAGATTTGTTAAAACGACTATATGCGACATTGTACTGTTCTCCGGAAGGGGTACAGCTTACATTGGGTAAAAGAATCACCTCTCCGATGTACTTGTCAATGGATGCACTTCCACCAGAGCTGCGTTCACTCCCTGATTCTCTTTGGGCGACTGGTCCTAATGATGTAGGCCTTTTAGAAATACCACCATATGTAGTCACTTTGAAAGCAAATGTAAAATTTCCGAGAATTCCTCAATATAAAATATCTAGTGAAGGTGAGCGTGCACTTTTATTGATTGTGCAAGACTTGATTAAGAAAGGTGTGGTTGAAGAAACTAGAGGAAATGTTTGTAATAGTCCTGTACTACCGATTTTGAAACGAACTGATCCCACAAAGCCTCCAGTGTACAGGTTTGTCATAGACCTTAGAGAAGTTAATAAGATTGTGGTTCCACAGTTTCCTGTGGTTCCAGACATTACTGCCTTGTTAACATTGATTCCTGCTACAGCCACTTGGTTCTCAGTCATCGACTTGAAGAATGCCTTTTTCAGCATTCCGATAGCCGAGGAAAGCAGAGATATTTTTGGCTTCTGTCTAGGAGGTCGAAGTTTCAGATTTAAACGCGCTACACAGGGCTACTGTGAGAGCCCATCTATTTATAGTCAAGCATTAAAGAGACAGTTAGATTCCTTTGTCCTTCCTCCAAGCTCTGCTCTAGTACAGTATGTAGATGATCTTCTAGTGGCTGCCGATGACAAGGAAACTTGCAAAGCAGCTACAGTTTCGTTATTACATCACTTGTCTAATCTGAATCACAAGGTATCACCTTCTAAGATGCAATACTGCTGCCAAGAAGTGACCTACCTAGGTCATCTCTTGTCAAAGGAGGGAAGGAAGTTGACCCCAGAGAGAATAAAAGCAATTACGCAAATGAGTGTTCCACGCACACAGAGAGAAGTACGTGCCTTTTTAGGTATTACCTCCTACTGTAGGCAGTGGATTCCAAATTTTTCTCTTTTAGCGAAACCATTGGTAGCCTTGACTGGGAAAAATGTTCCGAGTCCGGTGCCATGGTCTGATGAATGTCAAGAGAGTTTTACTGAATTACGAAAAGCCTTGTGTTCAGCTCCTGTATTGGGTACACCTGATTACAGTAAGCCATTCACGCTCTATGTTCACGAGAGAGAAGGTTGCGCGTTGAGTGTTCTGACACAGAAGTTTGGTGATAAACAACGCCCTTGTGCGTATTTTTCATCAACATTGGACCCGGTAGCTAGAGCGTTACCTAGTTGTTTGAGAGCTACAGCGGCAGCTGCGGCTTCCATTCGACAGTCTGCTGGTTTGGTGATGAACAACATGCTAGTGGTCATGGTTCCTCATGCAGTGGATACACTCATGAACCGAACCAAGACACAACACCTTACTAGTGCGAGACTATCTGGTTACGAGCTGACATTACTAGCGAGTCATATTCAGATCAAAAGATGTAATGTATTGAATCCAGCAACGCTGTTGCCGGCTAATCAAGAGTCGAGTGATTCCGAGCCACATGATTGCTGTTTTAAAACGGAGGAAGAGACAAAAGGACGTATCGACTTGAAGGATACTCCGTTATCCGATCCGGATGGTACGCTGTATATGGACGGGTCATGTTTTAAATTGGAGAATGGTGATGTGACTGCTGCCTATGCAGTAACGACTTTGAAAACGATTGTGGAGACTGCAAGAGTGAGTCAGAATTCTGCCCAAGCTGCAGAATTAATAGCCCTAACAAGAGTGTGTGTTTTAGCTAAGGGAAAGAGAGTGAATGTTTTTACAGACAGTCAGTACGCATTTGGCGTGGCCCATAGTTTTGGCCGTTTGTGGAGAGAAAGAGGTTTCATTACGTCCCATGGGACTAAGATTCAACATGGTCAGCTAGTTAACGACTTGTTGGAATCTCTAACCTTGCCGACTGAAGTTGCGATTGTTAAGTGCAGTGCTCATAAAGCAATCATGGATGATGTTGGTCGTGGGAATGCTTTTGCTGATGAAATTGCTAAACAGACAGCTAGAGACATGATGAGCAGAATGTATGTTGCAACGTCTGCAAGATGGATTGCTGAATCTGGAATGTGTGAGGATACTATGGAAAGTGTGAAAGAGATTCAGAAGGAAGCAACTGAGGAAGAGAAACGTGTATGGAGAGAAAGTACGAGCAAGTTAGATTCAAATGGATGTTGGATTGATTTGACAGAACAGCAGCGTTGGATGTTGCCTGATGCGTATGTGCTTGCAGTAGTGACGATGGCGCATAGAGTAGCGCATATAAGTTCTAAAGGTATCTGTAAGATGTTGGCTCCAGTCTGGAAGAATGAGGGAATCAGTAAGTGTGCAGAGAGAGTGGTGAAAAGTTGTATGGTATGCTTGATGCATAATCCTGGCAAGGGAACTCCAACTCCAGCTGGTCATTTCGCTCCTCCTTCCTGCCCCTTTGAAGTGATTCAGTTAGACTTCATTCACATGGATCGCTGTAATAACTTAAAATATGTCCTGGTGGTAGTCTGTGCTTTCTCCAGGTGGATCGAAGCATATCCACTAAAGGACAATACTGCCCTATCAACTGCCAAGATTCTTCTCAAGGAATATTTCCCTAGATACGGAATGCCACGGATTGTATGGTCAGATAACGGAAGTGAGTTTATAGGGAAAGTTATGCAGAGTGTGTGTGCCGGCCTAGGTTTGAAACAGAAATTCCACAGTGCGAACCACCCCCAGTCAGCTGGTTTAGTGGAGGGTTACAATGGCACCCTTAAACTGAAGATAGCTAAAATACAAGCATCCACAGGTTTAGCCTGGCCAGATGCACTGCCTTTGGCTCTGTTATCCACAAGAGCGACTGTACATTCTCGAGTAGGGCTTAGCCCTTACGAGATTGTATTTGGTCGTCCTGCCAATATTTGGGGGGTGCCAAGGCCAAGGGAGTTCAGACAGCTGGAATATCCTATGTTGATAGACTACCTTTACGACTTGACTGCTAAATTGAGTCTTATTCATCAACAGGTTTTCGATGCATTGCCAAAACCTCCGGAGAGTCCAGGCATCAGCTGAAACCAGGAGACCTGGTTGTCATCAAGAACTTCGCGAGGACGAAGAACCTTCAACCAAGATTTGTGGGGCCCTTTCAGATCTTACTGACAACGAGGACAGCCGTTCGTGTAGCTGGCTGCAAACACTGGGTGCACGCGTCTCATGTCCCTCAAGCTAAAGATAGCTAAAATACAGGCATCCACAGGTTTAGCCTGGCCAGACGCACTTCCTTTGGCCTTGTTATCAACGAGAGCAACTGTACATTCTAGAGTAGGGCTTAGCCCTTATGAAATTGTTTTTGGCCGTCCGGCAAATATCTGGGGTGTGCCAAGGCCTAAAGAGTTCAGTTCTTTAGAATATCCTATGTTGATAGACTACCTTTACGACTTGACTGCTTATTCATCAACAGGTTTTCGATGCTTTACCAAAACCTCCGGAGAGTCCAGGGCATCAGCTGAAACCAGGAGATCTCGTCGTCATCAGGAACTTCGCGAGGACAAAGAACCTTCAGCCGAGATTCGTCGGCCCCTTCCAAATCCTGCTCACAACGAGGACAGCAGTTCGTGTGGCTGGACGCAAGCACTGGGTGCACGCGTCCCATGTTAAGCGTGTCCCTTTGCCGCTTCCTTACGACGACTGGGTGAAGAAGGGAATTGGTTCCTCCGAATTTGAAAGAACTCCAAAGTTTATCCCTTTCAGCGATGCCGAATTAATCATTGACACTCCAAGCTCTGACTCTCCTCCTGAAAAGACTCCTTTGAACACTGAACATTCGTCTCTTGCATCAGAAGAAACTCTGCCATCTGCGAACTTGAACACTGCAACAACTACCAGTGAAACGCTATTTGTCGATCAGACAGTACCTGCGAAGCAGAGATATAATCTGCGAAAACGTAATATGGACAAATAAAGCAGGCAACTGCATATTGGGTTTTTGAAATATTGAACTTTTGCCTTCAGCCAGGAAGTTTGCTATTGTTTTGTTATTTTAAAATTTGTTATTTTAAAATTGCCTTGCCGTCTGGGTAGCCGTAGGGTCGTGGCTGTGTGCCTAGTTGGATTTGCAGGGGTCTGACACAAGGTCGATCTTTCTGTTGGTTCTGGGAACTCCCAGGGCTGATAGAGGCATTTTCATCTACGTACACATCATCAGTGGTCGCGAGCGGATTGTAGAAGATGGAGCTTCCTGCGCTGCAACGAGAAAATGTGATTTACGTTCGCAGAAACAGACTTTATAGAATTCTTCATAGCAAATGCTTTTTGATGCAATGTGCCATTACATTCTTGATTATTTTAGCAACATTGGTGGGTGGAACTGTTTTCAGTATAAAATTGATTTTTGTGCCAGTTACTACAGTACCTCCCCTTGATCCTGCTATTTCTACTGTTTCTTCTATACACTCTTTTCATTCGTTTCCTGAACATGAGCAAGCCCGACGCTCAGAGTTCATTAACAACACTTTTGTACAGCTCTTGCACCAACACCAACTGGTAGTTAACACTACAGACTGCTGGGTGTGTGGCTTGATACCCCACACTATGGATAAAGGTATACCTTATCTGGTTTTGCCTTTCAGCTACAATGGATCATTTCAGGCCCTTCAAACCATCTTTGCTTATGCCCTTGAAACCTATCCTCCACGTCCACCACGTTCCACTAAATATAACTCTGCCAACAAAGCCTTAGTCCAGGGAATTATTGACATGATCAAGGATGTCAATAATACTCCATCATACCCTAGAGACGAACTGCGAGTGTATTTAAGTTGGAATACTTCAGAGTATCGCCTTAGTTTAGGAGAAAGCAAGCGTAAAAGCTCAACTCCAATCTGGGTCGTACCTCACCGAGGTCAGGTCTGTTTGCAAGGTAATGGGAGAAATCCAAGAGCTCAGCTAGGGAGGAGTGAGTGCGTAGAGACTTATGTGTTTCCGGCTAACTCTTCCCCTGCCTTTCTCACTGCTAGGGGTACCTACTTCATCTGTCGAGACAGAGCGTATACATGGTTACCTGCTGACTTTTCAGGATCATGCTATATTGCTCGATTGTTGCCTCCGACATACACTGCTTCATCTGACTACCACAGAACCAGAGTAGCGAGAGGTGTCTTCAGCAAGGAAGATACTGCTGGTCAGGAAGCTGGAGACTTCTTTAAAGGTTTCCTTCCGTTCTGGGGGCCTATGGCCAATAGTAGAAACATACGTCAGCTAACACGGGTAGTTGAATCTACTATTACCGAAACTGCTGGTGCCCTTAGCAATCTGACAGCTGAGCTTCAGGCGGATAGACTCATGACGTTGCAGAATCGTATGGTTCTAGACGTTATCCTTGCAGACCGAGGTGGGGTATGTAGAATGATCCAATCGAGCTGCTGTGTCTTTATCCCTAATAATGCTCCAACAGTCTATGAGGCGATCTCTAAGCTACACAAGATTTCCGACTCTATACACGTAGACAAGGGAAACTGGTCCTTTATGGAGTGGTTTTGGACTCTGATCTCAGCGTGGGGATGGAAGGTTCTAATGGTCATCGGTGTCATCTTAGTATTCCTGTTCTCATGCTGCCTGATTATCCAGTGTGGTCCAGCTCTGTGTAGTCTTTGTGCTGCAACTTGTTTTAGGAAACCACCTGCGTTTGGAGAAAAGGCACGAGAAAGGATGATGATACAACAGCATGTCACTGACCTGATGAGTATAGAACTAGACTCTGACATAGACTGAGTAATTGCCTATGTAAGGGCAAAAGGAGGGTCTGAGGTTCCGTGACGATTTGAACCCGTGTTTTCAATATTGTCGGAAATACATAATATTGGTATCAGCGAACCGCAAATGATCCATTTAGCATATCCTGGTGTTTTCGCTACGATACGAACAAGAGCACTCCTTTTATGAACACATTTCTGATCTACCCACAGCATCCATCTTAGATCATGGCCGCCATTTTGTGTTTCTTGCCCTCACATACGCAATAACCTCTGATCACTTCATTTCGATTAAGGACACGTAGCCTTAGCCGGAGATTCACCTCTTTCATGACACGTGCACCTTAAACCAGATCACGCTGTAGCTGCATGACTCGACAAAGGCTGCCTCCTCTGCCCGAGGCCAGCCCACCTGAACTGGTTCTCGTGTCCATTGTCCCGATCATGATTAGGCGGCCGAAGCCGGTAGCCTTGCCCATTTACAACCCACAAACATCTCTTATCCCACTTTTCTATCTTCTGCACCTGGCTCTGCTCCTTTCCTTCAGGGCCTTTATTAGGGGGAGGTAACGAAATTTACGATGAGGCGGTCCGGCTCTTGAATACAATATTGACAAGGGATTGTGATGAACTAGTGGGAACCCCTCTCCGTAGATGTTTCGTATCAGATTTTATCAACAGTTCCTGTGTACGCCAAATATTTATTGTTTGAGACACAAAGGTTTTGAGAATGTACTAACATGTGAAGAATTCGCCTGAAGGCTAAAAATCAGTATATAAGGAGCAACCCTCTTTGTACAATTTGAACAGGCTCCTAGACACTGCCCATGCGTAGTTTCTGTGACTTCTGTGTCCCTGCAGTAATAAACCTTTGGTCTTTGACGCCACCATCGAGAAGCCCGTGTTTCTGTTCATTTGCGCACCAAGGCAGGTGGAACTCCGGGGTCTTTGGGTGTTGTTCCCTGACACCTCTGGACGGAACCAAAAAGTCCAGAACTCCAGCAGGCATTGTAAAAGGTACTCCGGCAGGCCAAGATATGAAATGTTCGAGTAATCCAATCTAGATCCAATTAAGGCCTGAACTGTCGTCCTCCTATGTTCCTCAGCGAGTAAAGGGAGGAACTTCCGGAGCATCCTAAGGATGCCAAAGCACGTTCATGTGAGAGCCAGAACCTGGGATTTAAGCGTCAGCCCGTTATCGATTTTAATTCCCAAGTTCTTAGCTGACTGGGACGAATGAGCTGGGGGGAACATGTCGGCAGGCCACCACCCATGCCAGTCCGGATCAGATGGATATCCGAAGAAGAGTATCTCAGATTTATCTGAGTTGCACTTGAGGCTGTTTAGCTGGAACCATTTAAAGACAGCCCCAAGGCACTCACGGATACTCTCTCCGTCAAACTCTTCTCCCTTCCGGCAGGTGAAGAGAAGCTGGGTATCATCGGCATAGGATACGATCTGGCCCCGAAGGACTCCACCAGTGTTGCCAAAGGGGTCATGAAGATGTTAAATAGAGTTGGGCTCAGCACGGAGCCCTGGGGAACTCCGACTCCCAGTGGCGACATCTCGGCGGAGCCGGGGGAGGCCCAGACTGTTTGTCGGCGGTCGGCTAGAAAAGAGCGAAACCAGCTGAACACCGACCCCTCAGACCGATTTCATGGAGTCTTGCGAGGAGACCCTCATGGGGGACGGTGTCAAAGGCCGCCGACAAATCAAGCATGACCAGCATAGCCCTGCCTCCTGAATCCAGCGCCTCCTTGACGGCTTCCGATACCTCCAATAGCGCCGTCTCGGTGCTTAGATTGGGGCGGAAGCCAGATTGAGAGGCATGTAATAGCTCGTGAGACTCCAAAAAATTGGAAAGCACATATCCCATATCCCTGCACTATGTGGCAGGCACCTTGTGGCCTGCCACATGTGCAGGGAATGTAGGGGGGCACCATAGATGCCCCTATATGGTGCCCCCTAGGGCCGATATCAGGGATCCCCAAGTCATTTTCCGCCTGCTGAAACACTGGTGGAAAGGAGCATTGTAATCCCTACGGCGGTGCCTGAGCCAACACCACCACTGTTGTAGGGATTGTAGTTCCTCCTACGGTCTGACGAGCTCCTTGACCCCCTAATATGCATGGTGGTCGGTCTCTCTGCCCGTCCTCCATCCGCCCGCCATCGTAATGCGGCGAGCGGTCCTACAGAGTCCGATGGCGGTAGGACCGCCACCAACAGCCTCACCGCCATTGTAATGGGCCCCATATTCCAAAAACAAAACATAATATAGTCATAACTTTTTATTGTAAAAACCACATATTTTGAAAGAATACAAAATACTTTTTTTCATTAAAAATCTGAAATTATATTTAAAAAAGTGAAATTCCACTACAAATTCCACAATAAAATAAACACTACAAAAATTCATCTATAACCATATACCCTTTTTAAAAAAAAATCATTATATTAAAACAATACAAAAAAGATGTTCCTCAAATGTATCTTAGGAGTCCTGGATCCCGGTGGGACGCATGTCAGCGCTCTAGCTGGGGGAGGGGAAAGGCATAAATCGGCTGACAATGCTGGGTTCGTGGCAGCTACAGCAGGCAGTGGCAGTCCCTGCTCCAACCGTTTAGACTCAGGCTGCTGGTAAAGATTAATGAAGCTGTTTATTGTGAAATGGAGCTCGATTTGAGTGATCGCTTTTTGCCCATGTTTTTAGGCATTCTGTTGTTTTAATAATACTTTGCACTTTACCTCTGCTGTGCACCTTGCCTTGGCTCACACTTACCCTATTCTCGCTCAGGGAGGTGTGTTGTCCCTGCCCCGGTCCACCGCGGCTCCTAGGGCCGATTGAGTGGAGGGAAGGGCACCATCTTGGGAGTCCCGGATCCCAGTGGGACGAAGTCCACACTCTAGCTGGGGGAGGAAAAAGACATAAATCGTACATGCTCCCTCGGACACGCTGCCAAAGGCAAGCCAGTCTGCACCCGTCCACGCTCCGGTAGTGCCCAGTGCCAGGCATGCTGCCGGTTTGAGGACAGCTATGCTAGAGGGCAGGTGTCACTATAGCTGCGATGAACTGCTGGCTCTTGACTCACTTTCCTGTGCTGGCAACAAACAGTGGGCTGTCCTGGACAATCTGTCTAGTATGTGCCCTGTGTGTAATTTTCGTTTTAAAGCTAATTGGCTCCGTCCAGGTCCCCAAGCTGTTAGTGGACACAGAGTTTTCATGGCTCTTATCAATGCTCGCTCTATGGCTAAACATGCCCTTAACATCTATAAGCTCATTACAGACAACAAGTTGGATGCTCTTTTCATAACTGAAACCTGGTTAAGTGAGTCATGTGCGCCGGTGGTTGAGCTTGTGGTCCCTTAGGTTGATCGTATCGCCCGGGCCGACCGCACTTCCGGGAGAGGGGGTGGCACTGCTGTGGCATTTAGGGAGGCTTGGGCTTTCACGTGTGAAACTGCTAAGGAGCTGGTGGAGGGGGAGGCTAAGATTTCACCTTTGTCCTCTCACCCCATTTTATGTTGGGTGGTACGCTGGTGTATCGCCCTCCTGGTCCTCCTGGAGCTTTCCTGAGGTCACTAGATGAGGCTATCGCCCCTCGTGCTCTTCGCTTTCCCAAGTTTCTTCTTAAGGGTGACTTTAATATCCATCTATCTCACCAGCAGCCCCAGATTCCATTGCCCTGCTGGATCTACTTGACCTGACTCAGTTGACTCAGTGGGTCATGCTGCCGTCTCACACGGGGGCACCTGATCGATCTGGTGTGCTCTAACTTCGACATATCTGTTATGTACCAACTTCCAGTTGCATGGACTGATCATTTTCTGATAAGGTTTTTATGGGACTCGGGAAAACCCTCTTCCCCTTTGGTCGTTACCCAGGGCCCCCCTTTCCAGAAGATCATTACTTCTGCGCTATCGGAGGCTCTATTACACACTCATCCGGCACCCGCTTATGATCTCGGAGGGGCGGTGGATAGTTTTAATGCTTGGGTTAGCCAGGGGGTCGATTCTTCTTCTCGACCTCCTGCCTACAGGACTCCCCGGTCCTCCCTCTCCAGCCCTTGGTTTTCGATGTTTTTAAAAGAGCTGAAACTGGGTTGCAAAAAATTGGAACGCCATTGTCGGGCGGAGTATTGTCCCATTGCTAAATCTGCACTTCGCTCGGCTCAAAGAGATTACCACGCAGCGGTTAGGAAAGCTAAAGGCGATTTTTATGCTGATCGAATTGCAAAAGCCAACAATAATAGTAAGGAGATTTTCTCTATTGTCTGATGTTTTATGTCTCCCTGCACGGAAAAAAGACTCTCCAAGTTTCCACCCAATGGTGTGAAGAGTTATCTTCCTTTTTTATCAATAAAATACAATCTATTCAGGACAGTCTGGGACCGCATTCCGATGACTAGAAGTTATCTTTATCTACTACCCCCCTTCCATGTAAGCTCCCTAGTTCCGTACTTACTAATTTTTCACCTGCGGAGGGCTCTGACATTCTAGCCATTTTTAAATCTCTAAAATCAGGCTCCCCATCGGATCCATGCCCAGCCAGAATCTTAGCTGAGGTGACAGAGAATGTGCTACCATTATCAATCTTTCCCTTCAGTCGGCCCGGTTCCGTCACAATGGAAACAGGCCAAACTTCTTCCTCTTCTTAAAAAATCTACTGCTGATCCCTCTGTACCCTCTAACTACCGCCCGATCTCTCTGCTGCCAGCATTGGCCAAAGTGTGTGAAAAGGTGGTCTTCCGACAGCTTGAGACTTTTGTTGAAACCTCGGGGGCCCTTCACCCTGCCCAATCGGGGTTTACATCAGCCTTCAGCACTGAAACCGCGCTGGTCGAAATTTCCGAGGCCATCAGAGAGTGCCTGGATGGGGGCGGGAGAGTGGCCTTGATTTTGTTGGACCTCTCTGCCACTTTAGACACGGTGCCTCATCAGCTCCTTCTTGCCCGGCTCTCTTCCATTGGCAGTGCCGGTTCTGTGTGGGCTTGGCTAAAATCCTTTTTGAACAAGCGCACCCAGCAGGTCTGGATGCCCCCCTTTTCACCCTCCAATAGGAAGCTATCGACCGGAGTTCCGCAAGGCTCGACCTTGAGTCCTCTGCTCTTTAATGTCTTTCTGACCCCCCTGATCTTCCTGCCAGAGGAGTTGGGTGCGAAAATCATGGCATACGCCGATGACACCCAACTACTATTCACCTGGAAAGGCACTGATTTAGATACAGGTATTGCTCAGAGGTGCCTCTCAGCCCTATTTACTTGGCTGGCAGGGGCCCAACTCAAGTGTAATGAGGAGAAATCCGAGGTACTGCTGTATGGCCAGTTTCCTCCGCTCTTTAGAGAAGCCTTATGGCCCCCGGATTTCCCATGCCCTTGTTCTGTGAGTGGCCAAGTGAAGAACCTTGGGGTATGGTTCGGAGATGACCTCCGGTTTTCAGAGCACATCAAAAAACTTACTGGGGTCTGTTTTGGCATCCTTAAGACTCTGAGAAAGTTCTTCCATATGCTTCCAAGGCCGGCCAAGGAAATGGTCGCTCGGGCCCTCATTCTCTCTCGGCTCGACTACGCCAACGCTTTATTCATCGGTATCCCCGGATATCTGATGAACAAACTTCAATTGATTCAGAATGCGGTGGCCAGAATTCTATTTAATATCTCTAAGAGATCGAGTGTGAGGTCACACCTGCGCGTCCTGCACTGGCTTCCCGTGGCCCAGAGGGTTCAGTTCAAGGTCCTCACCTTAGCTCATAGAGACCTGCATGACCAGGGGCCTTCTTATATTAAGAAGCGCTTCGCTTTCTACAACCCCAGTCGCTCTCTGTGCTCTGCTTCTCATCGCTGGATGTCTACTGCCCACTTTTGTCGCACCACGATGGGAGGCCTGTCTCTTTCGGTTAAAGTACCTACTCTATGGAACAACCTTCCTGACAGGCTGCGGCATACACAGGACTTCCGCATTTTTAAGAAATTGCTTAAAACTCATCTTTTTAACCAGCCCTCCTAATTAATCTTTATTTCCCGAAGCCATAGTCTGCCTACGCACCAGGACACTCTAGAGTATTAGTGCGTTCTACAAATATTTCATAAAATAAAAAACTGAAATAAACATAAAATACAAAAAATATAACCCAATTTTTTTTTCCACAATTTTTTCTTTAAAAAAAGAATTGAATATTAGAAAAAGTCTACATTTTTTGAATTACTAATTCACTACGCAACAATGGCCCCAATTGCAATATGCAGTTGACGCCATTGCCGGTTGGAAACCACCCAACCATAGGTTGGCAGTTCCAACACACAATTTGGATGCAACCGCCCTATGGGCAGTTAGAAACATCCATTTTCTAATGGCAGCTTGTGCAGCGGGTTAAAAAGGACTGCAGCACAAGCTGCCATTACACAATGGATGTTTTTGAACATCCCTGCACCATGTAGCAGCCACCATGCGGTGCGTGCCACACAGTTCGGGGATGTTTAGGGGGACACCATAGGACCCATAGTGAGGGTACAGGGGAGAACGGGGTCCTGCTAGGGGCCCCCAATCCCACTTTCTGACATCAGTTCCATGTTAGAAAGGCAGACATGGAAAGGCAAAGAAATACCAAAGGGGATGATGGACGGAGCGTTGACAATACAAAAACTCACCCCCAGTCAACTGATCTGGGTTTAATCCATCACCGTTCTTTAGCTCACTCCGCCACCCCAGTTCAGACATGGCCATATACAAATCAGTCTGACCCTGTGCCTCATGGGAACAGTCCAGCCCGAACTGCCAAGCCATGTCTTCCCTGGACCAGAATCAGGCTTCCCAGGACCGGTTTCTGGCATTACAGCAGTCTTCAGCCGGGCTTGCTTGAATCCAGTGGCAAAGTGAGCAAGAGACTCACATCTGAGCATATCCTGCCAACTTAGGGCAAACAAAGAAAAACCAAAGGGGATGATGGACGGAGCGTTGACAATACAAACACTCACCCCAGTCAACTGATCTGGGTTTAATCCATCACCGTTCTTTAGCTCACTCCACCACCCCAGTTCGTACATGGCCATATGCAAATCAGTCTGACCCTGTGCTTCATGGGAACAGTCCAGCCCGAACTGCCAAGCCATGTCTTCCCTGGACCGGTATCAAGCTTCCCAGGACCGGTTTCTGGCATTACAGCCGTCTTCAGCCGTGCTTGCTTGAATCCAGTGGCAAAGTGAGCAAGGGACTCACGTCTGAGCATACCCTGCCAACTTAGGGCGAACAAAGAAAACCCAAAGGGGATGATGGACGGAGTGTTGACAATACAAACTCTCACCCCCAGTCAACTGATCTGGGATTAATCCATCACCGTTCTTTAGCTCACTCCGCCACCCCAGTTCAGACATGGCCATATGCAAATCAGTCTGACCCTGTGCCTCATGGGAACGGTCCAGCCCGAACTGCCAGGCCATGTCTTCCATGGACCGGAATCGAGCTTCCCAGGGCCGGTTTCTGGCATTACAGCCGTCTTCAGCTGGGCTTGCTTGAATCCAGTGGCAAAGTGAGCAAGGGACTCACGTCTGAGCATACCCTGACAACTTAGGGCGAACAAAGAAAAACCCAAAGGGGATGATGGACACAGCGTTGACAATACAAACACTCACCCCCAGTCAACTGATCTGGGTTTAATCCATCACCGTTCTTTAGCTCACTCCGCCACCCCAGTTCAGACATGGCCATATGCAAATCAGTCTGACCCTGTGCCTCATGGGAACAGTCCAGCCCGAACTGCCAAGCCATGTCTTCCCTGGACCGGAATCAAGCTTCCCAGGACCGGTTTCTGGCATTACAGCCGCCTTCAGCCGGGCTTGCTTGAATCTAGTGGCAAAGTGAGCAAGGGACTCACGTCTGAGCATACCCTGCCAACTTAGGGCGAACAAAGAAAAACCAAAGGGGATGATGGACGGAGCGTTGACAATACAAACACTCACCCCCAGTCAACTGATCTGGGTTTAATCCATCACCGTTCTTTAGCTCACTCCGCCACCCCAGTTCAGACATGGCCATATGCAAATCAGTCTGACCCTGTGCCTCATGGGAACAGTCTAGCCGGAACTGCCAAGCCATGTCTTCCCTGGACCGGAATCAAGCTTCCCAGAACCGGTTTCTGGCATTACAGCCGTCTTCAGCCGGGCTTGCTTGAATCCAGTGGCAAAGTGAGCAAGGGACTCACGTCTGAGCATACCCTGCCAACTTAGGGCGAACAAAGAAAAACCAAAGGGGATGATGGACGGAGCGTTGACAATACAAACACTCACCTCCAGTCAACTGATCTGGGTTTAATCCATCACCGTTCTTGGAACATGGAAAGGCAGTCAGAAAGTGCAATTAGAATCCCGACAGGAAGCTAAGGCTGGCTCCGCCGTCATTATGAGATTATGGTGGTTTCCAATGCTCCAATGGGCTCCTTAAGCCCGTTGGCAGTGCAACTGAACCCCCCCACACAGGTTTCACTCAGACCACCATAATCCTAATACGGAGGTAGGAGTGAAACCAATGATGTCGGGCGGAAAGCCTCCAACATCTGGTCGGAGACTTTCTACCCAACATCGTAATCGGGCCCAATATCTCTAACAAACACTACACCCAGCTACTAAACATTTCTGAACTCTACACATTTTATTAAATAATCTTAAATTATAAAAAGAAATTGTACTTTTAATAATTTTTTTACTTAATACGTAAAAACCAAAACATTTCAGTACAAAATGATTGCATTACATTTTTTTCAATATTAAGAACACAAATATATACACATTTTTTTTAATTACTGCCCACCCTTAACCTCTCAACACCCAATATCCCGCTCCTAAAATGTTTATATTATATAATTATTATTACATAAATAAATAAAATACCTTCAAAAATTACATTCATTAGTAAAATATATTTGAAAATACTCTGATCCTTATCTTCTATAAACTGAATATCCCACTCTTAAAACTGTTAGCATTCTAAAATATATATATAGTAATAAATACAAATTACAGAATTAATTGAATAATATATTGTTTTAATTATTCCCCACTCTTATCTCCCATAAAGCCAACATCATACATTTAAAAAATATATTTTACAAAAAATGAATATTATTATTAACATTATAATGATGATAAAATCCAAAAATTACTTGAAAAAATAATTAAAATCACATAATTGTTTTATAAAATAAATAACACAAAATACAACAAACCATTTTAAAAAATCAATATTATATACAACTATATTTCTCAACATCAATATTTTTTAAATCGCTATTTTAAACTAAACCTATTTTCAATATTTTTGAACATCGATATTACGTAACTGGATATTTTGCTATCACAATATTCTTGGCTTGATATTAAGGTCACCCTATATATAAAGTTCGATATTCTGTCTCAACATCCAGGGGCCATAATACACATAGGGTGCACTTTTCCTCTTTGCACCATGGTGCATTTTAAAATAGGTGTGCTGGGTGCAAACAGGGCAAGTATTCCCTATTAGTTTGAATGCTCTGCCCCCAGTGCTGCCATGAAGTCGTGCTGTCCTGGGGACAGGGCATTCAAGTGAAATACAGCATTGCTTTCAAGCAGCCACTCTGTCCAAACTGCAATGTGCCTCTACTTTTAAGAGAGGAGAGAGAGGTGTGTGCAGTAAGGGACTGCACCTACCTGCAAGAGGTTGTCTGGAGGGTCCATAGGATCCCCTTTATCACTCCAGAGGGCTGTCATCAGCAAGCGCACCTTTTAGGTGGCACATTCTCAGTGCTCCTCCTAACAGCTTCTTTTCCTCTGCGCCTGTGTCTATACGAAGGTGCGGGCGCAGACGCAAAGGGATTCCCTTATTTGCATGGGGCCACGACCTCATGCAAAAAAGGGAACTGGTGCTCTATGTGTGTCATCGCTATCTGTATTACAGAAAGGGCCGCAGAAGTGTCTGCAGTCCTTTTTGTAATACGAAAGTGCCCTGGGTGTGCGCATGCCCGTTGCGCACCTGGGACACTTTCCATAATACGTCCCCTAGTGTATTTTGATTAATTGTTTCAGTTGTGCAGAAGATCACGGTCTTAAACGCTGCATTAACACCATGGTCACTGAAATTTTGTTGGAGTAGAGGGTAAAATTAAAAAAATTATGTGATAGCAAGAAAAGGCAGTTCATTTAGCAAATTTTCAGTCAAAGCAAATTACATAAAGCATTCCATCGTATTTTTAGCTTACCAGCCTGGGGCAGGAGGACTGTACAACAAACTCTGAAAAAGTATGATAGCAAGAAAAAAAGATGTTATATCACATTGAAAACAATTAGAAACAAGCCTGCTGTCATGCCCTCTGAAGCAGGAGGGCAGGGTGAGAGACTGCCTCTATTAGAGAATATAGGTTTTGGTCCAGAGTTTTCTCTTGTAGATTATCAACCTCTTCAACCTTGCTAAGCAGTCAGGTGACAGGGTAAGTAATAGCATGCAGGAGTCATAAAAAGAAAGTTGTGCAGCTGGGCAGCAACATTTGAGGGGAAAGCCTGGGAATGTGCAAAACAGGGCTGGACAATGAAGGAAATAAATAAAAGAGGAAAAGACAGAGAAAAGGCAGATCAATAATATTGTGAAAAAAACATCCTTTCTGTTGTCGTTTCTAAGAGCCTATGCCCCCTTTAAAATATACTCCTGGTTAGTGGCCTGGAGTAGAATGTAGTCCATGCTCGAGGAAGAATGTTTTCATTCTTTAGTCACCAATCATTTCCTTTCTTCCGGGTGTCCAGCAGCGAATAGTAGCACAGCCCTGCGATCGGATAGCGGATGACACTGCTTCTGCTCCGCCTGGCCTTTTGGTAGTTGGTAGTCCACGATCATGTTCCCTTTGTTTAGCTCGGGAAAGACTCATGCAGCTGCATTTTGAATCAGTTGCCACGCTTCGACGCCTCGTCAGGGGTAGAAACGCTATATAAATACAATGACAATATCACTACAATATCAGTGTTGAAGCGTATACGATGGCGTCAAGATATTCATCTTTTTGATCACTTAAACAAGAGGAGATAAATTACTCATTCTTTGTGAAAAGTAGTAACTTGGAAGCGCTCGTTAAATCGTCCGCAAGAGAAAGAGACATAATTTGACACAGACTTCACCTCAGAAGCCAACATGTCGTCCGTACTCATGCTAACATTTTTCTCAACGGAGTGCGGGGGCGGAGTTTGGCCCAGGGGTGCAGCAGATGGATGTGGGGCGGTAGTCTTTCAGCCAGTCATTCATTCTATTTTTACCTCAGGCCATCTCCCTCCATCCTTCATCCCCTCATCATGAACAATGATTTAAAATGGCTTCCTCTGCTCACCTCGTGTCAGTTCATAATTACGCACAATTTATTGCCAACGCTCCTAAATTACCCATCTAGCTCTGAGTGCAAGCAATCTAACTGGTTATGCTTCTGCCTAAAGAAACCAGCTGTGGTAAAGACAATGGTTTCAGTGTTAATGGAGTATAAAGGGTTTTCCAAACTTTTATAACAGTCACTGAACAAGTTACATTATGGAAAGGAGCAGCACAACATGGTTCAAGTGCAAATGTCACACATACAGAGTCACTCCAAACTTTTCACACAAGATGAAAAGTACATTTATTACACAAACAATTACTCAATAATATGCAATAATTTACAACAATACTTCAGGCAGGTGGATATAGCTTTCCTGACATTGCGAAATAACCTCTGATCCTCAAATGGTCATTACATTAAACACATCAGATGCATCTACTGACTGGGTCAAAGGTTTAAGTTCAAAAACCACATGTCAAAACATAATAATTTTACCAGTAAATGCAATAGACAATAATAATGTTCTTAATGGTAATAAATATCTGCACATTGATCAGTAATCACTGTCCACATGATAATATCAATAAAATATTTAGAAATGAACTTCGCAAGCTTTTTATATACTTTTAACCATTGAAAACACAATTATAACAACAGCCCCAGGAGGGCATCACATTTTAAGCTCACAATATGTGACCATATACTCAGCACCTAGAGTGCGCTGTCCAACATATATGTTTCTTTAGAAACCTTTAGGCCACAATAACTGCAGCCTTAGACTCAGACCCTCAAGGGCGCTACACTCCCAGCTGTGGAGCTCCGTGTCTGAGGAACACATAAAAATATCAGCTGGCTCAGGGTGGTCCTTCTCCCGAGTCCCTAACAACATAGGGTCTGTACTTTGGAGTCTTCGTAAGGCCTCCTTGAGGGGTGCTTGTGGTGCTCCCTCAGCTCCACACACAAGATGATGGACGGAATGTTGCACAATTGCAAAACATTCACCCTTGCTTGATTGCGGTCCAGGGAAGACATGGCTTAGCAGTTCAGGCTGGACAGTTCCCATGAGGCACAGGGTCAAGACTGATTTGCATATGGCCATGTCTGAACTGGGGTGGCTTGGCGAGCAAAAGAACAATGGATTAAATCCAGATCTGTGACTAAGGGTGATTGTTTAGCCATTGTGCAACATTCCGTTCATCATCTTTTGTGCTTTGCTGTTCACCCTATGTTGGAAGGGTAGGCCCAGATGAGGGTCCGTGCTCACTAAGCCACTGGAGTCATGCTATCCTGGCTGAAGACGGCTGATAGCCAGAAACCGGTCCTAGGATGCTTGATTCCGGTCCAGGGAAGACATGGCTTAGCAGTTCGGGCTGGACTGTTCCCATGAGGCACAGGGTCAAGACTGATTTGCATATGGCCATGTCTGAACTGGGGTGGCTTGGTGAGCAAAAGAACGATGGATTAAACCCAGATCTGTGACTGGGGGTGATTGTTTTGCCATTGTGCAACATTCCGTCCATCATATTGTGTGTTTTGCTCCATCAGCTTCCCCACAATCTTTCTTATCTTATTGGTGGGGGACCCACCATGTTGGGGCCACCAACAACTGTGGGAAAATTCTCATCAATGACTAGCCCTTCAGGCCACTATGGTGCGCGCCCTCAGGAGCTTGAATAATTAATGAGCGGTTCTCCCGCTGTACCCAGGAAACTCACTGTCTTTCCTTTTTTATTTGCTAACCATGTGGCCTCGTGCTGTGTACCTTTTATTTTTATTTGGGGGTGCCTGATGCCAACCAGGCACCCCCTTGCCTACATACATTGGGGGGAGTCAAGGGAGTCCACCTCTCTCTGCCCCTCTGTCTCACACTGTGAGCAGCATTCCTCTGTGTTGCTTCGTGAGCTGGCATGTCTGCATAGGTTGTTGTGGTGGCCTCCTGCTCCCCATGGACACAGACAAGGGCAGCAGGCTAGTCTGCTACTACTTGGGGAGTGCTGCAGCACTCCCCCTTCACCTGCCCGGTGCCAGGTAACATTGGTAGGGTCCCCGGCCTCTCCTTCCCTACTTGGGTGGGGGGTGCAAAGGCGCTCCCCTGATTTACTCTGGCAACGGGTGTCTGGCGATGGGGTCCCAGTCTCCTATCTGTAGCATGACCCTGGGATTGGGATCCCCGGGCATCCAGATTGCTGGGGAAAGGGATCTACACGCATCCCCTGCCTGGGCAAAACATTAAAAAAATGCCTTGAGATGACCACCGGGCTTGGGCCCACCCCAGGGGGTTTCATTAGTCAGCAGCAGTGCTCCATATGCTTTGTTCGCTGGAGGAGTCAAATAACAAATCGTTCTCTAGCGGTTTACTCAGGCCTTGTTGGTCTGTTTTGCTCCATCTTGGACTCATTATACTCCTGGTGGCGAGCCATAGCCACCTGGAGCACTTTCCTGATGCCTTCCGGTCTCTAAGGCAGCAACGTGTGCAGAGTGGTAGTTGCAATGACTCCCTGTACCCACCTTTGTCCTTGGTTTCCTCTTGAGCTCTCTCCTCTTTAGTGCAGAAGCCCAGCCTTTCCTCCAACTCGTCCACAACTTCTTTGGTCCTTGGGAAAGCCCCGCAGGTCCTGGGGCAACCATAAGTTAGAGTCCTTAGTCCAAATGGGCATCACACGGGTTTCTCCTTCCAATCGCCCATGGCAGCTGGCTCCAGTTCCAGTGCCCAGCAGAAAAGACCTTCTCAGTGGGGGAGGATAATTCCAGAAATGAGGCCTCTCTGGCCTATTCTGGGGTGTCACATCACCTCTTCACCCCTGTCTTAACCCTCCTGTACAGCCTGCTGGGACATTTCAAAATGGCGTCACCCAGGAGTCACTAGTCACATCTTCTCTGGGGGCCTCAGATCTGTCCCTTTACTGACATCACTGCCAGGGCCTTGCCCACAAAATCTTCAAAAGGAGCCCCTCCTTTGCTAGCTCCAGAGGTCTGAGCCCCTTCCCTTGTTCAGTGAGCTTGGACTGGCTCATCTCTGATGTAGCATCCTCCCCAGCCGGGGCACCGCAAAAGACTAGGCCACACACAGAGCTTAGTATTACACATCTAACACCAACATTAGAAACCAGCCTTCATTGCATTTCACTCTAACACTTATGTCACAGTTCTACGAAGTCCATCAGGAACCCACAGGGTTCCATCCATCAATTCTAACTTGCAAGAATCTACATCTCCCCCACTGTTAAATAAAACAATTCCAATGTTTCACAAACTATATAAAAATAGAAATATACAATGCAATCTCTTCAATCAATCTTTTTAGCACTTTAATTGTTTGGCCTGATCTTGTTCTGGGAAACTGGGAAGTGTCATAACCAATGCCCAGGATCTGTGTGAATGGTGCTGAGGCAACAGCAATCACGGAAGAAATGGCAGCCCTAAGTAAATATTATTACCTCGCAATAGCGGCACGCGATAACACACTAAAGGCTGCCCTGAAACACATCTTTACTGAACCAGGGAACCCCTGGTCAGTTACCATCGTAGCTGCCATGACGCAATTGAACCTGGCGATCGAGTCGTGGAACCCAGATCTTGTCAACTACACTACCATCAAACAAGTGATAAAGAGACAAGTGCGTGCACGCTCCCAGGAGCTGGACCTGGAGTCCCTCAGGAAAAGAGCCTTCCATGAGTCCTTATGCTTGCCACACATCGCGCAAAATCCTCAAAATCATCTTACGCAGGCCGTGGGCCTCCCAGCACTCCACAAGATCCTCGCCTACAGATTGCACCCCCTGCCGCTCAATGAACTATATCACCCGGAAAATGCAGGCACAGAAGTCCGGGATTGCAGACTCTGCAACTATAAACGAGAATCACTGGCCCACTTACTGTTTTGCTGCCCCGCCCTACGTGCACCCCGCACACTCTACCTTAGGCTCATTCTGAGGGATGCTGGGACACACACAGTCAAGGAAGCAATCCATCATCTATACACCTTGAGCGTAGTAAAACAGATGGCCTCATTCGGAAAATTTATTCAACAGACTCGGCTCGAGTTGACAGCAGTAAGGGCCACGCAGGAATAGAGACCTTGCCGCATGAACCCCCGGTGGTCCTCACAGGCCCCCGACCGCGTGTGCCCGTATGAACCATGGGAACTTCTTATAAATGCTTGTCACCAGAAACTCTGTGGTTTTTTGCCCTCACGAACTTTGGGAACTTTTTAACATACGCTTGACTACTGGAATTTTGTGGTTTTTTTTATTTAACTTTTGTAACTTTATACTTGATCTTAATGTAATGGTTTTAAGTAACCACGCAATAAAAGTTATTCATTCATTCATTCATTCATTCATTCATTCATTCAACAGCAATCACGGATGTTTGTTACCGGGTCTCTCCTTCACAGTTAACTCTGATGAACGATTAGTTAAGTGTCTCAAATGAGAAGAGTCTCTAGTAATAGAATTCCCAGGGTGCTTAGCAGTTACCATGTGTTCTTTAGTAGGCCTCTTAAAAAGAATATGCAATGTATGGAGAATCAGAATTTCTTATCCTCATTTGTCGTGCGAGCACTGTATGTCCTTTCTTAAAGATGATGTTTTTCACATATCATCTTTTGTCAGCATACACTTTCATCTTTTGTTTGTTAACCAAGTCCTTCTCATGAACTGCTGCCTCATCTTTAAGTTCTTTGATTAGTCCATTGAGGTATCTTGGTGTTCATTGCTCTCCCGAACATCATTGTTACAAGACTTTCACCTCTGGTCGAGTGGGGTGTTGAAAGATAACCTCTCAAGGTAAAATTCAAAACAGTTTCCAAATTGAGCTTCTCAAGAGTAGTAAGATGCACTGCTTTCTTTAACATACTCAAAAAACACACAACACATTCTGTAGCCTGCGGCCAAAAAAGCTGATGCTTTATATTCAAATGTTTTAAGACATCTTTAAACTTTAAACTGTTGAAAGGCGGGCCATTGTCAGACTTCAGTATAGCTGGAACACCCCAGGTTGCAAGAATACCATCTGGCTTTTCAATGACACATTTTTGAGTAGTAGATGAAAGATCATAAATTATTTGAAATCATGAGTATTCGTCGATAATCAGTAGCAGGTGAAGACCGTTGTCGACTGGACTGAAAAAGTCAATGGCACTTCTTTCTAATGCATGCTTTGGGAGTTCTGACGTGTTCAAGCAGTGGTGAGTACTTTATGTAGTAAGGCAGTTGCATAGATTGCAAGCCTTTATTTCCTTTTCAACCATGTCATCAAGATAAGCAAACCAGACTCGGTCTCAGAAAGCTTGTTTGGTGGCAACAATTCCATGATGTCCTTCATGGACCACTTCAGTTACTTTCTGTCGCAGAATATCCTTTATAAGTTATGTACAGTTCATCCTTGACATTTTTGTATTTTTGAAGTTCACTGTCATTGTTAATTGGTTGAGGGTGTTGGTTTAATGACTCATGTGGAATAATATCCTTCAACTTTAACATGTCACTATTATTACCTATGGCAGTGACAATCTGGGTAAACGAAATGGCAGTTGGTGTGTTTGATTTTACAATGAAATTAATATAGGCCTCAGCCGTCTTGGATGGAGTACCATTACTTTGTATAGGCACTCTGGAAAAGTAGTCAGCAGGGTTCTGTTATGTTATGTTAAAGGGTATTTGTAAAGCGTGCAGCTACTCCTGAGAGTGTCCCTGCGCTGACTTGACCCCATAGACAGAACAGTGTATACATCAGCGAATGCCACATCTAATTTTGAAAAAGCCAAGTTTTTAGCTTTCTTCTAAAGCTAAGGAGATCTTGCACCTGTCTCAGGGAGGACGGCAGGCTATTCCATAGCTTTGAGGCCGCAATCTGGAAAGAGCGCTCGCCCATACGTGCACGAGCGAACTTAGGCACGATTGACAACCTATGAGTAGAGGACCACAAGCTTCTGGATGGTGCAATAGGCTGAATTCTGTTCCTGATATAAGGCGTCCCAATGTTGTGATAGATCTGGGTCCAAATCTATCATTTTTTTGCACACCATGTTATTCAAGTTTTGACCCAGCCATATTGAGCTAAACTTGATATTAAACACTTCTTTAACCTGAAGATTAGTAACGTCTACGTCAGTTCGCAGCATTTGCTTTATGACTTCTTTTATATCTTCACCAGCAAGATTTTTGAGATACTTGATAATCTTTTTGTTTTCGGCCTCTTCAAGTGCATCTATGAAATCATCAAATGTCTCTATCCATGGAGTCCATCTATAGCCAATATTTAGCTTTTGGCAGTCCCAACTGCTGTTGGTGGGTTCAAGAAAGTAGCAGCATTGTAGCCATTTCTAGGAGTGGCTAACATTGTGGGAGGAGCTCTCTCTTACCCGCCTGGGATGTTTATCTTGAACCTGTTCATGTGAGCCATCTCTAAGGCCTTGAGTTGTAGTGGTCTTTGGATCATCCTTGATGACTTTTGGAACAATATTTTTAGCCTAAGCCTCCATTTTCTCAGCCTTCCACAGCTCTGAAGATATCTTTGGTTGCTTCGGATTGTCACCAGTTTATAATGATGATCCATGGACTTGGACAGGAGTGTGGCTCCTGGTACTGAGGACTTACTTTACTCAGGGTATGGTGAGTATCTGTTTTATTCTTTGGTGTCTCTTTGCATGCTCTTTGTCTTCATCACTTTCTAATTTTAACATTATCTGGCAATTTGTGATTATCAATAGCTGCTCTTTGAAAACTTGATTGTATCTTCCTTCAGCGTTAACGTCCCATATTACATATGACTTTCTATTGCATTACAGCGCAGTACATTTATGTATGGTCTGACCAGCAGGTTCTTGGTCACTGATTTGAAGATGTCTGTGCAATGTTTCCATTGTTTTTAACTTTTTTTCAGCAGCTGGAGTTGTGCTTCAACTCCAAATGCGTTAATCCTCAGTTCCGTACACACCTGATACGCACGAGCAGTTTGCTAGAAACACGGCAAACTCTTGGAGAGCACTGTTGATCTTTGGGTTACTTATCCCCTAATTCATCGCTAATTGTAGCGTCCTCCTCAGCCTGGTTACTCTCAAAGGACTACACCACACACTGAGGTTAGTATTGCACGTCTTTATTAGTCTGCATGTAACTGCGAACTCAACATTCTAAACCAAACTCTTATGTCACATTTCTATTGAATCCCTAAGGAGCCACAAAGGTTCCATCATTTGTAACTCACAAGACACTGCACCTGATACAGTGTGACAGCTGATTGATTGATGCAGAGCCTTTATCCCAACACTCTCCTCCTCAGGAGGTGAGTAAAGCAGTTACCTGGCTGCGCACAACAGGAGTCTAACATGAACAATCCTTACAAGCTTGCAAATTAGTGTGCACATTTGTTCATGTGTAACCAGCCGAATGCCACCTCACAATTGATGCGTCACAGCGGCCTTATCTTAAAAGGTGGATGTTGGCTGTAAACACACACAGTCTGTTAGAAAAGGGGGTCTCTAGTTGGCAGAGGTAGGTACCTTTGTCCAAATAGGGGCCCTAGATTCTAGTCAGGGTAAGGGGGATACAGTCCTAAAATAATCCCTGCTCACCACCTTGGTTGCCTAGCACAAGCTTACCTCAGAGGCAGTGTGTAAAGCATTTGTGAACACATACAGTAATACAGGGAAAACACTGCAAATGGACACCACACCAGTTTAGAAAAATAAGTAATCTTTATCTAGACATAACACAAGACCAAAACGACAACAATCCACAATACAGTAATACAAATATGACTTTAGCTTAGTTCAATGTAGATGGTAAATGCAACACTGCTCTCAAAGTACCTTGGATGCATAATGCAACATAAACAAAAGAGTCGCAGGGAAGCCGAAGCGTCAGTTGCTTGCTTTTGGGGGAAGTGGCGCACCTGTTATTTACTGCACTGCAGGGGAGGAGATGCGTCTGTTCCTTACCGGAGATGAGGCGAAGAGTTCGTTTCTTATTGTGATCCGGTGCAATGCGACAAAATGGTGCCTCGACGTGATGCGACGATTGGTGTGATGCAACAAAATGGCGTCTTTGATGCGCTGCAACAATGTGGATGTGATGCTTAGACACCGGACGGCCGTGCGGTGTAATCGATGGTTTCTTGTACCATGACAGAACCTGCGACAAGCTTCTCGGTGATGCAATGGCAACCTCTGCAGTGGCGGCTCGCTTCTTCTGTGATGCAACATGCTTCTTCAGTGATGCGATGGCGAATAGCTGCAGCGGCGACACTCCTCTTCGGTGATGCAACAACAACTGCTGGGGCAGCGACACGCTTGTTCCTCATTGCGTCGCTCTTCGAGCTCCTAGCAACACGCAGTCTCCAGAGGGCCCAAAACAACAGCAGGCACCTATCTGCAGGTAGTATTCCCAGCAAGGGAATTCATGGGGAGCTGGTGGTGAAGTCTTTGTGTCCCTGAGACTTCAGAACAGGAGGCAAGCTCAGCTTCAAGCCTTTGGAGATCTTCTTCAAGATAGTTAAAGTACACACAAAGTTCCTTTTCTCCTTTCCTTGGCAATAAGTAACCACTGCAGGCCAACAACAAACATCACAGGGGCAGTCTCTTTCTTCAGCTTCCTTGGTTCTCTCTTTGACAAAGGTTTGTCTTGATTCCCAGAAGTGATCTAAAGTTCTGGGGTCCGGGCCCCAATATTTATACTGCAAAATCCTTTGTTCTCTGTAGGCAGAGAGTGTCTGTGCCCAGCCAAAACCAGTTATGTCCTCCCTGGTGCAGCTTCCTGGCAGGAGGTGGAGACAGCATTGTTGAAAGCAGACCTGACACAGGTAGCGGAAAGGAAATCTCCTACCCCTACTCTCTATTCTTAGAAGGCTCAGGCAAGTGAAAGGAAATCTCCTCACTCTACTCTCTATTCAGTGCAGGTCCTATTCAGCCCAGCCCTGACCCATCAGACTTCTGGGCCAAGACCCTCTCCAGCCCCCTGTCACTCACAAACCAGACATGGAATACACAAACCTAGCAGAGGCATACTGGTTGGTTAGGCAAGAAAATACCAACTTTCTAAAAGTGGTATTTTCAAACACAGAATGTAAAAATCACCAACACTAAAATATGTATTTTAACTTTCTGAGTTCAGACATACTAAACTTTATTTTCCTATCTTGTTCCAAGGGTCAGTTAGGATTATAAGATGTTATAATCAAACTGACCTTTCTGGCCTATGGGAACAGATAGCGTTGAAATAGTGAAAAACGAAATTGGCTGTAATTCACTATCAGGACATGTCACACACATCAGGGCATGTCCAACCTTTCACATACAATGCACCCTGCCCACAGGAGTACCTTGGGCCTACCTTAGGGGTGCCTAACATGTAGAAAAGGAAGGTTTAGGGACTGGCAAGTGTGTGCACTTGCCAAGTCGACATGGCAGTCCCAGACTGCTAACAGGCTCTGCAATGGCAGGCCCGAGCTACATTTTACAAGCTGCTTCTGTGGGTGGCACAACCAGTGCTGCAAGCTCACCACCAGCATTTGATTTACAGCCCCATGGCACACATGGTGCACTGTACTAGGGTCTTGAAAGTAAACCAAATAGCCAATAATAAAGTCACTAATCCATTACAACAATTTATAAAAGGAAGCCCTTGCACTTTGGCACGGAATAGCAGTGGCAAAGTGCCCAAAGCATCTAGACCAGCAAAAACATTGCAAAATCATAAGAGGCAACAGAAAAAAATAAAAAAAATGGAAGGGAGATTCAGGTCAATGGTGCCAGGTCTAACACAGTCCGTTTGCCATGAGTTAGCTGGGTGATTCATCAGTTATGCGGCTCACAGACAGTAAAAAGGTAAAAAACCAGGCGATCGATAAGTGAAAAATCTGGGTGCATTTGATGAACAGAACCCATCGCCTTACAAGTACTTACAAGTATATATTGAGTGAACGGCATTTCTACTCGAAACAGAGAACAGAGAAAATAGCAACGCATAGTAATCATCAGAGTGGGAGATGCAAGGCGTCACTGATAAATGCAGACAAAGATAGCAATAATGAAAACATATAATATACAGGACCAGTGGGCTTGTGACAATGAAAGATCTAGTAGTAGTTAGGTTAGCAACAAAACAAAAGCAAATTAGGAAACAATGCAAGGTGACTTATACTTCATGTGTGATTAAAGCAACGTATGCAACACTTTCTGTGGCAGTATCCAGCTAGTTTGATAATTTTACACAGAAATACATAAAGGATCTATTTGATATGGAAAATACTGACGTTTCTTGAGAATTGAATCTATCCGAATGCAGATGATACCATTCAAAATTTAATATATACCACTTATTAATGCTTTGGGCTTGCCTAGAATTATTATACTTGCATAGCTCTTTCTAGCTCGAATAGTAAAATAGATCTAGTAAAATAAACACTGTTGCACTCAACAAAAAACACAATTCTATTTGTACACATACTTCCTGAAATAAAAGGTGTGGCTTTTTGATTCCTTAAAGCCAAATTATGATTCAAAATGTGTGCTCAGTTTTGGGTTCACACAGTGTTCACCCCAGAGGTGCTTTTGGAGCTTTTTACAATAAGAAACAGATCTGCGGATATAGGAGGGTTTAGGTAGGATGTACTTAATGGATCAAGTAAAAAGCAAGCAGGCTCGGAGTGGCATCCTATTGTAATTGCTGCTTTGAACAGCTTTTGTGTGTGGAAAGGGAAACAAAACATTTTCAGGAAAGAAAAATTATTTCCACAGTATTTGATTTTCATTTAAATATGCAAGGTTTTTGCTTCCTGCTGCAGCCAAAAACCATGCGACAATTCTAAATCTGGTATGTTAACACCATCTTTACATAATTAACACATTTACAAATGCCTGGATCCAGCAATCAACAGTTGAAATATGTCCATACATGTTTTAGAATAGTTCTTAGTGCACACCCTCATTTATGAGGAAAGCAATAGTGGCCCTTATCATATACATATAAAACATGGGTTGGCTGGAATTATGATGTAGGGGAGATAGGGTAACTCAAGTGGTTACGTGCCTTTGAATGTGATACAAAAATTGGCATTGCTTTTGACATTCCTAAGTATTCTTCAACCCTCCATGGACAACACAAGGCAAACAGAACTCTCGATATCATGCAATAATCGCTATATCTCCCAAAGGCATGTCACTTAATCATTTTGACACTAATAGCCACCTCCAACTCCAACATCAAAAGTGAGACTCTTCTTCGTGACTTCATTCACATTCTCAAGTGAACAGTAAACAACTGCGCTTTACTCAGTTTCCAAATCCAGAAAGTCAAACATTCTTTCCCTTGAAACAACCAAGGAAAATTGATCACCAGTTAACAAGAGCGTACATTGTACGAGATCAGGCTACAAGAAGTCTTGTTCACATTGGAAAACCTCTGTCCACCCACAAACATCTCTTCTGTAGGGTCACTAGACTCCATACTACTACTCCAACATCAACAAAGCCACCCAAAGGAGCCGTTCAAAACAATCAAACACTTCATGAGCTCTACACCGGATCTCTCCTTGACCTATTTCAAAGAAAATGTACAGCCATCAATAGGTTCTTCATCAACAAGATTTTCCAAATTACAAAATGGAAGAAACACTCACCATTACCCAACAATAATACTTCTAGCCCAACTTACCACATGCCTGAGGCACCACTTTTACCAGCCTCCCACCAAGTGAAATGGCTTTCCTACTCCACCCCTTAAAGTACTCCCGGAACAAAGGCAACATCATGCTTACATCCATAATGAAGGACATCACTAACAATGCACTCATTCACTCCTAAACTTCCTCAGGGCCTCCCAGGTCCAAGGCACCTTGTGGGATTCTCAAGAGTGTACAGATCCGCCACTTCTGAAGTAACCCAACCTTGTCCTTGGCGCCACATTCACACATCTGATCTTTTTAAAGAAGATCATCCAAAATGTGGTTGTCAACAAGTACATCTGAAAAAAAGCAACACAAATCAATACAAAGAGCTAATCTCGTGGCTTCCAATTAGGTTTCAACCAAGGTTTCAAAATACAAAGCGGCACAGAGAAACATTGTGCATGTATTTAAAGATGCTCAACAAATTACCAAGAACCTAGGCCCTACAAGATATTTCTTTGTCTTTTGACCACCAAGCCCTTCTTAACATCCACTCCTACAGGCTGTGTGTAAAAAGCTTTTATGTAAAACAGTACTCGTCTTATCTGACAAAATGTACTGGGTTCACCCAGAGCAGCTTTTACTCCTTTGAGGCTAATCCCTTATCCCTTGTGTCCTGCAAGGTTCGATCCCTTTACTGGTGAGACTAAACATATACATCAAACCTCTCTGAGACCTACTGGTGACCAATGACATCCTCATCCCAAAATATGCTGATGACACCTAATCACACCTGAAGGTGTTTTACCAACTTGTGGTAAATCCCCTCACGGACTGACCATATCGTATACTGAACCCAATAAAAAGCAAATTTGCTCTCATCACATCTGAGGCTCCCAACTAATGTGAGAAAGACTACTCAATCCTGATGACTTTTCACTTTAACTAAACATCAGTGCCAGTTTAGTGGACGTTCACTTAGACACCAACCTGAACCTTCCTTGTCAAGGGACTATGGCATTTTGATGGAATCATATCCACTCTCAAAAAACTCCAATAGCTCCCCTTCCCACATCTCATTCACGATCTTCTACATCATCTACAATGGAGTCTACAATAGGCCCCTACCAAACATGGTCACCAAGACCTAGGTTCCCGGAGAAGCCAGCCGTTCCTGTAGTAGCACATAGAGATCTAGATATGCCCAGACTGACCCTGGGGACTCTGAGGAAGCCGAAGAGGACAATGCGCCCTTGCAAGACTCCAGCCGAATCTGACGGATTGAACTCCCCCACTAGGGGGAACGTCATTTTCAGCACTTTGTGAGATGGAAGCTTGTCCGATCACTGTTGAGAGCCAGCTGCACCACTCTGCAAGCAGGCCAACTTCTCCAAGCAGTATCTGATCCTGTGAGTGCCTACACCCAGGGCACCCGCTATAATGCTAAATGCTTCCATGCTGCAGGATTGGGTAAAACTTGAACTAGACCAGTGGACCCGGGAGGTTCGATGCTGAAGGTGCTGTGACACCTTACACACTTTTGACTAAAAGACTCATAGGAAACTCTTAAGTATGGCCTATTAGTATGCATTCCCTGGATCCCACCACAATTGAATGGGGAATAACCTTGAACACGTTACACAAGGAGGGAGGGACTGGGATTTGCCTGACAACTGTTAGAGCCTGGACCTCAAGAGAGGTTGTGATGTTGCTTCAGAAAGACTGATTACTTTGCATGTGTATAGTTAGAAATACAATACTACTTTTTTAATAAAAGCAAGTATTTTGCTGAAAATTGATTTATTGTTCATACTGTTTGTACTGCACGTTATTAGTCTTGTCTAATGACCTGTATCTACAATCCCCCCCAGGAAACCTTGACTGCTCGACTACAGCTACCACTGAGAGTCAAGTGCAGAAAGAGTTGAGTGGTATCCATAGTAGGTCGGGCCCTGGTACATCAGGGGTAAAAGGTCTCCCGCACCACGGTTGGTCCCAGTAACCCCACCTGCCCCGTGGCCCAATAAAAGGGGTTCTGACAAAGTGGAATCACATTGGGGCACAGAGAGATTTTGAGGGGTGGAGAAGGTTGTGGTTGGCATTGTACATGTTTCTCGCTGGGGTGTAAAACGAAAGGTTTGGCTGTGGAATATAGAGGAAGATCTGTGTTTTCAGGTTCCTGGTCAGCACTTTGCATAAGAACCTGCTTACGGCAAATAGACAGTCAATGTCTGTGTAGACTAGAGATTGCAGAAGGCTCATGTGGTGAAGATGATTGCCTTGTCGATGAGAGAGGTTATGCACTTGGGTAGGTCTCCAGGAGTCAGTTTAATTATGAGCATGCTCTTAGAACTAGTGTGTTCAGAGAGGTCTGGAAAATATGGAATGAGAAGTGGGAGCACATACCAACTGGCCACTCAAAGAAGAGGGTGATTGTGATGGAGAGATTCCTCACAAACCCTTCGAGCACAGGCAGTAAAAGTACAGTCTTAACTACTACTGAAGACTCTCCCAAGATCAGTGCTACCCTCTGACATCAAAGCAGAGCACATCAGAAGCAGATAAGTTCCTGAAGGAGTATTGGGCACTAGCCTGCCACATCACTCCTCCTCTTCCAATGTAACCTACCATGTCTGTGGTTCTTAACCATACACTCCTGTTGTCAAGGGAGCCAGTATAGAAGTGAGCACGACCTACTCACAACATGGAGACCACCCTACTGTTGAATCACTCAGCCCTGATGAGGCTTCAATGACGACCGCCAGAAAAGGGCATTTATCAGAGACAGTTGATGGTCTGCAAGACAGCCCTGCCCCCGATGCATCCCCGATCCCGCCTCCCCACCTCTGCTCCCTCGCCTACTAAATGGCGACCGCTGCGGGGGAGCGTGTGTGATTCCCGGGGGAGCGTGTGTGATTCCTTGGCCTCTGGGTCCAAGGTACCACTCTCCCTTGCAGCTCTGCCTAACAGCCGGACCGCTTGAGTCAGAGCCCTCTCCCAGCAGGGTTCGAGGCGGCACGGTAACGTTTCTGTGCTATTTTCCCCTGTTGCTCCTTAACCCCTTCACTGCGGTGGCTATTCTGCCGCAGTGCTAAGGGGGCGGGACGGCCTGCATGGCGGCCGCATACTGGTGACGGAACCACTCGGTCACCAGCGTCGGTTGAGCTGTGCTTGTGACGGAGCGGTTCCGTCATGGCCCGCCCCGCTCAATAGAACGCTCAGCGGTGGTGCGAAATTTTCGCCGCGCAGGCGCGCCGAGCGGGCCATGACGGAACCGCTCCGTCATCAGCACAGCTCACCCGTAGCTGATGACGGATTACAGACCACCAGGACCTCGCGCCCAGCCCACATCCACCATCACTGAGTTCACCGCACCTCACGCAATCACCTCCATGGACTACATTCGGCTCTGGGACCTGAATTTCCACCTCGACAACAGCAACGACCCCAAGTCCACCACTCCTTTCGAGAACCTCGCCAACCTAGGACTGAAGCAGCTCGTCAGCACTCCCACCCACAGAGCAGGTCACACCCTCGACCCCATCTTTGCGGGAGGATCAAACATCCATTTCAGCCACAACCCCCAGCCCAACTGGATGGACCACCACTGCGTCCACTTCACCTTTGACACCACCACCACCCCCAAGGGTAAACATAGTTTACCACGAAGTTTTTACAACGCGGTACCTTTAGCACGCATCCCTTACAATGCAAGTCATTACCACGACTTGCGCTGGAGGGCGCTAAAGGATTAAAAATAGTAAATTTACTATCCCAACACCTTCCCTAGGGTCCACGGGGACTGGTGTTAGAATAGTAAATTATACTATTCGAAAGCCGCACCCCCAACGCAAGTCGTGGTAACGACTTGCGTTGTAAGGGATGCGTGGTAAAGGGATGTGTTGTGATGGTACGCGTTGTACCATCATACATCCCACCCAAGCCTACCCCGCTCCCGCCGCAATGGAACTGGGGCAAGTTCACTGAGGAACACCACAACACCGCCATCCTCCAAGACCCCCCAGCACCACGACGACACCAACTCCGCAGCCAGGGATTTTCACCGCTGAGTCTCCTGCTGCGCCAACAAGCTAGCATCTATCCGCCACCCCGCCAAACAACGCCCTCTGAAGGCTGCCTGGTTCACCACAGAACTCCAAGAAGCCAGACACTCCTGCAGACGCCTAGAGAAAACCTGGTGGAACCGGAAATCCACGGAAGCGCGGAACAACCACAAGAGCGCCCTGAAGGAATACTACCAGCGTATAAGGGACACCAAGCTGACCTTTATAAGAGACAAAGTCAAGACCAATGCAACCAATGTCAAGGAACTGTTCAACGTTATTCAACAGTTTGAAAAACCCTCCTGCAAAACCATGGACATCACACCCTTCCAGGAACTCTGTGAAAAACTCAGCTCCTACTTCCACCTGAAGATCAAGGCCCTCTACGACAACTTCAGCGAGCCGGCACCAGACAACACCCCACTACCCAACTCTGCCGAGAAACCAACCATCATGTCCTGGGCCCCCGTCAAGCACATCACTGCGACCATGAAGAAAACTCACTCAGGAGCCCCAACGGACCCCTGCCCTCCCCACATCTCCCACAGGGCCACCACTGTCATTACACCCGAACTAGGACGGATGATCAACACCTCCCTCAGATCCAGCATCTGCCCAGTTTACTGGAAACGTGCAGAAGTGAAACCCCTCCTCAAGAAACCAACGGCCAACCCAATGGACCTGAAAAACAACTGGCCCATCTCTCTACTTCCCTTTGCAGCCAAAGTCACAGAGAGGCTCGTGAACATCCAACTGACCGCCTTCATCGAAGAGAACTCCATCCTAGATGCCTCCCATTCTGGTTTCTGCAACAACAACAGCACCGAGACCGCCCTCCTCGCCACCACCGGCGATATCCACATGCTATTAGACCAGGGACACACCGGGGCCCTAATCCTTCTAGACCTCTCCGCAGCCTTCAAAACCGTCTCACATTGCACGCTAGCCGGCAGACTCCACGACGCAGGATTACAAGGAGCCACCTTAGACTGGATCCAATCTTCCTCTCCTGCAGAACCCAGAGCATCCGACCCCCCCTTCCTCTTTGAACACACTGACATCAAATGCGGAGTACCCCAAGGATCATCACTCAGCGCGACGCTCATCAACATCTACATGGCCGCATCGCTGCCATCGTCTGGCAGAATGGGCTCAGCATTGTATCCTATGCTGAGGATACCCAGCTCATCCTCTTCCTCGCGGAGAACCCCAAAGACACCAGACTCTGTTTCCAGGAAGGAATGAGGAACGTGGCAGCCTGGATGAAAGACAGCTGCCTGAAGCTAAACTCAGAGAAGACCGAGGTCCTCGTCCTCGGACCCTGCACCTCTGCCTGGGACAACCCCTGGTGGCCCTCTGCCCTTGGGAGCCCACCCACCCCGACAGACCATGCTCGGAACCTCAGCATCATCCTTGACTCCTCCCTCTTCAGTTCAGTTCATGAGTCTTTATTTTGAATATTCCATCATAAAAGACAACATTGAAATAATCACTATTCTCTAAAACACTTCGTAATAATTTAAAAACATTTTAATAATGCATTTTATACATACAATGCAATTTACTTACACAGTAAATACAAGAAATACAAAAAAATTTACAAAAATACTAAGAAGGTGCAACTATCAGCCAAATACACAAATTTGTTAAATATAGGAAAAAGCTTTCCTCGGCTTCAATTCTCTTTAGACAATCCGAGGGATACCAAGTTCAACCCTTATCGTCACAGTTTGGCTCTAATAGTCCATATCCAGCCCAAGAATTTTCCTACTGCTATTACCACTAGTTCCCTTGTATCTGTCCTCATAATCCTTAATGCCTCTAGGCCCACCCGCGTGCCCAGGTTTTTACATATAGGTTTAGGCCACTTATTTTGTGGGGCTAAATAGGCCAGACATGCAAAGAAAATGTGGGCAATTGTCTCCCTCTGTTCAATACACCAAGGAGAGAACTCATCAACTTGCCCTTTCCATTTTTTTGTAAACAATCTTATTGGGAGGGAGCCAATCCTAAACTGGTGATATAGCTTCCTATCACTACGCTTGGTGATAGTATCCCAGTTTATGTTCCAGAAACTTGCCTGATAGAGAAGAAGTATTAATCTGGTCTATATATTGCTGGCGGCCTGTGAGCCAATATAATTCCTTATATAACTTTTTGGGTGGAAAGCATTAGCCGGATCGGTCCACAAATTACTCAGACCCATATTTTCTAATAGTAATGTTACTCTTTTAAACCACGGGATGTTACCTGAGCCCACCATCGATCTAACATCCAGGATATCTTTGGAAAAAAGTGCCAGTTCAGGGGTTGTCCAAATTCTCCTCCATAAAGCCACCGTCTTAAAGCGTGCCGCGTCATCAATTGCGTGACACCCTAAATCCAATAAAGGGGGCTTTATGGGACTTGAGCTAGGGAGGCCTACTAAAGTCCTAAGAAATGTATTTTGAAGTCTAACTAACTTGGACAGGTCGGCAAAAACCCCATAAATCCGCTCCGTACAGGATCGCTGAACTTATTTTGGCGTTATAGATTTTTAAGGCAGGGCCTATCCTTTTAGATAATGAGGACATCTGTTCTTTGATTAGGCATCCCGTTAGCTGAGCAAATTTGAGAGAAAGTGTATCCACCTGAGGCTTCCATCTAAGCCTACTCTCCAGGACAACCCCTAGGTATGTCATAACATTTACCTGTTCTAGGTGTAGTCCATTCATGGTAACATACCCATTCACTTGTCTATTTTTTGTTAAAACAATAAATTTAGTTTTTGTTATATTAACCTGTAAGTCATTGTCTTTGCAAAATTCCTCAAATTTATTTAGTGCTACGTGCAAACCCTTCTGAGTTTTTGATAGGATTAGGGTGTCGTCCGCAAATATAAGTAACAGAAACTTCACGCCACCCAAAGCAGGAGCATCAGTTGGACAAGCTTCAAAGTACTGCACGACTCTGTTGATGAACAACAAAAACAGGGTCGGCGCTAGTACGCACCCTTGACGTACCCCACAAGACACAGAGAATCTCTCCATGATCTGTCCTTTTTTTACCCCATCGAACCTGTGCAAAATTTGCTTCATCCAACTTAATCACCAAATTTAAAAGCTCTTGTGGCAACCCCATATTTCTTGGGGCCTCCCACAACTTGACTCTGGGGACTAAATCAAAAGCAGATTTAAGGTCTACAAAAGCGGCATAAATAGTACCACCACCTAGCCAAAAGACCCTCCAATAAATTAAAATAAATCTAAAAACCTGCTTAATTGTACTAGTACAAGATCTAAAACCAGCTTGTAGGGGAGACAGCACTTCCTCTAGTTCCACCCAGGACTGGATTTTTGCCAACACCATCCTTGAAATAATTTTCTGAACTGCATCTATTAAACTTATTGGGCGGTAGTTCCCGGGTATTGAGAGATCTCCTTTTTTAAATATAGGCAGGATCTCAGCCCCATGCCTGGAATCCGGAATACATGCCCCCCACAATTGCATTAGCAAGAAAAGAAATGTAAGGCACCCAATTAGATAGGTCATTTTAAAAAGGTCAGCAGGAATACAATCCATTCCCGGGGCTTTACCACCTTGCACCATTCTCAATGCATCCTCTACGTCTTTCTCAGTGAATAATCACATTTGGGGAGATGGCGTTGACAGGGGGGATTTATCACCAAAAATTGGGTCACTCTCCTGTTCCAGTCCCCTAAACTGAGACTGGTAGTACTCTACCCATTCGTGAGGTGACACATGATTTTCTGGAACTTCAAAGTACGCAGAGTATCCCCATTTAACAATATGCCAGAACTTAGTCTGGTTTTTCAACCTGCTAGCCTCAAGAAGCTCTTGCCAGTTCTGGTCGTCCCATTCTTTTCTGGCCTTTCTTTGGGCATTACGGTAAATTAGCCTAGACTTCTTAATATCTGCAATATTACGGGACCTAATTGCTAACACCAGTGAACCATGGGCTACGCGGCATGATTTGTTATACCACGAATTCCTAGTTTTTTGTGTTAGGCACTTTAAAGATTTACAAGTTTTAGAAAAATGTGATTTCAATTCCATAAAGAGCTGCTCATGCAATGCTGTTGTCTTTCCTATTATATCTTCCTGAGTGGAAAGTGATCTCAGAATACCCAAAGTATGTGATACCTCCTGTGTGATCTTTTCTAGTATCTTGGGGTCACTAATGACCTTCCCCCACCGTACCCGTCGCCTGTTATTTGTAAGCCAGACATCTGCAGTGACTATCTCAGTTTGTTTATTAGTCTTAGGCCCCCACCTAGTTTAAGGCTCAATGCAAGCGGGTTATGGTCACTCTCTGGTCGATCAAGTATTGACATATCATCAAGTATAGACCAATGCTCTATCGTTAAAAAAATATAATCGATTCGACTTGAGCGAATACCATTGTCAAAGGTAGCCCTGCCCGTTCTATCAGAATATGAACGTCCATTTACTGCTCTCAAGCCTTGCTCCAGGCAGAAGCCCATCCATTGTAGGGCTGCTTCTGTCCACTTCTTTATAGGTTATAAGTCAAGGTGGGGAATATTCCATAAAGCATCTTCCTCAGCCAAGAGAGACTCACCATCATGATTTAGGGCTTCAAACGAACAGTTAAAATCCCCTGCAACAACCACGTGGCAGTTCAACCCCACAGAGTTGTAAAAAGAGTCAAACTCCAGAAAGGTTGCCGAACCCCTCCCTCCAGGTTGAGATCTCACATACACATTTAGAATAAGCAAATCTATTTCATTTAGCCGTTTCAGTTTAATGGCAATAATGTCAGGGCTTTATACCGGTACTTCGAGTGGTCTATAATTGAGTGATTGTCTAACCCAAATGGATAAGCCACCAGAGGGTCTACCTTTTTTAGCTCTTACCGCCGGTTTTTAAAGGTTTAGATACAGGGGGCGGTAGATAGAATCCACAGCCCAGGTTTCCTGGAAAATCTGGATATCCTGGTCTTCCACTACTTCTGACCATTCTACTATTGAAGTTTTACTCTGTAAACCTGCAATATTCCAGGAAATAATGTTTAATATATGTTTAACATCAGTGGGGTTTACCTTTTCATGGATATTAAACGGGGTCAGGGTCAAGCTAATCAGCCCTCACCCACTTGATGCTCCATAACCTGGAGACTCTGGGACCCTCCTATCCGGGATTCGCTCGACCAATAGAATTCCCACTACATCCGCCAAACCGGATTCCACCAGAGATAATGGGGGTCCAGGTGGCAGACTTAGACCTGTACCCACCATATGGTGGAGACTATCGGAGATCATCAGTCCTGCTTCAGTTTCCAACACCCTAATTTTTAATTCTCCCAACGTTTTAATGCCGGGGTGCTGTACCTCTATTGACGCTTTGTGATGAGTATTAAGTCAATCTACCCCATCCAACCCCGAGAATATTTCATAGCGATTGGCCAGGGGAAGATAAAACTCAGTTCTACCTTAAATTTCTGTCTATGTGGTCTCTTATCTTGACTATGGTTGGAGTAACTTATTTGGGAAGGGGATAGTCGCGTATAAAAATAATTTAAACCAATCGATTGGATTTCCCCCACTCCTCTTATCCCTGCTTTGTAGCAAATAAACCTGACCACCCTGGGATCTCTAAAATTTACAATAATGCAATCTCCCTCTATATCTTTTGGTCTACAACCCACCCAGCTCACCCTTCTCACATGTACAATTTCTGCATTTGTATAGGGTGGGAGTGATCTATTCCTATTGAGCCAATGTATGACTTTATTTTTTAGCTCTCTATGGGATTCTACCTTATCTTCATTTATCCCCGGGACTCCAGCCAAAATTACAGTATACGGGACAGACTCAGGGGGTAAATTGATGCGGGGTAGATGCTTTTTGCCACTCTCTTTACTTTGGACATTAATCCTTTTAGTCACCCTCTCATCTACCCGTTCACTGTTTACACAGTGATTTCCTTCCTCCCTACCCAACACTTAGTCACCCACCCTAATAATGTTTGAGGGATCGCTCAAGTCAGTGGAATACTTGGAGCTAAGACCAGTGTTCCTATTTTTGTCACTACCAGCAACACTAGCTACGTTTGGCGGGAAACCGTTAGCGTTAATCCTGGGACCAGGATCCTGGTCTTGGTAGACTATAGAACCAGGACCCTGGAAACTCTCTACAGCCTTTTCAAGCATACTGGAGGTCGCTGTAACAACTTTTTCTAATTTTCCCAAGTTAACGTTTATTAACTTTATTCTCTCCAAAAGGGGTAGTAACAAAGATTTCACTAGTTGTTCAATTTGGTAAAAAATGCCATCATCTGGTCGTTTGCTAACTGGTTGAACTGGCAATTGATCAAACTTCTGAGAACTTATATCCACGGTGGAGTTAGAGAGGTACTCATTGCTAATTAAAGAGGGTGTCTTTCTAGAGGTTTTAGTTATTTTCGCTGTTCTTCCCTTTTGGGGGCCATCACCACGCTTTCTTTTCCCCAATGTTTGCAGAACCTTGGTACCTTTAGTCACTTTTGACTCAGCACTCAGATTTGTATTTATACTGGGGTGCTAGATACAGGAGGCACTATTGTATTCCCCCGCCTAATTTCTATAGGGGGAACACTCTCTATAGTTATATTCAGAGGATTGGAAGCAACAGATCCCTCTGAACCTACCGATGTTAGATTTGTTCTAGCGCTCTCATCACCCATGGCCTGCTTAGCTAAATGTTGCTCCGGTGTACCTGCAGACCTAATGGTGCCCAAAGATGAGCGTTTGGAAAATAATGAGTCTAAAGATAGATTTTTCTCAGTTAAGGCAATCTCGTGTTCCATTACAACTGCCGCCCTAGTAATAAACTGGTCAAGCGTACCAGTCACTGACCCCCCAATAGTAGTGGGCACAGCCTTTCTACCTTTACTAGAACGAAGCGCCATTTGTTTAAAGTGCTCAAAAAATTAAAATGATTATAAAAGCGAGCAGGTATTTTAAAACATGTGGTTTCCCTAAAATCGATAATTTATAATAATAGTAAACCATTAAAACAACAAGTCTCACATTATAGGTCTCAGGTTTAGGGGGGTGGCCCAGCCCAGCCTCAGTCGGCCTCGGACGGCCTGACGGCCCCAACCTTGTCCCGGGCTTCTCCCGGCGTGCGACCGCACGCGAAACGTGCAGCGGAGGACCAAAATAATTTAAATACAATCAGGTAGGGGGCGGGAAGAGGCCACAGCTGGACAGTGTTACGGGGCTGCTGGTCCTCGCAATCCCATCCCGTCAAGCCGCTCACCCAGGGCCGCATCAGGAATCCAAAGCCCGAGGCTCAGTGATGTGCAACAATTGCAGGTCCCAAAAAACTTCAGAGCACCAGAGTCAGGGATGAAAAAGAGCAACCTCTGTGAGCGGCTCCTCCCTCGTCATCAACAGCCAGATCAACGCTGTTGTGTCCACCAGTTTCAACTGCCTCCTCATCCTCCGTAAGACTTTCAAATGGATCACCCCCGACTGATGAAGGACCGTCACCCACACACTCATAACCATCATACTGGACTACTGCAACGCCCTCTACACCGGAATCAACAAAACTCTTCTACACAAACTCCAAACCATATAGAACGCAGCAGCCTGACTCATCCTAGGGACACCATGCCACAAGCACATGCCCCAACACCTATGAGACCTGCACTGGATCCTCTTCGAGAAGAGGGTCACCTTCAAACTCCTCACCCATGCCCACAAATCCCTCAACAACATCGGACCCAAATACCTCAATGACAGAGTCTCCTTCCAAGAGTAACCTCAACTCCGCCAATTTTGCCCTGGCAGCGGTCCCCCGCATCCGCAGAAATAGAACTGGTGGGAGAGCCTTCTCTTACATCGCAGTCAAGACCTGGAACGAGCTCCCTGTTAATATCAGATGCTCCCCGACGCTGCACACGTTCAAGAAGGACCTCAAGACCTGGCTCTTTGACTGATCCGGATCTGCTCCCCCCTCACCCCAGCACCTGGAGACCCTCACGGGTGCATAGCGCGCTCTACAAACCCCTTATTGATTGTTTGATTGAGCATGGCGTGCACATGCTGGTAATCACGTGACAGACAAGCACTACATCATGTGAGAACTGCATTAGACAGCAGCAATATGTGGTAAGAAATGGTATTGAAGGTTAATGCCTAAGGAATGTGTTTAAAAGCGCAAACAACAGAACAGGTATGGGCCGATCATCAGCAAATGAGTAATTCCTTTATATGGTATAAAAAGACATGCCTTCCAACACTAACCTTCAAATATCATACAGTTCAGGGAACCTGTTCCATTTAATGGGCGTTAGGAGGAAACAGCCCTTCCCAATTTTTTTATCATCAGAATGGTGGGGTGATGGTCTTCAGGACAATACGTTCACATCATCATATTTATAACTACACGTACATGTGGCAGAACGTCCTTGAGAATTCAACAAACATTTGCAAAGCCAATAGGTCTGGTGTTGACTGCAAGTATTTTTGCTTTGTCAATGACTGAAATGTTTTATCATGGTTTTTGTAAAACATTTTTTGGAGGAGCTACTGGGACCTCATCAATATATAAAATAAATTGGATTGATATTTTGGTCTTAAAACACTCACTTTCCATAATATTTATTGGCACGGTAGGGAACTACTTTGTGTGGATATATACTCTTGTGGAAGAAATGCTGTCACTCATAGCAAAATTAGCCAATGCCTACAATGGGCTGACCTATTGGCCCATACTGTATGCTGTAGGGAGTGGAAATAAAATGTGAATGACACAAGAGCAGACCAATGGTTGTGAAGAAATATAAACCTCCTAAGAGGTTCACTGATACACCTGGTACTTTTAACCCCTTCGATGCTGATGTTGGAGCGGTTCCGTCATCAGCATCGGTTGGGCTGTGCTGATGGCGGAACTGTTGCGCCATCGGCACAGCCTCCAGGGGCAGCGTGGCGCTCCCCCCCTGGGGCATCGATCCTTGTCTTTCACGCAGGGGTGGCAGCGGAAGAGTTTCCGCTGTCACCCCCGGACCACCCCACGCTTCCTGATGACGTCAGTGCGCACAGCGCGTGCCAACGTAATCAGGAAGCGCTGGACGCGCTGGAAGCCATTTGTTTCCAATGTGTCCAGGGAGAGCAGGTAGGTTTTGGCTCTCCGGTGGGGTGGGGGGGCTTTTCTCAGTGCCTTGAGGCCTTGGAGGGAGGAAACAGTGTTTCCTCTCCCCTGATGTCCCAATGCAGGGCATTCCTGTTGCACAATCGCGCACAGCGTCACGATCGTGCACCAGGAATGCCCCTACTAGACACCAGGGATGTGTTTTTTTGTCAATAGGAAGCGACCCCTTGGGCAAGGGTTGCTTCCAGGGGGGCATATTCATTTTCAGACTTTTCTTCCCCATCAGGCATTTTTTTCCGATTCTGGACCCAGGAGGGGTAGAAAAGCCCACTAGACACCAGGGATTGCTTTTGTTTTTTTGTTGTAAAGGAAGCGACCCCTTGGACAAGCGTCGCTTCCAGGTGGCAATTTAAATATTTTAGACTTTTCTGCAGATCGGCCTTTTTTTTTGGCCGATTCTGGACCCAGGGGGGTAGAAAAGCCCACGAGACACCAGGGATTGTTTTTTCTTGTGTAAAGGAGGCGACACCTTGGGCAAGGGTAGCTTCCTGGGGACAAATCATTATTTCAGACTTTTCTGCCCCCCTGGGGGCAGATCCGCCGCTTTTTTGGCTGTTTCTGGACCCAGTGGGGTAGCGAAGTCCACTAGAGCCAGGATTTTGTTGCTCTTTAAATTTGAAGTGACCCCTTGGGCAAGGGTCGCTTTCTTGGGCCCATAATGGTTTAAAAATATATTCTGCCCCGCCTGGGGGCAGATCAGTGTCTTAATTTGGCCTTTCCACCCTCAGGGGGGCAGAAAACCCCACTAGACATCAGGGAATTCTTTTATTTTTAAATGGAAGCAACCCTTATGTCAAGGGTTGCTTCTTGGGGGCCCAATTGTTTACAACATTATATTCTGTGCCCCCTGGGGACAGACCGCCTGATTTTTTGGGTGTTTCTGGCCCCAGCCCACTAGTGCCAGGGATATAAAAATGAAGATTCTGCTTGCGTCCAGAACTTGAAGTTGAAGTTTAAGGGATTTATATAGCGCTCGATCACCGTGCGGTTTCTTGGCGATAAGGACGGAGGAACCCAAGGGAAAACAGAGGAGATCGCCTTAGTGCGTGAAGGCACGGGAAAAAAGGAAGGTCTTAAGAGCTTTGCGGAAATCAAAATAGATCGGAATGGACCTGATGGAAAAGGGAAGGGCATTCCAGAAGGGAGGGGCCAGGGTAGAGAACCTCATGCCTCCAAACTTTTTCCTCCTGAAATGGGGGACACATAAAAAAAGCTGGGAGGAGGAGCGCAAATCCCTATTGGGGACGTAAGCTTAGATTTTAGAGTTAATGAAGGCGGGCGGAGTGCCAGCCAGGGCCTGAAAGACTGTGCAGCCCACCTTGAATAAAGAGCGTTCAAGGATGGGCAGCCAGTGTAGGGTTTTTTATCAGCGGGGTGACATGGTGAAACTTGGGAAGTTTGTGAACCAATCGGGCAGCCTGATTTTGGATCAATTGTAGGCGCCGAAGTTCACATGCAGGAACACCCGCATATAGACCTTTGCCATAATAGAGGTGTGACATGATCATGGCAAGAAGAATAAGTTTTAGAGCTGTAAAAGAGAAGAGACGAGAAATTTTATGTATGGTGCGGAGAGTCAGAAAACATGATGATACCACAGCGCTGATCTGAGAACGCATAGTGAGATCATTACTGACTTTAATCCCCAGGGATTTTACAGAAGCAGAGGGTAGAGGGGGGGCCAAGGGATAGGGGCCAGAAAGTAGAAGTCCAGGGACTCGGAGTGCCACCCGTGAGCACCAGCTCGGTCTTGTCGGGGTTAAGCTTTAGATGGTTACCGTTCTTCCAATCGCTGATAAAAGTCATGATAGTTTGAAAATTGAGAATTGAAGCACAGTGGGAGGAGATGCTAAATATCAACTGGAGGTCATCAGCATAATTAAATACAGTGACATCCATATTTAGCAGAGCAGATATAAGGGAAAGAATGTAGAGGTTGAAGAGGAGATGGAAAAGAGAAGAGCCCTGGGGGAACCCGCAGGAAACAGAACGTGTGGGGGCAGAAAAACCCGCCAGCTGCACAGCCTGTATGCGGTTCCCTAGAAAACAGGTGAGCCAGGCCAGGGCGGGTCCCTGGATGCCGGCGCCTCTGATACGGTTGAGAAGAATGGAATGATCGACCGTGTCAAAGGCGGCGGACAAATCGAGGAGCACCAGTGCCTGGGGTGAGATGGAGTCTGCGCTCCCTCTAAGCTCATCCAAGACGGAAAAAACAACGGATTCTGTGGAGTGTGATAGGCGGAAGCCTGCCTGGTGGGGAGCTAAGAAGTGGCTCTCCTCAATGAAAGCACTGAGGCAGGTGGTGACATGGCTCTCCAAGATCTTTCCCAAGAACTGGAGCAGAGAAATTGGACGGAAGTTAGAAAGGGAAGAAGGGTCAGGACCAGGCTTTTTTAGAATGGGAATAATTTTGGCTGATTTGAATAAGTCAGGGACAATTCCCTGGGTAAGAGAATTGTTGAGAAAGGTTAGAGGGGGCTCAGGACAGATGGAGAAGATCTCTCTCAAGATATAGGCGGAGCAGATGTCAGAAGGAGACCCTGATTTGACCTTCGTGAGCAGAGTGGAGAAAGCTTCCTTGGAGATCAAAATAAATTGGTCTAAGAAATAAGGATTAAGTGGGAGTTGGGGACATGAAAAAGTGGGTGAAGGTGAGGGAATATTAGACTTAATGGGTACAATTTTCTCAATAAAATATTCATTGAGGGACATATATTTGTTTATGTGTATTCAGCCCTTTCTGCCCCCATTTGTGACATACCCTGTGACATAACCTGTTATAATGTGTATTGTTTTTTTTCTTGTAAAGTGTAATGTTTTATTTTCTCCTTTTTTGTTCTTGTTCAAGGCTTTTGCTCTTTAGACTGTTGCAGTGTGCGATTTCGTTACTGGTGGTTCTGCTGTTTGTGTAGTTGCATGTGTTTGATAAGAGACCTTTTTTGTACAATTTCAATGTAAATGTTTTTTTTGCAAAGTGTGTAATAATACGAGTATGTTTGGTTTCTGTTTTTTGTGATTGTAAAACATGTTTTGCATTTGTGCTTGATGTGTATTTTGTTTTCTGTAGATTTATGTTTTTTATTCTTCTTTCTAGTGGGGTATCGTTGACTATTTGATGTGTCTTTGCAGAGTAGGTGCTGGTGAGTGTAGCTGTCTCTTGTAAGTGACTTGTATATTTTTTCAGTATATAGATCTTTGTGATAAAGGCTTACATTTTTTACTTACTTTGCACAGTGTTGGTTGTTGAGTTGTTTGTGCAGTCTCCTTTTTTAGTAAGGATAATGGCTAGCCGCCGGATTACTGCTCAGCAAGTTGTTGGAATGCTTTTTGATTCTTCCTCTGACCATGGTCCAGAGACTGACTCTGATTCTGAGGCAGAGGTGGGAGGTGAAGATTCAGGTAGTGAGTTTTCTCTCCACATGGCATCATCTGATGATGAATATACTCGAGTGCTGATAAAGCTACTTTTGGTGTGGATGAAGTGCCTGTGTTTGAGGAGGACATTGCTGTGCCGATAGTGCGGCAAGAGGCATCTGGGCTGCAGCCTGGGGCTGCTAGACTTCCTGTTGGTGTAGTGAGACAAGAGGCATCAGGGCTGCAGCCTGGGACTGCAAGACTTCCTGTTGGTATAGTGAGACAAGAGGCAGCTGGGTGGCAGCCTGGGGCTGCAAGACTTCCCATCGAAAGTTCTGACCTTTGGGTTGCCCCAGGCATGGTGCAGCCGGCATTGCCTGAATTTACTGGTGTTCCAGGGTGTAGCGTGAACACTGAAAGCACTTTTGGAGTGACTGAGAAAACTGTGTGGGAACTTGGTAGAGGATTATTTAACAAAGGCCATCATTTATATGTAGATAACTTCTACACTGGTGTGTGGTTGTTCAGGGAATTGGCCAAAGTGGACACTGTTGCTTTTGGCACAATTCGATCTAACCATAAAGGTTTCCCAAAAGAACTTGTTTGTCAAAAGCTTGCCTGGGGTCAGTGCAGTGCATTGTATTGCGAGTAGCTTCTAGCTGTGAAGTTTTCAGACAGTAGAGATGTCTGCATGTTGACTACCATACATGATGAAAGCACTGAACCGGTGACTGTTTGAGGTCAGGTTGCAGAAGCGTGCAAACCTGTGTGCATTTTAGACTATAATAGACACATAGGTGGGGTTGACAGAGTAGATCAGAGGTTGGAACTGTATGCTGCTCTTCATAAGGCTTACATTTGGTACAAGAAGTTGGCTATCCATCTTTTCCACTTGGCAATATTTAATGCTTTTGTTGTGGTCCAGGAATCTTGTCCTCAGTCAAAGATGACTTTTTGTAAAGTTTCAGGAGTCTGTAATAGGCAGCCTTGTTGTAGTGGAACAGGCAAGTGTCCTAGAGTTGGAGTGGTGGAGGATGTTGCCAGATAGAAAGATCGCCACTTTCCTGATCAAATTCCTCCTAAATCCTCAAAAGACTTTCCCAGTTGGAGATGTAGAGTCTGTTGGCGAAGAGGTTTGCGTAAGGAGGTTCGTATGTACTGCCCCGACTGTCCTTCTAACGCTGGTCTGTGCGTACCTGCTTGTTTTAGGGTGTACCACACACAAATAATTTTTGGGAACATCCATGAGTGGTAAAGTGAACTGCCTGGCCTCTATTCTTTAATTCTTATTGTTCAGTTACAAACTTGGCATTTGTGTAGTGTATTTAGTTTTAGTTGTTGTGTTAGTAGATTTGTATCATTTTGCAATTTGTTTGCGTTTTTTTATTTATATTAAAAAAATTCTTAAAATATGATGTTGGTTTGCGTGTAGTGGCAATTGTCTGGTGGTGTGCGTGGTCTGGCACTTGGCTGGCGGTGTCTGTGGACTGGTGCTTGGCTGGCGGTATGTGTGGACTGGTGCTTGACTGGCGGTGTGCATGGTCTTGCGCTTGCCTGGTGGTGTTTGGATGGGTGCTTGGCTGGTGGTGTGCCTGGACTGGTGCTTGGCTGGTGGTGTGTGTGGAGTGGTGCTTGCCTGGTGGTGTATTTGGATTGGTGCTTGGCCATACCTCGCTGGTCTCCCCAGAGTGTCTAGTCTCCAGAAATGTGTGGGTTAGGTCGGTTTCTCTAGATGGCCAAAAACTCACGGAAACCCCCTTGCAAAACCAGGTTGGTTTGTGATAGGTAATTTTGATGTCGCCTCATTAGGTTTTGGGCCCTTGCCTGTTGGGGGTCCTTGAGCCACCCACGCAAGTGAGGTACCATTGTTATCAGGAGACCTGGGGGAATGCTGGATGGGAGGAAATTTGTGTGAGCCCAGTGATGCCACGCTTTCCCGCACAAAAATGTATGAAAAAACTGAATTTTCAGCTAAAATTGAGGTTTGCAAGGGATTCTGGGTGGGTCCTTAAGCCACACACACAAGTGTAATACCATTTCTATTGGGAGACCTGGGGGAACGTGGGGTAGGTGGAAATTTATTGATCCACGCAGATTCTAGAACTTTCCACCACAGAAATGTGAAGAAAATGCGGTTATTTTGTCAATTTTTTAGGTTTGCAAGGGATTCTGGTTAACAGAACCTGCTGGGAGGCAGTCGAGTCACCCCATCCTGAATTCCCTGGGTGTCTAGCTTTTAAAAAGGTATAGGTTTTCTAGCTTTCCCTAGGTGCCGGCAGAGCTAGGGTTCAAAAAGGACAGGTAGGCACTTTGCCAATAAAGGCAATTTTTCACTGCGAAATTGAGATGCGACCACGTTGCGTTTTGCGCCGTTTCCTGTCGCAGGAACTAGGCCTACCGATGCAAGTGAGGTACCATTTTTCTCAGAAGACTTTGGGAAACGCGGGGTGGGTAGAAATTTGTTGATCCACGCAGATTCCATAACTTTCCACCACAGAAATCTGAGGAAAATGTGTTTTCTTTGTCAATTTTTTAGGTTTGCAAGGGATTCTGGGTAACAGAACCTGATGGGAGGCAGTCGAGTCACCCCATCCTAAATTCCTCTGGGTTTCTAGTTTTCAAAAATGTATAGGTTTGCTAGGTTTCCCTAGGTGCTGGCAGAGCTAGGGTTCAAAAAGTACAGGTAGGCACTTTGCTAAAAAAGGGCCATTTTTCACTGCAAAATTGAGGTGTGACTACATTGCGTTTTTCGCTGTTTCCTGTTACAGGCACTAGGCCAACCCACGCAAAAGAGGTACCATTTTTCTCAGAAGACTTTGGGGAACACGGGGTGGGTGGAAATTTGATGATCCACGCAGATTCCAGAACTTTCCACCACAGAAATGTGAGGAAAATGTGTTTTTTTTATAATTTGTTAGGTTTGCAAGGGATTCTGGGTAACAGAACCTGGTGGGAGGCTGTCGAGTCACCCCACCCTGAATTTCCCTGAGTGTCTAGTTTTCAAACAGGTATAGGTTTGCTAGGTTTCCCTAGGTGCCGGCAGGGCTAGGGTTCAAAAGCTAGAGGTAGGCGCTCCGCCATAAAAGGACCATTTTTCACTGGGAAATTGAGGTGTGACCATGTTGCGTTTTGCGCTGTTTCCTGCGCAGGCACTAGGCCGACCCACTCAAGTGAGGTACCATTTTTCTCAGAAGACATTGAGAAACGCGGGATGGGTGAAAATGTGTTCATCCACGCAGATTCCAGAACTCTCAACCACATAAATGTGAGGAAAATGTGTTTTTTTTGTAAATTGTTTAGGTTTACAAGGGATTCTGGGTAACAGAAACTGGTGTGAGGCAGTCGAGTCACCCCATCCTGAATTCGCATGGATGTCTTGTTTTCAAAAATGTATAGGTTGGCTAGCTTTCCCTAGGTGCTGGCAGAGCTGGGGTTCAAAAACTATAGGTAGGCACTTTGCCAAAAAAGGGCAATTTTTCACTGCAAAATTGAGGTGCGACCACGTTGCGTTTTGCGCCATTTCCTGTCGCAGGCACTAGGCCGACCCACGCAAGTGAGGTACAATTTTTCTCAGAAGACTTTGGGGAACGCGGGGTGCATAGAAATTTGTTGATTCACGCAGATTCCAGAACTTTCCACCACAGAAATATGAGCAAAATGCATTTTTTTGTCAATTTTTTAGGTTTACAAGGGATTCTGGGTAACAGAACCTGGTGGGAAGCAGTCAAGTCACCCCATCCTGGATTTCCCAGAGTGTCTACTTTTCAAAAATGTATAGGTTTGCTAGGTGTCCCTAGGTGCCGGCCAGGCTAGGGTACAAAAACTACAGCTAGGCACTCTGCCAAAAAAGGGTCATTGTTCACAGCGAAAATTGAGGTGTGACCACGTTGTGTTTTGCACCGTTTCCTGTCGCAGGCACAAGATCGACCCACACAAGTGAGAACCATTTTTATCGTGAGACATGGGGTAATTCAGATTTGTAAAGCAACTGTTATTACCTGTTGAGTTTTGATGCATTTCTGCCTTCCAAATGAAAGACATTGTGAAAAAAAGAAGTCATTTTGAAAAATGACCAATAATTCTCAAGCTAGTATGAGTATTCCCAATTTTGAAAATGTTCAAATATGTACTGTTTCTAAACTCTATAATTTGTACCCATTTCAGAAATACTTGGGTGTCTTTCATACCGATTTTTCCATGTATACATTTTCGAAGAATAATTGCTCTAAACCCGGTACATAATAAAATTCCATTGCAAGTTGCTGCGCAGTTTTTGGCTCTGGGTTCGTCGGGTTCTTGGTAAACCTACAAGTCCTATATATCACCACAATCAGTAAGGTCCAGCAAATGTAACGGTATATTGCTTGCAAAGAGCTGTCATAATTATAGGAAGTTACAGGTGAAAACGTTGACACAAAAGGCTGTTTTTTTCAACTAATTTTCATTTTTAACAAATATTTAACTGCTAGTTTCTATAAGGAAACCTTCGTGGATTTAGACAAATGACCCCATTATGAATGCAGGATGTTGTCTACTTTAATAAAACGTATAGATTTTGAGGATCCATTATTGCTTTCACACTCATTTTTACCATTGACTGGAAGCAGGTTGGAAGCACTAAAAATAGCAAAAATAGGCTATGTCCCAGAAAAATGCCAACACTGTGTGAAAAATGTTTGTTTTCTGACAAAAGACTGTCATTCCCTAAAAGCTTGAAAAATGGTGATTTCAGCCCCAGAGCCCCTTTGTTTTATACCATTTGCAGGGAAAAAAACCAGAGGCCTTCCTTTGGAGCCCGTTTTTCCAATTTTTCTGAAAAAAAACAAAAATGTCACTGTATTTTAGTTAATTTCTGGGACCCCTCCAAGGGAATCCGCAAACCCTGGGTACCTTTGGAATCCCCATGATGTTGGAAGAAAAGGACGCAAAAATAACGTGGATACCTTATGTGGTCAAAAAGTTACAGGGGCCTAAGCACGCACTACCCCAAATAGCCAAAAAAAAGGCTTAGCACAAGAGGGGAAAAGGCCTAGCAGCGAAGGGGTTAACAAACAAAGAAGAGATTGGCACAGAAGCTGTAATATAAAAATAATGCATTTATTAACCTCGGATGAGGGAGACTTCATCACACAGTACCCTCAGGCCACCGTAGGAGGCATTTTAAGGAGTACAGAGCACAGGGGCCTTATATATGCATAGGTTACATTAGTTAGCATAAAACCAAGGGGAGGTCCTGGCACATACAAGAATACAAATTGACTAATATGGGTAAGCAAAATGTGCCTGCTCATAAAAGTGGGAGGGGAGACATTTCTTCTTACATCAGCAAGAATAGCCTGACAGTTCTATACTAGGAGCAGGTGCATTCTAATAGCTAGGCCTTTGCTGAGCATGTGAAAGGCTCTGCAAGAGGGAGAAAGCACATGGCTAACTATGAAGGCTGCCAAGTACAAAATGGCTTTCAGCTCTTGCTAACAGATTCCTGCAATCTTTAACAGATGGAGAGGGGTGACTGAATGCCCCTTTGACTAAGAAAAATAATTACATCATATATATAATTTTAGTAAAATCAAAAGGTGGTGTCTAAAGTCGTGACTAAAGAATGGAGGCAGCCAGAAAATGAGAATGAGTTGGAGATGACAAAGGAGTGAGAGATAAATGAACAGCAAAACTAGTGCTGGAATTGGAGAAACCTTAATCCGATAATCCATAAACTTAGGGGTCAAGGTGTGGCAACAAAAATAGGGTGGTGTCATGAGGTGCAGAGTCATGAAAAGCAGCCGCACTCATTTATATTTTGAAAACTGTCTCAAAGAAATTATCTTCGATGAGAAGGGGACTGTAAATCTATTCTGATTAATTTAGCTGCAAAGGCTGCATTTTAAAATATCTCATGCTGTTAAGGTGCCTGCTGCAGAGAGCTTCATGTGTCCAGTAAATCTTAGGAAATAATAATGGTAAGATACCTCTAGTGGTACGTGTACTTGCTGGAGAGATCTGTTTTTTGTCTAGTCATAGTTTTGACTCATAAAGTACTAGGCATACATAGAGCATTAATATGTGTCCTGCAAAACACTTTGTTTAACATGCAGATGACAGATTTTTAATTTATGTAGAGGCAAGTGTGTTTCTGCTTTTAACAGATCGTTCTATTACCTGCAGTTTATAAATTGCAAACTTTCTAAAACAGCACAATGAGCTAAGAAGCAGCATCAAGGACCCGCACGCAAGCTGCAAGGCAGAAGTTTTAGAACTTGTAGTTTCTTCTCAATTTTTTGTTATGATGTGGCTGATAACGGCTGCTAAAGCACCTAAAAAAGGTTTCTTAGGGTATTAATAAAATTTTATTAGTACAGACAACTGCAATCACTGCGTCAAATTTTAAAATTCTGACTTTGTGTTTCTCTCAGCCTGCACTCCTAAAATATAATCCCTACCACCATTTTGTACAGTGATTCACACACTTTCTGTGATGTAAAGCTCTTAAACATCCTACATTGGAATGGTTAGAGCTATAAAAGATTTATTAAGTTCTAGTTAGACTATCTTTGTGCAAATATTCATACAGACCAATACATCAACATTCTTACAGTGCAAGCATATGTCTTATATACAGGGCTTGATTGCCTCCAAATCATACTTTCTCTTAAGTACTTGTGAAGTGATAATCTGTGGGCTGTTGACCCCCCCCCATTGCATTGGTGGCTAGTTGTTAGGATCCAGACAGCTCCCAGCCAGAATTCTACTTGAACATTTCGGCCTTTGATTTGGGCTCAGCTGTAATCAAAAATAAGAAACCCCTCTAACTGCCTGCCCTTTGCAGGTCTGACTAGACAGCAGACAACTTGCGGACACTGCTGAAATGTGTCCTTGTGGCGTCATATTACACAGGAGCAGATTCAGCATATTTCACTAGGGCCAGACAGATCCCCAATCCAGCTCAATAAACCGCTGCTGGACCCGAGATCCGGATAGACCCCCTTTACTCCAGCACTGAACAAGACTAATTATAGGACCCTAGGGAACTTGCAAAAGTATGTTAAGAAATAGTGAGGGAGAGTGATACATGTGCATGAGAAACGGGGGGACAAGGAAAGGTCAGGTGACAGTGTGATAAGTCAGCGAAAGGGTAAGAGGATAAGGGGCATAGATATCAAATACTCTATTTGCGATTCTCACATAGCGATTTTTTGAGAATCGCTATTTGAGAATCGCAAACGAGATGTATTTAAAAATTTGCAAATAGTTAGTGATTTCTTGGCATTCCTTCATTGCGATTCGCAAATTGCGAATCGCAATTAAGGAATACCTTCCCGTTCATTCATATGGGCCAGAAGGTCCATAGGAATGAATGGAAAGACATTCTCAATTTGCAATTCTCAAATAGAGAATCGCAAATTGAGAATAATTTCAAGGGTGCAAGGGTGTCATAAGGACACCCTAATGCACGCCTGAGATGAGCATGTGTGCCCTAAGGGCCCCACGTGGCACTTTGAAAAATGTCAAAAAGTGCATTTTTCAAAGAAATTGCAAATTGTGTCTAGAGATTCACAGCACTAACCTGCACCAACTTTGGTGAAACACTCTGCAAAATTTCAAGTAAGCTTTTAAATTGAACTGCATTTACAAGGGTACAGAGGGGCGAACTGTGCTGGGAGGTGAAGCAGTGTGCTCCCATCCCCCTTCTGTTTAAAAAGGCTCCCTTGAGCCACTGGGCTGACGAGCTCTTGGATATGCACTTGTGCGCCAGGGAGAGGTACAGAGACCTGAGAGGATTGCCGCAGCTTTCTCAGCAAACCCCAGAAGAATTTCGTTTTATCTCTACTGATGAAGGATATGATCCATAAACACATGTGTCTAGAGATTCACAGCACTAACTTGCACCAACTTTGGTGAGACACTGCAAAATTTCAAGTAAGCATTTCAATTGAACTGCATTTACCAGGATGCAAAGGGGTGAACTGTGCTGGGAGGTGAAGCAGTATGCTCTCATCCCCCTTCTACCTTCCCATTCATTCCTATGGACCAGGAGGCCCATAGGATTGAATGGGAAGACATTCTCAATTTGCGATTCGCAAATAGAAAATAGCAAATTGAGAATAATTCGAAGGGTGCAAGGGTGTCATAAGGACACCCTGATGCACCCCTGAAATGAGCATGTGTGCCCTAAGGGCATGTATGTGCACCACATGGCACTTTGAAAAATGTCAAAAAGTGAATTTTTCAAAGAAATCGCAAGTTATCACCAACTTTAACTTGGTGTAATTTGCGATTTCTTAAGGAGAAATTGCACAACTTGGGAGCTTGTTGTATCCCATTTAAGGAATCACAATTTGCGATTCCTTAAATGTTTTCTCAAAATAAAGAATCACAAATTTTGCAATTCTCTCATTTGCAATGTCTTTTGGAATGATACATCCCAAAAGGCCTTTTCCCATTTGTAAACTGACCGATTCTGAGAATTGTGATAAATCGTGCATTAACTAAGTGCAATAGGTTAAACTAGCAGCCCGCCCCAGCGTAGCCTGGGGCAGAAAGGGGCTGGGGCAGTACACCCGCTCCCGCCTGACCCCCTCCCGCACCGACTCCCTCCCGCCCTGACTCACTCGTGCCCCCCTCCCGCCCTGACTTACTCACGCCCCCCTCCCGCCCAGACTCACTTGCGCCCCTCTCCCGCCCAGACTCACTCGCACCCCCCTCCCGCCCCGACATTTTCATTTACTGCTGCCTCCTTCTTTCCTCCCCCTGCATCACAGTCTCACTTTCCCTTTCCTTACCTGTGCCGCCGCTCCTCCCTAGACAGCCGCTCGTCACTGCACCGCCCTCCTCCTTGTCGTCATCAAGCACGTCGCGTCGCGTCCAGCACTAGGTCCCGGCCGGCGCTACTTTCAGGGGACTACTTTGTTTACAAACGTAATTTTTTTAATTTACTTTTTTTTAAAATTGATATAGCCTTTGTCCATCTACACACCCTGACATTTTCATAGATGTATCGGGTGTGTAGATTGGCGCTGTGGTTCCCGAGTTTACCTGGCCAAAAGGTGCAAGTTCTCTCTTTATAATAGTAGTATAGATTAGGAAACAAAAACTGATTATTGTCTTATTGTTTTATTGTTATTTATAATGACTCCTGACGAAGGGAGATTGAAGCCCGAAATGCATTGGGTATTTTCTGAATAAACACTGCCTTTTACGAACTATTGCTTCAATCGTGTTCATGTAAAGAGGTCCTGTTGGACACATTTTGGACATTAGAAATTTGGGAAATGGCAAAAATTCCACGCATGAATGAAAACATAAATGTGGCAAAAATATCAAAAAGAAGAAGGAATACATTGTTGAAAACAAATGAGTAATGACTGCCAAAATGGCGCAAATAAGCCGTGCGATTGGTTTAGGGCGCAAGGACGCCCCTCCCTATACAGTTGTTCTTGACCGGTGTCACATGGGCTGGCACCTTACCAGTCAGCACGCAACATCAGGAGAATGAATGATAAAGTTTGAAAATTAGTGAAAAAATGGTGTGCATCCCATCCCCCATAATTGATACTCAACCAAGATAGACACAAAGGCATCTGAACATCTCTGCCTCTTAGTAAAGAGGAAGGAGTAACACCTGTAGTACAATGTGGTGATGTGTTATAACTCCAGACTTCCTGGAAAATAACATCTAAGCCTGAAACCAAGGCTCTTTGAACACCCTCCTTGATGACTATTGGCATGCTTTACAAGGCCAGTGGATGATAGTAAATATGAAGCAGCTTTGAGATGTTTGACATCATTTTTTCTTTAAGAAATTTCTCATACATTCAGACACAAAGTGAGTGCCATTATCAGTGACTCAAATTTTGGAAGCCCCTTCCAATAAAAACAATTGCTCCAAAAGTGTAACAACTGCTTGTCTGTCAGGGGATTCTGCAAATATATGATATAACCACTTGGAATGGCAATCTACAAGAAGAATTCAATACCTCATGTCACTGGGTAAATTGGAGTATGGAAAAACCACAGTTGATGGAAGCTTGTTTCCGGTCCAGGGAAGGCATGGCTTGGCAGTTCGGGCTGAACTGTTCCCATGAGGCACAGGGTCAGACTGATTTGCATATGGCCATGTCTGAACTGGGGTGGTGTGGAGTGCAAGAAAACGATGGATTTTGGCCCAGATCTCTGTACTGGGGTGAATGTATGACATTGTTCTGCATTCTGTCCATCAACTGTGTTTTTTTTAAATTGGAGTATGGACCTGAGAAATCCAACACCAATTTTCCCATTCCTTTTCAGGGATTGGTGTTGGACATAGTGGGGTTTGCACACACTTCCAGTGCTTATCTGATAACAGACACTGAGGACAATTTTGCATCATAGACTTAACTTGACTATCCATTGAATGCCAATAATAATGCTATTTGATTTCATGGATGTTTTGGTGCTGCCTAAGTGCCCTTCATGAGATTGCAAAATAATGATCTTGCAAAGCTTGGAAGGAGGTATAAAGCAGTCCCCTCCAAAAAACGAAATCTGTTGTCTACCGACAGCTCATCTGGGTCCTGAGCAAATATCTTCAAATCTCCTTCGAAACACCTTGTTCATTTGATCCATTCAGGGTATAATCTAGAAAGTTGTGCAAAACAACATCCTTTTCAAAGGCACTGATCCAGTCCGGCTGACACACTACAGTCTTACATTCAGAGAGAGCATCAATTATTGCTACACATTCCACATCATCATATATATCTTATCCACATCGATTACCAAATGTGACAGCCAGCCAGCATGAAAGTTTGTAGGACTAGAAAATACTTCTGGTTGACCCCCTATTGGCATTATGCTTAAGTTAGCATTTGCAGCACCATTTTGCCCTTAGCCGCCATTTTGTGTAAACTAACTTCTGTCTCATTTTGTCTGCCTCAGCAAAGAACAGCTCCGATTTTATTTTATTTCTTCAAGGTTGAGCTTAGCTGTCTTAATGAATACATGAATGTGCCTTTGCATACCTTCCGTGTTAGATAGGCTCGTTCTGATGCTTACAGTGGCGGGCACAGACAGAGTTACCTTGAGGTAGAGATAACACATACCCGATTCCAGGAGTGTAACTCATCGTCTGTGTCTCCTTTGCTAACCTGCTCCAACTAGAATTTTCCAGTTTTGGCCAGATCTTGCTGGGCACTGGAAATGTATAACAACAGATTTAATGTTGGGGAGGGGCAGTCCCCTCGGTAGCATCTCAGGAGGCTAGTCAGACTGGATTCCGCCTGAGCGAATAATAATAAGTAACTTGGTTTGTATTCGCTACTGTCTGACTGAGACTTCTTTTGTATGGAAGGTTGAGAGGTGGTCGCAAGTGACCCGGGTGGCCCTAATCAGGTCATTTACTTCAGTTGACACCCGAACAGGGCTCCATCGGGCTGACCCTTCCTCGCCCACGGAAGGGTGAGGAGGACGGGGTCATGTTGGGTTCAATGGGCGGATCGGGGATCCCTGCACGATAGAGCCTAGTACTCACAGCTGCCCCTTTGTCTGATCAGGCGGTGCCTCACCTAGTGGTCATCCCGGCTGGGGTCCTGAAAGGTGAAACCCTTGGATCTGACCATTTGGTCTGAAGAGTCGGCAGTGGAAAATAAATGTGTTCGCTCTGTATGCACCAGGTGAGTTTGTCTTGGTTCTTTGTAAATATTGCGTCATTTTTAATAATCTTTGGTATGATCCATTTGATCTGTACTTGGTAGGTCTGTGGACCGATTTGAATACAGAGTGTCTGCGGACACTTTCCCAGGAAACAAAATGGATTTGCCTTACTTTAAAAAATGCCTGGGATCTGGCCGGTTTTTGGTTTTGTGGTGTCAACTGTTTGGTGCTGTCTGAGGGCTGACTTTTGGTTTTCTTTGTTTGATACGGTCTGAGGACTGACCTTTTGAAAGATATTTGAGAATTATTTGTCTGGCATGAATAGTGACCTTGTCCCCTCTTAAGATGCCCTGCTTGAGCAAGTTGTGTTGTTTTGTATGCTGCTGTTATTCCGCTGATGCTCGACTGGAGTGAGCAGCGTTTCGAGCTACAGACAGAGGACACCGCAATCATTGCACAGAGGACTCAAATAAACTTCAAGGCACAAGCCCAAGAATCAAGGAAGATTTGATCGATGCGCCGCTGAGGGCTCATACATGGTGTCCCTGAACACTGTAGCACCTATATTAGTTATAGAATCCCAAACTAAGTCAAGCAGATAATATTGGATATAACGAAAAGCGACTTGAGCCTTTTTTTCAACAATAAGAAACTCATACGGATGTTCTTCAGCTTTAACCAAAACCGCCAAAACGCTTTCATCATTTGTCTTAGCACCAAAAGTGTATACAGACTCTGGAGACAAGAGCCAGCAGCCGCTTTAAGATTTTCACGTGCCCACCACCACGCCATTGTGCGCCCCTTCCCCACCTTCGAATGCCAACTGACTACCCTGGTTCATGTTTTGAACAACAGAAACTTTATTGATCACGATGGGATCATTAAAACAGTGGTCTTTGGTCCTGAGGAGAACCCCATAACAAAGAGGGTTCGAAACGAGTAGAACAATTTTCTGTTGGAGACCAAACGATTGCAACGTTGGAATATATCTGGCTGAGTGTGCAGTCTAAAAAATATCTTTGTGACCTCTTGTTGATATGTAAAAGTTGTTTACTGCACCTTCAAGTTGTGCCACTATACTTTGGCATTGTTTGGTTTATGCTCCTTGGTTTCTCTCAGAGAATAAGAAAAGCAGTTTTTCCTTCAGTCACCAAGTAGCTATATATGTGTGTGTGTTTGAAGTACAGTGTGAATGAGTAATGTGGTTTGAATGGTGAAGTCTGAGTGGAAACATTGGGACACTGTTTAGGTTGGGTAGAGTTTTGTGGACACAGGTTTATCCTGTTTTGAAGGGTACATATTTTTTGTAATCATTTCAATGTACTGTTTGTCCTGTTTTTTACACTGAATGACAAATGTGTTGCTTATTTATTCACTCTTTGAGAAAAAAGAAGTTAATTGTACAATATAAATAAAAAACGTTATTAAGTAAAACAGGTGGCGATTGATTTAATGTTCTTCCACCTTGCTAAGTAAGGGATAATTTTGTATCAGTATAGGCACTTGTGTTTGTTTTTTCTGTTGAAGGTCTCAGCCTTAGAGATTAGAGCCAGACCCATTGTTGTTTTTTCTTCTTTCTTCGACTGGAGTGAAGGCACAAATATACGAGGGACAATGCCGAGCTGCAGTGGCGGCTAACATGTACATTTGATGAACAAAGACTGAATTTCTTGCAGGATTAATTGTTTGCCAAACGAAGTAGGCAGTCAATGTTTGATTATCTTCAGATATGGCAAAAGGAAGCTAAGCAAAGACGAATGAAAGCAGAAAAGGAGGCCCAAAGAGGAAACATGCAGATTGTGACCCACAAAGCAGTAGCCTATGATCGTGAGAAAATAGAAAAAGGTATAGAGTGTGTTGATAGGAAGTTTTGATTGTAATGTGACAAATTATATGTTGCCCGAGAGGAAGGCGATGCATTTGTGGAGGAACTGTTAGACACTCGACGTCCACCTCCGTATGCCCAGAAGAAAATATACCTTGCTGTCCCTCCACCCCAGTCTTCTGCCCCTCCTGTCTACACCTCTGGTTCTTCTGCTCTCGACCTGGCTGCTTCGGCTATAGCACCTCCTGCTCTTTTTCTGGCCTCGCATGCTGTGGCTGCGACAACTGCAAGTCTCCCTTCTACACCTATTGTTTTAGTTTATTCTCTCTCTCCATCCCTTACACCCTCAACACAGCTATTAATAACACTGGTGCCGGCCCCTTCAGCTATTGTGTCTTCCCTGCATCTCCCTTCCCCGACCTTGCTGAGCATTGGGACGCTGGTGCGTGGAGTGGACAAGGGGTACTGGGCAACTGCACTGCAGCGAATGGGGCTGGTGCTGATTCGATCTAATGTGGGAGATGCAGAGGAAAAGATGGTAGCTAATCAGGTTTCCCAGTGGGCTCGGAATCTGATTTACAGCATGAAGGAAGTGTGGAGTGTGTGGAAAGGATATGAACCATTTGTACAGCAGCATGCCCTCAATCATTTGTCAACTATGTTGATTGGGTTGTGGGAACAGTGTTTCAATGGTGTTGCGCCTCAGAATATTTATGACATCCGGGTCTGTGTGTATGGTGCTGACATGGCCCCTAATGAAGTTTTTAGTAATGTTGCAACACTGATTGGCTATTAAGGCAGGTTGCATCAGAAGAGCCCGACAACAGGGTTTCAGTTTCCGATGAGGGAAGTACATCCTATTTTTCACCCTGAGATACCGGAGCTTTGTGATCAGCATGATGCTGTTGTCAGACAGCGAGTAGAGGCCCACTTTCAAGAACAATGGGTTTATACTTAATGGAAAAGGAGTGAGGTTGTATCTCTCAAGACTCAGTTACCCGACTCTATGAAAAATCCGACTGCATAATATAAAGAATTGACAGAGGCTGCATCGTCGACGGTGATGACATTGGCAGACATTAAGATGTTTTTTGGTTTATTGATTTCCGTCGATATTTGGCGGCGGGTGCATATACAGGAACATGTTGTGGAATTGGGTGCCACTTGGAACAAGATCAGAGCATGGGACAAGTAGACGAGACCTGGTGAGAAGCCTACGGCTGAGATGCTAGCTTTGCCAGGTCATATTATTACTTACATGCACTCTCTTATCTCACCTAGAAGAGTAGATTGGGACAAGTTAAGAGCATGTCGTCAGAAGAAGATGAAAGTGAATCTGATTTTTTCACTTTGCTTGAAGGTGTGTTTTGGGATTTTAGCGGACAGGGCTTGTCATTGGAAGGAGGTGTATGATTGTTTGTTAACAGATTTGTTACGAACCTGCTTCCCGAGATCAAGATTGGGTTACAGGCTTAGGAGAGCAGTATGACTACCTCCTCCCCATCAGTGATATTGAGTATGGCACAGTACTATGAGCATAGAGAGAACAGAGAGAGGGAGAAGGTGGAAAAGAGAAATAAGGAGTTAAAGACAAAGGTGTTGATGCAGCAGGAATCCAGGGGGAATGGTTGAGGACGCGACACCGGTCCGGCCCAATAGCTGCTCGTGTTAGCAGAAATTCTGCGCCTGTGGGGCCGAATCAGTGTACATATTGTAAGGAGGAGGGACACTGGTGCAGTGAGTGCTCAGGGTTGTTGCAGAAAGTCACAGCCCCTAGAGGAAGGGGTCCTCGTGGATGGGGTCGTGGAGTAGGGGGTCATGACAGGGTGCAGGCAGATGGGACGTCGCAGGGCAGCTCTGATCAGAACTATTTTGATGGTCTTCCAGAGAAACAGTATTATCATGATGACTATGATTTGGATGAAGTGACGGGGTTGTCCCACTGTTAGGACAGCCAGGGGCAGGGCAAGGGACTAGTTCAGATACCTGTAGATGAGTGTGGACCTTATGTTACTGATGACTTGCAGGGCTCAGCTAAGGAATTCTTTGTGGATACAAATGCAAGACCAGCTCTGTTTCTCATTCACTGGTCCCTGGGGCAGCCCTGTCTGGCCATATTAATGTTTTGGTAGGCTTTTCTGATATCCCGGTTGTGACCCCCATATCCAAACCCCTTGACCTGGCCATTGGCCCCTTTACTTTTGATTCACCATTTTTGTTGAGGTCCAATTGTGGTGAGAATTTGATGGGATTGGATTTGTTGAAGAATTTGTATGCTACAATATTCTGTTACCTGGCAGGTGTCTATATGATGATGGGTCCTAATGTGGTTAGTACAAAGCAGTGTTTGTCTAAGGATGCACCCCTGCCTGCTGAATTCAAAGATGTGCCATCCACGTGGTGGTCTACAGGTGATACGGATGTAGGGTTGTTGCACATACCTCCAGTTTCTATCAAGGTCAAAGACAATGCTGTTTTGCCTCGTATTCCTCAGTACAAATTACAGCAAGTAGGTGAGAAAGCTCTATTACAGATAATACAGGACTTGATTAAGTCGGGGGTTGTTGAGGAGACTACTGCGAACATGTGTAATAGCACCCTCTGGTTCCTATGATGACCATCCTGATGTCTTTGTTTGTGATTGATCTGCGTGAGGTTAATAAGATTGCGGTCCCTCAGTTCCCAGTGGTTCCCGAAATCTCCGCCCTCCTGACAATGATTCTTCCTCTGCCAAATTCTTTTCAGTTATCGATTTGAAAAAATAATTTGTTAGCATTCTGATTCCTCCAGAGAGCAGGCACCGATTTTGATTCACCCTGGCCGGCAGAAGATTTAGATTCTGTCGGGATCCTCAGGGCTATACTGATAGTCCTAGCATATATATAGTCAAGCTTTAAAAGGCCAATTAGATACCCTTACACTTCCCCCAGGTAATGTATGGCTACAGTACGTTGACAATCTCTTGATTGCTTCTGACACTGAAGAAGTTTGCAAAGATGCAACGGTTACATTTTTTGCTACATTTGGCTCATTACAGATATGAAGTGACCCTTTCAAAATTCCAATATTTTTGACAGGAGGTCACCTACCTAGGTCACCTACTGTCGAAGACTAACACCTGAACGCATTAAAGCTATTGTTAAAATGCCCATCCCTAAGACTCAGCGGGATGTGCAAGCTTTTATTGGCATTACTTTGAGTTGTCTGCACTGGATACCTAACTTTCCCTTACTAACAAAGCAGCTATTGCATCTAACTACTAAAGATGTGCGTGAACCCTTTCCCTGGATGCCTCAATATCAACAAGCATTTGAGCAATTGAAAGTTGCGCTTTGCTCTGCGCCTGTGCTTGGCACCCCAGACTATACTAAGCCATTTGTGTTATATGTACACAAGACAGGTGTTGTATGTACACAAGACGGCAGATTGCGCGCTTTCTGTCTTAACACAAGCCTTTGGAGGTAAGCAGAGGCTGTGTGCTTATTTTTCTGCTTTGCTTGACAACGTCTCGAAAGTCCTCCTGAGCTGTCTGAGAGCGGTGGCGGCTGTGGCTGTCTATATCCGACAATCGGCTGGGCTCGTCCTTGAATCCAATCTCACAGTCATGGTACCTCATGCTGTGGATACACTTTTGAACAAAAAGAAGACACAGCACCTCACCAGCTCATGTCTGACTGGTTATGAACTGACCCTCTTTGAACCACACGTCAAGATAAAAAGGTCTGCCACCCTGAACCCAGCCACGTTACTACCCCTTCCATCTAAAAGTGAGGAAATAGACATACATGATTGCATTTTCCGACTGAGTAGGAGACGAAGGGACAGGTAGGCCTGACTGATGTTCCTCTATCTGAACCCCAAGGGGAGATATATGTTGATGGCTCTTGTTCCAAATTACCGGATGGCACAACAACTGCGGCATATGCCATCACTACCTTACACAGTAGTCGAGACATCACAAGTTCCCAAACAATCGGCCCAAGCTGCAGAGTTAGTTGCCCTTCTTCGAGCTTGTGTGCTAAGGGAGGGACTGACTGTCAATATTTCTACTGACAGCCAGTATGCCTTTGGAGTTGCCCACAATTTTGGGCGGCTCTGGGAGGAGAGGGGATTCCTAATTCACACAGGTTAATGATCCAGAATGGCCCATTGATACAGAGGCTTTTGTCAGTCCTGACACTCGCCCAAAAAAGTTAGCAATAGTGAAGTGCAGTACCCACAAGGCAATTACTGATGATGTGGGGAGCGGAAATGCATTTGCAGATCAAACAGCTCAGGAGACGGCTCGAACAAAGATGAAAAAGATGTTTGTGGCAGGTCCTTCTACATGGGTACCCAAAGTAACTATGTTTGAGGATACACTGGATAGTGTTAAAGAAATAGAGTGTGAAGCTAGATTAAGGAGTTAGCAACATGGCAGGAAAGCACAGCATGTTTAGACGAGGATGGGTGCTGGCTGGATAAGTCCTCCCTGAAGTCACTTTTGCACACAGGCAAGCTCACATTAGCACCAACGGCACATGCAAACTACTAGACCCTATGTGGCAGAATGATAACATCCCCAAGACTGCTGCTCACTTGGTAAAATATTGTATGGTATGCATGATGTATAATCCTGGAAAAGGCACTCCTATACCCCTGGTAATTTTTCACCCCCTTCTTTCTCCTTTGAAGTCCTTTAGATGGACTACATTGAGATTGAATGGGTCAATAATTTAACAATATGTGTTAGTGGTTGTTTGCGCATTCAGTAAATGGGTTGAGGCATACCCCACCAAGGAGAATAAAGCCTTGTCGATGGGGAAAGCTCTCCTGAAGGAGTTTTTCCCTCGCTTTCTTTTACCCTGTTTGATCTAGAGTGAAAATGGCAGTCACTTCAATTCAAAAATCATCCAGCTGGTGTGTGATGAGCTGCAAATCAGGCATAGGTTCCATGCTGCACACCACTCCCAGTCAGCATATTTGGTTGAGAAGTACAATTGGTACTCTCAAACTGAAACTGGCAAAAATTCAGGAAAGCATGATTGAAGAGGCCAGATGCTTTACCGTTAGCTTTTCTGTCAGCCAGAGCTACGGCTCATGCTAGGACAGGATTGTCCCCGTATGAGGTCGTGTTCAGTCGCCCAGCAAATATTTGGGGCAATTCTTCGACCAAAGCGCTTTTCAGAAATTGAGTATCCTCTGTTAGTGGATTATCTTTATGAATTGACAAACAATTTGCGTTCTATTCTCCAACAGATTCAAGACACATTGCCACCGCAAACAAAGGGGACATCCAACCTGGTGACTTCATACTTGTGCAGCATTTCCAGAGGAAAGGAAGTCTGGAGACCCATTGGAAGGGGCCTCTGCAGGTAATCCTTGCCACCAAGAGTGCTGTGAAGGTGACTGGTGGAAAGAACTGGATCCTCACCAATCATTGCCGCGAGATTCCGTTACCTCTCCCCTATGATCGGTGGGCGATTGATGGCATAGGTGACCACGAGACGGAGAAAGTGCCATGCTTCATCCTTTTTTTGGATGCCCGACTGACCTGGTGCAAACAGAAGAGGAGAACGATGCAGTCTTAAATGAGGCTGTGCCCCCTGAAATAAGGGCCATCCAGGATTCCCCTTCACCTGGCCCACAAGTGCTTTAGCCCCAGTCTCTTGGCCGCTCTGAATTTGAGCCCCTGTTTTTTGTGAGGATGAAGAATAGGGTGCATGTACCCTGTCTGTTGTAACAAAGATAGCTTAGGGAAAGGGAGCTGGTGCATTGTCCAAGACACTGGACAGGATAAGCTGAGGATGTCTTCCCAAAAGGGGGTGCCCTATCCTTGACGACGTGTGATTTCTTCAATGGGCCATGATCGTGCTGCCCTACTATAGATGAACAACAGGATGCTGGAAAATATTTGCCCATCCTCTTGTTTCATTGTCACCAACCCCATTGCATTGCTATTTTTTCCCTCTGATCACCATGTATCCTTTTTGCCTGCCGAATTGTTGAGAAGGAACAGCCTTTTGCAGCACCTTGTTCGGAGAGGGATGTGGTTGGTTGGCCCAGTTTGTTGAAAAGGAGTAAAGTGATTTTTATAGTAATTGTCCTGATTTTCCTACTAGCAAGACTTGGAAAAATGTGGTTTCTAGAAGAAAAATATCCTGTGGACTCTTTGATTGGTACAAAACCTGTTAAACCTGAGCATATGTTGGTCAACCTGTCTCCTCACAAAGGTGAACACATAAAGGCATATGTAGATAACGTGTTCCTCCAAATGTTGCTTCATGCCCATGGTACGTCCAATGCCACAAATTGCTAGATTTGTGGGTTGCTCCCTTCTGTAACACACAAGAATGATGTATTTATACCATGCCTTTTTCTTACCTTGCAAGCTGCGAAGGCTGGTTTCAGCTCATTACTATGGTGTACACTCATTATCATTCTGATACTATGAATATGATATTAGCCGATTTTGAAACTGTCTTAGAGTATATACGTGTAAATCAGGGGTTTACCCCAGTGGAGCAAGGGACACCAGAGACATTGTCCCTGACAGCTTGCACAAATGTGTACAAGAGAGAACAAAATGTAAAATAGCTTTGAAATGAAATGTCTGATTTTTGGGGTTTCAATGTCACTGAATATTTCAAGTCCTTTTAAATACATAATATTACTCATAATGTGGCAATTCCGGTGCCGGTGGTCAACATGACATTGAGTTTCTGTGTAAAACGGAAAGGAAATGTCTGAGTGGAGGAGAGTCATTGCAATTACACTTATGTACTGAGCACTGCAAATAGCCCACCTCTGCTGCCTCCTTACAATGTCTATTTTGTCTGCGGTCCAGGCCTATATTTGGCTTCCTTGGGGATGGTCTGGAATATGTTTTATCTCCTTTATCCCTCCCCCAGTGTATATAGCGCCATCCAATTATCACAGAAATCACCAACAGTGCAGGAGTGCTCACCTGTTTCGTGTTAGACGAGTTAGTGACACCGCAGACATGGATCAGACGGACACCACTTTGCAATAGTTCACTGATGCTATGAAGGGTACTGTTCCCTTTTGGGGCCGCATGTCCAATAGCCTCAATATTCAAAGACTCACTAGGGTGGTGGAAGGGGTCTGCTGCTATACATACCGGACCACGCTCCGAATGTATATGCTGCTATACAAAAGCTTCATAGGTTTGCTCTGGCATACACCAAGAGAATGGTACATAGTCTCTTACTGGGTGGTTTTGGGGCCTATTCACATCCTGGGGTTGGAAGATTATCATTCTTCCTGATTGCCATAGCTGGCATCATCTTAACATGCTGTCTGTGTATACACTTCCGGCCTGTTGTGGCAGCTGTGTGAAAATATTGACACCTCGCTGCAAACCCTTAGAACATGACTCTAAGAATAAGGCCATGATGATGCAGAATAGTCAAGGACATGATATGCATTGAGGAGGGCATCTTTGAGTATTAATGGTACATGTCTAGATTCATACTATGTTCATTACGTACTGCAGAGAGTTTTTGCTTTCACTAGTAGCAAAATTATTTAGTTTAGCAAATGTTATGTTATGTTATGTTATGTTACAGTGCATTTTTATAGCGCACGGCTACTCTAAAAGAGTGTCCCGGCGCTTTCCACGGGCAACTTACAGTGTCAAATCAACATAACAAATAAGACAGAACCCCAGAGAAAAAAAAGAGAGAAAGAAAAACCCACCTAAACAGAATGATTAAAAAGCCAAGTCTTCAAATTCTTCCTGAATTGAAGCAGGTTGGGAGTGCTGCGGAGTGCCAACGGAAGCGCATTCCACAGCTGGGAGGCCTTAAGGCTAAAAGAACGCCCCCCAATACGGGCCTTCCTCACGCGTGGGACCACCACAGTGAACAGGGATTCTGAACGCAATGAACGAGCTGGGCGATAGAAAGCTAGTCTTTTCTTCAGGTATCCTGCGCCTGAGCCAAACAGAGCCTTGTGCACCAGCGTCAAGGATTTAAAGACAATCCGCTTCCGGATAGGAAGCCAATGGAGCGTCTGCAGCAACACCGAAGCCCGTGCTCGTCTATGCAGACCAAAGATTGCCCGGGCTGCCGAGTTCTGTGCCACCTGCAGACGCTGAACCAGATAATCCGGGAGGCCTAAGAAAAGGGCGTTAGCGTAATCTAGCCTGGATCCGATGAGCGCCTGCACCGTAATCCGTCTGTGCTCCGCAGACAGAAGGGGTAGAAACTTGCGGAGCATTCTGAGGATGCCGAAACAGGTGCCGGACAGGCCAAGGATGTGCGTTTTCAGAGAGAGTTTATTGTCAAGCTTAACACCCAAGTTCTTGGCAACCAAGGATGATTGTGCCGGAGGACACATGGCGGCCGGCCACCACTGCCGCCACTCGGGATCGGAGGCACAGCCGAAAAACAAAACCTCCGACTTGCTGGAGTTGGCCTTCAGACAGTTTTTCTGAAACCAGCTGAAGACCCTGTCCAGGCAGTCCCGGATTCTCTCCCCGTCAAATGTCTGATCTTTTTCACATGTGAAGAGGAGTTGTGAGTCATCGGCATAGGACACGATCTGGGCTCCGTAAGCCTCCACCTCGGCCGCCAGAGGGGACATAAAGATGTTAAATAATGTCGGGCTCAAGACCGAGCCCTGTGGAACCCCAACACCCAATGGCGACATCTCGGCGGAGCTCTGGGAAACCCAGACCGTCTGGCGGCGGCCCTCCAGGAAAGATGTAAACCATCTGAGCACCGTCCCCCTTAGGCCGATGTCATAGAGCCTGGCAAGCAGCGCCTTATGGGGAACGGTGTCGAAGGCCGCCGACAGGTCCAACATGACTAGCATGGCCTTGCCACCCCCATCCAAGGTCTCCCTGATGATCTCAGAGACCTCCACCAACGCTGTTTCCGTGCTGAAGTTCGGACGGAAACCAGATTGGGATGGATGGAGCAGATTGTTAGCCTCCAGGAAGTTCGACAAGACGCCATGAACATGTTTTTCGGTGATCTTGGCCAAAGCCGGGAGAAGAGAGATTGGCCTGTAATTGGCCAGAGCCTCGGCATCAAGACCAGGCTTTTTCAGGAGGGGGATCACCATTGCCCTTTTCCAGGCGCATGGGACACTCCCCGCACTCAAGGAAGCATTGAGGATCGGGTTGACCAGGGGATTCACCACTGCCGCCATTCCAGCCAAGAATTTGGCGGGGCAGGGGTCCAGTGGGGAACCAGATTTAAGACTGGCCAACAAGGTCCGGGACATGTCGCTGGAGACAGGTGGAAAGTCCTCCAGGATAGCCATAGGCATGGCCGATGTCCCAGGTCCTACCCCGAGATCACAACAACTCTCCTCCGTGCTTTCCGAGAAGGAGGCCTGAATAGCCTTAATCTTGTCGGTAAAGAAAGTGGCAAGATCACGCGCCCACACATCAGGTAATACCGGCGGAGATGAATAGGACGTAGGAGACGTGAACTCCTTCACAATCGTGAAGATCTCCTTACAAGAGTTTGCCGATGCCTCGATCCTCCTGGCAAGGTATTCCCGCTTGGCACCAAGAACATCACGATGATAGGCCTTCACCGCCGCCCTATAAGCGAGTTTGGCCTCCCCATCATATTGATGGCGCCAGGCCCGCTCAGCAACCTTACATTGGCTACGAGCCACATGTAGCGCCTCTGTAAACCAAGGCGCAGATTGCCGTTTCGCCGAGGACCGGGGGGTTACCTTGGGGGCAAGGTCATCTAATCTCTCAGTCAGCCATAGCTGCAGGGCCTCCGTGTCTCTTTCCGGATCCCCCGAGAGAGAGCAGGGATGTTCCGTGAGCGCCTGCTCAAGCATAGCAGGCGTCACACTATGCAACGCTCTCGAGGCCAATCTGGGTACCATGGGGGCGCAGGTGTCGAACCGCCCATTCTCTAACACATAGAACCCGATCAGCCTATGATCAGACCAGAGCACAGGCCATGTTTCAATGTCGACAATGGGGACAGAGGAAAACACTTGATCAAGGGTATGCCCTTTCTCATGTGTAGGCCCCAACACAAACGGTGTCAGGCCAAGCGGAGATGTAATATCCAGCAGTCTTGCCCCATCCAGATCGTCCGTGACATCAAGATGAAAATTGAAGTCGCCTGCCAGCAAACAGTGCTGTGCAGACAACGCCAGCTCCGAGATGGCTGTCTGTAGGTCATCCCAAAAGGTGCCCACCGGGCCAGGAGGCCTGTAAACCAACAAACCCTTGAGCGCTTGGCCAGGAGACAGTCTTAGCATGAAAGCAAGGGATTCAGAGCCCCCAATGGGGTTCACGGGAAGAACAGAACAAGAGATGTCTTTCCTAACCACCACCGCGACACCGCCTCCCCTGCCCTTCGCTCTGTCTTGGCGAAAGATGTTATAAGTAGGTGGGATAGCAGAAAAAATATCCGGATTGGACGCCTCTCCCAACCAAGTTTCGGTCAGGAGTAGACAAAGAGGATTATCCCTGACCAATAGATCGTAGATGTGCAGCGCATGTCTTCCTACTGACCTTGTATTAAGCAGCAGACAGAGATGCTTCACAGGCACCTCGGTGGCCCTAGGGGCGCTACATAGCGACCACGTAGGCGACTAACCGCAGGCCGGACAGCGACGTTTACCCTTGTATCGTCCAGGGAAAACTGAGCGGCACTGACAAGAGATAGTGCGCAAGGCGCGGAGCATCGCCGAAGTATAGTGGATCATCTTCGCCCACGCCTGGCCCAGAGTCCTATGCCGCCCTGCCGCCTCCGGGACGCTGACGGGCGCAGACGGGCAGGACTCCGGCACGACTCAGGCTAAGCGAAAGGCGTCCACCTGCGCGTCCCGCTGCGCGTGGGGAGCGACTTTAAATAGGCTCTCCAATGAGCCCTTGGCGCGCGCGACCGGTCCAAAATGGCTGCCGTCGCCGAACAACAATCCCCAAAATGCAAAAAATGCAAAAAGGGGGGTCTGTTGGACTAGAAAATACTTTCAGTTGACCCCCCCTATTGGCATTATGCTTAAGTTAGCATTTGAGGCACCATTTTGCACTTAGCCACTATTTTGTGTAATGATCAAAACTAACTTCTGTCTAATTTTGTCTGCCGCAGCAGAGAACCACTCCGATGTTTTTTTTTTGTATTTCTTCAAGGTTGAGCTTAGCTGTCTTAATGAATACATGAATGTGCCTTTGCATACCTTCCTTGTTAGATAGGCCTGTTCTCATGCTTACAGTGGCGGGCACCGACAGAGTAACCTTGAGATTGAGATAACATGTACCCGATCCCAGGAGTGTAACTCATCTTCTGTGTCTCCTTTGTTCACCTGCTCCAACTAGAATTTCCCAGTTTTTGGAAAGGTCTTGCTGGACACTGGAAATGTACAAAAACTGATTTATTGTTGGGGAGGGGCAGTCCCCTCGGTAGCATCTCAGAAGGCTAGTCAGACTGGACTCTGCTCGAGTGAATGCTAATAAATACCTTGGTTTGTATTCCCTACGTTCTGACCGACTTTTCTTTTGTATGTAAGGCTGAGAGGTGGTCGCTAGTGACCCGGGTGGCCCTAATCGGGTCACTTCCTTCAAGTTCTTTCCCTCTGCAATGGGTTAAATGTTAAAGTTGTATACCTGCAGCTTCGATACCGATATAGGGAGCCTGGAATACATGTTACTACGTGCACAATTTCTAAACATATGAGCCAAAGGTCTGTGGTCTGTGCTAATTCAAATGTTGTGCCCCAAATGTACGTTTTTTATTTGTGGACTACATGTTTTTCTTATCTGCGCACTCCCTAATGTAATACTAATATACTGTTCATATAATATTTGTACACTGTTTGTGTGCTGCTTGGTTGTAAGGCAGCCAGCCCAAAGTAACAATCAACCTCTGGTGGAAAATTCCACTAGTTTACCAAGCGCACTCCTATATGTTTGAAGTATAACCAATGTGAACAATTGATAACCTATAATAATTCAATGTTATCACTCGAAGAGAAAATTCAAAGAAAGAAATTCTTTTTCAAAACGTAGCTTTATATAATCTTTTGCTTGTGAATCTTGTTCATTTCAACATATTCATTTTGAAATCAATGCATTGGGCCTATTTCTCAACTATGTCTTCACCTTCATCAAAAAGTTTTTCAACATCAGAGTTTTTACAACAAATTTATAATGTGATGACATTTACTTGTTAATTTTCAGATTGTGTATTGATTTCATTGAAATATTATAGGTTATCAATTGTTCACATTGGTTATACTTTAAACATATAGGAGTGCGCTTGGTAAACTAGTGGAATTTTCCACCAGAGGTTGATTGTTATTTGTGGACTACCCATACACATGCCCGTTGCCTCACATTCAATAGTACTATATTGTCACTCATATGATTTGAGGGATCTAGAAGAAAACACTACAGTTTTATCACCAGCAACTGTCTTATGGCTGAGTTCAGCACCCAGACCTGAGCACCGGCATCCACTGTAATTGTAAAAGTGTGACCCCCAAAAAATGCACTTAGAGCATGAGCTGTCACAAATAGTTTTTTACCTATTCAAAATCTGCACAGTGTTCCTCAGACCAAGTGAATCTCTGAACTTTTCTTAACTAACTGCTAAGGGGCTCCACCGATTGAGTATATCCAGATACAAATCAAGGATAATATTACGCTAAGCCCAAAAATGAGCAAAGCGTGTCCTTATCACCTTGGGCATTAGCATAGCTAATGGCTTTCATCAATGACTCTTTGGGTTTTATACCATCACATGACACAATATGCCCCAATTACTAAAATGAATTGCTTGCAAACTCGCATTTTCCAACTTTATTGTCATCCCCCTTTGAAGTATTATTGACAATATCTTCCTAAAAGTCTTATTTTGTTCCTCCCAATCCTTTCAATAAATTATTACGTCATCCTGGTACTCCTGCACACCAGCTATGTCAGTGAACAAACTATCCAGCAGTTTTTGGAACACACTGGCTGCAGAGGCAAGCCTAATTGGCAGTCTAAGGCACTTGTACACCCAATAGGTTGTCATAAAGGTTGTCAGTTCCTGTGACTAAGTAGATAAGGCAACTTGGTGGTATGCAGATCTGAAATTGATGGCAGAAACCTATACTGCACCCCCCACCCCAGGCTAGCCCTCTGATCCTGAATCCTGGGTCAGTCATGGCTGGCAATCTGCGATTATATTCTTGTTGATAGTGCGCAAGTTGGCATATGGCATGATCTCATCAGTTTTTCTTATGTACGACAACAATGAGTGCCACCTACTGTGAGGAATCAGTAGCTTGAATAACTCACTGAAACAACAATTCATCTAGGATGCTTTACAAAACCTCTCTCTCACTCAATGGCACTGGGCGAACCTTACGTGATGTAGTATGTGCATTGGGAAGTAACCAAATTTATGTTCAAATCCTGAAGCTTTTTTAACACGTTTATCAAAGAGTGGCTTATAGTCAACCAAAATACTGCTAGCAGTCTCCTGTGAATCATCAATCAATGATATAGAAGTTTCAACCAATATCACTGGGTTGTCTTAGCCAGGAACCAGACGTAAACCTATTCTTGCCAGGTCTTGTCACACGGCAATTTTCCAGCCCTTAATGGCAACATAGACCTTGGTACGTATCTTCCTGTCAAGACATGTTACATTTGCCATAGAATAGCCTAACATTCCAATGTCTTTTTCCCCGAAAGCCTTTGGGTTTTCATACGTAGGAAACAAGACTTGTGTTACCCCACAGAATTCATGAAATGTGTCCCTTTAAATGGTTATGGGTGAACCAGAGTCACTCATGACAATAAGCGTTACATCATCAATCAACACCTCACACATGGAACTTTGGCAGGTAAGTCTTGATTTACACACTTGAGCTTAGGGATGGCATTATTAAAGGAGTCTGTGCAAGAGACTACGTCTGCATCCACACCACCAATTTTTTGGGTTGTTTAGCACTCCTGCAAACCCTCTGAAAATGCCCCATTTTTTTGCCAAGAATCCATTTTTTACCAAGTGGTTGGCACTTTGTGCATTGCCAAAATTAGACTTTGAAATGCAACGGTAAGAAGCACTAAAGGTTTTTTTGTTTGTGTTTCTAAATGGCTTCTTGTTGGACTTGGCCCTTAAGGCAGGTTCACCCCTAATCTTTTTGCTTTTAATCTGTGATATGCGTGGATGATTTTCTGGTCTGTGCGCACTTTTTCTCTGTGTCCCAAAGTAAAGTGCGCGCATGTAGTGAGGCTGGCCTGCTCTCCCATAGGAATGCATGGGGAATGTCTGTGTCCCTAGTAATTCCTGATGTGTGGGGAGTGCATGCTCGAGTTTGGTATGTGCGTGTTCGTGGGAATGAATGCTTCGCAATGATGTATGTTGCGTGAGTGTGGCATGTGTAGAATTGCCATTTCTGGGACTTGGCATATTGCTGTAAAATATGTCTGCAGTGTGATTGGCTGGAGCTGGCTGGTGAGCCTGGCTCCAGGAAGGCTGGATGGGTCTGCCCGGTGGTGAGTGTGAGATCAGCATGCTTGATGGCTTGGGAGGAGTGCACCTGGTCCCTGATGGGCCTGGACTTTCCCCGGACAATGCTGGCTCCACCCCCTGTAGTGCGACTGATGGCCCTAGCCCTGCCAGTGAATAGAGAGGGTGGTCGAGGTAAACAGAGTACTTCAGAACCAGCTGCGACTGGTTTCTCCCCCACCCTGCACCATGAGACAAAGGAATTTACAGTATAAGAAGGGGCTGTGTCCCCATACAATTTGTTCTCTGTTTTGCTTTGGACCTTGCCAGAGGGGGCTGTTGCTGCTGCAGGGGTCAAGAGGACCGCCACTTGGCTGTCTCCCTGCCTGGAGACCCAGTGTGCTGGCTCTGGCCCTGCCTTGCCCCTCTGCCTGCCTCCAGACCCTGCTGGAGCTGTTCCTGTGCCTGGAGGCGCCCTGATCTGGATTTGTAGCGCTAGGAGCGCTTTCCTTGTGCCCCAGCGCTTTGCCGATATTTCTAGCGCTAGGCGCGCTTTCTGTAGCCCCTAAGCGCTTGGGAGCGCTTTGTGTGCAGCCGGTGCCCACCCGGCATCTGCCCGTCTGATCGTGCCGATTTGCCGATTTTCGGCAATAGCGAGTGCCACCTCGCTTTATCTTTACTTTTTGAGGCCGGTGCCCACCCGGCATTGCCCCGTACTTGGGATTGTAAATACCTCGAGGGAGCCCACTCCTCGGGTACTGAGAAGCCGCCTGCCTACCTGGAACGGGCCGCCGCGCTGCCCGCGACGACCCGGAAGTCCCGCCTCCTGACCCCCAGGGCCGTGCTGCCATTGGCGGCCCCGGCGGAAGTCAGGCGGAGGGAGAGCGAGACAAAGTCAGGCAGGAGGCGATAGGAGCAGCCGGCTCTGTCCTCGAGGCTCCCCGAGTGAAGGAGAGCCTCGCGCCGGCCGCCGAGGAGACGCCTCCAGCCAGCAGACACCCGGTGAGTGCCTGGAAAGGGAGAGGGGCGTCGGGACACACTGTCGGTGTCCGCCCCTCCCCCGTAGTGCGATCTCGCGCGCACTGCTGCGTGGAGCCTCGATAGGCTCCTGGGGGCATTACTTGTTTTTGAGTCCCCCGTGAGGGACTCCAACGACCTTGTGGGCATTTATGTTCTCGAGCCTTGCGAGGCTCAGGCGGCATCTAGCGTTTCGAGCCAAGAGGCTCTGGTGCCATTTTAAGTGAGTTAGAGCCCCGAGTGGCTCAGGGCATTCCCGATTCAGAGCCCAGAGAGGCTCACTGCCCGCAGTTGTTCTACGAGCCCAGCGAGGTTCACCGCCCATTGATTGAGAGCCCTGAGAGAGGCTCTGGGGCAATTCATTATTTTAAGAGCACTGAAGCTCTAAGTTGCAGCTTTGTTTGGCAAGCCCCTGAGAGGCTCCTTGCCCACCTTGGTTCTTGAGCCCTCCTGGCTCCAACGTTGTGCATCTGTGTTTAACAACTGTCCAGCACTTAGTGGACAGTTGCCACGTTTAGGCTTTGTGTTCTGTGCTGCCTGCACAGACCCCCTGACATTGAGACTCAGGGCATTCCGCCCCTTGCGAGGCCAGTTGGCCTGAGGGACACCTTTTGAGTGTTGTGCTTTGTGCACCCCGCGCATTGTAATTTCTGGTTATGTAATTCTTGCGCATGTGTTCTAACCTGTACCTTTTCTAAAAGTAACCTGATTAGGTATTCTTATGGTTATCCCTCTTTGCTAAAAGTAACCTGCATAGAGAAATGTTGATTCCGCTTACCTTTTCTAAAAGTGACCTGATTAGGTATTCTTATGGTTATCTCCTTTTGCTAAATGTGACCTGCAGAGAGGATTGTTTATGTTTATCCATTATGCTCAATGTGACCTGCATAGTAGATTGTTGATGGTTCATTTCATGTTAGGTTTCCTTCCCTTTGCTAAGAGTGAATTGCTTAGGTGTTGGTATTCCTTCCATAGGTCCTAGTTACCTGCGTGATCTACCTACAGTTTTAGGGTTGCGTAGGAGGTCCTTAATGTTCCAGTGATTACTGGATGTGTGTTGCATTTATAATTTTGGTGCTACTCATTCTATGTTTACGACATAAGTGTATATCTACCAGTATTATTTTCTAAACAAGTGCCTACCCCTGACAGTGGTCCATGTGGCCCTGTCCTGTACATAATTCCCCTTGTAAATTCTGCCCGTGCCTCTGGCACCTTGTACAGTTTGCGTGTGTTATCTAATGTGTTTTGTTTATTATAAATACAAAGGCTATTTTTGATATATATCCTTGTGTGGAGTCTTTCTTTGTGGTGGGCCTTGGGTGTTGTTGCTGGGGTGGGTGCGCAAATACTTAACTCATACCGCCTCCAAGTTTAGCCTAGACTGCTCGCGCCATGCTACCTAGAGGGCGAGTGGGGGTTGCCTTGGTGTGTGACTCCCCTGCCCTGACTTTAGAAATGGTGATCCCTGACTGACCTCAACGCGAGTCTTGGCCGGCCAGGGTCCCGTTTCTAACATTGGCGGCAAGCGGTGAGGATAAGAATTTGTGTTTGCGCTGTACCACAGTGGCGACAGGCCACACTTCAAAGCTCTGCATTTTTTAGATAACCGCATTTTGGGGATTATTGTTTTTTAGGGAAGTTCAGTTTTGCTTCTCCTGAAAGGTGTCATTTGTATTTTGTTCAGTACCTTGTTCCCCGCCCTGCTCCCAGAGTTTGGTACCTGTGTCACTAGTGGTCAGGTTGAGAAAATCAGGGTGGTAGAAACTGCCTTACCAGTCCGAGGGGAGGGTTGTGTGTGAATGAGTGTGTGTTACGCTGGACAGTGGAGTGCAAGTTCTCTGATAGGAATCTTGCTGAATTTTGTGATTGTAATCTCCTGTTTAGCTCAGAACCCCAGGTTCCCTGTGTCAAACTTTTCCTGAGAACGTCCGCCAAAATGGAGCCAGTTTTTGATCTCTGTAGTCTGTTTAGGTACAGTAGATTAGAGCTGGTCAGATTCTGCGAAAAGGGAGGCATAGAGGTGAGTGAGTTGGTTACTCAGTCCCAGCTTAGAGACAGCCTGATCCTGTGGCAAAAGGGTCAGTGGGATCTCGAGCACAGAGAGAGAGATAGGGCCCGGGCCGCACGCCATGAGGGTGGTGAGTCTGTGGGGAGCCCTGAAGATTCTGTTGATGAATGTGAGTTGGATGGTGATGACAGTGGATGGATGTCAGCAGAGAGTGAGGACCCCATAGATAGGGAGTCCCTTGCTGGGTCCAGTGTCAGTACCAGCGCCCCATCCCTTTCCCTGTCCCCAGAGGAGTGGCTGGATAGGAAGGAAGAGAGGGAGCATCAGCTAGCGATGGAACAGCTCAGGTTGGAGCATGCCAAGCTAGAGGCTGAGAGGGCCTTGTTCAGGGAGAAGGTAGCCCAAGAGAGTAGGTTACCCCCTGAGTGCATGTGTAATTGTCTGGATTCCCCAGGGAGGGTGGAGTCCAGTGGTGGCAGCTTTTTAAGTGTTGGTGTTGACAGTCCCACTCCCAGTTCCCCGAGTACGGTTCCTGTTTCCCCCGCAGAAGAGTTTGGGTTGAAGTTCAGGAGACTTAGGAAACTGCCTCATCAGTCTTGGGAAGACTTTGAAGATGAGTGTTGTGGAGCACTGTTTGATTGGGAAAAGGCTCACGTGAACGACAAGTCTGGCGGATTGTTTTGCATGGTTGTCACAGAGCACCTGCTCAGTTATTGTGTGCCAGAATTGCGCCAGCACCTGTTGAAGTTTGGATCATTTAGTGCATGTGAGCTTGCAGCGGAAGCAGACCGATGGGAGAGTGCAAGAGGTTCCTTAGCGCCGCTAGTGAGTGATTCCAATAATAGTGGGTCAGGTTTTCTCCAACCCAGCGTGGTGGAGGAGGGTGAGAGTAGCCCAGCTAGGTCTCAGTATAGTGAGGAGGGTGTAGGGGCTTGCTGTCTGTCTCAGTGGAGCGGAAGTGAGTGTGAGACCGAGAGTCCCCAGATGCCCGAAGCCCTGCCTCAGAGCCTGGATGGTTTCTTTAGGGAACACCAGGGTGGGGACCTATGCTTGCCTGTTAGTCCACTTGAGGGAGATCTCCTAGTGTGTGGAGGACCTGGAGCATCTGTGAGCGGAGCTTCTGTAGTTGTGGAGTCTGGCAGTACTGCTCCAGGAGGGAGAGTACAGAAGTCCAGTGAAAGGAGTGATTTGGGAGCGACCTGTGAGTCCTCAGAAGTCCTGGAGTGCCAGGCAGTGATTCCACCAAAGGTTCTAGACCGGAGGTTGGAGGTCCAGGTTCAGGGTTTGCCTGACCTGAAGGGTGGGAATACTGTAAGCAGTGTCCTAACCAGTTCTTTCTCCAGAGGTACCGCCCCGGTTGGGAGGGAGCAGGACTCTGGAAGGGGGTGCAGAGGGTGGGAAAGCCCACCTCTGACCCCGGTACCACCTAAGGGGTTAAACCCTAGGTTGGGAGAATGGTGTTTAGAGGGTACCCCCCGCAGGAGGCTGAGGAACCCTAAGAGAAGAGGTAAGGGGAGGAGAGCCTTCCCTGAGACTCCTGGTCCACCTAAGGTTGTAGACCCTAGGCTGGAGAACCAGTGGCAGTCTAGCCCTGTCTTGCAGACAGGAAGAGTGGAGCATGGCTGTTATGTGCCAGGGGTTACTACCCCCCACTTGGTGAGTTGGCAGGAACCAGTGGCACCTGGGTGGCCTAGGGCCTGGTCCTCGCCGAGGGCAGCTGGAGAGTACCAGTGGGGTAATCCAGTGAGTCCCTACAGTAGCTTTAGAAAGAGCCCCAGGGGTTCACAGTGGCGTAAAACAGGAGGGTGTCCCTGCAGTTGGGGGCCCGCGTGCTAGTTTTATCGCCCCAAGCAGGGAAGTCCATCACGGTGGTGATTGGTCTGCCCTGCGTTTTGGCTGGAAGGGGGTTGTGTTGGACTTGGCCCTTAAGGCAGGTTCACCCCTAATCTTTTTGCTTTTAATCTGTGATATGCGTGGATGATTTTCTGGTCTGTGCGCACTTTTTCTCTGTGTCCCAAAGTAAAGTGCGCGCATGTAGTGAGGCTGGCCTGCTCTCCCATAGGAATGCATGGGGAATGTCTGTGTCCCTAGTAATTCCTGATGTGTGGGGAGTGCATGCTCGAGTTTGGTATGTGCGTGTTCGTGGGAATGAATGCTTCGCAATGATGTATGTTGCGTGAGTGTGGCATGTGTAGAATTGCCATTTCTGGGACTTGGCATATTGCTGTAAAATATGTCTGCAGTGTGATTGGCTGGAGCTGGCTGGTGAGTCTGGCTCCAGGAAGGCTGGATGGGTCTGCCCGGTGGTGAGTGTGAGATCAGCATGCTTGATGGCTTGGGAGGAGTGCACCTGGTCCTTGATGGGCCTGGACTTTCCCCGGACAATGCTGGCTCCACCCCCTGTAGTGCGACTGATGGCCCTAGCCCTGCCAGTGAATAGAGAGGGTGGTCGAGGTAAACAGAGTACTTCAGAACCAGCTGCGTGTCACGATTCTCCTGCCCCTTTCCATGGAAGTCCGCAAGATACCCTTCAGTCATGTACATCTAATACATAACTTAATTGTTTCCCATCTGAAAAAACCCACCCCTGTCCCGTGCACCAGCACCTCTTTATGTATTTTGTGTTTTTTGTGTGAGATTTGAGAAAGGTATTACATGAGACTTAGCAATAAATGTTGTCGTCTTTTTATTCACATGTTACTTCACATTCTGACCTTGGTTAGACATTTCATGCTTTATTTTTGGTATTTCGCATTGTTTAGACACAGCTGTCAAAAGCCTTCAACACGCGGAAAGCTGAAGGCAAATAAACGCATGTGCGTTTACTTTTTGCCGTCTGAATGCCTTCAGCGTGCCTCGCACGCGGAAGGCTGTAGACAGTTAAAAACGTGCAAGCGCACGTTGTCTCTGGGTGCGGTCGGTATTTAAACCGCACCCAGACTTCAGGAACTCACTTTGCCTTAGGATTTCTAGAAGGCAACATCCCGAGTTCCAGCCGGCAGATCTCCAGCTTCAGCGCTCCACCGGAGGACTTCAGTTGAGCATCGCCTAAGCCCTTTTGATCTCCTAGTCTGCGCCGCAAGGAAAGAAGAACTTTACTAGGTGCCCTGCAATCTTCATCATCGGCAAGAGAAGACTTGAAAGCTAAGTTTAAATATTCTCAAGGCGCCCAACGCAAGACAGAAAGCAATTTTAGATTGGCTTTTTATAGACATTTCTTTGTTTGATGCCTTTAGGGAGGCAACTTGAATATCTGAGAATTCTTTTAATTTATTATTTACAAAAGGTTTATTGTGAGTGACTTTGAGCACAAACTTGTTTACTGAATTAAGTATAGTGAGTTATATTTCTCTTTTAGGAGTATTCACTAGAAGGTCATAGTGAGTTACAATTTCTGTCTAAGGGTATTCACAAGAAGTTCATTGTGAATTGTAAATGCACGAGTTGTTGCTTTTCTTGGTGTATTTCATTTTCTTAGGGAAGGTACACAAGAACTCATCTGAACCCACCATTTAATTTTGGAAGGAGTTGATTTTCAAGTAAGTTTAGAGAACAGGGGAGGGTGAACTAGGAGAAAGTGAACTAAAGGAGAAGACTTCATTCTTTTAATAGTAATTTATTTATTCACAGACGTCCCAGACTTCTATCCGGAAAAGTTCCAAGTCATCAATAAAGGACGATTCCAAGACTCCATTCCTGACAAGAAATACTGGACGGAGATAGAGCCAGACTGTTCGCAGGTAGGGCTCAGCTCAGTGGATTCTTAGCTCTTTTAGAAAGTGAACAGGGAGGAACAGGTTTTTAAGTAGGAATACTGTAAATCTAGAATTGGATAGTAAGTTTATGTTCTTGTTAATTCACAGGTCGACAGTCAAAACGCCCTACATTCCAGTCAACGTCCAGTACCGGCCCTCCTCCCGAAAGTTCTAGTTAATTCTTAGCTGTAAAATCTAGTCAGCGAGTTTTAGTTAGAGTTTCTGGGAAGTTGGTCCTTTGCGTCTCTGCGAAAATCCTCTACGCTGTCTACAGGAATTCCTGTCATATCTAAGGTAAGAGACAGCGTATTTAGCTCTTGACAGAAGGCAAAGCCCAAGAAGAATATTTCGCCCAGACGCAATGGACCAGGTTTCCTTACAGGAAATAGCAGCTGTTCTAAAGGACATCAGGGATGAAAATGTTTCCTTAAGAAACGACATGACTGCGTTACAGGCAGCCATTCAGCAGAGTCCAATTAGTGTACAGGCCTCATCCTCTGACTCTAGGGGGGGATCTCAGATTCAGGTGGTTACCCCAACACCTACACCTTTAGCTTCTCCAGAACGCTTTTATGGGGACTGTAACAAGTTCTCCATATTCTTGCAGCAATGTCATCTACATTTCTTAGCCAAAAAATCTGCCTTTCCTGATGACTCTTCCAAAGTTGCCTTTATGTTATCATATTTTGGAGGAGATGCTGCTCTTTGGTCCATTCCTATAGTTGAAAGAGATGATCCAATTTTGTATAATTTCAGGAATTTCGAACGTGCCTTAAAAAAGATTTTTGCAAAACATATGTTTGTGCAGTCTTCTGACAATGAGTTGTTGAGTTTAAAACAATGGTCTTCTGATCTGCTCCATTATATTTCCCAATTCAATCGTCTGGTACTTGAGGCTAATTGGCCATATAATAAAAGAATTTCTATTTTTTATAGAGGCCTTCGGGAAGATCTAAAAGATATGGTAACTCAAATTTTAGAACCCCCTGATGATATCGATGAGTTTATTGATCTTGTGATAAAGCTTAATCATCGTCTTAGTGAGAGAAAAGGCGAAAAAGGGAAGAGTGATCATAAAATCTTATTTGTAAAAGATAGGAATGCGTCATCAGTTAAGGAGGTAGGCTCTAAGACAGATCATGTAGAACCTATGCAAATAGGAACTGTTCAAGGTCCACTCTCTAAGGACGAAAAAGAGAAGAGACGAAAATTAAATCAGTGTCTTTACTGTGGTAAGACTGGACACTTTGTAAGAGACTGTCCAACTAGACCAAATAAGTTCAAGTCAAAATCCTCAGATCTAGCTTTAACCCAAGAGTCGTCGGAAAACTAGAAAACTCGATGAATGAAGAGGTCGGTTCATCGAGTGTAATTTCCAGTTTGGCCTCTACTGTTCCACCTTTGGGATGTAAGCATTTTGGTATTCTAGTCGAGTTAAGAAGTCAATCGCCTTCCTCTCAGATTAGAAAGGTAGAAGCTGTAATAGACTCAGGAGCCACGGGAAACTTTATGGACACTCAGTTTTTCTCCCAGTTAGGCTTTGAATCTATTTTAAAAGATCATCCAGAGATTGTTAGAGCAGTAGATGGTAAGGAATTAACTTCAGGACCGATTAGCCGACAATCCGAAATTCTTAACATGGACTGTTCACCCATTCATCAAGAAAAGATCCAATTTGACATCATAGACGCCCCTCAGTTCAAGATGATTCTGGGGATTCCTTGGTTGATAAAACACAATCCAAGTATAGATTGGGTATCCCAGACTTTAACCTTTCAGTCTTCTCATTGCATTAATAGATGCTTCCTTCTTGAAAGATCTGGAGAGGTTATTCAAGGGTTTAACTTTCCTTCTGATTCATCTAGAGTTTTGGCTATCGAAGGGGTTCCATCTGTTTACTCAGATCTTCAAGACGTATTTGACAAGAAAAAGGCAAACACTCTCCCTCCACACAGAGACTTTGATTGTAGAATAGACCTTGTCCCAGGGGCTACTCTGCCTTGTAGCAGAATTTATGCTTTAACGGAAAAAGAAAATGTTCATCTTAGAGAGTACTTGGATGAGTATCTGGCAAATGGCTTTATTCGTCATTCCAAGTCTCCTGTCTCGTCAGCTCTCTTTTTCATTCCAAAAAAGGGAGGTGAATTGCGCACGTGTATAGATTATAGAGCTTTGAACAACGTGACAGTAAAGAACCGGTATCCTTTGCCTTTGATTCCCACTTTATTAGACCAGATCAAAAAGGCTACCATTTATACAAAATTTGACTTGCGGGGAGCTTATCATTTGGTACGAGTTCGAAAGGGCGATGAATGGAAAACAGCTTTTCGTACAAAATTTGGACTTTTTGAATATCAAGTCATGCCCTTTGGTCTTTGCAATGCCCCTGCAGCCTTCCAATTTTTTATAAATGAGGTTCTGCACAAATTCATTGATGTATGCTGTGTTGTTTATATAGATGACATTCTTATCTTTTCGAATTCTGAAGAAGAGCACGTGCAACAGGTCCGAGCTATTCTTAAAAAACTGCTTTCTAATTCTTTGTATGTTAAGTTGGAAAAGAGCCTTTTCCATACTTCAAGGGTAGAATTCTTGGGATATGGCATCAGTCCTAAGGGGATTGAAATGGACCCTAAGAAAGTAGAAGCGGTTGAATCCTGGCCCAGTCCATCTTCTGTAAAGCAAGTTCAAAGTTTCTTGGGATTCGCAAATTTTTACCGTCGGTTCATCCAAGACTTTTCTAAAACAATCACTCCGATCACAAAATTGTTGAGAAAGGGTGTAAAATTTGTGTGGACAGATCTGGCTGAAGAGGCTTTTCAGAATCTCAAGAAGAAATTTATTTCAGCCCCTATCCTTTCTCATCCAGATCCCAGTCAGCCTTTCATTGTGGAAGCAGATGCTTCCCAATTTGCAGTAGGAGGCATTTTGTCTCAAAGACATGTTGACACAGGACAAATGCACCCAATTGCATATTTCTCTAGGAAACTATCCGAAGCAGAACTGAATTATGCAATTGCCGATAAAGAACTTCTGGCAATAAAGGCAGCATTTGAAGAATGGCGCCATTATTTGCTGGGAGCCAGACATCCAGTGACAATATATACGGACCATAGAAATCTTCAAGCCTTGAGGTCTGTAAAGGCACTATCTGCAAGACAATTGAGATGGTCAATGTTTTTTAATGATTACAATTTTGTTATTACTTATCGACCAGGTAAAGAGAATTTGAAAGCTGATGCATTGTCAAGAATGGGAGAGGTTTTTATTGATGCTCCTTCTGAGGTAAGACCGGTAATACCTATATCACGGTTTCAAGCCAGTATAACTGTTTGTGATGTTATTTCAGACATAAAAGAAGAATTGGCAAAGAAAGATTTCAAGGTTTGGAAAGAATCACATCCTTATTTACAAGAAAGGGATGATTTGATCTTTATGCAGAATCTCATTTTTGTACCCACTGATGCTATAAAGGAAAAGATTTTACATTTTCATCATGATACGGCTTTAACAGCCCACCCAAGTAAGATAAAAACTTATGATTTAATCAAAAGAACCTTCTGGTGGCCTTCAATGTTCAAAGATGTGCAACTTTTTGTTGAAACTTGTGGTGTTTGTATTCAGAACAAACCTTCTCATCAAAATCCAAGCGGTTTGTTAAACCCTCTACCCTTACCACCTCAACCATGGCACACAATTTCTTTAGATTTTATTGTTGAGTTGCCAATCACAAAAAAGGGTTTTACCACCATTTTGACTATTGTAGACCGGTTCTCACGTATGGCTCATTTTGTCCCGCTTAAGAAACTACCAACTAGCATGGAATTGGCACATTTGATTATGGAAAATGTAGTTCGTTTGCATGGAATTCCTACAGTGGTGATTTCGGATAGAGGGTCCCAATTTATTTCACGAGTTTGGCAAAACTTGAGGTCTCTTCTGAATATGGATGTTCGTCTATCCTCTAGCTATCATCCTCAAACAGATGGCCTTACTGAACGTACCAATCAAACTATAGAGCAATTCATTCGCTGCATGTTAACTAATGATGGTGAGGAATGGTCAACACTCTTAAGTCAACTGGAGTTTGCCTATAACAATGTTGATCATTCCTCCCTTGGTATGTCACCTTTCTTTTGTAACCTAGGTTATCACCCAAGGTCTTTTCCAAAAGAGATAAAAGAACTTAACCAAGTACCGGCTATTTCTGAATATATTTCCAAATTATCCTCCATCCAAGAACAAGCAGTTTTCAATTTGGCCAAAGCAAAAGAAGATCAAAAAAGGTTTGCTGACAGACATAGAACAGAACCTCCACTTTACACACCCGGGGATAAGGTTTGGTTAAGCACAAAGAATTTAAAATTCAAAGGGAATCGCAAATTTAATCCTAGGTTCATAGGTCCTTTTCCCATAGAGAAGATCTTAAATCCAGTATGTGTAAGATTAACCTTACCTGCCAAATATCAGATCCATCCAGTATTCCATGTGTCTTTAATCAAACCATTTCACTCTCAGACTAGATTCATCCAGCCTCCTTCCTCCATAGATATTGAGGGAAATCCAGAATTCGAAGTAAAATCGATCTTAGATTCCAAAAGGTCTAGGGGAAGATTGCTTTATCTAATTGACTGGAAAGGTTACGGCCCGGAGGAAAGGTCTTGGGAACCTTTGGAACATTTAAAGAATGCTCCCAAATTATTAAGGAGGTTCCATGCTCAAAATCCTGAAAAACCCAAACCTATTGCACCGGTTTTAGGGGGGATCTTGAGGAGGGAGTACTGTCACGATTCTCCTGCCCCTTTCCATGGAAGTCCGCAAGATACCCTTCAGTCATGTACATCTAATACATAACTTAATTGTTTCCCATCTGAAAAACCCACCCCTGTCCCGTGCACCAGCACCTCTTTATGTATTTTGTGTTTTTTGTGTGAGATTTGAGAAAGGTATTACATGAGACTTAGCAATAAATGTTGTCGTCTTTTTATTCACATGTTACTTCACATTCTGACCTTGGTTAGACATTTCATGCTTTATTTTTGGTATTTCGCATTGTTTAGACACAGCTGTCAAAAGCCTTCAACACGCGGAAAGCTGAAGGCAAATAAACGCATGTGCGTTTACTTTTTGCCGTCTGAATGCCTTCAGCGTGCCTCGCACGCGGAAGGCTGTAGACGGTTAAAAACGTGCAAGCGCACGTTGTCTCTGGGTGCGGTCGGTATTTAAACCGCACCCAGACTTCAGGAACTCGCTTTGCCTTAGGATTTCTAGAAGGCAACATCCCGAGTTCCAGCCGGCAGATCTCCAGCTTCAGCGCTCCACCGGAGGACTTCAGTTGAGCATCGCCTAAGCCCTTTTGATCTCCTAGTCTGCGCCGCAAGGAAAGAAGAACTTTACTAGGTGCCCTGCAATCTTCATCATCGGCAAGAGAAGACTTGAAAGCTAAGTTTAAATATTCTCAAGGCGCCCAATGCAAGACAGAAAGCAATTTTAGATTGGCTTTTTATAGACATTTCTTTGTTTGATGCCTTTAGGGAGGCAACTTGAATATCTGAGAATTCTTTTAATTTATTATTTACAAAAGGTTTATTGTGAGTGACTTTGAGCACAAACTTGTTTACTGAATTAAGTATAGTGAGTTATATTTCTCTTTTAGGAGTATTCACTAGAAGGTCATAGTGAGTTACAATTTCTGTCTAAGGGTATTCACAAGAAGTTCATTGTGAATTGTAAATGCACGAGTTGTTGCTTTTCTTGGTGTATTTCATTTTCTTAGGGAAGGTACACAAGAACTCATCTGAACCCACCATTTAATTTTGGAAGGAGTTGATTTTCAAGTAAGTTTAGAGAACAGGAGAGGGTGAACTAGGAGAAAGTGAACCAAAGGAGAAGACTTCATTCTTTTAATAGTAATTTATTTATTCACAGACGTCCCAGACTTCTATCCGGAAAAGTTCCAAGTCATCAATAAAGGACGATTCCAAGACTCCATTCCTGACAAGAAATACTGGACGGAGATAGAGCCAGACTGTTCGCAGGTAGGGCTCAGCTCAGTGGATTCTTAGCTCTTTTAGAAAGTGAACAGGGAGGAACAGGTTTTTAAGTAGGAATACTGTAAATCTAGAATTGGATAGTAAGTTTATGTTCTTGTTAATTCACAGGTTGACAGTCAAAACGCCCTACATTCCAGTCAACGTCCAGTACCGGCCCTCCTCCCGAAAGTTCTAGTTAATTCTTAGCTGTAAAATCTAGTCAGCGAGTTTTAGTTAGAGTTTCTGGGAAGTTGGTCCTTTGCGTCTCTGCGAAAATCCTCTACGCTGTCTACAGGAATTCCTGTCATATCTAAGGTAAGAGACAGCGTATTTAGCTCTTGACACTGCGACTGGTTTCTCCCCCACCCGGCACCATGAGACAAAGGAATTTATAGTATAAGAAGGGGCTGTGTCCCCATACAATGTGTTCTCTGTTTTGCTTTGGACCTTGCCAGAGGGGGCTGTTGCTGCTGCAGGGGTCAAGAGGACCGCCACTTGGCTGTCTCCCTGCCTGGAGACCCAGTGTGCTGGCTCTGGCCCTGCCTTGCCCCTCTGCCTGCCTCCAGACCCTGCTGGAGCTGTTACTGTGCCTGGAGGCGCCCTGATCTGGATTTGTAGCGCTAGGAGCGCTTTCCTTGTGCCCCAGCGCTTTGCCGATATTTCTAGCGCTAGGCGCGCTTTCTGTAGCCCCTAAGCGCTTGGGAGCGCTTTGTGTGCAGCCGGTGCCCACCCGGCATCTGCCCGTCTGATCGTGCCGATTTGCTGATTTTCGGCAATAGCGAGTGCCACCTCGCTTTATCTTTACTTTTTGAGGCCGGTGCCCACCCGGCATTGCCCCGTACTTGGGATTGTAAATACCTCGAGGGAGCCCACTCCTCGGGTACTGAGAAGCCGCCTGCCTACCTGGAACGGGCCGCCGCGCTGCCCGCGACGACCCGGAAGTCCCGCCTCCTGACCCCCAGGGCCGCGCTGCCATTGGCGGCCCCGGCGGAAGTCAGGCGGAGGGAGAGCGAGACAAAGTCAGGCAGGAGGCGAGAGGAGCAGCCGGCTCTGTCCTCGAGGCTCCCCGAGTGAAGGAGAGCCTCGCGCCGGCCGCCGAGGAGACGCCTCCAGCCAGCAGACACCCGGTGAGTGCCTGGAAAGGGAGAGGGGCGTCGGGACACACTGTCGGTGTCCGCCCCTCCCTCGTAGCGCGATCTCGCGGTCACTGCTGCGTGGAGCCTCGATAGGCTCCTGGGGGCATTACTTGTTTTTGAGTCCCCCGTGAGGGACTCCAACAACCTTGTGGGCATTTATGTTCTCGAGCCTTGCGAGGCTCAGGCGGCATCTAGCGTTTCGAGCCAAGAGGCTCTGGTGCCATTTTAAGTGAGTTAGAGCCCCGAGTGGCTCAGGGCATTCCCGATTCAGAGCCCAGAGAGGCTCACTGCCCGCAGTTGTTCTACGAGCCCAGCGAGGTTCACCGCCCATTGATTGAGAGCCCTGAGAGAGGCTCTGGGGCAATTCATTATTTTAAGAGCACTGAAGCTCTAAGTTGCAGCTTTGTTTGGCAAGCCCCTGAGAGGCTCCTTGCCCACCTTGGTTCTTGAGCCCTCCTGGCTCCAACGTTGTGCATCTGTGTTTAACAACTGTCCAGCACTTAGTGGACAGTTGCCACGTTTAGGCTTTGTGTTCTGTGCTGCCTGCACAGACCCCCTGACATTGAGACTCAGGGCATTCCGCCCCTTGCGAGGCCAGTTGGCCTGAGGGACACCTTTTGAGTGTTGTGCTTTGTGCACCCCGCGCATTGTAATTTCTGGTTATGTAATTCTTGCGCATGTGTTCTAACCTGTACCTTTTCTAAAAGTAACCTGATTAGGTATTCTTATGGTTATCCCTCTTTGCTAAAAGTAACCTGCATAGAGAAATGTTGATTCCGCTTATCTTTTCTAAAAGTGACCTGATTAGGTATTCTTATGGTTATCTCCTTTTGCTAAATGTGACCTGCAGAGAGGATTGTTTATGTTTATCCATTATGCTCAATGTGACCTGCATAGTAGATTGTTGATGGTTCATTTCATGTTAGGTTTCCTTCCCTTTGCTAAGAGTGAATTGCTTAGGTGTTGGTATTCCTTCCTTAGGTCCTAGTTACCTGCGTGATCTACCTACAGTTTTAGGGTTGCGTAGGAGGTCCTTAATGTTCCAGTGATTACTGGATGTGTGTTGCATTTATAATTTTGGTGCTACTCATTCCATGTTTACGACATAAGTGTATATCTACCAGTATTATTTTCTAAACAAGTGCCTACCCCTGACAGTGGTCCATGTGGCCCTGTCCTGTACATAATTCCCCTTGTAAATTCTGCCCGTGCCTCTGGCACCTTGTACAGTTTGCGTGTGTTATCTAATGTGTTTTGTTTATTATAAATACAAAGGCTATTTTTGATATATATCCTTGTGTGGAGTCTTTCTTTGTGGTGGGCCTTGGGTGTTGTTGCTGGGGTGCGTGCGCAAATACTTAACTCATACCGCCTCCAAGTTTAGCCTAGACTGCTCGCGCCACGCTACCTAGAGGGCCTAGAGTTGCCTTGGTGTGTGACTCCCCTGCCCTGACTTTAGAAATGGTGATCCCTGACTGACCTCGAAGCGAGTCTTGGCCGGCCAGGGTCCCGTTTCTAACACTTCTCTTTAACACTGAGACCAAATACATAATCTTTCCACTCCTCAGTTGCTGAAACAGCATTAATAATAATAGATTCTGGACGTACAATTTTGAAGACATGAGAGAGTGCTCAATGCTCTTTGCAAAATCATGAACTGCAGCAAGAGGGTTTCGACAACTTAAAAGTCTTTCTTGTACCTTTCTGGATGCACAATTAAACACAAATTGGTCCTGAATGTAATTATCCAAAGTAGTTTCAAATTTGCATGTGGTTGCTAAAACCCTAAGAGCTGAAACATACCCTTTGACATTCTCTCCAGACTGCTGCTTGCGTTTGAAAAAGGCATGACATTTAAGCATAATGTTTGGTGCAACAATGCAATTGCGTCAAAGTCTATATTCCAATGGCCATCCCCAGATGATGCAGGAATAGTTGGCAGACTAACAAAACTCTGTTGAGCAGCAAGTCCAAGACTACCATACAGCATTGAAAATGTGTGTGCAGGACTGTAGCTTGCAGCATCAAGGGTGTTGTGGTTGCTTAGTTACCAGGAATGCTTCGTTAGCAAGCATTCCTGGAATGTTTGTATTCAATTGTAAGGAGGAGGTTAGAGTAAGCAGTTGGGAAGGATACCAGTGCCACTGGCGGTGTCTTCCTATTGCTCCTTGGAAATAAAGGCTATTACTACAATTTGCAACCAGTGTATAATTTAACACTGGCGACGAGTGCCAAGGAGTGTGTAAGCCTACGCGCGCAAGTTTAAAGGAACCTTCTGCTATTATTTTTACTACAGAACAAAGTCTCATTTCAAGGAATCAAACTGGGATTGGTATTTGCGGTGTCAACTACTGAAGATTATGTTATGTAGCTATCCTCATTTACGGGAAGATTGAGGGAGTGTTGAACTTTGGAGAAGTTTTTCATTATGTGGTATCCAGCGTTGCAGTTAACAGACCGCGGTAGCAGCGGTTGTCAAACGTACCTGGTTACTAAGTGGTGCGTCCTTGGTTGCAAAAATGTCTTTGTCATCGTTCAGAGTTGCGTCTTCTACCTGGTTACGAAGTAAGTGCACGCATCGCTTGGAACTCCTGCTGCATTCCACGTGTGCTTGGACTGTCTCCGTCAGCCTGTCCCTCTTTCAGTCGCAAGCGGAAGTGACGTCACTATGAAGGGTCACGCTACGTGACCCCATCGGTCACCATTTAGGATCTCACTTCTGTTCTCTATGAATTACTGGCAAGATCGGCATGAATACTCTTCTGCTTCTGACATTTGCAGAGTTTTGATTCTCTTGTTTAAGGACCACTATTGGATTTTGTAGAGTCGCGCTTTAGTGTACGTGCGTTACGTCACGGAGTAGCACACGTCGGCCATTTTGAGCGCACTGCGCATGCTCGAAGATCCGATAAACGGAGGAGAAATGACCGGAGCACTGCATATGCCCGACGCTCTCCTTACAGTGTTATAACTTAATAAATACTATAGCTCCTCATCACCAGCCTCCTGTGTGGTCATTCTTATGAGGAATAACACCTTTACAGTGGCGACGAGGGTGGGATTGCCCTAAAAAGGAGAAATACACATACAGAGGCAAAAACGACCCGACCCAGGAAGGTGTGGCACGGACACAGGCTGGTGAGCCACCACGATGAGCAACAGGAGGACCTAGGAGGTGCTCATAGTAAGCAACACTACAGGAGAGCGTGGCAGAGGCAAGAGAAAATACGAGGACGAGGAGCAGCACAAGGACATCAAGGTACCAGGCACAGGGGCACAAGACAGCCAGTGAAGGCGAGCAAGGCGGGACGCCCTGCACGGTGCACCAAGAGGGTGAGCAAATAGAAGTGGAAGAAGGACACCGGGGGAAGTGTCTACAGGATAGCACCCGCACCCTGTTGAGCCAGTGAGGAGCAGAGAAGGGGCCGCAGAGGGACCCCAACCGCACCAAGTGCACGGTGAAGGTGCAAACGTGCTGGGAAGCCCAAAAGGCCCAGGGGCGGAACCATAAAGACGAGCCGAAATGAGTGCGCAGGCGTCTTCACTCACAACGCTGATCCCATTTCTACCCAAGCCAGGAGAGCCTCTAATGAAGTGGGAGGACTGGAGAGAGTACTTCATGAACTACATTGAAGCTCTGGAAGACGAGAACGGAGAAGCCTTCCCCAGTAAAAGGAAGAGAAGGATACTCCTGCACAACCTAGGCCCGGAAGGGATAAGAGTATTCCAGAACCTAGTGCCCACGCCCAGACCAAATGCAGATGACGACATGCAATAGAAGATCTGAATGACCACTATCGTCCAGCGGTGTGCACTTCCATTGACCGATATAATTTCCAGCAGAGGAAACAAGAAGCGGGCGAAACCATAGATGTCTACGTCACTGCATTGAGGAAGCTAGCGATAACATGCAAATTTGTTGCTCTACATGACAAATTCATGAAGGACCAGATAGTCATGCACACCACCAACAAGACTGTACAAGACAAATTGTGGGTAAATGGAGACGCTATGATTAAGGAGGTGATTGCCATGGTGAAAAAGGCAGAACTCTCAAAATGATGCGCGGATGCAGCCAAGAGAGAACCTGTCCAGAGGCCTATGGTGAACAAGGTAGAAGATGCAGACCTAACAGGAAGGAGCAAACCCATGACAGCGTAAGGTAAAGGGCCAAACAGGTGGATGGGAAAACCCGGACAGCAGAGAAAGCAGAACAAATAAAGCGCGTCCACGTTCTACCGGTGTGGAAGTCAGTCACAAGCGGCCTATGACAAGCGATGTCCAGCGTTCGGAGCGAAATGCATGTTCTGTGGCATAGTGGGTCACTATGAAAAAGTGTGGCGCTGCAAGGTGAGAAGACCCATGGTGAAGTATGAACAGCAAGAAGAAGAGGAAGAACAAGACGAAGAAGACAGCGTGCTGTGTGTAGAAGAGCAGGTACTGGGCATTGACTGCAGGCGCCCCCGCAAGCCACAGTGTGACATGGTGATAGGAGGAATGAAGATTAAAATTGTGGTGGATTCGGTATCCCCATCCACCATCGTCCAAAGGACAGTGTGGGCAGTGTGGGAGGAAAATTTCAGACCCAGCCTAGGCCCGTGACTAGAACCTCCCGACATAAGACTGGTCACGTACACCGGTGAGCCCATTCCGATGGTTGGTTACAGAGCCCTAACCTTTGAGTTCAAGGGGCGTAGTGCAGAGGGCAAATTGTACGTGGCTGAGAAAGGACCGTCGGTCCTAGGATGGATGGACCAAGGTGACCTAGGAATACAATTGGATCCAGGAGGAGATACACAAGTGCTGCTGACAGCTCCAGGGCACTGGTCGGAACTCGAGAAGATGAAGAGCGAGTTTCCCAAGGTATTTGGCGGGAAGGTCGGCAAATTGAAAAAGTTCACGCATAGGATAGACCTCTAGGAGAACTCCAGGCCCATAGCCCACAAAGTAAGTAATGTACCCATAGCGGTGAGAGAAGCGGTACAGCAGGAATTACACATACTAGAGGAGAATAGAATAATTGAGCAAATAAACAGTTCAGAGTGGCTGGCGCCCCTGGTGGGGGCAATGTAACCAAATGGCAAGGTTCGCCTCTGCGTAGACCTTCGAGAACTGAATAAATGCATAATAGTGGGGAAATTCCCGCTGCCACGCATCAAAGAAATGTTGGCCAAGACAAAAGGGGTAAGGTGGTTCTCCACCATCGACCTCACTTCCACCTATCATCAGATAGCCCTGCACCCAGCAAGCCGGAAACTGACCTCATTCATAACACTCTTCGGATGTTACCAATTCCTCCGCATGCACTTTGGTCTTGTGTCAGCAGCGGCCGTTTTTCAGAAACTGATGCACCGCCTATTTAAAGACATCTAAGGGGTACAGTACTTCCAGGATGATACTGGTATTGGGAAAAGACCGGAAGGACCACAATAAGAAACTGGATATGGTGCTTCGAGTCCTAGAGAACAATTGGCTAACAGCGGAATGGGAGAAGTGCCGACTCGGAATGACGTAGGTCACGTACTTAGTGCACGAAATTGGAGAACACAGCAGCACACCTAAATAGGCCAATGTGAAGGCAATCTGCGATGCCCCGGCCCCAACTAGCAAAGAAGAGGTGAGATCCTTCCTAGGAATGGCTGAGTACTATAGCAAGTTCGTACAACACTTCGCCACCAAGACGCACCACTTGAGGCAACTCATAAGGGATAAATCACTGCTCTCATGGACAGAAGAGATGCAAAAAGAATTTGATACCCTGAAAAAGGACATCAGCCAAGCTGTACCTCTACAAGGATACGATTCCCAAAGGAAGGCGGTGCTGACGGAACAGAAATTCAGTGTTATAGAGAAGGAGATGCTTGCGGTAGTGTGGGCCATGGGGAAGTTCCGACAATTCCTATGGGGCACGAGGTTCCAACTTAAAATAGACCACAAGCCCTTAGTCAAGGTACTCACCTCGAGTGAACATGCAAGTGCGACGCCGCGCATAGCCAAGATGACCCTGAAACTACTGGAGTACAGGTATGACGTGGAATAGATACCAGGTACAAGGAACAAGATAGCGGACTACCTCAGTAGAGCCTCAGCTATAGAAAGAGAACCCAGCCAGGCAGAAGAGAGTGAAGAGATGGTAGCCTTGATGGAAGACCCAGAACGGGTGATAAGCAACCAGGAGTGGACAGAGGCATATGCAACGGACCAAGACATCGGGGAGGTCAAGAAGTGCATCGTACAGGGATGGCCAGAAAAAAACCCATTCATGAGCAGTACTCAGGAAATTCTATGAAGTCTGGGAGGAACTGTCCATAGGAGACAAGGGCATATACTTGTACAGAGGGGACAAAGTAGTCCCACCGACGACACTGATACCCCACCTGATGGCAGTGCTACATCAAGGCCATTTGGGAATCGTAAAGACCAAGATGAGGACAAAGCAAATGTACTGGTGGCCTGGAATGGACATCCAAGTGGAGAGACACATAAGGGAGTGGTACTAGTGTCAAAGGGCAGACAAAACACTGACACCTCTGAGGCCCCCCTTGGGGAAGTTTGCCAACCTGAATAATCCATGGGAGGAGGTTTCTGTAGACATCCTAGACCCGTATTGGATACCCAAGGCACACAAAAATATCTGTGTGTCCTCGTCGACAGGTTCTCGAAGTGGCCCAAAGTACACATACAGGAACAGATGGACACAGAAACAATACTCTGATTCCTTACATCAGTCTTCCTTAGAGAAGGTATTCACAGATCCATTCTGAGTGACAATGGACAGCAGTTCACGTCGGAGAAGTGGTACAAGTATGCGGAAAGAAACGGCATCAAAGTTAAACACACTTCTATATACCATCCAGCAGGCAATGGTCAGGTGGAGCGGTTCAATAGGGTCATAATGGGATCCATACAAGCTGCCATCACGATGGTAAAAGATTGGGAAAAGGAGGTGCAGAGCAAGAAATGGGCCCACCGCCTCACCACCACGAGCACAGGGTACAGTCCCTTCCAGATCCTGAGAGGGCGACACCCCTTCACCAAAGACAACTTAGCATGGAGGGAAAAGACAGTAACAAGAAAGTGATCTCCGGCGGTGGTACAGCACAATCTAGAGAAAGCCCAAAGGATATATACCGAACATTACAACCGAAGAAAGAATGTGAAAGGAACAGCCCAGGAAAGAGGGGAATGGGTGAGAGTCAAACTCGCAGTACTAAGGAGAAAAGGGGACAGCAAACACAGTCAACCCCTACAAGTGAAAGAAGTATAAGACAGCGCAGCACTACTCAGCGATGGAAATGTATAGTCCCAAGACCGCATGGCCAAATGCAATAAGATCCTACATTGGTCCCAGGAGGATACTGGGAGGACACCGCAAGACTGGAGGCAAAGGGAAAACGAGGAATGTACACCTGGGGGAGAAGAGAATCCTGGAGCTAGTGAAAACAGCGAAGAATTGGGAGACAACGATAACCAGGTGGCAAAGGAACTGGCAGGAGACGAGAGTGAGACCCCAGAGAGAGAAAGACCCTGTACCCAATTCCATAAGATGGTGAGCCCTGCAGAGAACAGCCCCAGGGAAGGGCCATCTACTCCGGTAAAACGCACACGAGCAGGCCGGGTGGTGGTCAGGCCCGCCCGTTTCCGAGACTTTGAACTGTGAGAAACTAAATAGCTTCCAGATGTACATAGACTGTATGGTTTCCTGTGTTGTGGTAAAAAGTGGAGATATGTAGAGTCGCTCTCTAGTGTATGCGCGCTACGTCACGGCCATTTTGAGTGCACTGCGCATGCGCATGCGCGAATATCCGATAAACGGAGGAGAAACGACTGGAGCACTGCATATGCCCGGCGCTCTCCTTACAGTGTTATAACTTAATAAATACTATAGCTCGTCATCACCAGCCTCCTGTGTGGTCATTCTTATGAGGAATAACACATTTACAGATTTCTTACTACAATTCTCATGGTATTTATAGGAGATTTTTGATTTGTTTAAAATCAATATTCTCCTTTTTATTCACTGACAAGCATGGTTACTTCATCATCATCAATCCACTTTATTTGATTATTTAAAATCATGAAAGTACAGAAAACAAAATACAAAATACTTATCCCATAAATACATTTGAGCAATCTGTATAATACTATGATTTTGTGTCTATTTAAAAAGAGCCACGTATCTCATGGTTATAAAAGCCAATTCCATAGAACAATAGCATTAAAATGTATACACAGTTTAGGCTGGGGCATCTTTTTTTCTTGATTCGAACAGCAGCAACAAGAAAACAAGCAACATTGAAAATATCCCAGGGGTTACTCGGCATTTGAAGATGAAGGAACGCCGGTCTAACTTGTAAAAATCCCTTTCCAATCGCATATTGCTATAATACTCGCAGAACATCATAAAATGTAAAGTGTCCTGTACAGATAAATTATCACAATGACAAGGATCCGCGTCCTCTGGTTTACACCACCCCGGGAGATCACCCAACGAGAAGTGAATCAAATTAAAACTGAACCTAGTCAGGAGCCTGTGATGAAAAGGTTCAGTCACATATATCAGATAGGGTTCACTTAACAAGGTGGTTTTAGACAAAAAGTGGGAACTAGCTGAGGGTTTCTGTAGCTCCATTTCCATTTCTTCGTCATTAGTGTGTTCAAGAAATTCATTTTGACCCACTTCACATCTTCCTTACAGATCCTTTCAGGGGTTTCAAATAGTTCTGGCCTCCCTATTTTAAAAAGCATGTACTTGACATATGACTACCACTTGATGTTATTATCTTTGTTCAGTTTGACACTATCTTGCAAGATCAGATGGTTCAAGTTCAATTCTGGTTTAAGCCAGGTTTTAAGCCAACACAATAGTGGAGCTAAACTCAAGATATCCGAAATGTGAATGTCCAGGAGCCAGGTGTACAAAACAGCTTTATTCAGGCTTAGGTTCCAGGTCAAGTTCAAGGAAAGAAGATGAGTAGATGGAAATGTAAACCCCACCAGGAGCGACCTCCCTGTCGCTCAGCCTGCCTGCCTTCAACTGCCACTCTACACTCAAGCCATGCACGCAAACATTCCACGAGGTTACCAGGCATTCCATCACAACTACCAGCTGAGCAACAGAGAAGATACCACCAGAGTAATGAAAATCACAAGTCACTTATAACAGTAACCCTTCCCCAATTCCTGGTGAATGGCAAAGGTAGATGTTGATTGAGGTACAGACAGAATACTGCGGAGAAGTCTATTTTCAGCTATCTGCACCCAACTGTTGTTTAAAACCCCATATGGAAGACCCATATGCTGCAATTTCCAGACATTTTGATCTATATATCTTAAGAATGGCCTCTACAGGCCTGGCCCCGTGGGCGAACCCTAATAAAGCTGTGGTAGATATAGTGACAGCACTTATTTAAACTTTATCTTGGGGGAGCCATGAGCCTTTATCATCAAATCATACCCCCATGTATGTAAAAGAGGTCACCCTGGACACTTCCACCCCGTTACAGTAAAACGATTTCGCTTTTCTATTTTTTTTACCAGTTAACATAATATGTGACTTCCCAGTGTTCACAACCAAATCCAAGAACTGCATGTAGGCTCCAAAAGCATCCAATAATTTCGGGAGACCTACCGCAGTACGAGCTAAAAGGACAGCATCGTCCACGTATAGGAGGACCAGTATTAGGCACTCTCCTACACGTGGGATATCTAGGCTCGCCTCCATTAAGGATTTGTCCAGGGCGTTAATTTAAAGTGTAAAAAGTAAGGGCGCCAATATACACCCTTGGCAAATGCCCCGTTCTGATTTAAAAGACCTAGTACAATTACCGTCCTGGGATATCCTAACTGATGTGAAAAGGTCCCGATGGAGGTCAGCCAAAAAATAAACTAAACACGGCTCAATACCCATTTCCAACAGGATACTCCACAGACCTGTTCACCAGATCAAACGCTGAGGACAAATCCATAAAAGCCATCTGCAGGGAGCCTTCTTTGGCCACAATATACTTACTAATTAATAAGTACAGATTAAGGCGCTGGTCCATGGTACTTCTACCTTGCCTGAAACCGTACTGTAGATCAGATGAAATCTTATTATCAGTAGCCCAGTCTGTAAATTTTTACCTCTGTATCAATCAGTGATATAGGTCTATAGCACCACCGGTCCCTTCTCTGGCCTTTTTAAAAAACTGGGGTGATTGATTGGCTCCAAGATGCCGGGAACCCTTGCAAACATTAGCTAATATTTTTGCACAGAATTTAGGTTCACATTTGTATAAATCTGCAGGGACACTGTCAGGTCCAGGAGCTTAATTGCTAGAAGTCTCCTTTATTGCTCTCTCAATATCCACCTCACTAAACACAAATGGGGCTATTACCTGCAGAGGTGGTGGACTGGGAGTGGAGGACAGTAATACAGTGGAACCATATAGTGCCTCAAAGTGGGCCAACCATTGTACCTCTGTAATGTTACACTAATGAGTGTCATTCTCCAAAGTGGAGAAAAAAGGAGCATTAACAATAGCTCATAATCTAGAACTGTCCTTTACGATCTCTACAGATAAGAGAGCATTCTGGGCCTCTGACTTAATCACTGATTTTTGCAGATGCACTGCTGACTTATAGTGCTTCCGGAGGCTCGCTACCAGTGCCCTATCTCAGGGTACGCTTTTCAGAGCTAAAACTAGGGAACGGTCGGCTCTTGAGCACTTATCATCAAACCACCTTATTCCCCGATTCCCTTTAATTTTGGTGTTAATAGTCAGATCCGCTGCAAACTGTCGACATATACCATCAAAGGCTGTAAGTACCAGGTCCTTTGGATTAGAGGAGTCAGCGCAAGCTGCAAGATTCCCTTCAGCCTTCAAACAAAAGTCAATAAAAAAGGAGTCGGGCATCGATTAAGACCACTTGAGCCTCCTCCCCTGATCGCATGTTACCATACAGTTGACTTCCTGGTTTTACCCCCAAACCCAAAATGCCAACACCAATGTCCAATGCTAAAATGACAGGGTTGTGGTCGCTGTAAGGTGACAACCTAGCATTATAAAATACTACTTTGTCTAACAACATGGGGGACAAAAATATATAATCAATAATAGTGTCTTTACTCTTAGTTTTTAACGTTGGACACCGCTCTGATTGGCTAAAAAAAACAGGTTAAAAAAGATCAGCTTCAGACAGGAGGTCCTCTCGGGCCTCCCCCCGGGGTGAGTGTTCAAAATGAGGAGTCACCGAATGACTATGTCCTAAATGATCATCAATAAAGCAATTCAATTCACACAGGTGTATATTAAAATTGCCCATTATTAATATATAATAAGAAGTGGATTGCTTCAACCTATATTCTTCTAAAAATAATTTAAGAAAACACAACTGTTGGTTCCTGAAATAGGATTCCCCAGAGTTATAAACGTTTACCAGTAATAGCTTTGGATGATTGGGGGAAGTTACTTCTACTACCAAGCAGTTTGAATAATCTACCTCTACCCTTTTTAAAGAGCCATTTAGTTTAAGGGAAAGGAGAAGCACTAAAACCACCTATTGCTCTACCTGCCGAGGCAGGACGAGCAGGTTGAAAAAGTGACCTCAACTTATCCAACCAGAAATAATCCCCCTTATCCCAAGTTTCCTGTAGTGCTATTATATCATGTGATTTGATAAATTCCAGCCAGATTGGGTCATCTCTTCTCGACCTAAAGCCTGCAATATTCCGGCTAATTATACCAAGGTTCGGTGGAATTTCACCACCTGTATCAACTATGGCAGAACCCTTGGGACATGGTGCAAGAATACAACCCTCTTTCCCATTCAGTCAATCATTCCCGTCCAATTGAACTAGAGGCGAAAATCTATTTGAAAGGGGTAAGCCTCCATCAACAAGCCAAGGCAACCGGGGTACCAAGTTTAAAGGTGTTCCTACACCCCTATTTATGTTATCAAAACCTAATGCAGAAGTTCTACTGTGAGAGGGACATGTTAGGGGCTGGAAACAACCGGTTGAGTCTGGCGCCCTTACTCCATCACAGGCTCTTGAAATAATTGCTGGGGGATAGAAGAAACCTAATGGTAGCGCCCTAATGTCACCCCCATGTAAGGTAGAGGCATCCCAAAACAGCCTGTCGACAACATCCGGTTTGTTGAAATTAACTATAATGCAGTCGCCGGGTACCTGTTTGAGTCCATTTCCCACCCAAGCCACCCTTCTAGCCATTATGATATGGGCAGAAATCTCAGATTGGTGATACAATAATGGTCACACCAATGTTTTGTTTTGTCTTACGAATCAAGGCCGCTGTTGATTCACTATCAGGGACCCTAAGAGAGTTAACCCCAAAAAGGACCGCAACCTAAGCGGTGACTTCTGGTGGGAGATTAATTCTACTGCCATTATGACCTATTTTGTTGGCTTGGGGGATGCAGTTCTCGTTAATTGTCAGTGACGGGCCAACGGATTGCAAATTGTCTAAGCTTGGAATATTTTGGCAAGACTTCACCTCTAGTACTCCTAAATCTAGATTATCCACCGATCTACCAACAGAATTAGATTTTACCCCTCCCCCTGAAAGTTGAAATGATTGATTGCCTAGGTATTTCCCTTGATGATTAGACCCGCTCTCTATGGGTGGATTAGGTAACAATCCTGCTTTTGAGGTAACTTGCGGAGTATACTTTATGTCCCTTAAAAAGAAGTCCAACCTCTCACATTTCTTCTTAAGGTCCGCAACACATGTATTAAGAGTATCAATAACGTCTTTAGCAATACCAATTAATATGGATTCGAACCACGCACTAAAAATCTCCTCTATCAGGTTCCTTAATGTCAATTGAATATTTTCATCCAGCTTTGGCGACATTTTGGGGGTACTTTTTATTGCACCTTTTTGATGTTTACTGGCTTTTCTATTAATGCCTTTTCTCTCTGCAAATTCCCCCTTTGCGCTTGCGTAGGTCTTTCTTTAACCAAAGTGGGAGCTTCCGGAATTACAACCTCTGACAATACAGTCTCATGAAACTAGGCTTCACTCCTTGTTTTTGGGGCACTAATAAATACCATCGGTTCCAGTGGTATGGGAATATGTGGTGGATGGTCAATTACAACAGACCCTTCTCCATAGATTTGACTTGTGCACAGGCCCAGCTCCTTTTCAGCATTGGCTATCTCTTTATTCAGGGCTCCCACAGCTGAAGTCAGGTATGATATTATTGATGGAATCTTTTTGGGAATTTTAGCCTTTACACCCTCCTGTTCCTGATTACCCCAAATGTTTGTTCTTACCCATTTGACGAACGTTAGGGAGGTGGCCCAGCCCAGCCTCTTCCAGACTCTGACGGGTATGGACGGGCCCGCCCTCGCGGGTCCCGAGCTGCAGGAGGGCCGCGCTGGATTTGAGCTTCTCTGGCACCCTGTGATGACACCCTCCGCTGGCACCACACAATGCCTGCAGAGGGATGTAGTTGTCACTTGGCCGTTCCCCTCACGCCTTGAGCCAGTGACAGAGCACCATGGATGAAGATCAGCCTGCCGTTCCCCTCACGGCGATGGATAGAAAAAGGTATGGTGAAGTGCAGAGGGTGTAAACAGCCGTTCCCCTCACGGCGTAAAGGAATGTTTTGTGCACATGGTTACTTAATTGGGGGTAATTTGGCACTTTTGGCTCAGGTGTGTGGTGAAGTACGGACAGTGGATATGACACTGAACTTGTCCAAACAGCATAACCACACACAAATACAATATTAGTGCTCCTCAACCTTTTTGGGTGTGTGGATCTGAACCACTCATGAAACTATATTGATGCTGTGGATGAAGCTGGAACGATGGCTGCGAGTTAAAAGAAAAGGTTACTTCTACATTCTTTAGGTCCAGCTGGATTGAAATTTTATGACCATATGACTAAACCCGCTGTTGCGGGTGATACCTTTGTTATTGATCTTGTGATATTACATTTGGATAATTATTTTCCACCAAAAGTCTGGATAGGCATCACTAGATTTAAATTCTTTCAAAGGAATCAGGGTGAACCTGAAACTCAGGATACCTATGTTTCGGAGCTAAAAAGGTTAGCCTTCGACTGCAAGTTTGGTACACTTCAACTTCAGGTTGTCAAGCATGCATGCAATCCAGATAGACTTTGGGTCAATGGTGACGCTCCTTTAGAAGAGATTTTAGCCTTAGTTCGCAAGGTGGAGATGTCTAGTGCTGTAGTGTTAAAAGATGACACACAAGATTCTGTAGTTAGCAAAATTAATATCAGCAGTGATAAGTTTGGAGGATTTGGTTCACCAAGGTTTGATAGACAAGGTCAGTTGTTTGACTCAATCACTAGCCGCTTAGAAAAACGGCAGAGGGGGAAATACTTTAATGTCTGTCCTAGCCAGTTTTTAACTGTTCATTTCTTCCATTTTAACCTCATCTTTTAAATTGCTTGTGCTAATGCTGCTATATGCACACGGCCACTTTCATTTCAAATAACTTACTTGCACAGAACTGTCCAAATTGCGTATTTGCACAGAAGCCTGTCTTCCGCCCCGGTCCACCGCAGCTTTGTGCTGTTTGAGTGGAGGGAGGGGTTGACAACACCTAAGTTTTACCACAAAGCATTTCCGGCTGAAAAGGGGGCGGGGCTGCACTTCCACTTGCCCTCCAACTCAGCCCGATGTGCCAGCGAGCGCGCAGCGGACGAGCGCAGAAGGCAAACCTTTCTCTTGCATATGGTGTAAATGGGGCAGTCTAGCTCCGCACGATCAGTCACAGGGAGAAGTGGATGACCACAGGAAGTTTAATTGTATCTACTTCAACGCCAGGTCAGTGCTTAAACACGCACTAGAGATCTGGGACACAATTAAACAGGCAGACCCAGACCTAGTCTTTATCACTGAGACCTGAATAGGTGAGAGCAACTGCCCAGATATCGCCAATACCCTGCCCTGGAGAATAAAATACTTAGACAAGACAGGCAAGGGCAGAAGGGCGGGGGGCTAGCCATCTTGATTAATACTATATTAACTGCTCCCCCATTACAGTAGCCCAGCTGGGAGATCACAAATTACTGCCATTTGAAATATCCATAGGAAATCACACATGACTTGGAGAAGCTGTGATCTATAACCCTCCAGGATACAAGTTAGATTTTAGCACCAAATTGCTTATGCAATTACTGCCCACCTGTATAAAACATAAAAACTATTTGGTTATTGGAGACTTTAACGTCCACTATGAAAAAACTAACAACATAGCAATAATCTATCTTGAAAATGACATGTCCATCCTCAAGTTAAAGCAATGGATTAAGGGACCCACACACATCGCAGGGCACACACTAGATCTTTTGTTTTCCAACATAGAAGATACCACAGTCAAAAATATTAAATTAGTTACATGGACTGATCATTCCCTAATTAGTTTCGCTTTCTCGACGCATGAGACATCAGCAAGAGCCACCAAAATCATGCACGGAACCCACAGAGCCTGGAAATTGGTCACACCTGACTCATTTCATCATCATTTCACTTCCAACAACCTAGCAACTCTGGGAAAATATCCTTTATTAGAGGTGCATTGCACCTAGAAAGAGAGATTACCAAAACACTAGATCAATTTGCGCCAAAACTTACATCTAAACCCAGAAAGACGGCATCCGAAAAATGGTATACAGTAGCACTTAAGACACTGAAAACAGAGTGTAAGACACTGAAACACAATTGACGGCTGTCCAGATCAGACACTGATAAATCAGCATATAAAACACAAATTAGGGGCTACACCCATGCGATTAAAAAGACCAAAAAGGCATACTTTACTCAGCGAATAAATGAGAACACAAATTCGGCAAAAGAGCTTTTTAAAATAGTGCACAAGCTATGCAAACTAACCTGCATGTCTAAAACCTTGCACCCCTCAACTGAAAGTTGTGAAAAAATCTGCAATTTCTTCACGGACAAAAAAGAGACAATTTACTCGTCATTTAATAACATCTCTCCATTGAATACTATTAACTGAGAAAACACAGACCCTCATCCTGACAGCCCCGCGCATTTAGACGGCTTCGCCCCTTTTACAGAAAACGAGATTGCCAAAGCAATGGGGGAAGTCAAATCAGGATCCCTTCTCGACCAGTGCCCACACTTTATTTTTTCACAACTCACACCTATCTTGTGCCCCTACATCACACAGTTGTTTAACCATTCACTGGAGACAGCAGTTTTTCCAGAGGTTTGGAAACAAGCCTTAGTAACTCCCTTACTGAAAAAGGTAGGATCAGATGGTATGTTATGTTATGTTATATAAATTTCTATAGCGCTCGGCTGCCCCAGCAAAGGGGCGTCCCGGCGCTTGCACCAATAGGGAGAGAAGCTACTGCTGATGTTGGTTGCAGCCTACATAACATAAATATTATTCGCAGGAGAGATGGGTTTTTATAGCTTTCATAAAGGACAAAAGGTCATTCAGACCACCGATCTGGGGAGGTAAGGCATTCCAAGGCTTGGCCGCCAAATACCTGAAGGATCGGCTGCCCATACGTGGCAACTTGACACGGGGGACGACTGCAAGGTTCTGTCCTTCTGAGCGCAAAAGGCGCTGAGGTGTGTACAGTGTAAATAGTGGACTTAGCATGGGTGGGGAAGTTGTTTTCAGGATTTTGAATGCAAGACATAGGGTCTTGAAGTGTATCCTCTTCTCTACCGGAAGCCAGTGGAGTTTGGTTAACGTGCTTGCCACTGACTGATGACGAGGGAGACCAGTCAAAGCTCTTACTGCTGCATTCTGGACTTGTTGCAGTCTAGCTTTCTCAGCTATGTTTGCCCCTAGGAAAAGCGAGTTTGCGTAGTCCGATCGGGAGAGGATAGTGGCCTGCACTACGAGTTGGCACGTCTGAGGGTCGAAGAACTTAAGGATCGGCTTAAGTAAACAACCCAGTGAACTATAGACCAATTTCCCAGCTTTCCTATCTTTCCAAGGTACTTGAGAAACTTGTCAATAGACAACTAACTAACTACCTGGAATGAAATGAGCTGTTGGACCCCAAACAAACAGGTTTCAGGGCCACCAGCAGCACAGAGGCAACTCTCCTGGCTGTCCTAGACAATATAAGATCATCGCTGGACCAAGGAAAGGCCGTAGCCCTGATCTTGTTAGACCTGTCGGCGGCTTTGGACACAGTCTCCCACCAACTTCTATTGGAAAATCTAAATGGAAAAGGGATACATGCTAAGGCCGTTCAATGGTTGAGCTCATTCTTATGTAATAAAACTCAAACTGTACAGTTGGGTACTTTTTCCTCCACTCCAAAAAACCTTAACTGTGAAGTCCCTCAGGGAGCATCCCTGAGCCCCACTTTATTCAACGCTTATGTTTCATCTTTAGCAAAGATTGGCATGAAGTGGGGCTTCGGAATTTGCTCCTATGCGGACGACACCCAACTGACAATAGCCATCGGAAACAAGCATGATGACACCAGAGCCAAACTCAGCAAATGCCTTACCGAGATGGCAAACTGGATGTCTGCACACTGTTTAAAGCTTAATACAGAGAAATCTGAAATCCTGCTCCTCGGTAGAGCCAATCACATCTGGGCCACATCCTGGTGTCCCCACTGTCTAGGCGCGGCGCCAGCGCCAAAGCAGTGAGTCAAAAACTTGGGCATCATCATTGATAATACCTTATCGATGAAAGACTATGTGCGGATCCTGTGTGGCAGAAGCTTCGCTACCTTGAAGTTCCTAAAAGGGCTATTTCCATGGATCCCACTGGAAAGCAGGAGGACCATTACACAGGCACTGCTTGTCAGCAAGCTGGATTACGGAAATGCAATCTTTGTCGGCATGCCAGATCATCTTTTTAAACGTCTGCAGGTCATACAGAATGCAGCAGCCAGACTAGTGTGCAATCAATCATCAATCAATCATTCAATGAGGTCAGATACAGCTCTGTGGCAAAATGCCTGAAACAACTTCACTGGCTGCCCATGCGCCAAAGAGCGAGTTTCAAACTCCGAGGACATGACCATAGGGCACTCTATCACACAGGCCCCAAGATTCTCCAGAACAGAACCAAATTTTATGTCCCACCCAGATGTCTAAGGTCACACTCCTTAGCATTAGCTAAGATCAAAAGAATCAGTAAGAGCAGTACAGGTGGACTGACTTTTTCACACCTTGCAGCACTTAATTGGAATGAGCTTCTGTTAGAGTTACGACTAACTGAGGAACACATGGGATTCAGGAAGAAACTCAAGACACATTTATTTCGATAGCACTGCCATTTGCACTCACTTAAAATGATCTGACTCATCACTCCTCAGCTTCAGCCAGTGCCGTGATATTCCATTAGGGCATGGGTCTTCAAACTGTGGGGCGCGTCCCCCTGGGGGGGCGCAGCATCCCCTCAGGGGGGGCGCGCACCCCATCCCACCACTTAACCACCATTGTTTCTTCCAGGCCCATTAATTAGGCTTTGTGTGTCAAGCCTGGGCTGCTGCTGCAGCTCGAGCTGCTGGAGACTCGGCAGGGCAGTGCCTGGAGTCTTATCTCCGGTAAGCCCGAGTTTTTCACAGGTCTTTAAAGACCATGTGCAACAAATGTATATTGTGGGCCTCCCCTGGGGCATAATTCCAGTCTCCTTGGTTATAACTCTCAAATTAACATGTTCATGTTAAAATAAAGACAGCAGCGTTTAATAACAAGACAATTGTAACTTTGCAATAATATAATTTCATTTGAAGAAGAGTGCAGAGGTTGTTTATAACGGGATTGTTTATTTTCATTAAAGAGTTACCTGTGCCATGAGTTCATACTTTTGATTTTCTCAAGGGCTGCATGTACCGTTACTAGTCGCATTACTGAAATGTTGTGGATATAAACGTTCGCTGCAGCTGCTGGAGAGTAAGATATTCCCTTTGGCACCCAATGCAAATATCATCCCGCTCTGAATTTAGTAGTATCCTTGCACCGTCTGTCAAATGCAGTCAATGCTGCCACTCCGATTTTCGTTTGCTTCAAAAACTATTTCAAATCGTACAAACAATAAGATCACACTAAAAGAGCTAGCATCATCTAAAATAAACACCTGACCCTAGACAATATCTTTTTATGTAGTATTTTTTGTTCGGCTTTTGTTTGACCTTCACTACTGTTTCGATGTTGCAGGTAAAGGGGCGGGACTACTTGTTTAGCGCTTTACCCAGGCTCCACTACCTCAGTGAATGGACTTGACCCATTTTCAGAGCTGAGGTGAGCCTGGTGCTTCCTTAAATGAACTCTGAACATTTGTGTCCATATTTCACCCATGTTCCTATGTGTAGCCAGCTATACACCTTGTGTAACTTGATCATTTTTTTGGGGTGGGTTACATATATCCACCACTCAAATTACTTTCATATTTCACTATGCTAATTCACCACTAAACCTTTATGGGTTTCCGGAGTAGCGTGCTAATCGCCCAAAAAGCGCTTCGAGCCTCCTATGGGGTAGTAAGCGCTATATAAATGCAATTACAATATTTACATACCTTTTGTAAACTAGTTACAGAGGCTTTTTGTTTTCTGATTCAAGTACCCCATGGGCCCCCACTCTGCCTATTTCTTTCATTTGGATTTAACTTTTTACTACCTCAGTGTGAGAATGTATTTCATTAAAAGAAATATATACAGTAGGGTTACAAAACGAAAAATGCCAGCCATGTGTTGTTTAAAGAGCCTGCAAAGGCCTTGTCTTGACACTAAATAGGGTTATAAATAAAATTGTATGTATACATTTGCAATGTGACTTTTCAATCTTTGTTTTCTTCAATTATCAGTCATAGATCATTCAGGCAGCCCTAGAAGACAATTAAAAAGGCTTTCTTTTCAAAGCATGCACAGATAATTGCTAAAAATAGACTTTAGGGGACTGCTTATTTTTGTACGGACTGGGACATCAATATAATGTGCTGGCAACCCTAATCACATGACTGGAAGTTTGTTTCAGGATGAGCACAATATTTGTTTCCTTCACCCTTGATCCCTGGACACTGAATAATGCCATAAAAGCAATAGTGTAACTTGTATCTGAAACCCTATGCCAGCCCTCAATAACATGCTGATTACCTTCAGCTGTGTCTGGGAATGCAACCTGCATTCAGACAACTCACTCCTCATGCTCACCCTTCACTTTCACACTCACCCTTCACTCACAGGGATCACAGTGTACTCACACTGATCATCATGCACTCACACCACCCCCTCACCCTGCACTCAGTGACCACACTGCACTTATGCCACTGACCATGAATTCACATCAGTCTCCCTCCACTTACCCTGCAGTCACATGAACACACCCCTCACTCTGCACTCACAATGCTCTTGCGCTGTTCACCCTGTACCTCACCCTGCAGTCACATGAGCACACTACTCACCCTGCTCATGTGATACTTCACTCACCTGTTCCCCTCACTGCTCAATCTGCAATCTCACTCAAACAAGCCCATCACTAACCATACCTTAATTTGTCCCACTCTGCACTTACATCTGCACCCAAATTCATTTGGTCACCCTACTCACCCTGCAGTCACTCCTCTCACCCTACTCTCACACTGTCGCATCATTCACCCTGCAGTCACATGGGCACTCCTGTCACCGACACAGCGCAGAGGGCTAATGTGCCTGCTACAAAGAACGTGTACCATGCAGATCACAGAACTGAGTGTTAGTGAACTATGGTATCCCTATAAAAAAGTGAAATGTTGGTCAGAAAGGGGCTATGAGATGAGGTGCATTGTTTGCGAGTGGTAGTGAGGGAATTCATGAAGAAGGAGGAAATGGTAAAGGGGCGCTCAAAAAGACTGTTGCACCGTGGGCGACCAGTGTTAGGGTCAGCCCTGGCTGGGTATCTTAGCCCCCGCCCCCCCACCCCGAAGTTCGGTACTAGTTGCACCCCTAGTTGCTTCCCACGTCAGAAGTACTTTTGTTGCCTTTTTTTCAACCCCCCCCCCCTCCCAAGTTAGGGCTCTCTGAATGAAATGAAATGAAATGAAATGAAAATACGATTTATTGAGCGCTACAGCTGCCCTCAGGCGTCCAGGCGCTAAGACTGAAAAAGTGCCATTAAAGAAAACAGGGGATTCTAAGTTACTGAAACAAAAATGTTTTGAGCTGTTTACGGAAGCTGGATAGATTAGAGTTAATTCTCATGTGCAGAGGAAGAGTGTTCTACAACTTTGATACATTGTGAGAGAAGGAACGGCCTCATGCTCTGGCTCTATAAATTCTAGGAATCTTGGCCAGAGATGCGGATGATGAACGAAGCGCTTTATTGGGCAGATAAGGGGAGATCAAAGAGTGATTGATTTCTGGGCCCAATTTCCAGAAAGCTTAGTGAGCAATACACAGAGATTTGAACTTCACTCTTTCCCTGATGGGCAACCAGTGCAATGCTCTCAACCTGGCTTTTATTGACGTTCTTCGTGGGACTCCTAGTAATGCACGGGCTGCGCAGTTTTGGGTGTGTTGAAGTTTTTGTAGACTATAGTCTGGTGCCCCAAGATATAGGGCGTTGCTGAAGTCCAAGCGGGATTGAACAAGGCCCTGTATAATTATCTGCTTGGCCTCGAACGGAAGAAGGGAAAGGATTTTTTTAATCACCCTGAGAAGGCCAAAGCAGGTGGCTGCCACCTTGGTAGCCTGTGTATTGAAGGTCAATGACTTATCTAACCAAACCCCCAGACTTTTGATGTTATCACTGGGGCAGGGACCGCACCCATGCTCGTGGGCCATAGCAGCTCCAAGGTGGAAGGGGCCGCCGGGCCCAACAGCAGGAGCTCGGTCTTATCGTCATTGAGCTTCAGACAGGAACTCATCATCCAGCTCTTAACCTCTTCCAAACACACTGCTAAATTAGGCAGTGCTTGGAGTACTCATTCAGAACCGCCAATCAGCAGGTAGGTACTGCAGCAGAGCACTGCTTTGACGTCAGCACTGACGTTCCTCCAATGAACGGGACAGCAGGAGAGATGCCAGGGAGTGCCGCAAATTTTATATACATAAAGTTGCAAAATACTTCAACTTTGCTAATGAAACAGCACTTCTTCACTGTTGCCTTTTGCCTCGTTGTTGCTGAATTTGACATCTAGTTGCTGCTATTCGCCTCGCTCTTGAATCCCTCCCCGTCAAGGTTATCTTGGTTTTTACCCTGGCAGCTACTGCATTTTACTGCAAGGAATTTACAAAGGTTGTATCTTTCCTGAAGATGTAATTCTCTGGCAGGTAAGAGTGAAGAGCTTTTTGTTTTATTTTTTTAAAGCTTCGCTCCCTTCCCCTTCGTCCTACTACTAGTGGGATCGTTGGAGGCTTCAAAGAGGAGCGGATTTGGAGATAATGCCATAGTTGTGACTTTGGTTCTGGGGACCCAGGTTAGAGTCTTGGCATTGCCTCAACCTCATGTGATCCTGGGCAAAATCACTTAATATCCCTGTGCTTACAAAAAAAATAATGTGTGCTTGTGTAATGTAAAAGATGCTCCTGTAAGGCGCTCCAATACCTTTGGGTCATGTTTGCACTACATAAAGCAGCAAAAATATATTACAAACTTTTGTGAGCACTCTTGTTTCCAGGTACTGCTCAAGACTGGAAGTGGAGCACAACCTAAGGATGGCAGAAGCAAGAATCCATCCTCACATTGACTGTCTCTGTGGAGAAAATCAGGCACACCCCTTACCTGTGTTTTCGGAGTGTTTTTACTAATCTAGCCTAAAAGTTGTTTTTTATGTGAAAAATAAAGCACCAATGTAATTTATTTGAGCTCTGCAGGAGAGAATGGCCATCAATGAAGCAGAGTACCAGCTTCCAAAACTTTTTTGTCAGGTGGTGGTGGGGGGGCTCGACATGTACAAAGGTTTAGATGGGGGGCTCAGCCAACAAAAGTTTGAAGACCTCTGCATTAGGGTGAATGTTGCGCTTTATAAATAAATAAATGTAATTGAAACTTAAGACTGGATTTATCTGGTGGTTATTGCTAGGCGCAGCAACAGAAAAATTAGGCTTTGCGCAAACTTAACAAGAACATCATATTAGATAGGTTTCCATTGCCTAAAACTAATGAAATGTTTACTTGTTTGAAAGGGGTGAAATGGTTCTCGACCATCGATCTCTTGTCAGCATACAACCAAATTTCACTGTCTCCTGAGTCTAGAAAAGTCCTTTATAGCACCTTTTGGCTGCTATCAATATAACGCCTTATGTTTCAACTGTTTAACAATGTGAAGGGTGTTACTTTTTTCAGGATGATATCTTAGTGCTTGGTGCAAGCAAGGAAGAACATGAATCCAGGCTACATACAGTTTCAAGAATCTTGCAAAAAAAAGGTCTTACGGTTGAACATTCAAAATGCAAGTCTTACATATCTAGGCCATGTAATTGATGAGTGTGGAGTGAGACCCAAAGCCTCTGAATTTGTAAATCCTTCTACACCACTCTCTAATGATGATGTCAGATCGTTTTTGGGTATGACTGAGTTTTGTGCCAGGTATCTGCCAAATTTTGCTGACAAGTGTTATAATATTTGCCAATTATTTTAAAAAAGATTGCAAATTTATATGGTCTTCAGAGTGTGAAAAGGATTTCAAATGCATCAAAACTGCAATTGCGAAAGCTACTGCACTGTGCAGCTTTGGCCCCATGGTGGATAGTATTGTCACCACAGATGCCATTAACAAAGGTCTTGTGGCTGTGCTGTATAAAGAATACATTATTGTGTATGCATCCAGAGCATTGACCTATGTGAAGAAAAATACCTCATCATCGAGAAAGAAGCTGTATTTTGTGCTTGGGCTTTGGACCATTTTAAGTCCTTCATTTGGGGAAAGGTATGTACCTTACAATGTGATCACAACCACTTATTAAAATTCTGACCATGAAAGGTTCTACCAATATCTCTTCCAGACTTGCAAGAATATCTATGCGTGTGCAGAACTTCACATATAAAATTGTCTATACTCCTGGTAAAAATAACTTTATGGCAGATTTTTTATCCAGAATGCCTGTCATTCTGGAAGAATGTGAGGATGGTAAGTGGAACAACTTTCAGGTAGCTTTCATTCCTGACTATGGTAATTCCACCTTTCACAAAAATTTATGGGAATTGGAGTGCAAAAAAGACATAGTTTTTTCAAGAAATAATCCCATATGTGTTGAATGATTGGCCTCGCAAAGAGGTACTAAGTGAGGTTACGAGACAGTTTTGGGAAATTCGTTCTGAACTTTCCTTTAATGAAGGGGTCCTTTTGCAAGGTGAAATAATTGTTCCTCCTGGGAGTCTGCATACGGCAATTGTAGATTTGTCTCACGAAGGTCATTCAGGTATTTGTAGGACCAAGACTTCTTTGAAAAGTTTGTTTTAGTGGTCTGGTTTGGACAAAGTAGCAGAGAGAGTGGTGAGAAAATGCATTGCTTGTTGCAAAGCTGACAAATCGTTGCAAACCTTTCGTCCCCAATTTGCGATTAACCTCTTCCTATGGAACCATGGGAAAGGGTTGCCATTGATATTATGGGTTCTGTTTTGGATCTTTCCCAAGGTTCTCACAAGTATGTTATGGTCTTGATGGATTTATTTTCTCGTTGGCTTGTGGTGAAAGGGGTGGATAGTACGGATATTGATGTTGTGTTGAAATTTCTTGATGATATCTGTGTTTCTGAGGTGATTCCTGCAAGTTTGTAGAGCGATAATGGTGTTCAATTTCTCTCTAAAAAAGCGAAGGCTTACTTTGAAAAGTTGGGTATCAAGCATAAGACCACAGCATAAGACCACACCTCTATACAATCCCAGTGGGAATGGTATGGTAGAACAGTTTAACTGTGTGCTAAAGGGTACCATCCAGTTGGCTGTAAGTGCTGGTGAGGATTGGATCACTCAAATTGGAAAAATGGTTTGGGCTTATCATGTCACTAATTCCGAAGCCACAGGTTTACTGCCATTCTTGATAATGAGAGGATGCAAACCTAGGCCCATATTCCTGAATGTTTATGCCCATCAGGTGTGGAGCAAAGGTCTAGAGAAGGGGTAAGAAAACAGAGTGATGAGTTCACATGACAAAAGCAAGAAATATTTTGATGGAAAACACTGTGTAAAATCACCTCAAATTGCCATTGGTGATTGGTACGTGTTAAAAAAAACAGGATTTGTATGTTAGGGTGACAGTTCTTTGATGAAGAATAAGTTGTGGAAGTCTTGCAAAATGCAGTTAGTTTAGGAATAGAAAAGTTTGGAATTTAAGAAGATTGGCCAAATGTGGGAATGTGAAGCAAGATGAGGTTGGCAGTAATAATTTTGATTGGATGGATGATAATGATGTCATGGAGTCTGCTTGTTGTAATGATGGGGATCTACCCTCTACCTCTAATGTTGCAATTAGACAAGAGGATTCTTTGCTTGCTCCTGATATTAGCGAGGAGCTCGTTTCCTCTTCCGATCATCACTCTGACCAGAAGCCTACTCAAAAAATTTTTAGGGAAAGAAAGGTTCCTGCTTGGTTGAAAGATTTTGTGCTTAACAACTCTAGATTAAGCATTCTGTGCAACGTGAAATTCATGTATTTATTCCAGGTTGCTGTAACATTTGTGAGTAACAACTCATGATTAACGCGTTCTGTGCAACTTGTAGTTCATGTATTTATTCCATGATGTTGTAATCCATATAACATTCATTTGCGTTATTACCTTTAATTTTTTATTTTTTTAAATTTAATTTTAGTTACTTTTGTTCCTTGTTAAAAAAGGGGGATGTGTTGTGGTTGCTTAGTTGCCAGGAATGCTTGGCTAGCAAGCATTCCTGGAATGTTTGTATTCAATTGTAAGGAGAAGGTAAGAGTCAGCTGTTGGGAAGGATATGGGTGCTACTGGCGGTGTCTTCCTATTGTTTCATGGCATAAAAGGATGTTACTACAATTTGCATCCAGTGTATAATTTAACAAACAGCAACAATATGATTTTCATATAACTTGAGCCAAAGTACCTATTATATATTCGATAGAAAGGTGGAGGTTGACCTAAAATGTGATGCAAGAAGAACTTATAAAATTATGGAAGCATCAAAGTAAGTAGTAATAAAAATGATGATGTCAAAACAGTATACTGATAGAGATGCAATAGTGTATCTGTAACCGAGTGCCCAGGCAACCTTTACATGAAATACCTTCCAAATTGTATTAAGTCACGACATGACTGTGGCCAAGAGCGCATAGATTCCTGGAGAAAGGTGTGCTTGTCACTGAAGTTAATGGGATAATTGCTGAGGAAACTTGTGTGGTGGCTAAGGAAGTGGTGTGCCTGACAGCGACCATGCAGTCCAAGTGTAGACTCTTTCCTGACTTAAGATGACCGCCACTGTGCTGTGAGATGACATGTGCTGACGTTGTGAGGTTACTCATCAGTGATGCGGACACCCTACCAGGTGCAAGAGGGCTCTTGAGACAAAGCGGAAAAAAATTATGTTGAAAAGTGGAAAATGACCAGAAACCTCCTAAAACACCATAAGACCCGCAGGAGTAAACTGGAAAAACGAGCCCAAGTCAAGCATCAGCAATGCCGACTCTGTCAGCCGTTCGCCGACACGCCAACTGATCTAATGTACGTCTCAAAATTCTGGAAACAACATCCAATATGGGTAAGTGGGCTGGAAAATCAATGGATATAATAAGAAGGTGGGCCGGCATCAAACAAGCCGCATATGGCGGTCGTGCTGGCCCCAGATGACCACACAGTGGCGGGCCTGTCGTGTGCAACTGTGACGCGTCAGGTGCACCTCGCCAACGATTGGTCTCCGGGTTTTGGTGCGTGCCCCGGAAGTGATTGTAATCACTTCCAGGGCACGCATCACATTAACGCTAGGCCGGTTAGAACCGGCCTGGGCTGGGTTAATTAGGGTTTGAATAAAAGGCTGAGGAGCGGAGACTACCTCTTTGCTAGCCGCTCCCACACCCTGCCCTTAAGGGCACCAGCCTCGCTAGGAGCCTATATTTTAATTTCTTGTTTCTGTTTTTACAGGTCACTAGTTCGTGTGCCGAGAAGACTGTCAGCGAGGCTTGTTTTGCCCGTCTTCTTCAAATCCCACAAGTCGGCAGAGCGGAGAATTTTCGGTGCTGGGCTACAGAGCGGGCGCTCTTCACTGCAAGCGCTCTTCTGTGCGGTGATTTACGGAGGAACAGAGAGCGAGGGACCAGCCGATCCGGTCTTCAGAGAGCAGTTTGAGGAGTTGGGTGCTTAGCAGTGTGGTAAGCATCAGTCACGCAAGCGCTTGGTCTTTTCTTGTGGCTACACTACGCCCTTAATCATCGGGCACAACGTGAAGGTTAGCGCACTTGCAGGGGTTAGAGCTGCGAAATTTTCATAGCAGCTGTTTGATTAGGCAAATATAGCGCGTGTTGAGCGCTACTAGGGGCAAGTGAAAGCGAGAGTTAAAGTCCGCGCAGGACAAAATGCAATGGAAATTTGTATGTGCGCTCTAACTGCGCGAGGGGTGACAATTTCTTAAAAGCGGACCTGTCCGCGTAGTCTGTAAGTGATAATTGCTGTTGTGGATGCCCATGTTCAGTAGAGTTTGGCAGTATTTAAGCCCTGGATCAGCGTAACAGGCAGAGTTACACTTACACTGGAACACTGGTGCTTAGATTTATCAGTAGTCATTTTTTGGAACCCATTGAAAAAGAACAACGGGCGTGCTTAACGTAAAGAAGGTCATTGTTTGTTTTAGAAAAGCTGTGTGAGGTGCGCGTCTGGTGCAATCAGCTGAAGGAAGCGCGCGCTCTATTAAATGCGGTGGGGGCAGGCATTTTCCATTGTGTAATCTCCTCAAGTGTGCACTGTAAACAGGGGTGCAGGAGATTGTGGAGGGTGTGTCTGTAGCGCCAATGTGTAGCAGGACAAGCGCATTGAAAGCATAGTTGGGGCTGCCTAAGGATAACTCTCAGTGTCGTAATAATTCTGCAGCTGACAGAGAAAGGTGCATGTGGCTAGCAGCCTCATTAGTTGGGCATTGTAGCAGTTTAGCCTGGTATCAAAAAGTAAAAAGGTTTCCTGACTGGTCATAGACCATAATACATCACAAACCTTGAAGTATGATTACAAGTACACAATATCATGTGAGAGAAGCTCAATTTGAACTAATCATAAGGCCATCATTCAAATACAATCAGTATATATTTCAACAAAGTATTAAAACAAATTATTACAAATTATTTAAAAACCCACCAACAAGACTGTCACAACTTATTGTAGGAAACATTCATACATATTTATTCAGTACAATGTTATTCATCAACATTTTATGTGAAAAACAATATAAACATAATAAAATCACAATGTAATTAAAAACCAGAATCACAATACTGGAAAATGAGCTAAAAAAGAAGCAGTTGTCCACGCAGCATTTCGTTTTTTTTAAGTTAAAAACACCTTCTTCAGGACAGTTTCTAAATTAATGAAAACACATAATTAGTATTCCCATACAGTGACAGTCATTGTTTTTACGGATGTTCTGGTGGCACAGGTAGATATAATATACACAAAATACAAAATACAACATTAGCACATCCTCCTAATCTATACATTACATTTTGTCTTAGGACCGACATAGAGGTTAACTTAAACATTTATAAAAAGTTCTTTTTTCACTCTTATTTCTGGTTTTTTTTCATTCATATCATTGCTATTGCTAAATACAAAGGGTACTAGTCAGGTTCTATGTACCAAACATCCGATACCCATGATCCCGACGTCTGTACAGTGTGTTCTGCTTTCGTAGACCATACCTGGGTTAAGTTAAGATGAGGAAACAGTGGAGGGGGGTTTGTTGGCAAAAACAGATATCAGACCAGCCTTCTGATTACTTTTTCTGCATCCCGACGATCACTATCATTTTAGGTTCCAATTAGGTGCCTCAATATTATTAGAAGAGCATGTCCATGAGGTGCATAATTTCTTGTACAAGTTTTGAGCATACAACTTCTGCAGCATATGGATTTTTTCTGCTATATAAGGCCTCTGCATTATAATAATTTCCTTGTTAATTTTCTCTTTATGCAGTCAATGAAGTCACAGAAATGTGGACATGCGTTGACAGCATTTAACAATTTGTTGCATGGCCTTTGCTCAGGAGAAGATAGCAGGCACAAGTGTGATACATTTCTTGGTATTAAAATAGATTCCTGGGCCATCAAGTGCGGAATACCATTTCTTACACTCCATTGACTTGACAATGTGTGACAAAAAAGATGACACTCCGTTAGCTAAAGGTAATGGCGGGCCAACAGAACTGTGCCATCAGAACCACCCCCCTGCAGAGCCCATTTCTCTCCAAGATGCTTCAGGAGCTACAATCAATGATCAGCAGAACATATGACACAATTTGCAGAGGATCTATGGAGGATGATGCCCCTCCTCCAAGCTCGTAACAACATCTCTGGTGAAGCAAAAGTGCACCTCAGGGCTTTTCATACTATATGGTCCTAGGCTTGTTGGTTGCATGTCAACTCACTCAGCACTCAGGTATTCATTTCCTGGAAGTCAAGGAAGGTACAGCAGGTTATCTCAGGAGTCTGTATTTTGGTTGACTTTGGGCACAAGGCTGACCCACATTGTACGCTAGGGTGTATGTTACGGTTGTAGGTTTATTTTTTAGATTGTCTGAGGTTTATGACTGCTTGAGAAGTTTTCTTGTCTGTAGTTCCATGTTGACATTATCTTAATAATTTGGCAGACATAAGGATCCCAGGTTCCCCTTAGATATTAGCAAACTTCATTTCGTTTTGGATAATTTGCATATAGGCTGCAGTGCCCCCTATGAACAATGTTTTTTGGAGCAGAATTTACTTTAGCCTTCTATGAAATATTCAGGGTGAGTGAGCTGGTAGGGAAAACAAAGATTGCCTAGGAGGGTGGCTGACAGCTGCAGCATGTACAGTTAAATTGACAGTAGAATTGGGATTCAACTGTCTATCTCAAAGATGGACCAACTTGGGAGGGGTTGCACTGCTACCCTGCAATCAGTCCAGTCATTTCCTAGTTGCTCAGCTTTCAGGATGTACATCAGTTTGAGTTCCCTCATACAGTTTATACATCAGAGAGAGAAAGCCTTCTTATATTATCAGTCCTATGCAGCTTTCACCAACTCACTAGTGGCACCCAACATCAATCCCACAAATGAGCCCTTTCACCTTTTCAGAATTGGCATTACAGTGGCTGCCGTATGCATGGAGTTCAGCGAAGAACTGGTCAAGAGAATGGGGAGATAATCATATTCATATTATTGGCTGCCCTGAATTATTGTGATTCTATTTATTATATTCCTTTTTCTTCAATTTCTCACAATAGTGATGTCTTTTTAGATGATTTGGATCATTGGCCACTCGTTTGTTTGGTGTGCAGCCTACTGATTGCAGCATTCCCACAAACAGATAGCAACAGAATTCAAGAAGGTCTTCTTCATATGACTTGGCATCGGGGGTCTCAGGACGTCATCTTTGCAAGAGACAGTGAAGGAGACGAGGGATCATGATAGTCTTTAGTCCCCAGACCTAGTAGTTCTAGAGCTTTGAGGTAATGGTTTGGCATAAATGGGCCATAAAGGGTTGCCAAAATACAATTTGAATGAATTTGCTTGAGTAGGGAACACATCCCCTAAGGCATTTTTGGAAAGTTCAAACAACAAAAAGAGTGACGGTTGGCCTGTTTCCCACTCAGAAAAGAGTGGGGAGGTCCAGCATGAATAAGGCCTTAAAGTACGTTATGCAACAAAGGGTTTTACACTGTTCCTCTATCAAAAGTGCTGGTTGGAATCACAAGTGAATTGGTCCCACTGTACTCTAGAGAGAGCATTGGTGGGGATCCATTTGTTGGATCATAATGCCCTCACACACCCTTGCAGGTATCATGCTTCATCATCTGGGCTTCTCCTCGTTGGGTGGGTGGTGCAATACCAAATTGGCTCCCTAAAAAAGGGTCTCTTTGTCGGAGATCTTCTATCCAACTGCGGTTTGGTGAAGTGCGGGTGTGGGGCCTGGACTGTGTAGATGCTGTGTTGTGATCTATAATAGGACTGAGAGTACCTAGAAGGACACATTTTATTCTGAGGTCTCCTGTCCTAATTAAAAAACAGTATAGAAGGCATTAGCCCGATAGTTTCCGTGCGTGATCGTGTCCTTGTTTAAAATACATGGGTCAACATGTTTCTCGCTACAGGTGTATTAACCCTGCGATTCTTCAGGACCTTACAAAAATAAAGCTATCTACAGTTAGTGGTAATTGGCATAACGTATCACATATTCGGGTAAATCTTTCACCCAACAGTTACCTTTAACCTGCCTGGATTTACCTGTTAAGGGAGAAAGAAAGCGTTAAAGGAAAAACAATGTGATATTGTATTTTGCACATATACCAACAGTATTTATATTGACTCCAATGACTACTAATATTAAACGTGTGTGTACGCCAAAGGCGTTTGAAGAACAGCTAAAAATAGGTACAAAGAGAAAAACGATGTGGTGGTTGAACGCAGTGAGCTATGGTGACTGTTGCCCCTGAAAAGGAACAAGAGGGTTTAAAAGAAAGGCAGAAATACATTAGCAGGAAGGACTCACCCACTAATTGTGGTCCCCAGGCTTCTACAGTGCCCAGTGGATCCACGTACAAGGCTTTGCTCCTGTATATGCTGGTATGTGGAAAGATAAAAACAAGGTATGTACAAGCATAATCAAACGGCCCATTGTTTAGGCAATGGCCAGATATCACTAAACTGTTTCAAGATGTTAATGTTAGAGGTCTAGTGCTAATTGGAGTTAGCATTTAGGCAAACATAGAGGATGTAGACGTTTGCTCATGGTCTATTTGAAGTTGCAATGCACAATCCGTGCTGATTCAGAGGAAACCTACAAGTATGGCACATGGTGTCCTTTAGAATGTTCTCTCACACACAGAAGGGGAGAGGGTGAACCAGCTACTCTACCACCCCGAGCCCCCTAGAGTCAACATAATATACACATAAAGGGGCGGAGAGTACACAACCACAAATAGAGAAGAAAGCAAGCAGTGGCACAATTGTGTGTTTTGAAAAACCGCCCTCACTCACACACAAATGTGTGTGACATGCTTCATCATCGGGTCTGCTTTGAAAACGCCCTGGCATAGCCACGCCCAGGGCGGAGCATAGGGAGGGGGAACACAAAACACAAAGACAAAGGCAAATTCAAGAGTGACGAACCGTGTTCACACCAGAAAGTATATGCTGAAGGCTGGGTACAAAGATAGAACAAAATGCAGTCAAAATAATGAAGTTAAAACTGGCTCATGGATACCTGTTATACCTTTATTCATAGGTTCCAAGGTCAAGATTAAAAATTGAATGAAGGATGGTGGTGTTAAGCAAGGAAATGAAGATCCTGTAACACCCCTCCTAAACTGCTAGTGTCAATATGTTTCGACCTAATAGTGCCCCCATTCAATAGGTCACAACGGTCTTTTTCAGGACGTCTCTCCATCCCAGTCCCTCAACAACTCCGCCTTACCTCAGTCGGTTGCTAAGGAGGTAGTAGATGATCTAATCCATCTTGCCCATGTGGAGGGAGTTCCACCAGCACGGAATCTACATACTGCAGAGAGATAAAAATAATTCTAGTGATGTGATCTCAACACATATCATATCATTATTAAAATGTTGAATCATCATACCCTCCAATTATATGTAGTATCCTTACATAGAGGCAATCTTCAAGATTCTAATGACCCCACCGGCATCTAATTCATTACTAAGTATGCCCCCTTTCCATATTCTGGTTCCAAATTATAAAAATAGATGTGTTTCCTTAGGATCATTATAGCTGTTAGAGTATTATGTGCGTGGTTTGATCTGGCTTTCATGACATTCATAATGTATATGCGCGTAGCATTCACCTCCCGAAATAACATCCTAGTCCCATGTCAACATATACCCGAACTCACCGAGTTTATTGGGAGATTAAACTTGAAGTGGCGTCAGGCGGGAGGAGCTCCAAGGAACACAACCTGTGTTCAAAAGCACAAGAAGAAAAATGCGGAGAGCATGTTTAGTTGCACACAAACACACACACACACCGAACCTGGTAGCGTGTTACTCTCTTCTCGCAAGTGTCCCATCGATGTATCCTACATGGCCCTTCATCATCATACAAACAGGGCTAGCCCTTTTAATATTAACCCCCATAGTGGGTCAAGCGTCTTGAGAGAAAATCCTGCCACATTCAAAGAACGAATGTGGTTTGTGAATCAGCCCAATTAGGTACACATATTTATTGCCACCCAGATCTAGTTACAATCTGGACCCCGGCCTCTATCGTGACCTTCTCACTACCACCCGGCAGGTGGTCACAACACAATTCTTAAAGTCACGGCCCAACTGTGTACTAGTAGGAAAGTAAGGCAGTCAAAAACGCATTTAAACTACCATACAGTAATCTTACTGCTCCGGTGGAATACTCCGGCACCTCTAGTGCCCGTGGCTCTAACGCCGTGAAGGTGAACGCAGAATGTTTGTGTTTTGTGTTCCCCCTCCCTATGCTCCGCCCTGTGCGTGGCTACGCCAGGGTGTTTTGTAAGCAGACCCGATGATGAAGCATGTCACACCCATTTGTGTGTGAGTGAGGGCGGTTTTTCAAAACACACAATTGTGACACAGCTTGCTTTCTTCTCTATTTGTGGTTGTGTCCTCTCCACCACTTTAACACATCACTACATTCCGTAACAAGCTACCTCGTCCTCCCCTAAACATGCTATTTGAGCGAAACCACACAATGACATGCAGTCGAATCGTGTGATACCATTGTTCAGGATGTTTTGCATATTTGAAGTCATCTTTTGAGAGTGATATTTTGAAGGCTTTCTTAAACCCAAAAGCTAAATTTAACACTGCCTGCAGTAAATCTGACACACTAACCCCCCAGCATTAGTCCACCACTGCATCATACCAACAGTGTTAACATTCTAAAGGACACCATGTGCCATACTTGTCGGTTTCCTCTGAATCAGCATGGATTGTGCATTGCAACTTCAAATAGACCACGAGCAAACATCTACATCCTCTATGTTTGCCTAAATGCTAACTCCAATTAGCACTAGACATCTAACATTAACATCTTGAAAGAGTTTAGTGATATCTGGCCATTGCCTAAACAATGGGCCGTTTGATTATGTTTGTACATACCTTGTTTTTATCTTTCCACATACCAGCATATACAGGAGCAAAGCCTTGTACGTGGATCCACCAGGCACTGTTGAAGCCTGGGGACCACAATTAGTGTGTGATTCCTTTATGCTAATGTATTTCTGCCTTTCTTTTATACTTTATTGTTCCTTTTCAGGGGCAACAGTCACCATAGCTCACGGCGTACAACCACCACATCGTTTTTTCACTATGTACCTGTTTTTAACTGTTCTTCAAACGCCTTTGGCGCACACACACGTTTAATATTAGTAGTCGTTGGAGTCACTATAAATACTGTTGGTATATGTGCAAAATACAATATCACATTGTTTTTCCTTTAACGCTTTCTTTCTCCCTTAACAGGTAGGTCCAGGCAGGTTAAAGGTAACTGTTGGGTGGAAGCATTACCCGAATATATGATACTTTATTCCAATTACCATTAACTGTAGATAGCTTTCTTTTAGTAAGGTCCTGAAGAATCGCAGGGTTAATACACCTGTAGCGAGAAACATGTTGACCCACGTATTTTAAACAAGGCACGATCACGCATGGAAACTCTTCGGGCTAGTGCCTTGCATACTGTTTTTTAATTAGGACAGGAGACCCCCAGAATACAATTTGTCCTTCTAGGTACTCCAAGTCCTATTTTAGATCACAACACAGCACCTACACAGTCCAGGCCCCACACCTGCACTTCACCAAACGGCAGTTGGATAGAAGATCTTAGACAAAGAGTCCTTTGTAGGGAGCCCGTTGAGTATTGCACAGCTGACCCAACGAGGAGCAGCCCAGATGATGAAGCATGACACCTGCAAGGGTGTGTGAGGGCATTATGATCCAACAAATGGATCCCCACCTATGCTCTCTCTAGAGTACAGTGGGACCAATTCACTTCTGATTCCAACCAGCACTTTTGATAGAGGAACAGCGTAAAACCCTTTCTTGTATAACATTTTTAAGAAAGTCTCATATGATTCCTAGAAAGAATTCTGGTCACGGGATCAGAGCCAGGAAAATTAATGTATCAGTCAGATGCCTTAATGCTAAGATGACAAAGTTGTACTTGGAGCCTGGCAATCTGAGACATGCCCCCCAAGAAAAATTAGGGAGCCTAGACATGTTCCATCAGTATGGGTGCATTTTTCTGATCTGAGACAAACATTTTTATTGAATCAATTTGGGCTTTTGCAGCAACATTATGTTAGGCGAAGAGTGTGAAGGATTTGTTGGTTCTGACAACTCCTTCTGTGGTAAAGCCGGCCAGATCAGCAGCCATCCAAGTAAAGTCTGATATTCACCACAATAAAGTTGGGATGTTCCTAAGTTTGGCATTTGACATTTCCATTGTATATGAATTTTAAACTGTGTTGATGGCATAATTTAACATTTCAGAATGCAGTGTAGGGCATGAGCCCATAACTCCTAGCCACGCGAGACCGGGTACACCCCTATTTAACGTGGTGATTGTTTTGGGCTGGACTGTGACAGATGTCCAGTAAGCATAGATGGCAACATACCCAATTAAGTGGGAGGCACCCACTTTTTTAAGCAAAAACTGGCTTCATTTGACCTGTTTCCTGCCTGAAATTGCCTCTGATGCAATGTATGTCAATGGTGAAAGTGCATTCCCCCATTAGTTTTTCTAAATCTCCAGCTTACCACATGTAGAATGTTGTAATGAATGAGTGAGACAGACGTCAGGGATCACAACTCAGGATGCACGTGGTTTTGCCTGCATGGACAGATGAATTAAAAGAGACTGAGTGCTGTGTGAGTTAACATGCAACAAGCAATTCAAGTCTCAATTCATATTTGTAATTAGCGCAGTAATGATTTGTGGATTTTCAAATAGTTGTATTTTAATAAGGTGTTAAATCAGGGTTGGCTCCCCCATGTGGGCAGAGGAGCGTCACCCCACTGCTTTCTCCCAGTGCGAGAAGCAGAAACCTAAAATGGTATTATGAAAGCCATTTTATGTTGCTGCTTCTTGCACGGCAAGAAAGCAGAAGGGTTTGCATGGGGGTCGTCAGGTGGGCAGTCCTGCTCTTGGCAGGGGAGGAGTGGCTTGCCCACTATTGGGGGCGCTGACTGGTCAGTCCCAGGACCGACCAAACCAGTCATGCCCCCCTCCGTTTCCTCCATGTTGGCTCCATGCAGCCTGCATGGAGGAAACAGCATCCCATAGACGCCTGTGCAGTCGGCATCCCAGCCAATCACAATACTGCCATTGCAACGTTTTGATTGGATTTGAGGAAGGGAGAGAGGCTGCCTGCTTGGCTGCTTTCTGTGTGGAGAGGACGTGGGATGACGCATGACCAAACCAGAGCTGGCCGCGAAGGTAAGTTATATACATTTTTTAAAATGTATTCAAAATTAACCCAACCCCACATGACTCCATACCCGTGTAACTCCCGCACCCGGGATTTATGCCGGCCGCAACTGTTTTAAATAAACAAGACCTGTATGATAGACACTCCCTTGTAAGATTGTCAGGTTTTGTCATTGTCTCGGTTGAGTTGGAGCGTGGCAGGATCAAACAATGAGGGCCTCATTTGCCTATGTTTCTGAGACACTCTTCATCAGGCGGAAAGCTACAGTATTATGGAAAAGCATCAGGGTCTGCCTTATAGAGATTGACTAATTCACATGATGCAAGTTTGGTGGGAGTAGCAGAATAATTTTGACTTCCACTATGTTTAAAACCTACAACACAAAGGATGTGGAAAGGTACTAACTCAAGAGATGCTTCCACTTTGGTGCATACTGTTTTTTACATTAAGAATGGATATCATTGTCCAAGCAATATCAATGCTTTTTCACCTCTACATATATATATATATATATATACATTAGTTGACATAATTTAAACTATGGCTGGACACGTTATTCAGTTAACCATCTCAGTCGGCAGATCTATATTATTTTAAAGGTATCCTCTACCACTGTTATTAACAGTCCACTCTCAATACGCTGTGATCATTGAAATCTGTTGTTGGTGTGAGGCGAGACACCTGACAACATTCTGATGAAGCCCAGACACCTCCTCATTGCAAGGACAGCCTTTTCCTTTGTTCAAGTTTTAGGACCAGACGGGATTGAGGGGCGATTTACAACATGATGTCATGAGTAATGACAGGCTGTAAAAACCTGATACATGCATTCCCAGCAGGGTGTTTTGCTAGTATATAAAAGTGGAAATGTGCTGCAGGCATTGGCTAGAGCAGTGCTTTCCAAACTTAAGGACCTTCTGTGTTGGGTAGAGTATTTTTTTTCGTTCCAAGAGCAAAGATAATCACTTTGATGAAGATGGAGACCTCCCTGTGCCAATAGCTAATGAGGGCAATATCTCCCAGGTTAGAACTACAATGAAAATAGACACTTTATTTTCAGTTACAATTGTCAAAAATAGTAGAGTGAATGTGCAACATTAGTGGACAGAGTGAGGCCCATTCTATCAACCTTGGAGCATTTTGTAGGTACTGGGCAGTATCTCTGCCGGGTACTGTCTTTTACTACCGAAGTACCAAAGTTAGTGATACTGATGAGCTGTAAATCTATAACTAGGTTGCTCCTTGTGTCAAATGTACAAGCTGGGGGGGTGTGTGTAAAGTCAGTGTGGGCTCATGCCAGGAGGTAGTAAATGGCCTACAACAGCTATATGATACACATAATTGTTATATTCCAAATATTCTATAGTTATTTTGAGCTACACCACTGAAAAGAAATACCTCGTTATTTACATGCAAAAAAAGCAGGACAATAACACACTTAGAATGGTGCTGGTAAACAGAAGGTCCTAGTACCTTGAGTTGTCAAGATAATATCACAAAGACTATTAAGTATTTACGCTATAGATAAATAACATGAGGCCAGATTACAAAAAGCCAGGCGCAAAAAGCATTTGCAAATTTGGAATTCATTTTTTGCAATTTGTCTCTAATTCTACAATATGACCTATGTATTATTAGGTCATGTCGCAAAATCTCCATACTCATGGGGTTGCAGAATTACCTACCTAATGAATATTAATTAGTTAGGTTGCTATTTGTGACCCTCCCCTCAGTGTTTGCCTTCAAGCAAAGGGATGGTGACCTGTAAGGAAGAGCAGATCATCATCCCTGCATTTGCATTATTAAATGGGAAACTTTCCTTTAAAGCAGCCCATCATACTTACAGGAACAGGTGCCAATAAAACATTTTTAAAAATCCCACTTGAGAATGCCTAGGTGGGAGCAGTTAGTTGTCCCCAGGACCACTAAATGCACCTCCCAAGGTCACCCAACATGATTCTCAAACTGTGTCACCAGGGGATCTTTACACGTTAGTTACCGCTTCCTTTGTGGTTTTGGTAATTGGTCAATGGTTTGCAACCACAATTGAAGTCAGAAAACATTAATGCCATTTAAAAAGGAATGCCTCTTTTATGTTCTTTCTAGTGAGATATTATGGACTTCTAACCCGTTTTACGACCTGGAAATTCAAAACAGTTTCAAACATATGGGCCACAGTTATTATGGACAGCTGTTTCCTATTATGAAAGGGCTGATTCTCTTGGCTGTATTTACAATTAGCATATAGCTGGGTGTAATCTAAGGTGGTATTGTGGTATAAAAAATGATTGTTTTGTATGATACCCAAGTTATTGCCCGTGGTCAGTCTATTTACAAGGATTTCTCCAGTCATCCTTTTGTGTGTTACATACAATAATATGTATCCTGGGGCACCCTGGGGCTGGACTGGTAGTTATGGAGCTCCCCCAAACGATGGTCCACCCACTTCCCTACCTCTACAGAACACCCATTGGTACTACCCGAACACTTGAGCGTTTATTTTAGAACAGGGGAGAGGAAAAAGGAAAGAAGTATTGTGGCAGGACCCAGACATGAGAAAAGAGAGCAACTCAAGCTGGGAAGAGCAACTAAGCATGAGCAAGTCTTAGCCCTCCAGGAAAATATAGTTGTAAATCTCAGCAATCAGACCCTGACTAACGTGGAAAACAAAGTCCTGAACAAGGGCTTGGAGTTTTTCCCTACACCTAATGAGGACATCTTTAGATTGAAAATGGAAACTGTAGATTTATTGAAAAAATGTTGACTTAGAGTCTTTTTCAAAGACAGGCCCAACAACGAACAGGACAAAAACACCAGTCTATGATCAAAATCCACCTTCCACCCAACAGCTGCTAAGCCAGTTGAGGTCTTGGCCTATTAAAATGCAGTCAACAAAGAGATTGACAGTTTAGCGGGAACCAGTTGTTCCTGCTTTAATAACTTGCATACGACAGAAAGAAAGGCCTTAGAAGAACTGGGATCAGATGATTCCATTGTTGTAAAACCAGCAGACAAGGGAGGCGCTATAGTCATTCTTCCCAAAGAAACGTACAGAGAGGAATTCTTGAAGTTACTAAACGACTTAGTAAGGACCCTTTGAGCAAAGTCCTCGACGAAGTAACCTTCAAAGTAAATGAATGTCTTGAGAACAGTTGCATTACTAAACAGGAGACCGAATTCCTAATTAAAAAACACCATGAATTCCATACTCCTACCCAATACCAAAAGTACACAAACAAAAATTCCTTCCCCCCAGGCCGTCCCATTGTCTCAGGGATCAATTCCATGCTAAAGCCCCTCTCACAATTTGTGATGTGTTTTTAGACCTCTGGTCAAAAGAATGCCTAGCTTCCTACAGGACACCAAGGATGTCCTAAACCTGATAAAGGACTTTCCATTTGACTCTTCGAAGGAACTTGTCATTAGTATTAACGTTGAGCTCCTATACATAACCATCCCGCAGGAGGCCACACTAGGTGTGGTGGAAAAAAATCCTATATACAAACAAATAAGATTCTATGACCCCGCAAGACTTCGTCCTGGACCTAGCTCACTTAACATTGACACCAAACTTCTTTGAGGGGCAATACTATCTGTAATACACAGCACTTCGATGGGGAGCACATTTGCTCCCAGTCTAGCATGCCTGTATGTTCACTCCTTTGAAGCTGAAAACACCCAACTTGATCGAAACCCCTTCTACAAACACATAAGACTTTGGAAACGTTACATAGATTACGTGTTAGTAGTGTGGAAGGAAACATTAGCTGAAGCAACTACCTTTGGCCACTGGCTAAATGCCCTGGACCCCACATGCGATTCCCAATGACAGTGGGAGGAAATTAGCTGCCCTTCTTAGACCTGTTGATACAAGAAAGATAGAGCAGCCTGATGACAGAGGTCTACTACAAACCCACAGACCGCAATAATATATTGCATTTTGGAAGCTTTCACCCTAGGAGTTTACGAGAAAATGTACCTGTGGGACAACTTCTTCGATTACGATGCAACTGCAGTGATAGGGAGGAATATAGGGCACAAGCAAAAAAAAAAAAAACTCATAGAAAAGATTATCCCAGAAAAGTGGTTAAAGTGGCAGATAAGCGAGCAACCAATAACAACAAGATCTCACTTCTGAAGACATAGCAGAGACAGGACAGTGACCGCCTTATCTGTGTGTCTAAAAATAACACACTATTGCATGCCTTCCAGAAAGTCATCAACAATAACTGGAATATTCTACAAAAAGACCACCACAGAATAGGGAAACCTATGTTCTCATGTAGGAGAGGTGAAACATAAAAGATGTACACCCAATACCCAGAGCATGTTTAGACAAGAAAACACAGCCCACACTGTTGAATCTTCCACTCCTGTAGGTCACTCACCATGTGGCAATTGTGCTGCATGTTCCCTCACCAAGAAGGTTAAAGAGATCGATGTCGGCTTTAGTTCACCTTGGAGAATCAAACACCTTACAAATTGCAAATTTAGAAATGTGGTATACATCATAAAATGCTCATGTAAATTCCTCTACATGGGAATGAAAACAAGACAGGTGTGAACTAGGATATCAGAGAACTGGAGTACTATCAGATGTCAGAGAGAAGCAATCAAATTGACTCAAAATTACAGTGAAAAAAACTATAGCGATGGTGACATGAAGTGGCACGTACTGGAAAAATTTAAACAGACACACCCGATATGAGTGGACCTTTACTCTTGTTTGAACAAAAATGGGTCTCTAGATCACATACAGGCCGTCATGGGTTAAATGATGAGATCCTGTGGTGTAGCCTCAAACATTAACCGCATCGCTGCGGCGGCTTTTCCCCCTGCGTGCAGCATATTTACAAAAGCTGCGTTACATGACGAGCTCAGCTCGTCATCAGCACACGGCAGGTAAGCCTCATGACGAGCTGAGCTCGTCATCAGCAGGGAAGGGGTTAAGATCTCCTCATACTACTAGCTACCCTCATAACAAGTGGCCTCACCCTCCAGGCATTCATTGGCGTTAGTGTTGTCTCCTCTATGCACTTATGAAAACACTCTGTTTACCCCCTCAAAATTGAATGATCTCAGGCGCAACATCTAATCTTATGTTTACACCACGCACTCAGTACACTATACAATCAATGGGTCACTCCGAAATGCAAAACATTGTGTAAGGAGGGCATGTACATATGAACACGATAATCCAGATTCATTAGGGTACCCGTTCAAAAAAACAATACCAGCAATGGGATGAAGGGACTAAATATCATAAGCACTCATATTGGTGCAGTCTAGCCAGAATACACACTATCCCTTTTTTATATTAATTTTAAGACCCTGATACACAGCAAGTCCTTAGTGTTTTAAACATCATTACTTGAACTTCCCATCCTCGCACATAAAGGTAGGGGATTTAAGAGGTCCTGGAGTAAATGGAAGGGTCCGATGGATTTCGAGCCGATTGCCAGAGAGACTACATATCCCATGAGCATCTGGGATGAGGAACATTTTTTACGGAAACGCTGCACTCTTTCAGCAACAGGAGTGCCGATCAGAAGACCCACTCAGAGGGTATAGCTGCCCTTACCTTTTAAAGCAACTAGTTCCTGAGGCACAGACAGGGACCAACCAAGGTAGTACCAAGTGCTGTACCTTTTGACAAAGTAAGTGAGGGGGTATATGGAGGTGAGCACTGTTGCAGCCGGTGAGCACTTGGGAAGCAGTTAGATCCTGATCCCAGATAACGGTTGCTCAAACAAATCTCAAGTGTCCTTTCACAGTGTCAATGCTTAGTTTGATAAACATCAAGCAGAATTCCTGTGGGTGAGCATGCCAGACGCTAAAATACTTTTGCACCACTTGCCATTAGCCTGTCCTCACGTCTCCACAGTACAAAGATTTTCCGTAAAACTCCCTAACATAAACAAGCTTCAATATGTGTCTAGTGGCAGTATGATAAACAACAGTAAATCAACATACATGTAAAAACTATGACTGTGCAGCAACCGCTTTTTCATGCCAAAGTTATGAGGTTAAGAATTTTTTATTGAGACAGTCCTTGTCCCACCTTAATCCAAGGACTAGTCAGTCATCTCCTAATGGCATATGTGGATCAGCTGCAGATCTGTGTTCGTTTACAATATGTAAGAACAGCTAAGGGAACACATTCCATTGGTAAATCATGTAAATACAGAAGAAAACACCTACAATTGTCCCTTTAAATATGAACCAAGAACCATGTGTACCCAACATACAAAACATAGAAGTGAATACAGCACACATGAATGTCAATTCACCAAACTTATTTCTTCCCTGTCCATCTAGTGTGTGGCTACAAAGGACACCTCCCCCTCTGTGACCAAGATGCTGGTTCCCCATAAAGTCTAGGGTAATAAACATGATTTTTTAATAATAACCAAATGAATTGTTTGCAAGATAAGATTTATCAAATAGGCCGACTAGTCCCATTGTTCCACCACTATGGCTCTAATGCAGGCCTTCATATGATTGGATACGGCGAAATACGAGCACTAGTACGCCCATGGTTAGATTCAGCCATTAGGCTACTGAGATTATGTCAGAAGTCTTACCTAAATGTTACTTTTGGAAAGGTCTTCCAATTTATTATGGATTTTACCAATTCTCCCTTGTTTTCCTTTTATTATTTATCTCTTTAGGTTTCAAGCAATCACTCATAAATCAGTTGGAACCTGGGCAAAACACAATCTGTTTAAATTCACCAGAAAGCTCAAACTTAAAGTATTCTTCGACAACAGACCAACATGACAACAAGACATAAGAGAAACATCCATCTCGTATCTCTCCATTCAACACAATGAAAATATAGACTTGCTGACCAACCTCAGCGAACTGTAAATGGATCCCAATTCCATAAACAGAAAGGCCTCTGAACTAGGAATTACCACCGACCTGACACTAAACACTATTCTAAACAAACAAATTGACATTTTGTCCACAACTACTGACAGGGAATAGTATTGATGCCTTCCATATAGCAGTGACACACAACCTGGAGTAAGAACCTCACAAATGACACAGAAAATAAAAATTCCTGCCACACAATATCACCATAGAAGAAAGAAGGCAGATAAAACACTACAGAACAACAATAATCTGATTCTTAAGGAAGCAGACAAAGGGGGCAACCCAGTAGCACTAAATGTGGATGATTATATCAGTGAGGCACATTGCCAACAATGTAACATGCTGCCAATTCCTCCTACAAGAACCTACAGAAGGCATTCTAAAAATACTCACAAGGAAACTGGAAGGATGGTATAACCTCGGATTCATTTGCTATGAAGAAATAGGATTTCTCTTTATTGAACATCTCACTGTCGGGTATCACTGCAGTCCCAGGCAGAAGTCAACATTCCCCAGGAGCGAAGCTAATGTCTCTACCTTCCCAGAAAGTACCACCCTCGCTGTGTCACCATAAAACACACAAGAGAGGGTAGGTAATCCCAGAAAACGAAGAGACCCAGAAATGACGTGTATCCAAGTACGTCAAAAAACTAAAGGAATAGGCAGGAACTCTGCATAGAAGGAACAGAACATAACATACAGAATTATTTTAGAGCTTCTTAATTTTCTCAAACTTAAATACTGTCCTAGTTAACACTATTCCTGGTATTATGATTGTGTGCCATCCCACACTTACCTGTATAATGACTGAAGGTGGTCTGCAAAATGGTGTAATAAATACTTCTAGGTCTCAAAATCAAAAGCACCAAGAATAGGAGGGCTTCCACTGGTTCAAAAAGTGCACAAAAAAAATTCTGAGATTCCAGTACAGGATTGAACCTGGAAGTGGGTATGCATGTCCTTTTCTTTCCATAAGTCCCTTAATATCCTATACAAATTATGGCTCACAGAGCGCACTCAAATGAATCCAATCCCAAGCAGGACCGACTCTGTAGCTACAGAAGACGCAAACTGAATGAACCTTAATCTTCGCGCACCGCGCGGGTAGCAGGAATCCAATTCCAAAGGAGCAGGGAATACCAGGCAACGAAAGAGTCCTTAACGCGACCACGCGTTAAACAAAAGCAGAATACAAACAAATGTTCCACCTCAGAAGTTACTTTATTGTGTTTTTATCTAGGAACCAGAATCAATATGACTACTTTATGCCCTTGTACGGCTATAATCAATAATATCCCTATAATGGCATAAGAATCAGATCCATATTTCAGTAAACGGCCCTTGCAGTCCAAGGCACGGCAGAAGCTACTTCCTTGGATTCCTAGAAAGCACAACGAGTTCTTTCGACACACCAAACCTCCAGCAACCTGGGAAATCCCCACTTGCTTTGTTTTGATTTGTAATAGAACTCCTGCGAGCACTGTAAGAACGGCCAGTTCTTAGTGACATCTTTATTGACGTCTTATGTCCAAACCTTACGTCAAACTCGGCACCTTTCAGGTATAAATATACCAACGTTACCTTAAGCAAACACATGGTGGTGGTTTTGGAACAGGGCAGCTATCTACTTGCCGAGAGCCCAGCTGATGCGAAAAGCTCACGGACGCTGCCCCTCCTCTTTGACGCGCTGAGAAAGACGCTGTCTTTTCTCCTGCCGAGCAAATCCAGCTCCAGCGTTTCCAGCCTACCCTTGCGGGTGACTGGGATATCGAGTCCTGAAAGAGACATACCAGACCTCCTACATTCTATTCCCAAGGTATAGTGCTGACTAAACCCTTAGAGAGAATTCTTGAATCAGATTCTTGGCAAAACCAACTTAACTCAAACTGCTACTTACTTACTCCATCCCATGTATTAGGCTTAGGTCAGGTACACCGGGGTAGGCGTATTTTAGACGCACCAGTTGAGCACGTTAGCCAATGTATATATGTATGTATATATTCAATTCATTTTAAAGTGTCTTATGGCTAAGAAACCATATCAATGCTTTTACAGTATTATTTCATAATACTCTTTCTACTGTACGTACTTTACTTAATATTAGGTATTGCAATTGTGGCAATTCATTTCTCTTGCATGAGAAAGAAGACTGCTCAATAAATAATACCTTTTATTGAAAATGCCTGTCTCTCTATTCTCTGCACTCTGGTGAAACTAAGAACGCACAATTGACTGAGTGAAATAGCTGTCTATTGTTTTCACACAACTCTAGAGATTTACTCTTACTCTGGGGGAGCAAAGTTGTCATGTTATATGGTTGTCGGAAGCTGAATCCCTTCTTGTCTGAGCCAGGGAAGCTGATATCTCCCTATTCATTCAAGAAAGTTTCCAGTGACCTTTGAGCTAGCTGGCGCAAACCTAAATTAAGTCTAGCATAGTCAGTAGAGACCTAGATGACCTCAGTCCTACGTCTACACTGCTGTTTATGTTATTCCAATGCGCAGAGCCTATTGGGAAAATAGGAACTACACTACATGGCGCCCAACGTTTGGTAAGGCGATAAAACTAACGCAAGGCGTTAGAGTAACTCAGTAATGCTTTTTCACACAGACCCTTTTTCCCGTAAATACTCCAATAGACGTCTGGAGTGGGTGAAAGGTTAAAATCCGCAGGAACTTAGTAGGAAGAGATTCCTATGTATAGTTTTGGTTTAGTCAATGCTGAAGGATACAGTGTTCCAAAATATTGTGCACCTAATCTTTTATCTCCTTGAAAGTAATTCTGCAACAAAAAACCTTTCTGCCAGTAAAAATGGTGGATAGTGATGACGATAGGGAGGCAGCTTGAATAGCAACTCAACTCCTAGAGGATGACACGAGTCTCCTACAGAATGACCTGAATGCTATACTCATTCCGGTAAACATAAGAAGAACCATAACTCTAAAACTAATTGAAAACGGACTGACATCACGAGGTGGTACAGTCATTTTTGTGATAGAGGCACACGAATATCGGCAGACAGAGGTATTCTATTCATGGATAAACTTTCCAGCAGCAAACGCTACATCACACGATTTCCACTATTACAAAATAGAGGAACCTCCAGAAGAATACACTCCTTTCGAGGATGTGGAAATCCCACTAAATCACCAAGAGCACCTGCTCTGGTTGAAAGGCGCCCTAAAACATAATGATCACATCACCAGGCTCGGTCCACTAGGTAGACCAGGAGCAACGTGGCCGGTTCTAGCCAGCTACACACCACATCCAGACATCGAAAAAATGTCAGACAAGGAACTTTTAGCCCAGCTAAAAGTACTAATTAAAATTCATAGACAATTAGTCCAATATGTAATGCGGACTGCAACAGTCCAACCAGCTATTAACATTCCACAGCTGACCCCTCATCAGGGAAACACAAATAAAATTACACCACAGAACATACAATCACGTCTTGGTAAAACACCTGCAAAAAGGGAACAAATTCCATTCTGGCTAGCACAAATGATAACTCAAATAGAGGCAGTATTCCCGAATACTACCCCTAGTGAGAAACACAGAATTCTGACTATCTGCCTTCCAATGGGGGTCGCACCACATGTGGAGGATTGTGACACTTGGGCACAGTCTTTGCTTCCATTTATACAAAAACATATGGTGTTCCGTCTCTGGCGGTAATACCAGATGTACTAAGACAGATTCAAAATGAATACGGTCCAGAGCCTGCTTTAACTCTTGGTATGAAATTACTGAAAGACTTCAAGCAGGTCTCGGCTATATTATTATCCAACATAAAAGGAGAAGCAGCATCTGTGGCGATCCGCCAAAAATTGAAAGAAGCAGATATAGCAGACCAACCAATTGAACTTGCCAGAATCATAGAAAAATCCTATGAAGGACTAGGTAGAGATAGTTTGGGTGGGAAACCGGTAAAACCCCGACTACTTGAAAATCCTGAAAAGATATTTATTAAAAATAATTTAAACACTCCAAAAAAAGAGCTGGGATGGAAATAAACAATCCACTCTCAAAGAAAAAAGGTTCCAGTCCAGAGGAAGGTATCCTCGGTGGAAGGAAAGATCTCCGAACCGAGAACACAAGTCTCCCCAAAGGGAGCCCTCTGAAAAAGGATATAACCTTAGAAATAGGGATCATTTGAAAAAGCCTGATAGATATCAAGATATTGATACACGTCACTCTCGATCTTTTCAGACTTTTCGCAGAAATCAGAAAGAAGAGGAGGATCAGAACACAGGGAAGAGCACGTCAAGTCCAAAGACAAGGAACCTGCTCAAAGTAAAAAATTACAATTTCCAAGAAAGAAGGTAGCCAGTATTAAAATAATCGAACATGCCGAGGATACTGAGGACACAGCTGAAAAACGGAGAGTGGGCACAGACAATTCTAGACAGCGCAGCAGAAGGGACCATAGCTCGCAAGATCCTGATGAATCATCTGGAGACAGTGGACACGAATGAATACATTCAGGTGGAAACTGCAGATACCAGAGTTAGCGAACCTCATAAAATATACGAAATAACATTGCGTATAGAGGGAGATAAGACTAGGAAGGTAAGGGGTCTGTTTTGGGATAACCTCTCAAAAGGCTATGACAGCCTATTAGCTGAGAAAGACTGGCCACCAGAGTTTGTCAGGGAGTGCCCTCATGGCGAAGAAATGATTATGCCTGCCTTCTCAAATCATATTCCAATTCATAGAAAATATATATATGCAAGAAAATGCGCAGTAGTTCAAGCTCCTGCATTATATAAAAATCATGTAGGATGGGATGAGGACTCTCCTCCTCACAAAATCCAGTTAAAATGTCAACCAACTGCACAAATGCAGTACCCAATTAAGCAGGAAGCTAAAAAACAGGTCAGGGAGATTTTAGATCAACTTGAATACCAAGGGGTGATTGAAACATGCACCTCTCAAATGAACAATCCTTTGTTTCCTATCCCCAAACCAGACGATTCATATTGTCTAGTCTTGGACTACAGACACCTTAACTCATGTTGCAAGACATTTGCGGTACAAAATTCACACAGTGCAGCACTAATAAATAACATAGTTCGCAAAAAATACAAAACAACATTAGACATTTCTAATGGATTCTTTTGTCAAAATATCGCACCGGAAAGCAGGTATTTAACCACTTTTTCAATAATGGGGTCACACAATTATTTCTGTCGACTCCCATAGGGATTCCAGAATAGCCCAGGATTATTCTCAGCAAGAGTAACAGAGTCACTACAAATATATGATGATGAGGCATTATCTTATGTCAATGACATCTATCTCACAGATGATGACCTGGATACTCACTTGGAAGGAGTGAACACCATAATACTTGGGTTCGCAGCAGAGGGTTACAAATTCAACTTTAAAAAGTAGCGAATTACCCACCTAACTGTCCTATTTTTAGGATATGAATTATCAAGTGAAGGCAAAAGCCTAGCAGACAACTTCTTAGAGAAGTGCGCTGTACTCCAAGCACCAAAAACGCTGAAGAACTTACAATCGATACTAGGCTTCCTGAATTTCGGAAGAACTTATATTCTAAATTATGCAGAGAGGGTTAAACCTCTCTACGAATTAATAAAACCTGATTTTAAACCAATCAATTGGACTCAGAAACACACAGAAATTTTGAGATCATTGCAAACAGACATATTAGCTAAAACAAAATTAGAAACTCGCGACAATACACGCAACCTTGTAATCCGAGTCATCCCAGGAATATGCGGATTCACGTACCTGACCTCTAATGAGGGAGAAACAGTACCAATAGCTTACAAATCACATTTGTACACACAAGCAGAAAAAACATTCAGTCTTACAGAAAATACTGTAAAGGCGGTTCAGACTGCTGTAGCAAAAGAAAGAGCCCAAGCCCAAGGCAAAAGAATAACTGTTTTTACAGCAGAATCAGCCTTTGAGGCATTTTTCACCCCAGTTAATCTAAAAATGATGGCACTAGATCCAAAATGGATACTGTGGGAAAATTCTCTTGCTGCAGAAGACGTGACATACTATTTTGTCCCGAACATGAAAAAACTGAATGATTTGAAATATGAAGAAGAATATCCTCTGCCAATCGAAATTCTGCCTCTCCAACAATACTCTTGTATAATCTATACGGACAGATTTGTACAACATTACAATGTGGATGATAAATCCAACAATGCAGCATGCGCGATTGTTAAAGGTCGCTGGCTCTGTGGTAAATTCAGACCAAAAATAACAAAAACTTAATCATTAAGAAACTGTTCGGCTCAGCGAGCTGAAATCAGATCTTTAAAGATGGCGCTTGAAAATGCCGACCGTAAATTCCCGACACTAATAGTGTCCGATTCGCATTTCTGCGTCAAATCTTACAATAATGACTTGCAGAATTGGGTTCAAAACGATTACAAATATGACACAGGTGCCACAATAAAGCATAAAACACTTTGGGAACAAGTAGTTCTTTTACAGAAATAACTACAGAAGACTCACGTGATACACACACTGAGTCATCAACGTGATGGCGTTCACGTTGCTGGGAATTCATTAGCTAATACAGCCACAGCGGAAACAACTCAACCGGCTTCCGTAGCCACAAAAAAGCGTTCAGAAAAATACATAGACGGGGAAACCATGCTGGCGGTAAAAACGTCTTTATAAGGCAACTGTGCAGCACTACCCGTCAACTATCCACTCAACTATACATACGTAATTGACGCAAACTCCGTTCCTTTTGCTCAAATCCCTGGAGTGGGGGATAGAGTAATTCCAAACATGAACAGGAGAGTTTTAATAATAGCAGACACACACATGGGTGAAGGTCCGAGGCACAAACAGATCAAGGAATCTCTTACAGAATTACAATCAGAATACTGGTGGCCGGGGATGAGCCTGCAACATTATAAATTTGCAAAGAGCTGTCCAAACTGCAACAGAGATCGCAGTAATGAGCCAACCGGAGTATTGCCATGGCCATTTCTGTAGTTAGCATAAGGCTATCTATACGTAAAACCCAGCGTCCCATTAATTTCTTTTAAGACTAGATTCACTTAAAAATACAGACCCCAGCGCTCGGCTGACGCCAGAACTGTTATAAAAGATTTGCAAGTCTTTATCGGCACATACGCAATTGGCATGCTACATTCTGACTAGGGTCCTGCTATTAGCTCTCGAGCTTATAAGGAGGCCATGACCAGCATGGGCATTGCATTGCGGTACTCTTGTCCATTCCATCCTGAGGGAAATGGGATTGTGGAAAGAAAAAACGAGACATAAAGCAATCTATAACGGCAAAGGTATTAGGTTCGGGTGATGGGTGGGTCCAGCATTTAACAAGTGTCCAACGTAGTCTTAACAATCTGCCAAGAAATTCTCTAAAAGGTTTCAGCCCGTACGAACTATTGTTCGGAACTAGAATGTATATTCAGGATTTAGATAGTCAAACTTCAGTGGTAGAAGATAAGAAAAAATGCTTTGACATCAAAGATCGTTTGGCTGTTTTACAGGACTTAAATGAAACAAGAAAAGCCCTGAGCAACATAAAGTTAAAACAGCAGCCAACAACCACTGAAGATACACCACCTATCGCAGAAAGACCTGTCTGGATTCCAAAGATTGGGGATCTGGTCAGAGAGAAGATCGCGATGGTGAAGGAATTTGGGCCTTCTTACAGATCCCGGTAGTGATGGGTAGGCGAAAGAGCACTGACCGAGGCTCTGAGAACCATTAAACCCCTATTGGCTCTCTCCCTTGAAGTCACACCTACCGGGTACTGTTGACACCTGTACTCCTTGACCTATAGGCAAGAGCGGTTATACACAGGTAGTACAACGGTTACAAATTGATGTTTATAGGTTGACACTTTCAGGTCTTCCCGTGGTGATAGATGTAAAATCTAAATAAGGTCCTGAAGAATCGCTGCATAATCGCAGATGCGAGAAACATGTCGACCTCACGTAACGCTGTGTAGTCCTAGATCGTGATACAGAACCTAACTTTCTGGCGATCATAGGCCACCCACTGGTTTTACTTATAGTAGGGGAACCACCAGAATAAATTGCTCTCCGGTATCCCTTGCTATATTTTAACACACTCACCTACACTATCCACTTCTTACCTGGCCCCTCACTTGCACTTCACCCACAGGCTGTTGGAAAAAAGATCTCCGATAAAGAGCCCCTCCTAGAGGTGAGCCCGTTGGACATTGCACCGCCTGCCCAACGAGGAGCAACGGCCGATGATGAAGCATGACACTCGCAAGAGTGTGTGATGCCATTCATTCCAACTAATGGGATGCCCAGGGGAGCACTCCACTGAGCACTACCCCCCCATCAATTTTCCTCCCCTCTTGACCGTATCACTATTTTTCTTCGTCTAGGAACAACTGAGTCCTCTTCTTGTTAATCATTGCTACTTGGGGCTCCGACTCATGTTGGACCTTCCATTCTAATTTCTTGGAATGGTAAATTGAGCCTTAGGATCATCTCTTGATCTCATTTCTCTACCCCTTCTTTGTTACACAACATAAAGTTAAAACAGCAGCCAACAACCACTGAAGATACACCACCTATCGCAGAAAGACCTGTCTGGATTCCAAAGATTGGGGATCTGGTCAGAAAGAAGATCGCGATGGTGAAGGAATTTGGGCCTTCTTACAGAAAAGCAGTACCTGTCTTAGCTGTCAGCGGAACAAGATCAGTTGTACTACCGCCCCTTGCTGGTAAAAAGGAGAACCGAGTTGTATCAATCGACCTGGAAAAACCACAATCATGTGGCCAATAATAAGTAGTAGGCCCAGTGGACTCCCAAGAAATAGCAGAACACCAAATTTGCTACAATCTAGGAGGTTCAACCTGAGAGACTAATCACATTTGATAAACCTGCAGTGAATAAAAAAGGACTATGCAACAATGTCATGGAACTTGTGGCTCTTGAAACCCAAATTGAAACAGTTCATCAAGAAACACCAGTCTACAATGATGTAGCCACAGACTATGCTAATGAAAGAAAACTTGAAAAAGCAATTCCAACAATTGGCAGAACCGCATCTGGCTACTTCATCAATTTCGATAACTTTTCTGAAGATCCAAGCGAACCTGAAGTAACGCCAGTAACAAAACCTTTTAAAGACAAAGCAGCAGAACTCTTTCATCAACTCAAAGAAACATATCTGAATGCACCATTGATTGAATTTTGGATTATATTAGGCGTACTTATACTCCTTCTTTGTCTAATTTTAGGAAAATTTATTATAGTACAATGGACACAGCAAGTCAGAACATCAACTTGGTCCTAAAGCCACACAAGTCATCTCACATCGAGAAAAGAGACCTATCATCAGTGAATGTCACAGCCATTCCGATACCCGGTGGGGTAGTTTGGGACAAAACGGATTACGAAATCTATGGCCCGGTCGAACTCTTGAAATATCCACATCAATTCAAGGTTTTATAAAGTGACTTTGTAAAACAAAGTACATTCTCTGATGATTGGGACTTTGAAAGCATAAATAATATGATGTCAGTTTTAGTAATGTCAGCAAAATTTACAGAACATGATTATTTACAGGGTTCGTCGAACTATGAACAAATGTATTGCTATAACCACTATGCACATCACTATTTGCATAAATCTGCTCAACCTAGAAATATTTTTAAGTATAATCAATGGGAACATTGTGCAACTCCACCTAAAAGCAGTTTGAAAACATTTTATGAGAAATTCCCTTACTTCTCAGGGTTTAACACAAGTGATGCAGAAACATTTTATTACAAACTGTTAGATAAAACAGGGATAAAAACTATGTTGACAAATACTAAATTGATTTATTCAGAAACATTTTATGAAAAAATGATTACATTTGGTTTTGATTTCTGGAAAAACAACATTGAAACAAAAACCATCTGGGGTACAAAAGAATGGCAGGTCCAAGGTTTAGAAGCATTATTTCGAGCCTGCATGATCCCAGAGCAAATAATGTTCTTGAATGACACCATTCAGCAGACTACTTGTCTTGGCCTAGCTAAGATTAAAGACCTAAACAAACCGTCTATTCCAAAGCCAATACCTGATAATACAACCACAGACATTGAGATAGACGTATCCCAAATTTTACACCAAAACATAACACATCCCGATTGGAAAAAGTGGTTAATCTGGCCATCAGACACAAATAACTGTCAAGATAGATTCCTGAACAAAATACAGGGGTTAAAAATGACCAGACCAGACTCTAGATACTCCCAGAGACAACATCCAGGGATAGTAACAACATACAGAGTAGGGAAACTATGCCTTGAATGGCTATAGACATCCACACTGGCAGAAATTAAGCAACACTTGACTTTACTTAAAGACGGTGCTGACTTCCGCGATTTCATAATGGGACCATCCAAACAGCGTCAAAAACGTTTCATAGCGGCCAGTATATACGCTGCGTACAACGAAGCTTGGAAAGTAACTCAAATTGAGACAGCAGAGAAAATACGAGAAATTGATCATATTAATTTGGAAAAATCACTTTCTGTTGTGGACAATGGGTTAATGACTCTGTCCTCCAGAATATATTCACTGGACAGTATTGTATCATCTGCTATCGATATATTAGATCAGGACTTACTAATGTTACAACATGGTCAGACCCAATTACGTTCTATTGTACAGCTAGGCTGGACGTTGCAAAACCTGCGTTCAGGCTATGTGCCATGGCGTTTAATCAACACAACGTCATTGTTCTCAATCTTTAACCTCACTGATAAACAAATCAGTTTGGCACAAAAAGGAGCAGACTATAAGATTCTGAGCATTGAAAAACCCGAGAGATTACCATTGACAATGTCAGAAAGACCTGTCATTGAATGGATAATACACGGAATATTCACAATTCCGATAACAACTTTCCAATTTAAAAATTGCCAAGAGTATATACCAGCAGGCCAGTATGAAAGGTTGGGTAAAGGGTACATTAAGTCATCATGGAAATTACCTTACACACACACATGTTATGGTGACAGGAACCAGAATGTATTTCTTAGTGGTAATAATTGTAAATTATCACTAAGCGGTATACTTCTGTGCCAAGGTATTAATTTGCATGGGGCCTGTGAGGGGACTTCAAATAACCTTTCATGCCACCAGCACGGCACACCTGCAACACAGATAGAGCCATTCTTTAGACAACTTTCTAACAGGAGTTACGTTCTAATAACGGACCACAGCTGTTGTGGCATGGTGCCAGGGAAAGCATATCTCGTAAGCGTTAGTTTCATGGTCACTTCCTGTATGCAAGTATTGTATCCAAACGGCCCTACTGATACAGAGGCGACGATTTGGCCTTCCTTGAATATCTCTTCTATACGAATTGATACGTTAAGCAGAATGAAATCTGTTCCTTTACAGACAACCGTGCCTTTAACGTCATCAAAAGAAATGTATGATCTTCAAGTTGCAAGGACAACAGCAGAGATTCATACACTTTTATCAACTAATTGCCCCGTGCATTTTGTAAAAATGCTAAGCCAAATCCTAAATATGTCGGATGCCAGTGGCATCGCACATGTATTTAAGATAATTTTTTCGGGACTGTTAACACCCTTCGAAGCAGTACTGGGCATCTTTCCCAATTTTGTCCATTCGGTCTTTGGCGGCCTACCACTACTTTTGGGATTCGTAGCAGGAATTTTATTTTATGACTCTTCTGCTCCGATATGGCAAGCCAAAACGCAGACAAGACTCCAGCAACAATGGAAGAAACGATCCTAGCTATACGCTATCGGGACCGCATAACTAAAGTCCTTGGATTAGCCCGGCTAAGAGATCTGAATATGACCTGGTTTCTTTCATTCAGACCTATATGGCAGAACTGCATCTTACCTGTGCTTCGATGTATGCTATGCGGAGAAGAATGTGTGTTGGACACCTGTCTTACACTACAATCAGCCGTACCAATGGATATCGATACTTTGCTAGGTCCTGTAACGGCTCATGCATCGTGTTGTCCCCAGCGGTTACCAATCCTGATGACGGCATTTGTTGAAACTTCACCGCTACGATTACGTGGCAGTGAAGCAAGAAATGAGAGCAACATCACCCAGGTATGACCTTCTGTGAGCATTGCTGATACTGACATCGATGATAGCAATCATTCTCACGACTGCCCGGTTACAGCATTTTCAACCATGGTCGAACTTTCACCTGAAGCTGTAGACTGTTTTTTTGCACATCTGTCTGAAGTAATAATCTCTCCTGAACAAAAAGAATAACTTTTTAAGCAAACCGGCACACAGCGTTCCCCTGAACTCCAAATTCGGCCTTCAGCTTTGATAAACAAAAACTACTGAAAACATTTGGAACTATTTTCTCCCCTGAAAACGAAATTATTTTGTCAAAATTCCAAAATATTTACCCTTTTTCTGGAACATGTACTCTGCTTAAAGTAGAACTATTCTTAAAGAACAGAGCTTCTATTTTTAGTAATTCTAGAGACAAAATATTACCTCAGCCTCTAGCACACTTACAAGCAACTGCATTTATATGTGATGAAATAGTCTCAACCTTCTTTTCTGTATTTAGAGACATTTCATGTGTATTTTTCGCAAATCGTTCAGCGAAATATATATGCATCCTTTTTTTACTGAATGATTACACTGCTTGAAAAACGTACAGTACCAATAATCTTTTGTGTATTTCGCATACATCATTTCGAATGCAAAAATGTATTTTGGGGTGGGTTGGAATACACATGCACCTTTACATGTTTACTATTGCTTAGTTTTTTTAGTAATGATGGACATTAGATCGTGGAGTGGGTATTGTGTTTTTATCTAGGAACCAGAATCAATATTACTACTTTATGCCCTTGTACGGCTATAATCAATAATGTCCCTATAATTGCATAAGAATCAGATCCATATTTCAGTAAATCGCCCTTGCAGCCCAAGGCACGGCAGAAGCTACTTCCTTGGATTCCTAGAAAGCACAATGAGTTCTTTCGACACACTAAACCTCCAGCAACCTGGGAAATCCCCACTTGCTTTTTTTTTAATTTGTAATCGAACTCCTGCGAGCACTGTAAGAACGGCCAGTTCTAAGTGAAATCTTTACTGATGTCTTATGTCCAAACCTCACGTCAAACTCAGCACCTTTCAGGTACAAATATACCAACGTTGCCTTAAGCAAACACATGGTGGTGGTTTTGGAGCAGAGCAGCTATCTACTTGCCGAGAGCCCAGCTGATGCGAAAAGCCCATGGACGATGCCCCTCCTCTTTGACGCGCTGAGAAAGACGCTGTCTTTTCTCCTGCCGAGAAAATCCAGCTCCGGCGTTTCCAGCCTACCCTTGCGGGTGACTGGGATATTGAGTCCTGAAAGAGAGATACCAGACCTCCTACATTCTATTCCCAAGTTACAGTGCTGACTAAACCCTTAGAGAGAATTCTTGAATCAGATTCTTGGCAAAACCAACTTAACTTAAACTGCTACTTACTTACTCCTTCCCACGTATTAGGCTTAGGTCAGGTACACCGGGGTAGGCGTATTTTAGAAGCACCAGTTGAGCACGTTAGCCAATGTATATATGTATGTATATATTTTATCCATTTTAAAGTGCCTTATGGCTAAGAAACCATATCAATGCTTTTACAGTATTATTTCATAATACTCCTTTTACTGGACGTACTTTACTTTACATTAAGTTTTGCAATTGTGGCAATTCATTTCTCTTGCATGAGAAGGAAGACTGCTCAATAAATAATACCTTTTATTGAAAACGCCCGTCTCTCTATTCTTTGCACTCTGGTGAAACTAAGAACGCACAATTGACTGAGTGAAATAGCTGTCTATTGTTTTCACACGACTCTAGAGATTTACTCTTATTCTGGGGGAGCAAAGTTGTCATGTTATGTGGTTGTCGGAAATTGAATCCCTTCTTGTCTGAGCCAGGGAAGCTGATCTCTCCTTATTCATTCAAGAAAGTTTCCAGTGACCTCTGAGCTAGCTGGCGGAAACCTAAATTAAGTCTAACATAGTCAGTAGAGACCTAGATGACCTCAGTCCTACGTCTACACTGCTGTTTATGTTATTCCAATGTGCAGAGCCTATTTGGAAAATAGGAACTACACTACAACTTGTGGAACTTCGGAGCGCTGAATAAAGTTTTGTTCAAAACAGGCAAAAACAAAAATGTATGCGCACGCGTTTTTCAAATCAGCACGCGTTCGTTCAGAAAAAAGACCCAACTGCTTATACGTAATTCCTCCATTAACGAAATGTTAGGGAAGCTTGAAAATCCAAAAATTCTCGGGAGAAAAAAAAACGTAAAAATAACTGGTAGAACTTCACGAACAGCACATGATGAAAAGCAAGGCTGGATTTAGAGACGGGCTCAAATTACACCAGTAAAACACAAACTCCTAAATATCACAGACAGGAAGAAATCCGGAGTTTCTAAATGAAGGGCACGATCCAGAGAAGCTAGCAAGAAAGCCAAGCAAGGCTACCTTGCACCTGGAGGCTTAAGAACCTCCCCATCACCTGATCAGTCCTAAAGCAGTATGGGACAGCACACAACCCATTTCCCTGGCAGTGCATTATGGGTTCTGTAGTGTGACTAGTGAATAAGTCGCTCTAGTTCTAAAAGTTCTCCCCCCTAAAGGCCGCCTCACGGGTCTGGGTTTCGATGGATGTAGGGCATGAAAGCGTCTGACTAACAAAGGAGCGTGTACATTTTCAGCAGGTTCCCATGTCCTGTCTTCTGGGCCGTACCCTACCCAGTCAATCAAATATTGTAATTTACCTCTGTGTCTACGTGAATCTAGTATGCGCCTAACTTCATATTCCAACTCTCCTCTTACTTCGATGGGGGGAGGTAGAGGTGCAGGATTGATGATTTTTTAAATGGAGAAGGGGCCTAGATATCTGGGTTGGAGTTTACGTGGTCCTTCTAATCTGAGATTCTTAAAGGCTAACCATACCTGGTCTCCAATTTTATAACAATGAGCAGAGCGTCTGTGTTTGTCAGCTTGCATTTTCATAGTTTCTTTAGCCTCCAATAATTCAAACCTGGCCTGTTTCCAAATTTTTAAAAGATGAGCATGGTGGTGTACCACGGCAGGAGTGTGTGAAATGTATGGGGGTAATTCCAAAGGAAGAAATTTAGGATGATACCATGTCAAAAAGAAGAAAGGGGATATTTTGGAGGCTGAGTGTGTGGTGTTGTTATAGGCAAACTCCGCCAGAGGCAAGGCTTGGACCCAATCACTTGTGATGGTAGTAATCAAATACCTGAGGAATTGTTCTAAGGTTTGATTGGTTCTCTCTATTTGGCCATCTGTCTGGAGAGGATAAGCTGTGGATAGGCGATGATCGATGTGAAGAACGTTGCATAAACGTTGCCAAAATTTGGAGACAAACTGGGGGCCTCTGTCGGAAATGATCATGGAGGGTGATCCATGAAGACGTACCACGTTCTGTATGAATGCTTCTGTGAGTTCTAGAGCTGTGGGCAGTCTTTTAAGGGGAACAAAATGGGCCATCTTCGATAATAAGTCTTGGAGTTCTGGACTTTTTGGTTCCGTCCAGAGGTGTCAGGGTACAACACCCAAAGACCCCGGAGTCCCACCTGCCTTGGTGCACAAATGAACAGAAACACGGGCTTCTCGATGGTGGCGTCAAAGACCAAAGGTTTATTACTGCAGGGACACAGAAATCACAGAATCTACACACGGGCAGAATCTAGGAGACTGTTCGATTTGTACAAAGTGGGTTGCTCCTTATATACCAAAAATTGTGCTCTAGGCAAATATTTCACATGTCGGTACATTCCCAAACCTTTGTGTCTCTAAACAATAAATATTTGGCGTTACACAGGAACTGTCGATAATATCTGATACCAAACATCACGAAGAGGGGTTCCCACCAGTCCATCACAATCCCTTGTCAATATTGCATTCAAGACCCGGACCGCCTCATCGTAAAGTTCGTTACCTCCCCCTAATAAAGGCCCAGAAGGAAAGGAGCAGAGCCAGGTGCAGAAGATAGAAAAGCGGGATAAGAGATGTTTGTGGGTTGTAAATGGGCAAGGCTACCGGCTTCGGCCGCCTAATCATGATCAGGTACAATGGACAGGAAAACCAGTTCAGGTGGGCTGGCCTCGGGCAGAGGAGGCAGCCTTTGTCGAGTCATGCAGCTTCAGCGTGATCTGGTTTAAGGTGCACGTGTCATGTAAGAGGTGAATCTCCGGCTAAGGCTACGTGTCCTTAATCAAAGTGAAGTAAATGAAATGATCAGAGGCTATTGCATATGTGAGGGCAAGGAACCACAAAATGGCGGCCACGATCTAAGATGGATGCCGTGGGTATATCAGAAATGTGTCAGTGGAAGGAGTGCTCTTGCTCGTAGCGTAGCGAAAACACTAGGATATACTAAATGGATCATTTGCGGTTCGCTGATACTAATTTTATGTATTTCCGACAAACTTGAAAACACGGGTTCAAGTCGTCACGGAACCGTCACGGAACCTCAGACCCTCCTTTTGCCCTTACATAGGCAATTACTCAATCTATGTCTGAATCTAGTTCTATGTTCATCAGGTCAGTGACATCTTGTTGTATCATCATCCTTTCTCGTGTCTTTTCTCCAAATGCAGGTGGTTTTCTGAAACAGGTTGCAGCACAAAGACTACACAGAGCAGGACCACACTGGATAATCAGACAACATGAGAATAGGAATACTAGGATGACACCAATGACCATTAGAACCTTCCATCCCCACGCTGAAATCAGAGTCCAAACCCACTCCATAAAGGACCAGTTTCCCTCATCTACATGTATGGAGTCCGAAATCTTGTGCAACTTAGAGATCGCCTCGTAAACTGTTGGAGCATTATTAGGAATAAAGACACAGCAGCTCGATTGGATCATTCTGCATACCCCACCTCGATCTGCAAGTATAACATCTAGAACCATACGGTTCTGCAATGTCATGAGCCTATCCGCCTGAAGCTCAGCTGTCAGATTGCTAAGGGCACCAGCAGTTTCGGTAATAGTAGATTCAACTACCCGTGTTAGCTGACGTATGTTTCTACTATTGGCCATAGGCCCCCAGAACGGAAGGAAGCCTTTGAAGAAGTCTCCAGCTTCCTGACCAGCTGTATCTTCCTTGCTGAAGACACCTCTCGCTACTCTTGTTCTGTGGTAATCAGGTGAAGCAGTGTATGTCGGAGGCAATAATCGAGCAATATAACATGATCCTGAGAAGTCGGCAGGCAACCATGTATAAGCTCTGTCTCGACAAATGAAGTAGGTACCCCTAGCAGTAAGGAAGGCAGGGGAAGAGTTAGCCGGAAACACATAAGTCTCTACGCACTCACTACTCCCTAGCTGAGCTCTCGGATTTCTCCCATTACCTTGCAAACAGACCTGACCTCGGTGAGGTACGACCCAGATTGGAGTTGAGCTTTTACGCTTGCTTTCTCCTAAACTAAGGCGATACTCTGAAGTATTCCAACTTAAATATACTCGCAATTCGTCTCTAGGGTATGATGGAGTATTATTGACGTCTTTGACCATGTCAATAATTCCCTGGACTAAAGCTTTGTTGGCAGAGTTATATTTAGTGGAACGTGGTGGACGTGGAGGATAGGTCTCAAGAGCATAAGCAAAGATGGTTTGAAGGGCCTGAAATGATCCATTGTAGCTGAAAGGCAAAACCAGATAGGGAATACCTTTATCCATAGTGTGAGGTATCAAGCCACACACCCAACAGTCTGTCGTGTTAACTACCAGTTGGTGTTGGTGCAAGAGCTGTACAAAAGTATTATTAATGAATTCTGAGCGTCGAGCTTGCTCATGTTCCGGAAACGAGTGAAAAGAGTGTATAGAAGAAACAGTAGAAATAGCAGGATCAAGGGGAGGTACTGTAGATACTGGCACAAAAATCAAATTTATGCTAAAGACAATTCCACCCACCAATGTTGCTAAAACAATCAAAAATGTAATGGCACATTGCATCAAGAAACATTTGCTATGAAGAATTCTATTTAGTCTGTTTCTGCGAACGTAAATCACATTTTCTCGTTGCAGCGCAGGAAGTTCCATCTTCTACAATCCGCTCGCGACCACTGATGATGTGTACGTAGATGAAAATGCCTCTGTCAGCCCTGGGAGTTCCCAGTACTAACAGAAAGATCGACCTTGTGTCAGACCCCTGCAAATTCAAACTAGGCACACAGCCACGACCCTACGGCTACCCAGACGGCAAGGCAATTTTTAAAAACAATAAACAATAACAAACTTCCTGGCTGAAGGCAAAAGTTCAAAATATATATATATATATCAAAATCACAGTATGCAGTTGCCTGCTTTATTAGTCCTTTTTATGGCTTCTAAGGTTGTATTTCTGCTTCGCTGGTACTGTCTGATCGGAGAATAGTGTATCACTAGCAGCTGTTGCAGAGTTTACGTTCGCAGATGGCAAAGTTTCTTCTGATGCTGGAGACAAATGTTCAATGTTCAAAGCAGTCTTTTCAAGAGGAGAGTCACGTTTCAAAGTGTCAGAAATCAAATCGGCATCGCTGAAAGGGACAAATTTCGGAGTTGTTTCAGCTTCGGAGGCACCAATTCCCTTCTTCACCCAGTCGTCGTAGGGCAGCGGCAGTGGAACACGCTTTACGTGAGAAGCGTGGATCCAGTGCTTGCGACCAGCAACACGTACAGCTGTCCTCGTCGCCAGCAGGATTTGGAAGGGGCCGATGTAGCGAGGCTGAAGATTCTTTGTCCTCGCAAAATTTCTGACCACCACGTGGTCGCCGGGTTTCAGCTGATGCCCTGGACTCTCCGGAGGTTTTGGCAAAGCATCAAAGACCTGTTGATGAATAAGACTTAATTTAGCAGTCAAGTCGTAAAGATAGTCTATCAACATAGGATATTCAATGGAGCAGAATTGTTTAGGCCTTGGCACACCCCAGACATTTGCCGGGCGGCCAAATACAATCTCATATGGAGAAAGCCCTATTCTAGAATGCACTGTGGCTCTCGTTGATAACAAGGCCAAAGGAAGTGCGTCTGGCCAAGCCAAACCTGTGGATGCTTGAATTTTGGCTATTTTAAGCTTGAGGGTGCCATTGTAACCCTCGACTAAACCAGCTGACTGGGGATGGTTCGCACTATGAAATTTTTGTTTCAATCCTAGACCAGCACACACACTCTGCATAACTTTCCCTATAAACTCACTTCCGTTATCTGACCATACAATCCGTGGCATTCCAAACCTAGGGAAAAATTCTTTGAGAAGAATTTTGGCAGTTGATAAAGCAGTGTTGTCCTTTAGTGGGTATGCTTCTATCCACCTGGAAAAAGCACAAACCACCACCAGGACGTATTTTAAATTGTTGCAGCGTTCCATGTGAATGAAGTCTAACTGTATTACTTCAAAGGGACAGGAAGGAGGAGCAAAATGACCAGCTGGAGTTGGAGTTCCCTTGCCAGGATTATGCATCAAGCACACCATACAATTTTTCACCACTCTCTCTGCACACTTACTGATTCCCTCATTCTTCCAAACCGGAGCTAACATCTTACATATCCCTTTAGAACTTATGTGCGCCACTCCATGCGCCATCGTCACTACTGCAAGCACATACGCATCAGGCAACATCCAACGCTGCTGTTCTGTCAAATCGATCCAACATCCATTCGAGTCCAGTTTGCCCGTACTTTCTCTCCATACGCGTTTCTCTTCCTCAGTCGCTTCTTTCTGAATCTCTTTCACACTTTCCATTGTGTCCTCACACATTCCAGACTCAGCAATCCATCTTGCAGACGTAGCAACATACATTCTACTCATCATGTCTCTAGCTGTCTGTTTAGCGGTTTCATCAGCAAAGGCATTTCCCCGACCAACATCATCCGTGATTGCTTTATGAGCACTGCACTTCACAATCGCAACTTCAGTCGGTAAGGTTAGAGATTCTAACAAGTCGTTAACTAGCTGACCATGTTGAATCTTAGTCCCATGGGACGTAATGAAACCCCTTTCTCTCCACAACCGGCCAAAACTATGGGCCACGCCAAATGCGTACTGACTATCTGTAAACACATTCACTCTCTTTCCCTCAGCTAAAACACACGCTCTCGTAAGAGCTATTAACTCTGCAGCTTGGGCAGAATTCTGACTCACTCTTGCAGTCTCCACAATCGTCTTCAAAGTCGTTACCGCGTAGGCAGCAGTCACATCACCATTCTCCAATTTAAAACATGACCCGTCCACATACAGCGTACCATCTGGGTCGGATAGAGGAGTATCTCTCAAGTCGATACGACCTTTTGTCTCTTCCTCCGTTTTGAAATAACAGTCATGTGGCTCAGAATCACTCAACTCTTGATCAGTCGGCAACAATGTTGCTGGATTCAATACATTGCATCTTTTGATCTGAATATGACTCGCTAATAACGTCAGCTCGTAACCAGATAATCTCGCACTAGTAAGGTGTTGTGTCTTCGTTCGGTTCATGAGTGTGTCCACTGCATGAGGAACCATGACCACTAGCATATTGTTCATCACCAAACCAGCAGATTGTCGAATGGAAGCTGCAGCTGCCGCTGTAGCCCTCAAACAACTAGGCAATGCTCTAGCTACCGGATCTAATGTTGATGAGAAATACGCACAAGGGCGTTGTTTATCACCAAACTTCTGTGTCAAGACACTCAACGCGCAACCTTCTCTTTCGTGAACGTAGAGCGTGAATGGCTTACTGTAATCAGGTGTGCCCAATACAGGAGCTGAACACAAAGCTTTTCGTAATTCAGCAAAACTCTCTTGACATTCATCAGACCATGGCACCGGACTCGGAACATTTTTCCCAGTCAAAGCTACCAACGGCTTTGCTAAAAGTGAAAAATTTGGAATCCATTGCCTACAGTAAGAGGTAATACCTAGAAAGGCACGTACTTCCCTCTGTGTGCGTGGAACACTCATCTGCGTAATTGCTTTTATTCTTTCTGGGGTCAACTTCCTTCCCTCCTTTGATAAGAGGTGACCTAGGTAGGTTACTTCTTGGCAGCAATATTGCATTTTGGAAGGTGACACCTTATGATTCAAATTAGACAAATGATGCAATAGTGAAATTGTAGCTGCCTTGCAAGTTTCCTTGTCATCGGCAGCCACCAAAAGATCGTCTACGTACTGTACTAGGGCAGAACCTGGAGGAAGGACAAAAGAATCTAATTGGCTTTTTAAAGCTTGACTGTAAATAGATGGACTTTCACAATAGCCTTGTGGAGCGCGTTTAAATCTGAAACTCCGACCTCCTAAACAGAAGCCAAAAATATCTCTGCTTTCCTCGGCTATCGGAATGCTGAAAAAGGCATTCTTCAAGTCGATGACTGAGAACCATGTAGCTGTAGCAGGAATCAATGTTAACAAAGCAGTAATGTCTGGCACTACAGGAAACTGCGGAATTACAATCTTATTAACTTCTCTAAGGTCTATGACAAACCTATAAACTGGAGGCTTTGTAGGATCTGTTCGTTTCAAAATCGGCAATACAGGACTATTACAAACATTTCCTCGCGTTTCTTCAACCACACCTTTTTTAATCAAATCTTGCACAATCAATAAGAGTGCACGCTCACCTTCATTCGATATTTTATATTGAGGAATTCTTGGAAATTTCACATTCGCTTTCAAAGTTACTACATACGGTGGAATCTCTAGTAGACCTACATCATTGGGACCAGTCGCCCAAAGAGAATCAGGGAGTGAACGTAGCTCCGGCGGGAGTGCGTCCATAGACAAGTACATCGGAGAGGTGAGTCTTTTACCCAAAGTAAGCTGTACTCCTTCCGGAGAACAGTACAATGTCGCATATAGTCGTTTTAACAAATCTAAACCAAGCAGATTTTCATTACAACCTGTCGTCAAAATTAAGGGTGCTTTCAATTGACACGGTCCAACAGAAATAGACAAAGGACCAGATATCGGGTTGTACACAGGGGCGCCTGAAAAACCTACGGAAACATTTGTTGAGCCAGACAAAGGTGCGCCAGGGAGTTTCGCATGCATGATAGAACTTTTTGCGGCACCAGTATCCAACAGAAACGGTTCGACTACACCTGATGTTGCTACTGCGACATAAGGCCCACTCTGATCCACTGGAACTGATACTACTCCCTCTCTCTGTCCATGGCTGTCCTAGTACCCATTTTGTTGAAATCCCTCTTCAACTTCACAATAATCCTCAACAAGATATTGCTGAGATCTATTCTGTTGAGCTGACTGTACATTTCGCTGATCAAAGTGATTAGAAGGACGATCATTAGTTTGTGGAGGCATAGCACCTCGTCCCCGACCTCTAGAATTCTGTGCAAAACCACCACGACCTCTCTGAGCTACTGCCGCATTATTTTGCGCTAAAATCTGACAATCATTTTTATAGTGACCCTCTTTCTTACAGTACGCACACTGATTCCACTGGTATTGAGGCCTGGTCGAATTATAATCTGTCTTTTGATACGAATTCTGTTGCATATTAGTCTGATTCGTGCGAGGCGGATACGCCTGCTGTAAAAGAACTTTAGTCTTTAAATCTTTCGTTTTCTTCTCTGATTTCTCCTTTTCCTCTTTATCCCTATTTTCATAGTACTGTGCAGTCGCAAGTATTTGCGCTGTCGTAGATACAGCCCACGCACTTTCTGAGTCTTTCAATTTATTGCATAATTCGGGTAACAAATTATGCACAAATTTATCGACAAACAATCTCTGTCCTCCTTCAGTGCTCATATCCTGACCACTATGATCCACAAAAGTCTCTTCGAACCTCGTGAAGAAGTCGGAGACACTTTCGTCTTTCTTCTGCTTGCATGCGGATAATTTATCCCAATTAACACGCAATGCTGGCATCAGAGTCTTCATTAAATCTATTATTCTACCTGGAAGATTAGCGATCAAAGGTTCAGGTTTCGCACCACCTATTTGTTGAGCATCTGCTGCAGTGATAGCTGCCCAATCACCACCTAAAGCAGCCTGATGATCCTCTCTACGAATTTTAGCCCACACTGGTTGTGGAACTACATTACCAAACAACATATCAATGTCTGCTAAGTTCATTATACAAGCCTCAACTGTCTGTGTCAATTCCTTGTAATATCCGGCTGGATTCTTACGTGGATCTGGCAAGGCCTGTTTCACTGCTAACACTTCTGCTCGCTTCCACGGAATATGTATCCATACTCTTTGGAACTGTGCTGGAGCAGCTGCAATACCCGCATTATCATCACGTTGTACTGCTTCGCGCCAAATTGGAGGAACTTCCCTCATAGGATATTGGCGACTTGGCTTCATTCTACCTTTCTCTAAATCTCTCGGCGAACGAAGAGATGGATCATTCCTAAAACTCAAAATGAGTTCCATCGCTTCCTTTATATTATCGCCCACTATCATTCCAGCAGCAAACTCTTTTTGAATCTTAATTAAATCTTCCAAATCTGATTCGACATCGTCTTCTTCTATTTCCTCACGCAACAACGAGCACATCTCGTCGAAGACGTATCGCTGTGTTGGCTCTCCCCATTGCATAAATGTCTCTAACACATCTTTCGTACTATATCTTCTAACTTTTGTAATCCATCTGAGAGCCGTGGAGTCTAAAACTCCCCGTTCCTCAGTACTTGGAAGCTGACTCCGTCTCTGAACAGAGTCAGGAGTAGGAGTCTTAATCAAGGTTTTATATATAGGAGACAGCATATTAGTAACAGAATCAGTAATTCTTCGACGAACAGAAAGTGGAGTTAGTACACTCGCAGACATAGAGAACGCAGTAGAGGTAGGAATAGATGACGAAACAGTAGGAGTATCGAGGAAAATAGTTTCTGGAGCAGTAGGTACAGTGGTAGGTATAGGAGTTGGCAGTGTAGGAAGAGGAGGAGCTGTAGGAACACTTACATTCACCACAGGAGGTATAGGAACTTGATTCTGAGGAACAAGAACACCAGGTTGTCCAGCAACCGGCAATTGAACATTCGGTATAAGTGGAGCCGTAGCACCTTGTGCATACGGTGGAGGCGACCGTAACAGATAAGATAGCAGAGGATCGTTTTCGGAATCCTCCAGTATCTTAGCCATTTTCGATGGCAAGGCAGGATAGCACTTGTCAATCGCTAAGTTACGCTCTCTAATGGCTACATCTATGGCTTTCTCACACTCGTTAGCCTGCAACTGCTTAGTCGCTTGCTCTAGAGTTAACTCTTCTAGTTCTTTTTGCTCTTTTTTCAACCTTTTCATTTCTCTCTGTTTGGATTCTTTCCGCCAATAACGAAAAGAGTCAAACATTGCCGGCCGGGCTTTCTTACTAAACAATTTCGCTTCTAAATTGTCGAGAATCTCTTGTTCAAAACTACCATGCAGTGGCCAACTAAGGACACCATCCTTCTTACAATAACGGACCCATATCTCATTATAAGTTATAGGACCCACACCATACTTACAATATAGGTCATATAGGGGAGTCCCAATCGGAGGAACCAGACAAGAGTCCTCTAATTGTGAGTCACTGTTGCAACTAAAACAAGACAACATTTTCCGACTTACCATTTTCAGTCCGGAACACAAAACAAACAAAACACGGAACAAATATGTGCACTCGAACCAAGAACTTAGGCCTACCAAAACGAACTGATGTATCGATACCCAAAACTGAACCAAATAGATTATCGTAACCAGAACAACTAGTGATAATCTTACAAAACCAAACCAAACCAAGAACCGATCAAGGATTTTTAACAATCCTCACAAAAATAACCAGCTAGCTATCACTAAATACTTAACTGAGGCACTGAAGACGTCACCAAGGAGAAACCCGTCACGTTTCGCCGTACTAAGGACTGCACCACTTCGGGTCCAAGACAGGGCGACGGTCAAGGCAACGGCCCACTGCAGCCGTCCTGAACGGGAACCCTCGTGGAAGAGAACTTCAGGGCCACTTTTGCGATATGCCGGGATCGATGAAGTGGGGCGCCTCCCTCAGGAATCTTCACACGAAGCTTCTCGAACTCTTCAGGCTTTTGGACCGGTACCGAATGACGTCGCCCCACGTTGGGCGCCAATTGGAGTTCTGGACTTTTTGGTTCCGTCCAGAGGTGTCAGGGTACAACACCCAAAGACCCCGGAGTCCCACCTGCCTTGGTGCACAAATGAACAGAAACACGGGCTTCTCGATGGTGGCGTCAAAGACCAAAGGTTTATTACTGCAGGGACACAGAAATCACAGAATCTACACACGGGCAGAATCTAGGAGACTGTTCGATTTGTACAAAGTGGGTTGCTCCTTATATACCAAAAATTGTGCTCTAGGCAAATATTTCACATGTCGGTACATTCCCAAACCTTTGTGTCTCTAAACAATAAATATTTGGCGTTACACAGGAACTGTCGATAATATCTGATACCAAACATCACGAAGAGGGGTTCCCACCAGTCCATCACAATCCCTTGTCAATATTGCATTCAAGACCCGGACCGCCTCATCGTAAAGTTCGTTACCTCCCCCTAATAAAGGCCCAGAAGGAAAGGAGCAGAGCCAGGTGCAGAAGATAGAAAAGCGGGATAAGAGATGTTTGTGGGTTGTAAATGGGCAAGGCTACCGGCTTCGGCCGCCTAATCATGATCAGGTACAATGGACAGGAAAACCAGTTCAGGTGGGCTGGCCTCGGGCAGAGGAGGCAGCCTTTGTCGAGTCATGCAGCTTCAGCGTGATCTGGTTTAAGGTGCACGTGTCATGTAAGAGGTGAATCTCCGGCTAAGGCTACGTGTCCTTAATCAAAGTGAAGTAAATGAAATGATCAGAGGCTATTGCATATGTGAGGGCAAGGAACCACAAAATGGCGGCCACGATCTAAGATGGATGCCGTGGGTATATCAGAAATGTGTCAGTGGAAGGAGTGCTCTTGCTCGTAGCGTAGCGAAAACACTAGGATATACTAAATGGATCATTTGCGGTTCGCTGATACTAATTTTATGTATTTCCGACAAACTTGAAAACACGGGTTCAAGTCGTCACGGAACCGTCACGGAACCTCAGTCTACCACCACTAATATAGTGGTGTATCCCCGAGTTAAAGGTAAGTCTGTAATAAAATCCATGCTAATGGATGACAAAGGGCTATTAGGCACAGGCAAAGGTTGTAAGAGGCAGGCAGGAGCACAGTGTAAAGCTTTCTGCCGTGCACCAACAGAACAGGTGTTAACATAATCAGCGATGTCCTGAGTCATGCCTTTCTACCAGAACCATCTTTGACATGTCCGTCTTGTCTTAACTTCTCCTGGGTGTCCGGCTAAAGGAAGTGAGTGACACCATTGGATAATCAAGGTCTGGATTTCTTTCGTGGGAAGAAATAATTTATTGTGATGAAAAAGAGATTGTGTGAGGTAGTATTGCCTGAATTTCTGAACTATTCATCTCTGTCCAAAGAAGAATATGCCTTTTCAAGGTGTGAGAAGAAAGTGATGGCATTTATACTACTGTCTCCTATAGCTATGATCTTATTTTCAGGAATGATAGGTACAGGGGTTTCTACCAGAGTTTTACCCAGACCAGATAAGGCGTCTGCCTTCCCTTGTTGATTAACAGGAGGAAGTGAATCAAAAAATCGTACTCGGAGAAAATGGACACCCACCTCATCTGTCTAGGAGTCAAGGCTTTGGCGTTTCTAAAATATTGTAAGTTCCGATGGTCGGAGTAGATGGTGATCACATGTGGCAACCCTAGTGTGTAATGGCGCCATTCTTGAAAAGCCATTTTAATGGCATAGAGTTCTCTTTCTCCAATAGTATAATTTTGTTCAGCCTGTGAAAGAGTCTTGGAAAAATAGGCCACCGGAGGGAGAGTGCCAGTATTACAGTCCCTCTGTGATAACACCCCCCAACGGCATATTGTGAAGCGTCAGCTTCTACATAGGAGGGCTGGGCTTTGTCAGCATGAGGGACAATGGGGGCAGAGGAAAAACGGTCCTTTAATGCTTGAAAAGCCTTCTCTGCAGGTGGATCCCATTTGAAGTCTACTCCTTTCTTCAGGAGTCTCGTGATGCTTGTAATGAGTTCTGAAAAAGGACTGATGAACCTTCTATAAAAGTTAGCAAACCCTAAGAATGATTGTTATTCTTTAATCGTGGTAGGGCTTTTCCAATCTACAATAGCAGACACCTTGGCTGGATCCATATGAATACCCTCCGGAGAAATGATGAAACCTAAAAAGGCTACTCTACGTGTATGGAACAGACATTTATCCAACTTAGCTAAGAGATGATTCTCCTGCAACTTCCTCAATGTCAAACTCACATGTTCCACATGTTCTTTCGTGGTTAGAGACTAAATCAAAATGTTGTCTATGTAAACAATGACGAACACATCCAAGTACTCTCTCAGGATATCATTAATAAAGAATTGTAAGGCTGCAGGAGGGTTGCATAAGCCAAATGGCATTACTCAATACTCGGAAAGGCCAAACTTGGTGCGAAAAGCCGTCTTCCACTCATCTCCCTCTCTATGCGGATCAAGTGATAAGCCCCTCTTAGGTCAAGTTTTGTGAATATGGTGGCTTTTCTCACTTGGTCCAAGAGATTGGAGATGAGAGGAAGAGGGTACATATTCTTTATGGTCACCTTGTTAAGGGTGCGATAATCCAGGCAGGCTCTAAGGCCTCCTTCTACCTTTGGGATAAAAAAATAGGAGAGGAGACAGGGGAGGTAGTGTCTTATGAACCTCTTCTTTAGCATGTCCTGTAGGTAGTCGTACAGATATTTGGTCTCTGGTTCGGTGAGTGAATATATTCAACTGACTGGTAGATCAGCTCCGGGGACCAAGTCCATTCTAAGTCATATGATCTGTGAGGTGGTAATGCTGTAGCCTTAACTTCATCAAATACGTCAGAGAACTGTTGATATTCTTCGGGAAGCATAGAGCCATCAAGTGTCGATAGAGCACAATACACCGGAAATGTCAGTGGGCCATTTCCCTGTAGCAATGAGTCAGGCAATCGGAAGAACGCAAGGTTACAGTCCTGCCCACCCAGTCTATGTTATGTTTCTGGAGCCACGGAACTCCTAGTATAGCCCCAAAGTTGGGGGTATCGCTCAAATCAAATGCGATGGACTCTGAATGGCCATTATCGCACAACAGGATAAGGTCAGGAGTTTGAACACATGATCTTGCCAGATGACAGTTCTGACCCATCCACCGCTCTGACCTTTTCAGGATGTTTCTTTGGAACAAACTCTAACCCCAAGGCTTTAGCCATAGAAATATCCCCAAAATTTCCTGTGACCCGGAGTCTATCAAAATAGCCATGGGTTGGTCTCAACTGTGATGGTAGAAGGAATACTACATTAATAGTAAAGTGTTTTGGTACAGGAGCCAGGGTATTAGCCAAACAGTGAGAGGCCTGTGCACTTGAAAGACTTAGAAGAGCGACCTCTTTACCTCCCAAGTCAATTAGTTTTCCGACTGCAAGGTCATACTCAGATTACCAGAAGGGGTTTTTACTGTAGTCTTAGGCTTGACAGGACACTCTCTGGCCTCTGGCGAAATGGCCCCCTTTGCCGCAATATAAGCATAGGTTCAGTTTCCTACGTTTTTCTTGTTCTTCTGTAGTTAGAGGGCCTCTAATTCCTCCTATCTGCATAGGCTCACTAGTATCTCGGGGCTCTTTCTTCTCACTCCTTGCTAGAAAAAGTTTAGAATAATCTCCTTTGGTGTTTTCTCCTTTTCTCTCTGCAAGGCGATGATCTAACTTAACAACCAAATCTATAAACGCAGAACAGTCTTCTGGGGGTCAACAATCAGAGAGAATGTCTTTGAGTTTGTCTTTGAGTCCTCTGTAAAATAAAGAGGTCATTTTTTCTTCAGGCCAGTGAGTCTCTGTAACCAATCCATTAAATGTAGAGATATAAGTTAATACATCTTTAGACCCTTGCTTGAGGTTCAATAACTCATTATCACTAGCTTGCATGTAGGAATGTCTAGCGAACAAACTCTTCATCCTATCCTTAAATAGGGCCAGACTATACAAAATGGGATCATCATTCTCCACTAGGGGGACTGCCCAAAGAGTGGCATTGCCACTGAGATAGGAAATAATGAAAGCCACTTTAGCTGCATCGTCTGGAAATGAAGCTGCTCTACAGAGGAATTGCAGGTGACACTGGTTCATGAAGACCCCATATTTATTGCTGTCCCCATTGAACCTCTCGGGCATGGCAAGTGGTGTCTGTGGAGTTGTGACTACTGTAACATTGACAGGGTAAGAGGTGGTCTCTGCAGGTGCAGAAGAATGAGCAACAGAAGGTATCTGGAAGTGTGCAGGTTGTAATTAACTACGTTTAAATTTAGGATTAGTGTCCATAGTCTTGCCCTCCAACTGTTTTTGAGTCTTTAAGACTGTATTCTCAGATACTAAACTTTGATTCTCACCCTTTAGCAATTTTAATTCTGTTTGTAAGTTAACTACTGCTGCAGCTAATTCTCTCATTGTGGTTTCTGTGGTTTCGCCTACCATAGTATCATCCATAATGACCTATACTAACCCTTCGACTTCACTCGGGGGGAATATTTAACGTGGGCTTGGCTTTCTGTCGAGTATCACTGCAGTCCCAGGCAGAAGTCAACGTTCCCCAGGAGCGAAGCTTGTGTCTCTACCTTCCGAGAAAGTACCACCCTCGCAGTGTCACCATAAAACACACAAGAGAGGGTAGGTAATCCCAGAAAACGAAGAGACCCAGAAATGACGTGTATCCAAGTATGTCAAAAAACTAAATGAACGTAGGTCCAAGTCAGGAATAGGCAGTAACTCTGCATAGAAGGAACAGAACATAACATACAGAATTATTTTAGAGCTTCTTAATTTTCGCAAACTTAAATTCTGTCCTAGTTAACACTATTCCTGTTATTATGATTGTGTGCCAACCCACATTTACCTGTATAATGACTGAAGGTGGTCTGCAAAATGGTGTGACAAATACTTCTAGGTCTCAAAATCAAAAGCACCAAGAATAAGAGGGCTTCCACTGGTTCAAAAAGTGCACAAAAAATAAATCAGAGATTCCAGTATGGGATTGAACCTGGAAGTGGGTATGCATGTCCTTTTCTTTCCATAAGTCCCTTAATATCCCATAAGAATAATGGCCCACAGAGCGCACTCAAATGAATCCGATCCCAAGCAGGACCGACTTTGTAGCTACAGAGGATGCAAACTGAATAAACATTAATCTTCGCGCACTGCGCGGGTAGCAGGAATCCAATTCTAAAGGAGCAGGGAATACCAGGCAACGAAAGAGTCCTTAACACGACCACGCGTTAAACAAATACAGATTATAAACAAATGTTCCACCTCAGAAGTTACTTGTGGTGCTTCGGAGCGCTGAATAAAGTTTTGTTCAAAACAGGCAAAACCAAAAATGTATGCACACGCGTTTTTCAAATCAGCACGCGTTCACCCAGAAAAAAGACCCAGCTGCTTATACTTAACTCCTCCATTAACGAAATGTCGTAGAAGCTTGAAAAGCCAAAAATGCTCTGGAGAGAACAAAACGTAAAAATAACTGGTAGAAGTTCATGAACAGTACACAATGAAAAGCAAGGCTGGATTAAAAGAAGGGCTCAAATTCCACCAATAAAACACGAACTCCTATAAGTCACAGACAGGAAAAAATCTGGAGTTTCTAAATCAAGGGCACGATCCAGAGAAGCTAGCAAGAAAGCCAAGCACAGCTATCTTGCACCTGGAGGCTTAATAACCTCCCCATCACCTGATCAGTCCCAAGGCAGTATGGGACAGCACACAACCCATTTCCCTGGCAGTGCATTTTGGGTTCTGTAGTGTGACTAGTGAATAAGTCGCTCTAGTTCTAACAGTCACCATGCCCACGTTTTATCGCCTTCCAAAAATACACAAGAAGGTCTACCCTCCCCCAGTTAGACCTATCATTGCGAGCATCTATTCACCATTTTCCTGGGTTGGAGAATTTATAGAACAAGCTAAAGTCGTGATGAAACACAATCCATCTTTCATAAGGGATAGCAAAGACATCCTAGCCAAAGTCAAATACATCACCTGGGAACCTGACTTCTTTCTTGTTTGCATCGATATCGTCAGCCTATGTACTTCAATAGAACATCATGATGGAATAAAATCTGTGAAACAAACACGTTGGGCCCAACCAGCGAACTATCTGAAAATAAACAAAATGATACTGGACATGCTAGACTTCTGCCTGAACCAAAGAATCTATAAACAAATACGTGGGACCACAATGGGCACAAAATTCGCTCCTCCGTATGCCTGTATCTTTATGAGCAGAGTAGAGAAGTTCTGGATATGGGATCCTAGCTTCACAGAACTCAGCACACACATTGTGCTCTGGCTTCGTTATATAGACCACATTCACTGCATCTGGCAAGGACATCAACACCTTCTCGAAAGGTTCCTACGTCAACTGGACGACAATCCATGGAACATCAAGACAACCCACAGTTTCTCCAAAACAGAAATTAACTTTCCAGATCTCACATTCTATGTGAAGGACAACCTATTGCACAGCAAACTGTGCAAGAAAGAGACAGTCGTGAATGCCATCCTACTGGCAGAGAACTGTCACCCCAAACATAACATCACAAACATCCCCAAAGGAGAATTCCTTCAAATCAGAAGGAACTGTAGTTAAGATCAGATGTTCCGAATTAAAGGACAAGAAGCAATAACTTGTTTTGAACAACGAGGATATGACCCACATATCCTGCAACAAACATTTACGGATATAGCAAGAATGGGGAGAGCAAGCACTCTAAACCCTAAATTAAAACACAAACAAAGAGAAGACAAAATATTTATCAATGACTACCACAAAGGTCTCTACAATATTCAACAAATACTCAAATGCCACTGGCATCTTTTTTACAATACACTCCAGGGCTCAATGATCACCAACAAAACTACCTTGAAGTCAGTTTCAGACGAGCACCCAATCTGAAAAGAATGCTCTGCAAATCAGAAATGGTGGATGAAAGGAAAAAGACAGCTACCTTCTTAGACACACTGGCAGGTTTTACCATATGCCGTAATTGTAGCATATGTAAATTGGGGGTCAACAAAACAAATTCCGTACCTATGCCACCCAACAAATAGATTCATTGATTGGATTGATTGCAACAGCATGTACGTTATCAATGTGATTTCCTGTCCCTGCAACTGGCCATACATAGGGAATACAATCAGACCCCTAAGAACAAGAATACAGTAACACTACAAAAATAGCAAAAAATACGAAACAGGCCACCCCCTTACAAATCACTTCCACAGCGCCCATCCACACTAGAAAAGCTTCACCTTCTACAGTTTTGAATTGGTCGACCCACCAAAAATAGGTGGAAACAGGGAACTCAAACACCGAAGAAGAGAGAGAGAACTTATTGTCCAATAAAACACTGTGAAACATGGTCTTAACAAAGATGCAGAAATACATGTGTGGCTGAGGAATAAGTAACACACTTCTTTGGACTGCCTGTAAACCCACCTCAATGTGACCTCACCTCCCCTGACACTTAGGGCCCGATTCACAGAATAAACTTAAGACTCAATCCTAAACTTAGTACTATTTTGGTATTCACAGAATGAACTTACTACTTTTGGCATTCATAGAATGAACTTACTACTTTTGGTATTCACAGAAGTTAGGATTGTGTCTTAAGTTTGTCTTAAGACAAACTTAAGACAAACTTAAGTCTGTCTTAAGTCAAAATCCTAACTTCTCTGAATACCAAAAGTAGTAAGTTCATTCTGTGAATGCCAAAAGTAGTAAGTGCATTCTGTGAATATCAAAATAGTAGTAAGTTTAGGATTGAGTCTTAAGTTAGTTCTGTGAATCGGGCCCTTAGGCTTTAGGACAAGCGCCTTTCTAGTACTGTATTCTTACCTCACTCCTGTTCCTCATCGCCTTAACACACCGGACGTCATGATTGTCCGCCATCCCCCACCCGGGACCACATTGGATCCCAATGCTAAGATACCAGACCACCTGGGGCATCCGTGCCCCTTTAGTACTTTGTCCCACTAGCTGATATCTAACACTGCAAGACGTTTGCCTTTCTCCTATGTTTCTCTCCTCTGTTCTCCCCCACGTCATACTCTCGATAATCATATCTGAGAACTGATTATACAGTTTATCCCACCTGAAAGAATCTTTCTGCCACCGAATGTGCTGCTCCATCCCCCTGTCCTTCTTGCCATTTTAACTACCATACTGATAAGGGACAGGTAGACAGATTACCATCATACAAACTCCCATAACCCCGAGCACAGGCTTCAGCCCAATTGTATTCCCCTTGTGTACACAACTCCATCATACACAGGGCACTGGACCGCCGATTACATACAGGACACTAGCATTATATGTGCCACACAATTGAACTTCCCACTCCCCGGTCCCCTATACTGCTTCAGTGCAATTCTCCAGGTGAGGGGTGGTAGCACATCCTTACAATGTATTATGTATTTAGAAATCTTACTGTACCATCTACAGACCGCACAGAGAGCCCATTACTTAGGGAGTTTACACCACGCCAATATGGTGCTGGGCTTAGACTCGGACCCCTGACCCGGAACCGGAAACAATGTGAGACGCTCATCCTTTTAAAGCGCATTGCTCCCAGCGTTCCCTCCTGAATGCCAACTGACCGCAGCTAGAAGCACGAACAGGTACACGCCGGACCACTAGTAAGTTGGAGCCTGCACTGCCAAGACGAGGGCTTTTCTCGCCCCTCAACAATTTCAGAGAGATTGGTGGTCTCCGGTAACTATGTGAGACCAGATCACCTATGCAACCCTAACTTGATCGCTCTTTTCCGTTCCCTCCCTGCCCTTGTCCCCTCCCTTTTTTTTTCCAGTTCTGCAGCACAGCGAATATCAAGTTGAGGTCAGGACAGATTGCCATTCTTAACCCAGCTTATTTACTTACTACGGTAAGCGCTGCATACTTATGCTGACCACTTAGTAACAGTTTTCCCACATATCTTGACTAGTCTTCCTCCCTTTATCAGGCACAGCAGGTATTTGTGCCCCCTCACCAACTGTCCTTGAGTCCCAAGAAGGCATTATCACTGCACTGTTATTATGAGCACTAACACAGGCCACAGATCACACATTCTTTCACGGGAGTCTGCCAATCCCTAGAACCTCGGGTTGGCCGAATCCATAGTATGACTTATAAGACTATCAAACTGCCCATACCTTTTTGTGTACTTTTGCTTTCCACATTATCTCGTGTTTGCTAACATGTCATTGTATATTTACCTTGACCGGCAGTCACAACCTTGGAACTGTGATAACCCTGTACTGGAACACGTATGTACTATGTTACCCCACGTTTTATCAATAAAATATGAACACCGTGGTGCAAAGCATCTCTTCAGGATCCCCGCTTGACCCCCTGCCTCAGAAAGTGTGGAAGACCTATGGCCAAATGACCTTTCCCTGGCTTCAACAGAAATGCAATCAGTCCCTAGAAGAAAGCACTGTCCCGAGGGATGGAAACAGGCTGTGGTAACACCCCTGATTAAAAAGCCCACCTTGGACTTGACAAATCTGGTTAATTTTCGACCAATCTCTTTGCTTCCCTTTCCAATTAAAATCTTTAAAAAGGCTGTAAATAGATCTTTATCCAGCTTTTTGGACGAACATCATCTGCTGGATAAGGATCAGTTCAGATTTCGGCACGGTACGGAGTCAGCTCTGTCCACCATGATGGTCAACTTACGAATAAGGGTCGACAACGGGAATGGCACCGTTTTAGTGCTCCTCGATATGTTGGCCGCATTCGACACTGTGAGCCATTCAACCCTTTTGAAGAGATTGGAGAGAATAGGAGTGAAGGGACAGGCCTTGCAATGGTTACGGTCCTACTTGATAGGGCGACAACAGACAGTAACCCTGGCACCATTTACACCTTGCAAATGGGGTTCCGCAAGGCTCTGCCATCAGCCCTATTCTCTTTATTATTTATCTGCAGCCGCTCTTTCCCATCATTAAATCATTCAGGGCTGACTTGGTCAACTATGCGGACGATACGCAGCTGGCATTCTCCTTGGAAGTAAAACAGACAGTCTCTTTGGATTTTTTCCAAGAGTGCATGCGTCCGACTGCAGATTGGCTGCAGAGGGATGCAGTTCAATGGAGGGAAGACCGAGGTGTTATACTGCTCGCCGGTGAGGTTGTCCTCACATACACCGGTGTAGTTCAGGCTTACCCCAGAGGAAGATCCGTTGACTCTGGCTAGCACGGTACGAAACCTTGGGGTCCTAATAGATAAGAACCTCCAAATGGAGCCGCAGGCAAATGAGACAGCCAGCATGTGCTTTGGTTTGCTGCGTTTGTTACGTTGGATACTCCCGATCCTACCGAAAAGTCTATGATCCTTGGTAGTAAGCAGCACAGTGATGAGCAGACTGGACTATTGCAACTCCTTGTATTTAGGGGCCCCTCATTAAATCTTTCAGAGGTTGCAAAGGGTCCAGTCTGCCGCGGCAAAACTGGTGCTGAATTTACGACGTAACTCGTCCTCTACCCATGCCTTGAGAGAGCTCCATTGGTTACCAATCAAGGAAAGGGTTCTCTTTAAATCCCTCTGTCAGCTGTACAGAGCAACACATGAGAAGGGTCCAATCCCATTACAGGAAAAGTTCACCTGGTATCTTCCTCAGAGACAGCTTCGCTCCTCTAGGGCCAGTTTACTGGTAACTACGAGATTTAAACGCTCCAGGATGGGGGGGAGGGCCTTTAGTGTGGTTGGGGTCCAGTTGTGGAATGAGCTAGCACAGAGGATCAGACAGATTGATTCTCTTACTGAATTCAGAAAGAGCCTAAAAACTTGGCTCTTTCCGAAAGTCTGATCTGTATGCTCTATCTCTCTGCTCCTCATCTTGTTGATTGTGTGTTCCTATATCTGAGCACCAGGATACCCGTAGGGTGGCAGTACCGCTATACATTCATAGATACAATACAATACAATACTTGCTGTGATACATGCCCATGCCAATCTGATATGCACTTTTGATTTGTTTGTTTATGCAATGTTTATTTATGCAATGATGTCCCTTATAACTTACCCACGTACCATACTGATCTGATTGGTTACTTATTCCTTATCGGTTTCTCTTCTCTCCCTATCTTCACACACTCCCGTGGTCTATATTGCTTGTGATGTCTATGTAACACACTCTACTACTCCTGTTATTTTTGCCCTTCAAATCACTTGTACACCGCCCGCTATGGGTTGGATCCACTTTCTTGCTTCCCACTGTTCACACTCCTGGTTTTTCTATTATTCTATTTTTCTATTTTCCTATTTCTCATTTTGGGTTCTGTCACTATATTTGCCACAATATGTATAGCCCTGAGGAAGCCCCAGACCAGATAGTTGATGTAAAGGGGAGAAACACGTGTTGGCTATAATTGTTCCCACGGTACAACAAAACACAACAAAATAAATTGGAATTGATTCCAGGTAATAGTTGATTTCTTCTACTCGTTAAGATACTTTTATATATAAATCAATTGGGTAGGACCCAACCTGAGGGATTAATATTTTTTTATGAAATATTTTTTACATAGAAGTACATTTAGTCCTCATGAAATGAACTTTCAATTCCACCAACACTAGGGATCCACATGCCATACCGAATGCCCTAGATCATTTAGGCTAATTCAGTTGGGCAGAAACATGTTGGCAGACAGGTATATGGTCTGAGTCATTGATCTCCATGGCCCATTCATGTGAGTTTTTAATCATACCTAGTGTCCAGTTCATTAAAGTTGTTCATTGCACATTAAGGTATTTTTACTTTTCCATCTGTATCCCCCTCCCTGTCAGTGTTGTCGTTTAGTCAAGAGCTCCCTCCTACCATTACAGTCTTTGAGAAGTTGTGTCCGCCTTGGTGGCATTGTCCTACCGAGGTGAGGAGAGGATTCCTGTGATGAAGCTTGACACTATTAGGTGTGTGAGGTTTCCACTTCCATTAAGGATAGCTTTCCTTAGGTAACTTGCCCAGGTTCAGCGTATGCCCCTCAGGCCCATCTGAAGACATATAGTCTGGATCTACCTGTTGTTCAAATTACACTACACGGTTCCCTGAATTATCACCCACCGTACCTATTTTCTGTTAATCTCTGAGTAGCGAAAGGACATATGGCAGTTCACCCTTCTCTCTTTTCCCTGTGCTTTCTCATACAATATTAATTCAATTTTGAAAAAGTACAAACAGAGTGGTATTATGCATGAAGCTTGCACTGACATTTCTTTCCAATGCCATTGGTTCCCAGCAGATGTAGGCACAGGCCTTGACAACTCAGTGTATTTGAGCCATGGTGAATGTCCCACAAATAGTTTACAAAAATATGGTTGCCCAAAAACTCAAGCTCCAAAATGAACCCTGATTCAGGCACAGGCAAAGTCCAGCACCCAATCCCTGATGAGTACAGCTAATGGGCGTGAATTGTGGGGTTTGCGTCCAGTAACGGGAATTAGGGACCATACCTAGGAGGCTGAAAGGCCTGTCCAGGGTTCAGACCCTTTTTACAACCCCACTTCAAAGCACATGCATAGCAGGAGTTGTTAATTAAGTACGTTATAATGGAAACAGTTGAAGTCACTGAAACCAAAGGTAAAAACAGAGGTATGTTTCCGGCCCAAATGCATAAAACCACTGAGATTCCCCAATAGTACTTTTCAATGCACACACCACAAACCATAACTTTCCATGTCCACTATTCTCAAAACACAAAGTTGTCAATGGCACCAAAATAGAAACACATATATCAGAAGAATGGCATGAGATTTTGCTGAAAAGAAGATTAGTTGCCCGTTATATGAGGAGGATATTATCATTATGAATTTACCCTCCATTGTTTTACAACAAGCCCTTGATCAACAACATGATTGTCCCTGTCATAATTATCTAAACATGAATATAGAAAATAATGAAGGTAATAATTTACTGTGTATGCACACAAACAGAGCTACCCGAGAGTTTCAACTCTATAACCGTATCGCTGCTGCGGTTATTTTTGCGCTGTACGGCTGTTTTCGAATAACCGCGTTACATGACGAGCTCAGCTCGTCATCCGCACACATCACCCGTGGCTGAGGACGAGCTGAGCTCGTCATCAGCATCGAAGGGGTTAATCATGTATCCCTCACAATCCTACTCAATATGAGTTATTGGACATACACAAAAATGTGATGGGTTGTCCTCACACACCACCAGGTGTCAGGCGTCATCATAGGACAATCCACGCTCTCCGAAATACCGGCTAGATGGAGAGTTGGCCATCACCTGGAGTCTGGGAGACATTTCTTACTAAAAGTTGACCCATGACTAAAGTGTATGAAAACCAATGTGGCATCCTAAAAACACTTTTACTCGTTAGACATTACACTTGGAATTAAAACCAATCATTGGGTAAAGGGAATGAGTATCCCATCACCACTTATACTGTCAACATGTTTCTGCTTTGAAGCTCATGTAGAGGGCATAAGTAGTGATGTCCAAGGGTACTACTGATCAAAGCTCATGCACATGTCCAGGTAGAGCAGCACTGTTCCACACTGCTGATTGAGTATTATAGACCGCATGAGCAGCAAGGCCAGCAAAATGAGTAACAAGGAGAGGCTGAGGAAACTGAAGTTTTCTGACAAGGAGCTGGACATAATAACGGATGAATGTTGCAACCACCACGAAGAGCAACTTGGGAGTGCACCACACCATCTGCCAGAGTCTGAGAAGAGCAATTTATGGTGCCGTATGCATCAGCAAATAAATGCGCTTAGAGTTGCACACAGCTCCATTGACAACATCAAAAAGCGCTGGTACAATCACCGCCCCAGAGCAAAGAAGAGGGTGGCAGCACGGTTGGAAGAGGCAAAATGTACTGGAGGGGGAGCATCCACTTCAGCTCAGCCATCAGCAGCTGAAGCCATGGTGGAAGCTACACTGGAGAGGGCAGCTGTATCAGGCTTTGGGAGTCTTGACACATCCAAGCCAGCAAGAAATCCTGGTAAGTGAGAAATGTGAATGTGAGGTGTGAATACCCACTAACCCCAGTACTATGCATGCATACTAATCAACCACAAATAAACATCCATGTACAACAAACAAACAACACTAGTGTTGCATCATGGGAGAGGCAGTCTGTGACAATTTCAGTGTAGTAAGGGAATTACTGGAGCTGATAAACATTGCAACACCAATGAAACAGTGACTCACACATTTTATTTTTTCTATCATCTTTTGCCACATAGACACAGCATTGGAAGGAGAGAACACTGCTGATGACACATTGTGTATCCAGGAGCCTGAACATATAGAGGAAGGTTAGAATGTGGGGGATACATGTGGGCACAATTCATCTGAAGTACCAGCAACTGAGGCAGCAACCACTTCATAGGCCTCAACCATTGTCACTCCAGCTGCACAGCAGAACCCAACATCACAAGGCTCTCTGGCCACCAGGGTGCATCTCTCACGCCCAACACAGCAGTCCCTGCATCAGAAGCAAAGTTTGCCCTCCACTGGATCAGTCAGTCAGGCCATGTCTGCGGCATCAGGAGATGATGCAAATCCAACGCCTGCAACACAAGAGACAAAGACAAAGAAATGTTAGGATGACACAGGGCTTCTGCTTGATTAGGGACAAACTTGCTGAGAATCAGGTCCGGATTGAGGCAAAACTGGATGCCCTTAACAACACAGTGGCAGACCTAGCCAAGGAGTTGACTGCGGAAAGGACAAATCTTAGGCACATTGAGTGCAGCAGGGGCCAAAAACGAAACACACTGAGCAGGGCCATTAATAGGCTTGCGCATGCTACCAATCAACACAGCCAGCGCACACTTGGGCTGCTGTTGGAGGTGAGCCACTACATTGGGGATGTTGCTTGTGGTCTAGAGAAGATCACTGCAGCAGTGAAAACACTACAGACTAATATGATCATTTGTGGAAGTGCCATGGGTGGCACTGATAGCAAGGTGTCAACTGTAGCAGCGTTTAAGCTACAGAAACACCAGTGATGAGCCGTAGCAGCAGCTGGCAGCTTGGTTTGTGTAGTGGAAGCTCTGGCTAGGCTGCTCGAAGGGGCAGGAAAGGAAGTGAGGTGGTCCAACACGATGCTAAGATACCTTAATAATCATAAATTTCTGGAGACGTAGCCCCAACCAATTTGTTTAGTAGTTTATGTCTACATTTACAGCTGATTCAGAAAAGGGGGTGGTGATGAACAGAGTGTCTGAATTAAGCAGACCACTCTTACCCAGTCACTGCACCATAAGGATTCAAGCAAGCCAGGCCGACGACGGCTGAAATGCCAGAAACCGGTCCCCGGAAGCTTATCTCCTTTCTGGTGAAGAATTGGCTTGGTAGTTTGGTCTGCCCTGTTCCCATGATGCACTGGGCCAGGGACAGACTAATTTGCATATAGCCAGGTTCTGAGCTGGGATGGTGCAGTGAGCTAAATAACGGTGATGGATCAAGCCCTGATCTTTGGACTGGGTAAGAGTGGTCTGCTTAATTCAGACACTCTGTTCATCACCACCCCCTTTTCTGAATCGTTTTGGCCACTATAGGTGTGGCAGGGTATACTCAGACATGAGTCCCTTGCTCACTGCACCATCAGGATTCAAGCAAGCCGGGCCGACGACGGCTGAAATGCCAGAAACCGGTCCCCGGAAGCTGGTCTCCTTTCTGGTGAAGAATTGGCTTGGTAGTTTGGTCTGCCCTGTTCCCATGATGCCCTGGGCCAGGGACAGACTAATTTGCATATAGCCAGGTTCTGAGCTGGGATGGTGCAGTGAGCTAAATAACGGTGATGGATCAAGCCCTGATCTTTGTACTGGGTAAGAGTGGTCTGCTTAATTCAGACACTCAGTTCATCACCACCCCCTTTTCTGAATACATTTACAGATGGGCATGTTGTCCTAAGTTTGGTAATGGATGCTTGCACAATAAAGCACCAATTGATAGTCACAAAATCTTCTATCTTATGTACAGGTGAGTGTCTAACTGATGTGTACGTCCCTTTCAAAAAATAGTTGTTGACCATCTGGTCCCTGCCCTTGCTCCCCTCTGCTGCAGCGCTACTATCCCTTTGATGTAGTACAGGTAGACCCAGGTCCTCATCCTCCGAACCTGTATCAGACACATCCATGGGCATTCCACCCCTTCAGGCCATGTTGTGCAGCATGGCACATGTTGCTACGATTTTACAAACTGTCTCTGGAGGATATTGCAGAGCTCCACAAGGCTCTCTGGCCACCAGGGAGGTTTGGTATAGAGCACTGTGTCTGAAAATGTATGCATTATGGGTGGTCCAGAGAATTTGGCTACAAGGTCTGTGATGATGTTTTTAGTGTCACACACTACTTGGATATTGAGGGAATGTGTGCTTTATCTGTCACCGAAGATGAATGCGGGATGGGGGTCATATGGGCACATAGGTCCCATCTTTGCACGTTATGACTTGGGGAAACCTTGCTTTTCCTGTAAAAACCGAGTTTTGTTTGGTCTACTTCCTCATCATCTCTGGGCATGTATATGTGTTGATCGATGTGGTATAGGATGACCTCTAGGAAATTCTGTAAAAAACGCAAAAGCCCACTCTGAGACACACTACCAGCCACTGCAATGGCATCCTGGTAACTGCCAGTGGCCTAAAGGTGGAGGGAGCACAAGAGTTACACATGTGTGGGAATTGCATTGCTGCGCAAGGTTCTGCTCTCAAGTTGTGGCTCTAAGTTGTCTATGAGGCCTAGTATGACACTGCTACTTAGCCTGTACTGCTCATAAATCTCCTCCTCTGTCTTATCCAACAATATCAGGCTGACTCTGAATGTCCTCTCCTGTCTCCTCCTCCTCTAAACTGCTGCCAATATCCATCTCCTCCTCGCTAACACATACATGGTAGCCATTGTGCAAAGGTTTGTGATGCATTCTGGGTCTGTTTTTATAGGTTGGGCCAGATTACCACCTGGTTCTGGTTAATGGTAAATTGCATGCTCAAATCTGCCTTTTTGCGATTAGTCGCAATTTGCGACTGCTCCGTACATGCAATTTTGCATCTCGCAATTTGGGACTCGCAATTTTGGAAATGCAAAAGTGGTTGGTTTTTTTCCAATTCGGTATTTACTCGCAGCGCAAATTTGACAATTGCGAGTGCCTTTCGCACATAGTACACGGCCATTTTTGCATGCGCAAATCATTTTGCATCCGATTATGTGTATCCTAAATGGTCGTACATCTGGGCCTAAATCAATTGAATCTGGATATAGGGCCATATGTACAAAACCTTTGTTTTGCGATTTACAAACAGAGAAAAAGTTAAAATCTCTATTAGGAAATCCTAAAATGAGAAGTCTGTAACAAAGGATTCCTCAAACTTTTATTTCTACGGATAATGCCTCCCTCGCACTTGGTTTCTTGTCATCAGCGCTGGGACGCTTAGGGGCAGCCATGCGCTTTACAAATCTGTAAAATAAATAAATAAATAATTTACAATTGTAAATAGGAAATCGTTATTTAGGAAATTGCTAAATTGCAATTTCCTAATAAGAAATACAAATTAGGAAAAGTTGTATTTTGGATGCAAAATGATGATGTCAGACCAGGAAGTTTACAAATATAGGGTGTGGCCACAACCAAGCCTAGCAAGGTGCTGAAAGGAATGTGTGCCCCTGGCTCACGGCTTGAAGTGGTTTATGGCAATTCCTGTACAACACTACGTACAAGGAAAAATGGGGACAAAGATTCTGAGAGCAGGAAGACGACGGTCAAATGTTCTGAAAAGGAGCTGTGCTCCTGACAGTAGAATGTGTGGCATATGTACCAGCTATTTTGGAAGGCCTCTTTCACTGTTTCACAGAGCCTAAAACCTACGATATGAAACAGCATCTAGGAGAAGGGGAACTCCGTAGGTGTCACACCACTGACCATCCCAGAGATAAGCAAGTGCTGGGATGACCTGAGGTCTCGCACAAAGGAGAAGGTGGCTAGCAGGATGGCTGAGGGGTGTGGCACAGGTAGTGGCCCCTCAAAAGACCCTCCTTACACTCCCATAGAGACACTAATCGAGGGGACACTGGAACCTGGAAAGTGTGGTGGTAGTGTCAGACATTGACACCTCCAATCCTGCAGGCACCAGTAGGTCCAATCCCTTTTACTTACTTAATTTAACATTATGCTTGCAATTCCCCCAAATAAATCACAGCATAAATAACTCCATTGAGAGGCTTGCCCTACCTTGGCAATGTATCATGGGAGTAAAAAAGACATTTGCATGCAGTACTGTGTGCTGATAATTACACAACACATATCTGTACATCACAAACATGTCAGACCTATGATGCGCAGTTACAGCAATATAGTGAACAGACAATAACCATTTATTTACAATAACTACATATATGTATTTCCACAGCTCACACTCAGGACGTGTCAGAAACAACAAAGGCTAAAGAAGCTACTGACACACGTGGAAATGAAGGACAGCACATTACCAACTCCTATGCCTATCTCTCCAAATCCAACTGCTAGAAGAGCAACTATTCCACCGCTACCAGATTTTATAGATGGTGATGAGGAACAATCCCGAAGCAGGGACACATTAACATCAGTGGGCAGGACACACAGACAGCGTAGAGACTAACCAGCAGCAGTCCACAATGAGAATGTGTTAGACGACAGAGCAGAGAGTTTTCCTGTGTTTGGTGGTCTGGAGAAGTTAATCATCTCTTTACAGCACCAGCAAACCAAACAAATCAGGACTGTCAATAGGCATCAGCTAAGAATGTCAAGCTTGATGCAGCAATTGCAGAAAGCGCAAGATCGGTGGATTGCTGCAATGGAGAAGGAACTGTAAACATATAGACTGACATGTGGAACTGCTGTCAGGTTGTTGCACAGGGGCTAGTTCAAGTGACCACAGCCCTTGAAAAATATACAGACCCACAACCTTCTGTATTCCTAACATTCTGCCTCCACCCGAGAGTGAAGAGGGCACCAGCATCAGTTGTACGTTTATGTTGAAGGCATGCAGTACTAAGGGTTCACGCCGAAACGCTTTTGGGTCTGACATGTCCACACTTCTACAGGCCAGTGTTGCTGACAAGGCACCCACCCCAATAGCCAGAAGTGAATCTACTGAACACTCAGAGTCATGAGTCTACTGTTTTTTTGTTAGTAATTGCATACTTTGTTGCCTAGTTAACACAATGTTACGTCCACAATGGGTACAATATTGTCACAACCTGAATAAAAGATGATCTTTCAGTTCTGTACCATGCATTACTATCATGTGTGATGTCTGTTTCTTAGATTTTGTAATCACTCGTACCTTAAAAATAATTGTTGTTTCTCTCTATGCGTCATGCACAACCCCCTGCTGCACGTGTCCAATCCTGCTGCACCTGTAGTGGTAGTAATTCATCCTCTGAGTCATATTCTTCCTCAATGGTGATTTTGTATGTCACATGTGGCGATGATCTTACAGCACCTCGCAGGTCTGTACAGTAGTGCTCCGCAAGTCTTGTGGAGGCAGTGGAACCTGGACTTCAGAATCCCAAAGGTCCTCTCAATGAAGCAGAGCTTTGTTCTGTGTGCCCTGTTGTACTGTCTTTTACTTCTTATCTTTGGAGTTAGGTATATTGTAAGTATCCAGGGACTCAAGGCATATGCACTGCCTCCTTAAGAACATGAGAAGGAAAACCATTCAGTCACATTAGACATACAGTCCTGGCCACTGTATTAATTGAATAAGCAATTCTCTTACTTAGTAAAAAACCCTGTGACATTCAGTTTTGTATTCCAGTGGGGCAGAACATGAAGGAGTCATGGGTGCTGCCTGGGAATCTGGCCACAAAGTATTTCCTGATACAGGAGGCACCACACACTACCTGCACAGCTTTTCCTGTTTCTGTATATTAATTCATTTTCTGCGGGGGGCATATGACAATATGTATGCCATCAACACAGCAAATGGCATTGGGAAACTGCACTACCTGTCGTGATTCCACCAATTACATGTCTTTTAGTATTTTCTATTGCTTTTACCAGTGCGTGTTTATAAGTTTTGCCAGTGCTTATTGTTTGCACTGTCACTTGTTTGTACCAATGCTAGATAATTTCTTGATGTAACGAGCCTAACACAAAAGTTGGCAAACATCATTTATGTTAGAATTTACCAGTAGGAAATGGTTATACCAAGTTTTATATATTTATCATCAAACAACCTTTTCTTTTTTGTTAGAGTATAATGAGTTTATCTTAATCACTGGGACTAAAAAAGAGAAATCGGACGCTAAATCTAACTTTGGATTGTTGCTACCCGGATTGTAGGACACACAAGGCATATCTGAGATTTGCTTTGTGTGACCTACTGGAAGACCAGACAATACTTACTTATGGGATAGGTATGCAAAAGGCAAGGCCAGTTATTGAACCTTAAAGCAACATGCAAAAGAAAGATGTGTAAATTATATAAATACGAGCACGTTTCATTGCTTCCAAACAAAAGGCTTAAAACTGTTTTAGTAACTCATTGGACCCTGTACCCAAAGTGGAAGTAAGTGTATAACGGCCACATGCATCATCGTTTCTTTTTGCGATTCGTTATTTGCGAGAAATAGGGAATCGCAAATAAGGAATCGCAAAAAGCTATGCATGAATTTATTCGCATTTTTTTTGCGATTCGGTAAAAATCGCAATTTTTACTGAATCGCAGAGAAAATGCGAATTCTTAATTGCGAATTCGCATTTTGCGACTTTGCAAGGTGCGAAAAAACGCACATGATGCATCTCATTTTGTTTACAGCCAGGAAGCTAGAGAGCAATTACACCCACCTGAAGCCCTGTTTGAACTGCAGGAGTGGCTTTTGGCAGTTTGAGCTCAGCTTGGAGCAACTGGAGGAGGCTTTCTGTGTGCTGTGTTTTCAGATATGGCTTCAGAAAATGTTTCAGAAGAGCAACATGCCAGAAAAATCGCAATTTTTACTGAATCGCAGAGAAAATGCGAATTCTTAATTGCGAATTCGCATTTTGCGACTTTGCAAGGTGCGAAAAAACGCACATGATGCATCTCATTTTGTTTACAGCCAGGAAGCTAGAGAGCAATTACACCCACCTGAAGCCCTGTTTGAACTGCAGGAGTGGCTTTTGGCAGTTTGAGCTCAGCTTGGAGCAACTGGAGGAGGCTTTCTGTGTGCTGTGTTTTCAGATATGGCTTCAGAAAATGTTTCAGAAGAGCAACATGCCAGAAAAAGGAAAGTGAAATTCAGTGACCAGGAGCTAGAGATATTAATTGAAGAGGTCACTGCGAGGCAGGAGCAGCTTTTTGGAAAGCAGTCCCTGAAGGTTCCTGAAGGGGTGAAAAGAAAACTTTGGCTGGCAATACAAGCTAAAGTAAATGCAGCGGGTGTTGCACCCAGAGACATCAATAACCTTCAGAAACGCTGGTATGACCTGCACAGTCGTGCCAAAGAAAGGATTGCTACCCGCATCAAGTCTGCCAAAAAAACTGGTGGTGGGACTCCCAGGGACAGACCTAATACCCCCCTTGAGGACCTGGTAGAAGGAACCCTTGCCAAAGAAGCGGTGATTGGATTCATAGATATTGATACTTCTGACCAACCTGAAACCTCTCAAGGTAAAGCAACATATTTCACTTTTTCATGTAATGTTGGTGTCTGCTTCACACTCCTAACAGTGTTATACGTCATTTTTAAATTCCCCTGCTTGTGTTGTACATATCACAGGATGGGTGTACTCTCATTGCTTCTTGTAATGATAGAAGCAATGCATCATTGTACTTGTAGTTCTTTGAACTGTAAATTGTGTGAGACATTAATTTTTTTTTCAAAAGTATACCAAAGACAATAAGGTAGTTAGAGTAAGTGACTAGGCTTGAAACGTGTGTTTTTGACATTGAAAGTATTTATTTTAATGTCACAAGAAGTGCACTTCTTTATTAGTAACATACTATTTGCACTCTTTTAAACATTAGATGCAGACCTGGACACTCATTTAATTGAGTTTGCTGAGTCATTCACTCAGGAAATGCTGAACTCTGCAGGAATTAATTCTGAGACATCATCACCCACAGTACAGGCAAGAAATCCACGACACAGAGTGCGCCAAATTCAAGAGTCTGACAGTGATGACAATGCAAATGTCCATGTTGATGTCCAAAACTGTTCTCAAGCACCAGCACCTGAACAAAGACATAGAATTCAGCAATTTTACTGGCTGAGGGCACGTCCTTCACAGCGCAGATCAACCGTAGATGATGACACCAGTGTCAGTGTTGTTGAGTTGAAGCTGCTGAAAGGGCAACGTCTGCAAGGAAAAGATATAAGGGTGATGAAGGGGAAATTAAAACACATCAGTCTTGACATCAGTGCAATTAGCAATAGTCTTACTCAATGACAAAGGTCATAGAAAAGGCACATATGGTGTCATCTCAAAAACTAGACCGCATGGCAGTAGCCATGGAATCAATGTGTGCAGCAATGCAGGCATAGCAATTTGCAAATTCCAGTAGGTCTAACAGGTCAATGTCAAGTATGCAGGCATGTAGTAGGACAATGAATCGGATGTGCAGCAGCACTGCTCACCTTATCAAGCATACACTTGGCATGCAGAAGGACATGACACAGTGCTGTGGGGAACTCTCCAGAGGAATGACTGCACTCCAAAGTATTGTAAATGACATGCAACTTGTGAAAGCAACAGGAATGTCAGTGGAAGGGGCGGTTAGTGATGTTGCTTCAAAAATGAGTGGTCAAGGGAATACAAGTTAAATTGGTGAACGCCCTAGCAATAGAAAAGTAGACAAAGCAAGCTGCATACCCATGGGCACTGCTAATCTAACATGTAAGGCTTTAGGGGTGCGAGGAAGGAAAAAATGACATGTTTGCAATGGCCTGTATTTTCAATGACATCATAAGAATTTATGCTTTTCACAGACTTAAAGAAGTAAATGCATATCAATTTACTTTGTGGAATAATCATTATGGTGTCTAGAGTTTCATGACTTACTTTTGAATGTGAAGTTAATAAACATTACATATAAGCACACTACAAACATTGTAAGCATCATACCTCTGCTAAAAATAATGTTGCGTGATCTCAGCCCTCCTTCTCCCACCCTTTGCTGCATCTGGTCCATGTACTCTTGCTTGGGATTGGTGAGGTTGATTGTCAATGTTAGGTAGTACATCTTCATAATCCAGTTCAAGCCCTCTCTTAGTGGCTACGTTGTGCAGCATGGCACATGTTGCAACAATCTTACAGCAAACATCTGGTCGATATTGTAATGCTCCTCCAGTTTTATGGAGTATGCGAAATCTGGATTTCATGACACCAAAAGTCCTCTCTATGACATTGCGGGTTGCTATATGGGCATGGTTGTACAGTTGTTCTTTGCGGGTAGTAGGATTGAGATAGGGTGTGAGTATAAATGATCTCACAGCATATGCACTATCACCTATGGTTTTGGAAAATGGGAAGCACAATGTATGAATATGAATAAAGAGTAACATGCAATTTGTACAGCAATAAAAATTGAGAAATACTTACCAAGCAAATATCCATCTCCAAAGTCTCCAGCAAGCAGTCGTGTGTGGATGGCACTATGTCTAAATATATAGGAATCATGGGCACTTCCGGGGTAGCTAGCCACTAAATCAGTGATAACTGTTTTTGAATTGCATATGGCTTGAATGTTCAGAGAATGGTAACATTTCCTATTGCGGTAAATGTACTCATTTTCTGAAGGTGGGCAAATGGGAATATGTGTGCCATCTATGCAGCCTATGACATGTGGAAAACGTGCCATGTTATAGAAGTCTAACTTAGTTTGCAGCAATTCATGCTGTGTATTTGGAAAAGAAATGTAATGCCTAATTCTTAACAACATGGCATTTAGAAAATTGTTGAAAAATCTAGAAAGGGAACTCTGCAACACCCCACCAGCAATGGCTATGACACCCTGGAAAGACCCGAGGCAAGAAGGTGTAGGGAACACAGTACTTGTACATGAGTGGGAATGGCTTGGTTCCTACGTGTTTGTCTCTGCAAAATAGAGTCCAAATCTGCTATCAACTCCAAAATAGAGTCACCATTGAGCCTATACTTGTCATAAATTTCTGCCTCTGTCTGCCCTAACAAAGTAAGGCGCACTCGGAATATTCTATCACTGATCATCCTTCTCCTCCTTGCAGATGCTCTCAACCTCCACCTACGTGCCAATACGATGACTGCAGCCATTGTGAAAGAATCTGGGATGCTTTGTGGTACCCCTTATATGCCCTCAAAATAACTTTCACCTGATTGTCTGTGAGAACAAAAAAAATACCACCTGGTCAGAGTGCTTCTAAAAATAAGAATTCCAATTTGCGATTTCTAAGAAAATCGCAAATTGCGAATTTTGATGCATGCACTTTTCTGATAAGAAATTGCGATTCCTTACTGTTTGCGATTTCTTTAAGAAATCGCAAAAACTTTTGCGATTCCTAAAAAAGCGAATTTCACTTTCTGCTTCATGCATCCCAAAAGATGAAAGTGCATTTGCAAACGGCCGAATTTAGCGATTCACACCGTTTGCGAATGCAATTTCGAATGATGCATGTGCCACCAAGTGTACAAAGAGTAGTGAAATAGATTGACTGGGAGTGCAGTGGCCGCAAAAATGGAAATGGAGACACTGAGTGAATCACTATTGTTCCACAGAGTTCATTTTACTGAGAGCAAGTAGGAAGGTTTGCAGCAGAGATTGTGAGTGCAAGATATTATGTGGGTGTGAAAAAGTAAGTGCGCAACGGAGGATGCGGCTTGTGAGACTTTCCATAATTTACAAGATTCAGATATCGGGATTGCAACACGGTCAGCATTGGCATGTGCAAAACACGGTGGCTTCTGATTCATGAAGATGCTCCTACATCAGGCATTAATTTAGAAACATCAGGATGACAGAAAGCACTAGTAGCCTGTCTCAATCCAGGACGTTTGAAAGGCCTGGTCCCCGGTGGATGGTACATTTTATGTGATAAAGTGCAGTGGTGTTTTATTGTTCTAGAGCACCTGCCTGCTCGTGACCTGCCTGTTCTTTACTAAATCAAGCATCCAAACGCCAGGTGCAGGCAGTGTGAGGCATGGACGGTAAAGACACATGAGTGAACATGAGAATGTTGTTAACTCTTGTATCCTTCTTGAGGCATGCTTGAGTACCGATTGCAAGATGTTTCACCCAAATAGTTAGAGTGTAAAGCTGAGAAGTACATGTTTCTGTGCATACCCTCTACCTTAACTTTCTTCTGTCTATCTACAGTGTGGGGGGAGGGAGGGAAGCTTTGAACACAAAAATTGTATTGTATTGTATGTTGGATTTATATAGCGCTTATAACCCAGGGGTCTCTAAGCGCTTGCCTTGGGAACCCGTCCTGGCTTTTCCCTGTGAGATAGCCCCTACAGGGCATCCCCAAGGTGAAAGCCAGGCATACCGCTGCGGGGGGCCGTTGTGGAGATTAAGCAAGCTTAATGCCCAGAGTTGCAGAGTGTGAACCCATGATTAGGTCAGGCACCGAAGCGAGAATTATCGAGTCCATGGACATTTGAACTCAAGACCGTGCCGCGTCGGGAATTGAACTCTGGTCCCGGGTCTGACCTCTGCTTCAGGGTCTGCCTGCTCTAACCAGTGAGCCACACTTCTCCAATTCCATCTTTGAAAATCCTGGGGACTGCTATTCTGCGGAAAACATTGCACTTTATACCACCTGTCATATGTATAGGTAGAAATATCCTACTGATTCATATTGCTAGTTGGTCTATATGTCACTAGTACGTCACTCTGGGACACAGGAGGATGAACAAATCAAAAAAGTAACACACACAATAGGATTTTTACTACCGATATGATGATAGGATATTGTCTACTCTGCAGTCACACTGGAACAAACAGTCCAACCTGAAAATGTCCTCTTTTAAAGGAAGGCAAACACAATCTCCCCGTCTCCTGAGATGATAATCGCCTATGCAGGTCTAGGGACTGGCTCTGAGACACAAAACAAAATGTTGTAATCCAAACAGTCTAAATACTGTTGCTATTTGGCATATCAACAGAAAGTAGCTTTGCATCCTCCTGACAGAACACAGTGAGAATAATACAATTAAAAAAGGCAATGGACACAATAGGATTTTTACCTGTATGATGATGGGATAGTGTTTGCTACACGGTGAACACTGGGAAAAACTGCCAGACCTGCAAAACATACTCACTAAAAGGAAGGCAAACACAATCTTACCGTCTTCTGAGATGGTCATGGCCTATGCAGGTCAGGGATGAAATGTTGTAAATCATACAGTCTAAGCACAGTTTTTATATGGCCTATCAGCAGGAATTGCTATGCCTCCTCCAGAAGAACAAAGTGAAATGTATCCCCTGTTAAGTGAAGCTGGAACATTTTGATTTGAGATTCACATTGGAACACCACTCAGGTGTCCATACGAGAAACTAAAGACCCCAATGGATCAATCTTATTTTACAGTCTACAATATCTCATTTTAGCAAACCAACTAGACATGTGAATTTATTCTCAATGCTTTTTGAAAATCACCTAACATGCACTATAATCTGGTCGCAGTCCAACGTAACTTAATCAAACACATTTCTGCTCTTGGCATGCATAGGAGCTCAATCAATAATCCATGGTGGTTGGCACATCTCACCACAGATATTAACTGTTGAACAATGCAGCCACTCCCTATCATTTTAAATGGCTGTAACAGTTTGGGAAAGAAGTCACTCATGGAGGAAAAGAAATTGAGAGTCAACTTTTGTAAACTGTCAACCGCTGTGAACTAGGCAAGGTTACCCTTTTCGACATGCAACATGTGTAGGCTGTGTGTGCGTGAGGGAAATGCGCACTTTCCTTTGACTTATGAGGCCACCCCTCACAGCTTACTCCAGATACAGCATTTGCATGTTATGATGTGTCCAGGGAAAAGTTGGATGTACCGGACATTTAAGGCCATCCAGAAAGAGAAATTCTCAGGTGTCAATACAATTAGTTGTCTTAACAGTAGTAAGCTCAACTTGGTCTTTGAAATCATCTATCAGTATGTCAAGGAAACACACACAATGACCAATTTTGCAAGCTTTTTTATTTGCAGCTATCATAAAATCTGCAACCTAAAACCTCTGTGAAGGCCATTGAATGATAAATGTGAATCTTTCAATTTCTTAATCTTGATATTGTGCAATACATTTTCATTTTTATTCAAAAAGATCCCCCTGAAACAGATGAAATTACTACTTCATCATCAGGACTGGTAGAGTTTTAAAAAATAAATTATGGGGGGGGGGCGTGGCTAGCAGCCGATGCTAATGGCTGCGTAGCTGGAGAGCTCTGTGACCCAGGCGGCCTCACTACAATAATCCGTTCACTGATCCGATTAAGTCTTAGCCTCAGACAGCGGATTCCATAGGGTGAGACTGAGAGGCACCGTCCGCTGCAACTCCGGCGCGGATCCGACGCGGTGAGCCATGCAAAGAGCAGAGTGAGCGGTGTGGGCCCTGATCCACCCTGGTGACACTGGGCTGGCGTTGCTGATTGCCCAGGCAGAAGTGCCTGTGGGCCAGAATCACCCGCTGGAAGAGCCCGCTACGAAGAGTGTCAGCGGATAGCCATGGAAAGCGGCAGCGCACAGTGAGGAAGGCAAGTGTCCCTCCGCCTCCTGGTGTGAAATTACATCTGATCACCCCCGCCGGCCTCGGATTTACCGGAGCGGCTGGGAAAGGCCGCGTCGCCGAAGCGGTTGTGGCGCTGTTTCCGGGAGTGGGGTGGGGTGGCGGACGGACCGCATTTGATACACCATCATTGCCAATGCTCACGTCTACCCCCCCTAGCCCCCTGAGACACATATGGTCAACGGAGATCGGCGAGGTGCGGTTCGCACGCGCCGACCACGGGAGGTGACACGCTGACATACGGAGCCAGGAACACACGCCTAATGGCCGGAGCTGGGCAAATCTGACCGCTTATAATAGCGGAGGTATAAACTAACGCTTGCCAGGAACGCCGGCCCACAAAAGACAAATACAAAATACATTGCAGACATCCGGGTGCGCAGGTGACGCAGTGCGGCAACCTGGGGCTGACGCGAGGAAGTGAAACACCTTGTGCACCCAGAACACGAGTGCCGTCGCATAAGGGCTGTATTTGGAGGAACAGGAGCGGCCCTACAACACACAGACTAACGGAGAACCAGGATTGCTGCTCCACCAGAGAGTTACCATCCAGGGCCTAGTCGGGACCCCGAGGTACGCCGCCTTCTGGATTCAAGTGTCTGGTCGAGACTCCTGCAGCACATTGCGAAGTCAACGCCAGTGCCTCAGGCCTAGAGATACCAGACTAGTATCAAATACCGGCGCAGGATTAAACGGGCTCGGCAGTGCAGAAGGGGTGCAAGCCATGACGGACAGAAGTGCGCGAGGTGGCGGGACACAAGCAAAGCTGGACAAATTTGTGTATGACAAGGCCACCACGCAACAGTCGGACGGGCGCCCCGCTCCGGGAAAGAGCCCGGAGAAAGATGGTACCAAAAAGGTGACGCTGGAAGATCTGATGAACACACGTCCAATGTGCATAAAACAATGGGATGCATCTCAACAGACGTCGGCCTTCTAAGAGCGTATTTGCACAAAATGACGGAGCGGGTGGCCCAGGTTGAAGTGGTTACGAGTCCCTGGTCGTAGATACCTCAGAATTACAGCTAGCAATGGAACATATGGAGACAGTTACCAAGAAACTTCAGGACAAGCTGGATGACCAGGAAGGGCGTTCACGAAGAAACAACGTACGAATCCTGGGTATACCAGAATCGGAAGGCAAGCAAGCAATGGACCTGTACATTGAGGACTTAATTAAGAATCAGTTGCAACCAAAGGGACTTTCACACTTCTTCTCAATGGAGAGGGCACATAGGGTCCTCGGTGGAGTACCGAAACCGGGGGCCCCACCAAGACCGGTGCTGACCAGGCTCTTTAACTTCCGGGACCGAGACGCCATACTCCAGACAGTGCGGACCTCATCTCCTATTAAAATGCATTACTCCACTATTGCCTTCTTTCCGGACTACACGGCTGAAGTGGCACGACGTCGGAAAACCTTCACGGATGTTAAGAAGGCCCTGAGAGCAAAAGAACTGCCTTACTCAATGCTGTTCCTGGCGAAACTGAGAGTAGTGGACAATCACAAAGCGTGGTTCTTGGACACACCTGAGGCGGCGCGAGAAGGGCTGGATGGATGGCGATGAGTGGAACCGCCCCGTCGCCCGGGCAGGGGCCAGCAACACCAGCAAAACGAGATCCATATGAACTCAGAAACGTCGACAGGACATGATGCAGATGCTGTCTCGGACACGGGACAGTTGAATGCTGACCAATAGCCAGGATCCTGGAAGATTGGATGGGGCGGCTCAGCGACTATAGTTTACCAGGGTGGACGTGTTGCCCTTGGGCTCCAAGAGGGATGAAGCGGAAGAGGGCGGATGGGGCCGCTGTCACCACGGAGCTTCCAAGCAAGTACAATGGTTTGGGATGGGAATAAGCACTCTGCTAAGTTGGGGAGGCGGGCGGTTCTCAGTCCGTGCAGCAGGGGGGCAGGGAGGGGGGTGGGGAGAGGGACTTTGTTAATTCTTGTTCAAGTTCTACACATAGCTACACGACACGTTAAAGAGACCACATATAACACACACAAGACCACTCAGTTCGCGGTACCTTTGGGGACGTTGCAGAGGTTCCCACATCCACTACCTCCCAATGTCACAACGCTCACAGGGCACAGCGTATAACGGCGCACTGCAATACACAATGGTCCCGCCTCTAAGGGTGATGACCTGGAACGTACGAGGTCTGGGAGACAGGATCGAGAGGTCTGGTGATACAGGCGCTCTGGCGCCAAAACCCACACTTAGTCTTGCTGCAGGAAACGCACCTTACAGGTAGAGCAATTCAGGCACTGGACCGTAGAGGTTATAAAATGGTGGCACATTCAGAATTCTCCTCTGGGTCCAGGGGGACGGGTATACGGTTGAAGAAGCCCTCCCCCTTCATTTTCCTAAACCACAAAGTAGACGATCAGGGCAGATTCGCATTAATACACGGACAGTGGGAGGGTCGCCCGTTGAACATTGTCTCAGTTCATATTCCGCCGGCGCTTCAAGCAGTGGCACTACCGGCACTGGGAGAATTTTTACTTAACCTCCCGGTGAGAGACACCTTCATAGGGGGTGATTTTAACGCAGTAGTTGATCCGGCGCTAGATAAATTCCCAGTGAGGGCACACACACCCAACCCCACAAGCCTCCACGGCTTTTTAGAGGCCTTGGGCCTGATAGATATCTGGCGACACAAACACCCAACCGCGCAGCAATACACCTATCATTCGACAGTACACAACAGCCTCTCTCGTATTGACTACCTTTTAGGGCTAGGTGATGGTATTCAAGACAAGGAAACACGAGAAGGATGGGGGATGCACTGCTGGATTGTATGGAATCCTTAAAGTTTTTAAAGAAGGTTGAAGGGATGGGTGCACTCTCAGGGGCTTTTCCGTCTAACGCCTATGAATATCTAGAACAAGTTGTGTGCGCATAAGAAATGTGTGTACATCCCTGGGAGAGGCCCTCCGGGGTGGATCAAAGTAACTGATTCCAGTGTTCTTAGGAAAAATTATTTTATTCATTGATCATTATCATAGGTGATTTCTTCGTGATATTGTCATCATATCAACAAAATTAATAGGTTAGATCAACATTTTAGCTGTTAGATGAGAACTCCGATGCATTTTGGGCGGAGAGCCCTTTGTCAAGGAGAGCTGAAAGAAGGGGAGACGAGCCGAAATCAGAATGAGGGAAGTTCAGCACGTGAAGCTAATGTACACCGTATTAGTGCAAGGGTGTGAGAAAACCGGAAAAAGATAGTGCCTAAAGATTGATGTGGACTGCGAGCGGTAAATCGCATGGTGAACTAAGGAGATGAGCACAGGTGGGGGAAAAGTTACGGGGTCATGGGGTAGTGCGGGAGCGTGATTGGGAAATTTGCCGAGTGTGAAAAACGTGGCGAAATTTAATAGCATGACTAAGGGTAACAACGGTACAGACGGTGCGAAGTTAGCAACCTGCTCAATGAAAGAGTAACTTACTTCAGGGTTAAAGCGCTGAGTTGCGCTGGGTCGGTCAACAAGTAGTTCTGTTCCGAGTGGTGAAACCCGGAAGGCAGCGTGAAAGTAAATACGTGAGCATAGAAGTAAAAGACGGACTCGCGTGGAGTGTGTGAGATGAACATAGAAAAGGGGTGAGATGCAAAGTGTAGCGGTGGCCATGTTGGAAAGGGTGAAGAGGGTTGTGGAGTGTGAAAAACCATAATTGGAAAGCATGAAACATAAATGCATAAAAACATAAAGAGCAATGCAGAATGTCTGCCAGTAGGTGTATAATACAATGTCAGCTTTATAGATAACAACTAAATTCAACACGATCGTTGAGTCCGTGTGGCTTCAGTGTCTGTAAACGATACATCCATTCAAGTTCCCATTTTGAGGAGGAATTTGCGATTGTCAGTGCCTTCAATTTTTGTAATCATTTCCAGTACTATAAATCGAAGTTGGGCAATGGTGTGATGAAGTTCGTGGAAATGGGTAGCGACGTTGGATTTCTCGTGCCTTGTTCGAATGTTAGATTTGTGCTCATTAATGCGCACTTTGATTTTTCTTTCAGTCTTGCCCACATACAATTTACGGCAGGGGCATTTGATAGCATAGATCAGGTTCATAGAGTCGCAAGTGGCGTTAACATGTAATTTGATGGTATGGCCTTTCATAGGGTGTCTGATGGTGTTTCCTGTGATTATGCAATTGCAGTTGTCGCAATTCATGCACGGCAAGGTTCCTATGTGGTCTTTGGGAGTGGTTTTTTTTGGTAAGGATTTCCTTGATGTTGTTGTTGCGGGTATATGCGAACAATGGAGGAGTTTGGAAAATGTCCCTGAAATCAGGTTCCATTTGTAAAATGGGCCAGTGATTGAGGATAATTCTCTTAAATGTTGTGCCGTGGAGAATTTAGACACCAGTACCATGCGTTGGTCAGTTTGTTTGACTTTTTTAGTGAGGCTTTCTTTCCTGCTGATGTTTGCGACTCGAGTTTTAGCTTCCTCTAGGATGCTTTCGGGGTAGCCTCTGTCTTTAAAGCGATCATGCATTTCTTTGATCCTGATGTCGAGAAAGTTTTCGTCGGAGACGATGCGTTTAACCTGTAACATTTGAGAGTATGGAAGGTGCTTCTTGAGTGATCCCTGGTGGAAGCTCGTGTAATGTAACGTATTGTTACGATCTCAAAGTCACTGATATGCCAAGTGAGTTTAATGCGTTCGTCTTTTGTATTCAGTTCGATCAGTGCTTTATTGAGGGAATCTTTGGTGTCCGTCCACATGATAAAAAGGTCGTCTATATATCTGACGTACATCTTGATTTTGTCATTGAAGGTTGTGTTGGCGTATATGTGTAAATTTTGATTTGTGCCAGTTTTTGTAGAAATTCGGTGGTGTCTTTGATGTGGCTTGTCATTTTGGTAACGAAGGGTTGAAGGTATTTATCGATAAACTTGCCCACTGGTTCATGTATAGATCCTTTGGTTGAGATGATGGGCCTGAAAAGTGGGTCATGGAGGTTTTTGTGGATCTTTGGAGACATGTTTATTGAAGGACTTTTCAGATGTTCTTGCAGAAGGTACTTTTTGGTGCGGTCTTCAATGACCCCAGTTTCATGTGCTTTCAATACTATGTTTTGCAAAATAGTCTGGAATTTCCTGGTGGGATTGTTGTCAAGTTGCATGTAAATATTCGTGTCCTGGATATGTTCGAGTAGGCGTTGGGTGTACATGCTGGTGTTGAGAATCACAAGGACACCTCCCTTATCTGCTTTAACACAGTTAATGTGTGGATTATTCTCCAGGGTTTTTAAGGTGTCTTGATCCTTTTGTGTGATATTTTTATATTTTGAAATTTTCTTGAAGTTAATCTTAGACAAGTCATTGCGAACCAAATTTTCGAATAAGTCAATGCACTTATGGCTGCTGGGAGCCTGATAGGTACTGGATGGTCGTAGCCCCTTGAGTTGGTCAATTTTGGTAATTGTATTAGGTGGTAATGTATTGTCAAAGAAATGACGTAGTTTGAGTTTGCGGGTGAATTTGAAGGTACTAACTTCAAGTTCAAGTAGGTTAGTGTGAGCAACCGGGATGAATGACGTGCCTTTTTCAAGAAGGTTCATTTGGTGGTTAGACAAGTAGGTGTCAGAGATGTTGATGACTAAATGATCTTTTTCGGTTTGGGATCTTTCTTGGTTACTGTACTCCGGGTGTTTGGAGGGCTTTTCTCTTTTTCCTTTCTTCTTGCTCCTCCTGGGTCTTCGGTTGACATTTGGCCTGATTCTAAAAAATGAACCGGGGATAGTGGTTGTTGTCCGGTTGTGGAAGTGGTTGCCTGATTGTTAGATGCTGTTTCACTCGTGGATGTTGTGGTGGTTGTTTTGTGTGGCGGACGGTAAGTGGAATCGCTCCCGGAAGATGAAGTATCGGTCTGAGTATTGTTAGGTTTGTTGCGACGTCGCTGGGTGAAAATTGAAGGCACTGACAATCGCAAATTCCTCCTCAAAAGGGAACCTGAATGGATGTATCGTTTACAGACACTGAAGCCACACGGACTCAACAATCATGTTGAATTTAGTAGTTATCTATAAAGCTGATATTGTATTATACACCTACTGGCAGACATTCTGCATTGCTCTTTATGTTTTTATGCATTTACGTTTCATGCTTTCCAATTATGGTTTTTCACACTCCACAACCCTCTTCACCCTTTCCAACATGGCCACCGCTACACTTTGCATCTCACCCCTTTTCTATGTTCATCTCACACACTCCACGCAAGTCCGTCTTTTACTTCTATGCTCACGTATTTACTTTCACGCTCCCTTCCGGGTTTCCTCACTCGGAACAGAACTACTAGTTGACCGACCCAGCGCAACTCGGCGTTTTAACCCTGAAGTAAGTTACTCTTTCATTGAGCAGGTTGCTAACTTCGCACCGTCTGTACCGTTGTTACCCTTAGTCACGCTATTAAATTTCGCCACGTTTTTCACACTCGGCAAATTTCCCAATCACGCTCCCGCACTACCCCATGACCCCGTAACTTTTCCCCCACCTGTGCCCATCTTCTTAGTTCACAATGCGATTTACCGCTCGCAGTCCACATCGATCTTTAGGCACTATCTTTTTCCGGTTTTCTCACACCCTTGCACTAATACGGTGTACATTAGCTTCACGTGTTGAACTTCCCTCATTCTGATTTCGGCTCATCTCCCATTCTTTCAGCTCTCCTTGACAAGAGGGTCTCCGCCCGAAATGCATCGGAGTTCTCATCCAACAGCTAAAATGTTGATCTAACCTATTAATTTTGTTGATATGATGACAATATCACGAAGAAATCACCTATGATAATGATCAATGAATAAAATAATTTTTCCTAAGAACACTGGAATCAGTTACTTTGATCCACCCCGGAGTGCCTCTCCCAGGGAGATACAAGACATGGAAACCATAGAAATACAGCCCATGGACATATCAGACTATTTTCCGGTAGTCTTGACATTACACAGTCGAGCAAAAACTCGCAAAAGGATATACCCAATATATCCTAACTTTCTAAAAATCCCGGGTATCAGGAAGGCCCTAAAGACAGCGACCAATTTCTATTTTGCTGAAAACACAACATCCGTACGCTCCCCCTCGACCCTATGGGAGGCGTACAAGACAGTCCTCCATGGCCAGGCAATGGCCTCCATTACCGGACACAAAAAAGCACAGAGACAGGAACTCTCAGAGCTGGAGCGGTCTGTCAAGGCTGCCAACGAGGCCCATGCAGTAGACCCCACAGTAGGCACAGCCCACACTTTATAGCTCTGTCAACAGAGACATAGGGACCATCTCCGACTGCAGGTACTGAACAACATATCAGCTACGGCCAATAAAATTTATGAGGTAGGGGATAAGGCCGGGAAGATGCTGGCCTGGTTGGAAAAAAAAGGAGGGAGTCATAGAGGCATTCAGCAGCTACACACTGATGCAGGCTGTCTGCTGACACACCCGGAAGAGATTGTAGACACACTAGCGGACCATTTCGAGAGGGTATACACCCCGGATCGAGTTATTACCGAAAACATAGCCTTAGACACTCTGGCCCGCATAGAGATCCAAACTCTTTCACAAGACGCGGCCCAAGATCTAGAAGCCGACCTCTCTGTTGATGAAATCCAGCTCGCAATCCAGGCGGTACAATCAGGGAAAGCAGTAGGCCCAAACTGGATCCGTAAATATTTGGAAGAGGGCTTCTGTAGTAAGTTTTTCTTCAATGTAGCCCAAAAGGAGGGAAGTGGAGGTAGGAGAACAAAAAAAAGAAAGGGCTGAAGTAAGGTGGAGAGCATAAAGTGGATGAAAATATAACATAACTAGTCATTTGGTTTCAATGTGTTCATCATTGATGACTGAAAAGAAACTCGAGTTTGCTCCCTAATTAGTATTTAACTTAAATAAGATTCTGAAAGTGCACCACGAGCGTGGTGAAATTGCATTGTTTTATTATGAACATGATATCCAATGGGCATTAACAGATGACCCAGATATCAGGTGGAATCACGCAGATGTGCCCATGGAGTTGGAGTCAATGGCTCACAGAAGATCTTCTTTAAGGCACCCAATGGGCACTGGAAGAACTAGTTCTCAGTGTGTGTTCAACCTGAAGTAGTCTTAAAAAATCTGCAGAAGGAACTGTCACTAGAGAAAATTGCTGTCCCCTACGTGGTCCCTCCTCTCAAAGGATGTGTGGGCTTACTATTGGACATTGTCCCAAACAAGGAACCCTGTCATTTCTAATTGATTCACAACATGTCTGCACCAAGAGGTACCTCAGTGAATAACACAATTCATTCTCATGTCTGTTTAGTGTGCTATTCTTTCCTAGATCGGTCCTTGGTTAAGATGAGAGAACTGTGTCGGGCGGTGCTTTCGGGTGACAGCAGGTATTGTATAAGCCTTCAGATTATGTTATGTACATCCCGAATATCACCATGTTTTGGGGTTCCAATATGGGGCCTCTTATTATTAAGAGAAGTGCATGCCCATAAGGTGCACAATTTCTTTTGCCTACTTTGATAATCCAGCTTCTGTACTGTGTGGATTTTTTTCCTGCTATATCAGGGCTTTACAATGTTATTTATTCCTTGATGATTTTCTCTTTATGGTGGTCAATGAAGTCACGACAACTGAAAGAGCTCCCTTTCGACCTATAATTACTTTTATCATGGGAGTTACCTCTCAAACACAGGGCATACACCAACAATGTCAACGCAAAATGTGAATTTTTACTCATTTTATTTCATTTTTCTATAAAAAAGCCTTTTTTTCCTTATATCATATTTTTCAAATGCAACAGTTATAAAAATATACATTATTCAAAGGGGAAATTATTTCAACACAATGGAGCTATAAATATATGTCCTTGGTTATTCAAATTCACATGAAACACAGAATCAATTAAATGTGCACAACCAGGTAAAGAGCCACACACACATACTCATACATACTTCCTAAACATACATCCCATCACAAAAACAACCATAAAGTATCCTATAACGTTGAATCTGTTGTCCAGTTGGTAACCAAAGTCATTAGATTTGAAAGGAAGGAGAATGGTCGACGCGTTTCGGTGGAAAAACAGCAACGAGGACCACCTTCATCAGGACCAGTCAGAGACAGTGCGGTATAGGATCTCTAAACCTGGAATGCGAGTCTGAAAGAATATGCACAGAAAATAATAATTTACAAGTATGCCCTATAATACTAAGTGTAATCTCATTTACATTTGAGACAACGGCATGGACCAACACACACACTCAGAATTTCCATAGCCTTACACCACCAAGTGAGACCTTATAACCCACAGGACAAAGTGTGATGCCCAGTAACCGAGAAGGAAGAGACATTTCTATGCAAAGGATAGTACTAAGGTCCAAATGAAGTCACAAAAGTGTGGTGAGGTGTTGGCAGCACTGCTGCATGGTCTTTGTGTCTTTTGTTCATGAGAAAACAGCAGGTCCTGACATGTGTAATACATTTCTTGGTATTAAGATAGATTTCTGGACTGGCAAGTCCAGAATACCTCAAGATAAGAAGCAACCTTCCTTACGCTCTATTGATTTGCCCTGTCTCACAAAAAAGGCAGCAATCTGTAAGCTACAAGTGCTGGGGGGCCTAACTGAATTTCGCAAATGGGGTTATACCATTACGGAACCAATTTTTTTTTGCCAGTTTTTAGAACCATGGTCAGTTTAACAAAGAGGCACCATCATACGTAACTGAAAACTGTGGTGAAGGAGGATTTGAGGATTTTGTGCATCTTGAGTGCTGAATGGTGCAGAGGGGTTTGACTTAGCTCTTGGCTCAAGGCAGGTCTGGTAACAAACATTGCTTTCCTTGAACAGTCCTCCATATTGGTAGCTCTACCAATGTGAACAGAACAGTTCAGGGAAAGGCACATGGTATTTTGGAAAACAGCATGTCAGTGGTAGAACCCATAAGCAGGCAAAGTCGTCGTGCAGTTTTCGTGCAGATGTTATGCAATGTTAAACATCACTTATATTGTGCACAGCTACTCCAATGAGTGTACCAGCACGTGCCCTGCAGGTGGTTAGATGATAAACAGTGAACTAAAAAAGTAGGGTCTCAATTCTCTTTTTGAATGCCTTAAGGTCACCGAGAGCCTGCAACTCCACTGGGAGTTGGTTCCAGGCTACGGCCCCTGTCCGTGAGAAGGAGGTGCCACTGGTTCTCTGCTCGCAAAATATGGGGATGCATGCCATAAGCTCGGTGGAGCAACAAAGCTGCCTAGCCGTAGCATGGAAACTGATTCTTGCTCGCATATAAGCTGGACCATGACTATAGAGGGCAGAGTGAACAGTTACCAGAGATTTAAACTTCACCCTCTCTTTCACGGGCAACCAGTGGAGGCCACAAAGATGTTGCCTAATGCTTACCCCCTTAGGGAGCTTCAATATTAGCCTGGCTGTTGCATTTTGCATAACCTGAAGTTTATTTAAGAGATAGCCATTCACTCCAATATACTATGCTTTGGCATAATCAATGCGGGATGTGATCAAGGCAAGTTTTCTTTGCAGTAATGGGGAGCAGCGGTTAGAATGTTTTCAGTGCTTTCAAGATACCAAAACATATTCCCTATATTTTTTTTAATCTGAGGGCTAAAGACATTTTTTGTATCAAATAAGATCCCCTAGTTCTTAGTAGGACCCCCTTGGGGTGAAGGCGGGGGAGACTCGACATGGCTAAAGGGGCGGTTACCAAAAAGGAGGATCTCTGTCTTGTCCTTATTACATTTCAACTGGGCTAGTGCTAGCCACTGAAAGATTGCGGACAGGCAGGTTTTTGCACTGATACAGCTGGTCTCTCTTTTACTCCAGGAAAAAAAGAGCTGAGTATCATCAGAGTAAGAGATGACTTTGGCTCCAAGTTTATATTTTAGGTGAATAAGGGGAGACACATAGATGTTAAAGAGCAGGGAGCTCAATACAGAGCCCTGAGAAACCCATGTAATCAGATTCCGGGGGGCAACTGCAAAGGGCGGGATCCAGATTTGCTGTGTTCTATTCTCTAGATGGAATTTAATCCAGTTCCAGGGCAATCCTACCTTGCCAATTTCTTGAAGGCGGTCCAGGAGCAGGGCATGCAGGACAGTATTAAATGATGCTGATAAGTCCAGAAGGATCAAGGATTCCCTGCCCACAGAATCTAAGGTTTCACGCATAGCCTCTATTTCTACAAGTGCTGATTCCATACTGTGTGAGGATCTAAAGCCTGATTGGGCTCGATGAAGAAGTTCCAGCCATTCCATAAAGCCAGATAGTTGAATATTGACATGTTTTTCCAGGACCTTGGCCTCTGCTGGAAGAAGGGAAATGGGGCGATAGCTAGAAGGAAGAGCAGGATCCAGTGAGGATTTCTTAAGCAGGGGAACAATCATGGCCAGTAGAGTATTTTCCACAGTGATCTGGTGTCTGCTGTGGATTGGCTTGCCATATCGGAGCAGTAGGAGCAAAAATAGTATCTCTGCAGCGAGTCCCAAACTGAGAGGCCGTACGCCAAACACGGAGTACACAAAGTTTGGAAATATGCCTAGGACTGCTTCAAAAGGTGCTAACAGTCCCGAAAAAATCATCTTAAATACATGTACAATACCACTCGTATCAGACATGTTTAAGATACAACCTAACATTTTTGAGAAATGTACAGGGCAGTTTTTAGTTAATAGGGTGTGTATCTCTGCAGAAGTCCTTGCTACTTGCAGATCATAGGTCGCTTTGGCCGAGACCAATGGCACAGTTTTTTGCAAAAGAATGGCTTTCATTCTGCTTAAAGTATCAATTTGTATAGTAGAGATGTTCAGTGAAGGCCATGGTTTTTGGAAACAATACAGCAAGTAACCGTGGCTGACACAGTTACGAGATAGGGTATTCCTGGCAACATGCCACAGCAGTTGTGATCATTCAACATAATCTAACTTCCATTAGAAAGTTGTCGAAAAATTGGATCAATCACTGCAGCTGGTGAACCTTGCAGGTGGCAGGATAAGTTGTTAGAGGAACCAGCACAGGCCCCGTGTAAGATAATACCCTGACAAAGGAGAAAGCCGTTTAGTGCGTTTTCACAATTATTACCACTAAGAAACACTTCTTTCCCCCCACTCCAACATCTGGGTGTATGGTAATGCCCAGGATGTCTTGATGTATTCTTTACGCAATCTTTCATATACCCCTGCTGGTATACATTTTAAGCAATACTGAAAATGGAAAATTGTAACAGGCAGAGTGATTGTACCGTGTATAATCCATTCTGTGGCTGGTCTTTCAGCGACAGTTATTGGCAATCTTTCCAGTTTTTCAATGCTCAGCACCATATAGTCTGCTCCCCTCTGTGCCAATTTGATCTGTTTATCTGTGAAATTAAATTCAGAAAACAGTGATGTGGTGTTGATTAGATGCCAAGGCACATAGCCTGAATGTAGGTTTTGTAACGTCCAGCCTAATAGCATTATAGGACGTAGTTACGACTGACCTTGTTTCAACATGACCATGTCCTGTTCCATTACGTCTATGGCAGAGGATACTATGCTGTCCAAAGAATAGATCCTGGATGACAGAGTTGTTAACCCATTGTCAACTACAGAGAGAGATTTTTGACTAAATTATTACGATCAATTTCTCATATTAATTCTGCAGTCTCTGCTTGCGTAATCTTCCATGCTTCATTATACATGGCATAGATACCAGCATATATAAAACGTTTATGATGCTGTTCAGTAGGTCCTTGTAAGAAGTCCCACAGGTCAGCGCCATCTTTAAGTAAAGATAACTGTAGTTTTACTTCCTTTAGTGTAGATTTGTGTAGCCACTCAAGGCACAGTTTCCCTACACTATATGATGTTACTATTCCTAGATGCTGTCTCTGAACACACTTTGGATCTGGCCTAGTGAATGTGAATGTGAACCCTTGTGTCTTTTTCAGGAATCTATCTTGACAGGTGTTTGTGTCTGTGGGCCAGATTAACCATTTTTTCCAATCTGCATCTGTTCTGTTGTGAAGCAAAATAGTATATACGTCGACCTCCCCCTCTGTAGTGTTGTTACCTTCAGATTTAGGTTTAGGTATGAACGGTTTGTTTAACTCCTTGATTTTATCTAATCCAAGACAGGATATCTGTTGAAAAGTGTCATTCAAAAACATAATTTGCTCTGGGATGATGAAGGCTCTAAGTAAAGTTTCTAATCCTTGCACCTGACAAAGGCAAAGAAATGGGAATCAAAGTATAATTGCCTGCACTAGTCTTAAAGTCCCTATCAGTATTGATGGAGCAAAGGTGCAAGACACGGGCTGGAAGCACAATTCCCTATACCTCCTAAATTCAGAAGCTGATTCAAAGAACCTAGCATTCCTCAATATACAAACACATGATAGCCCGGCACACTTTGTACACAACTTATCACAAATTCAAAAACAGTTCAAAGGAATTTGTTCCATAGACGAGTCGATGTTCAATTTCAGTTCATTCTTTATTTTTCATTCTTTAAAAACTTTTGAAAGCACCACTTTTGAAACCGCCAACGCGTTTTGTCCCATCCAGGGACTTCTTCAGGGCTTGAAAAGTAAATACAGAATGTTCAATTTGATAATCTTTCATATATTCATAACAGGTAATTTTTAGATTTTAAGTTAGTGCACTTCCTCGTATATTGGACGTAGTATTTGGCCAGTAAAGAATCTTTGATTAGAAGCTGTATCCCGGATGAAGTAATTCCGGTCCCGTAGAAAAGGACCTCGATAATGTCCGCCTCACATGGATCAGGAAGGTGCAATCCCTGCACCTGCCAGTCTTTTGTGCCCCAGACAGTTTTTGTCTCAATGTTCTCTTTCAAAAAAGTCAAAACCTAACGAAGACAGCTGAGCATAAAAGGCCACAGAATAAATTTGCTTGGTATTTGTCAACATACTTTTTATTCCTATCTTATTAACATTTTTAAAATAAAATGATTCTGGAATTGAAACATTAAAACCTGAAAAGTATGGAAATTTGCCATAAAATGTTTTCGAGCTACCCTTTGGTGGCGTAGGACAATGTTCCCATTGGTTATAAGTTAATAGATTTCTAGAATTTGCAGATTTATGCAAGAATTGATGAACTTAATGATTATAACAATACATTTGTTCATAATATGACAAACCCTTTAAGTATTCATGATTAGTACATTTTGCATACATTTCTAAGTCTGACATCATATTATTAATAGTCTTGAAGTCCCAATCATCAGAAAAGGTACTAAATGAAACAAAGTCATTCAAGGAAATCTTGAACTGGTGTGGAATCTTCAACAACTTCGACAGGCCAAAAATGTCATAATCTGTTCTGTCCCAAGCTATACCCCCTGGTATAGGAAAGGCTGTGATGTTCACTGATGCCAAGTCTCTTTGTTCACAATGAGATGATTTGTGTGGCTTGAGGAGTAAGTTGATGTTCTTACTCGCTGTGAACTTTTTAACTTATCTTCCATTTATCAGCATTCCCAAAGTTATCACAATAGTCAACCAAAGTAGAAGAAAAAGTACACCCAACACAATCCAAAGTTGAATCCATGGTGAAACCAGATAAGTCTTTTCCAGGTAATAAAAAAGTTCTGTTGCTTGTTCTTGTTGTTGTTATTGTTATTGTTTCAGGTTCGCTGGGATCCTCGGAAAACATATCAAAGTTAATGAAATAGCCAGAGGCAGTTCTGTCAATTGTTAGAATTGCTTCAGGATTTGTTGAAATCGCTGGAACCACTTGATCACTTGTTATATTTGTATAGTCAGATTCTATTTCATTGTAGACAAGCGTTTCTTGATGAACTGTTATTTGGGTCTCAAGAGGTACAAGTCCCATGACTTTGTTGCATAATCCTTCATTCACTGCAGATTCTTCAAAGGTGATGAGTCTCTCAGTTTGAACCTTTTGGGTAGTAGCCAGATTAGGGCACCTATTACATCTTTGGAGTCCACTTGGCCTACTACTTATGATCGGCCACATGATGTGGTTTGACCAGATAGATGGACTCAAACCTGTTCTCTTTTTTACCTGCAAGGGGCGGCAGTAATACTGTTTTAGATCCATGGATGGCTAGGACAGGTACTGGTTGTCTGAAAGAAGGCCCAAATTCCTTCTTGTCCGCAATCTTTTCTCTGACTTGATCCCCAATCTTTGGAATCCAGACAGGCCTTGCTTGGACGGTCAGTTTCTCTTCAGTGGTTGTTGGGCTTCAGGAGTATGTTACTTTGTCTGGATCTTATTTCATTTAAGTCCTGCAAAACAGCTAAACGATCTTTGATATCAAAGGGTTTTTGTTCTACCACTGAAGTGTGACAATCGAGGTCCTACACAATCATTCTAGTTCCAAAAAGGATTTTATATAGAGTGATACCCCCTAGAGAACTTCTTGGCAGATTATTAAGGTTACATTGGACACTTATTAGATGTTTGACCCACCCACCCTTCACCCGAGCCTAATACCCTAGCTATTATAGATTGCTTTATGTCCCATTTTTTTGCCTTCACTACCGGGTTTCCCTCAGGATGGAATGGACTAGAGTACCGCAATGCAACGCCCATATTGGCCATGGCCTCCTTGTAAGCTCGAGAGCTAAACGCAGCACCCTGGTCAGAGTATAGCGTGCCGACTGCGTATGTGCCGATAAAGACCCACAAATCTTTTATAACAGTTCGAGCATCAGCCGAGCGCTGAGGCCACATCCAAATGAATCTTGAGCACAAATCCACTGTGACCATGATATATTTATAGTTACCATCCCTCTGTAAGGGACCGCAGTGATCCAGGTAAACGTAAGCTAATGGTTTATCTGAAATTAACAGGGGCGTCTGCACAGGACGTTTCACAGTAGAGACTTTCATATTTTGGCAGATTTCACATTCCAAAGCATAGTTTCTGGTCTGTTTTCTCATGCGCGGCCACCAGTATCTCTGTTTTAATAATGATACTGTAGTGGAAACACCTGCGTGTGCAGAGGCAAGCCCTTCTTGTGCTGCTAAAATTAGTCCTAATCTATGGTCCCTGTTTGGAATTACTCTATCCCCCACTCCAGGGATTTGAGCAAACGGAACATTATTTGCGTCAGTTTTGTATGAGTATTTGAGTGAAAAGCCTTTTGGTAATGTTTTACCACTGTCTTTGCTTGAAGCATTGACAGCTAGCATTATTTTGCCGTCAATTTTTGTTTTTGAACGAGTGATTTGCAGCTACGGAAGACGTTTGCAGAGCTGCCTTCGCTGCTTCATGAGCCAATGAATTCCCTGCAACCTGAACGCCATCACATTGATGACTCAGTGTATGTATCACATGAGCCTTTTGTAGTTCTTGTCGTAACTGAACTACTTGTTCCCAAAGCAACTTAAGCTTGATTGTGCCACCTTTTGCTTCTTTGAAACAGTTTTCAATCCAGTTCTGCAAGTATTTATTGTAAGATTGAACGTAATATTATGAATCGCACACTATAAGTGTGGGGAATTCGCAAACAGTATTTTCAAGCGCCATCTTGAATGCTTGTACTTCAGCTCGCTGAGCTGTACAATCTCCTTGAGATTGAGTTTTAGTGACCATAGGTCGGAATTTGCCATCTCGCCTGCGACCTTTAACGATCACACACGCAGCACTATAAGTTTGTTTACCCCCAATAGCAGGCTGTGCTGATCCGTCAGTATAAATTATACATTGATAATGCTCTAGAGGGAGAATTTCAGTGGGCAGAGGACATTCTTGTTCGTATTGTAGAAATTCTTGTGTTTTCATATAAGGGTCAAAAACGTATTCAACAACTGTTGCAGCAAGATAATGAACCCATTGTATCCATCTCGGATGTAAAGCTTTAGCATTCGGAATGCTCGCTTTTGTCACTGCCTCTAAGGCAGGTATAGGAGTAACGACCATTATGCGCTTACCCTGTGCGAGGGCTCACTTTTTTGCTACTGCAGTTTGAACCACTGTAAGAATTTTTTCTGTAGAAGCGAATTTCATTTCTGCTTGTGTGTACAAGTGTGATTTATAAGCTATTGGTACTTTTTCTCCTTCATTAAAGGTTAAGTATGTGAATCTGCATCTTCCTGGACTGATTCGGATCACTAAGATGCGTATGTTTACACAAGTCTGTAAATGTGTTGTTGCCAACATGTCTGTTTGGACTGAACGCAAAATTTCTGTATGTTTTTGAGTCCAATTAACTGTTTTGAAATCAGGTTTGATTAAATCGTAGAGAGGTTTAACCCTTTCTGCGTAATTTAGAATGTATGTTCTTCCGAAGTTCAGGAAACCTAGTAGGTTGGAGCAGCGCACAATTTTCTAAAAAGTTGGCTGAAAGGCTCTTGCCTTCACTTGATAACTCATATCCCATAAAAATGACGTTGAGATGGGCAATTCTTGATTTCTTAAAATTGAATTTCTACCCTTCAGAGGTGAAGCCAAGTATAATGGTGTTCACTCTGTTCAATTGCCTGTCCAAGTCATCGTCTGTTAGATAATGCCTCATCATCATAGGTTTGTAGTAACTCTGTTACTCTGGCTGAAAATAACCCTGGACTATTCTTGAATCCCTGGGGGAGACTACAGAGTTGACGCTGTGTCCCCATAATTGAGAAAGCGGTCAAATACCTACTTTCTGGTGCAATGTTTTGACAGAAGAAACCGTTAGAAATATCTAATGTGGTTTTATACTTTTTACGCACAATGTTATTCATTAGTGCTGCACTGTGTGCATTTTGTACTGCAAAAGTTTTACAACACAAGTTTAGATGTCTGTAATCCAAAACTAGACGATATATATTGTCTGGTTTGGAGACAGGAAAAAATGGATTGTTCATTGACGAGGTGCATGTTTCAATCACCCCTTGGTATTCAAGTTGATCTAATATCTCCCTGACTTGTTTTTCAGCTTCTTGCTTAACTGGGTACTGCCTTTGTGCAGTTGGTGGAGAAGTGTGGCTCACTGGTTAGAAGAGGCAGACCTGGAAGCAGAGGTCAGCCCGGGACCAGGGTTCAATTCCCGGCTGGGCAGGGTCTTGAGTCCTAAAATGTCCATGAACTCGACAATTCTCGCTCCGGTGCCTACTTGATTCACGGGTTCACACTCTGCGACTCTGGGCAATAGCTTGCTTAATCTCCCCTCGCGGCGGGATGCCTGGCTTTCACCTAGCGGATACCCTGCCAAGGTTATCTCACAGGGGAATACCAGGACGGGTTCCCTAAGCAAGCGCAAGACCGGTTGGTGATTTGCGCTATATAAATTCCTGTACATTTACGTTGGTTGATTTTTAACTGGATTTTATGGTGAGGAGAATCCTCGTCCCATCCTACATGATTTTTGTATAATGCAGGAGCTTGGGCTACTGCCCATTGTCCTGGCATAAGTATATTTTGAATGAATTGGAATATAGTTGGAGAAAGCTGGCATAATGATGTTTTCGCCATGTGGGCACTCCCTGACAAATTCAGGTGGCCAGTCTTGTTCAGCTAGAAGAATGTCATAACCCTGGGAGAGCTTCTCCCAAAAGAGTGCTCCTATTTTTCTTGTTATGTCCCCCTCCATCGGGAGTGTTACTTCATATAACGTATGTGGGACACTAACCCTGGTATCTGCAGTTTCAGCTTGGATGTACTCATTCAAGTCCACTGTCTCCAGATGATCCTTCAACTTCTTGCAAGCTGTGTTGACTTCTGCTGCTTTGTCCAACATCGTTTGAGCCCATTCCCCGTTCTTGAGTTGTGTCCTCAAGATCCTCGGCATGTCTGATTAGAACTGCTACTTTCTTTTTGGTGGATTGAATTTTCTTATTTTTTTGGAACGTGTTGATCATCTTTGGAATTCACACGTTCTTCCTTGTGTTCTGATCGTCCTCTTCTTTTGGATTTCTGTGAGGAAGTCTGAAAGGTACGAGAGGAACATGTATCAGTATCTCGATATCTATCAGGTTTTCTCAAATTATCCCCTGTTCCTGAGGTTATACCCCCTTTCAGAGGGCTCCTTTTGAGGAGACCTACGTCAGGATTGAGAGCGCTTCTCTTTAGATGTTTATTTAGTGTTCCCCCACTTCTTTTTAGGAGGAGCAGGAGTATTTTTAGTAAAGAACTTTAACTATATAATTCTACTAAATTCTGTATATTACCTGGTAATTCATCATCTGACCTTGCTTCAATGTCAGGTTAAGGTCTGTAGTTGGTGAAAGCTAGCCATGTTGCTCCTGGTCTACCTAGTGGACCGAGCCTGGTAATGTGATGTATGTTTTAGGGTGCCTTTAAACCAGAACGCATGCTCTTTGTATGTTAGTGGAATTTCAACATCCTCGAAAGGAATGTATTCCGTTGGAGGTTCATCTTCTTTGTAGAAGTGAAACATTTTAGTTACTGGATTTGCTTCAGGGAAGATTATCCACGAATAGAATACCTCTGTCTGATGATATTCATGTGCCTCTATCACAAAAACTACCCTACCACCTCTTGCTAATCAGCCGTTTCTTATTAGTTTTACAGTGATGGCTTTCCTTAGATTTTCTGGAATACCTATAGCATCCTCGTTGGCTTCATTAAAGCCTGTTGCATCAAGAGCTCGTAAAGCGTTTTCGCCTGTAGCTCCACCGGCCCCGGGAAGTACTTCGTCGGCCATTTTGTTTAATGAAAGTTTACATAGCAAGTTTCAGGGAAACAAAGTTAAGGTGCACAATATTTTGGAACACTGTATCCTTCAACGTTGAACAAATGTCCTACTCAGCTATGGCGGATATTGTATGCTTTTTACCCACTCTAGACGTCTATTGGATTATTTTACGGGAAAAGGGGTCTCTGAGAAAAGCACGACTGAGTTACTTTAGTATCTAGCGTTAAATTAGTGCCTTACACTACATTGGGCACCTTGTAGTGTAGTTCCTATATTCCCAATAGGCTCTGCGCATTGGAATAATATATCCTATAGTTCATATTAACTTTATTTCGGTCAGAATGACCTAAAAAGTACAATACACATAATAACACAAGTTTAAAATACATCGAAAATTCATAATGATTAAGAATCACATTAGTAATTTACACATATTATTCATTCAGAGCATCCAAGTTGATGGTATGTTACAGCTACGCGAAGGACACAAAGTTAATTCCAGAAAGGGCGTGGTACATTAATAAATATATAATTTATCTAAAACCAGCATATTAAAGGAAGGAGTACAATAAACCTCCAATGTAAAAAATATAAAAATAAGGCTACAAGTGTTTAAACCAGCTTGCTATAATAACACTATTAGTTCATTGTGGCAGGATCAATACAGCATTTTCAAGATTTCCAAAAAAAACCTTCTGGTGCACCACATGGAGAACAAAAAGCCTGCAACTGAATAAACTATTGGGATACTCGAATCAGATTTCAGTATCCTAAATACTTCAAGGCAGCACCTATCACCAAGATTTCTGCAGATCTGAACCCACCAGCGTTTCATTGCCTTCTGATATCCTGGACAGCTAAAGAAAACGTGGAGCTCAGATTCCTCGGGGTGGGTACACACCGGGCACTGGAGCATTTGCTGATCTCTCCACTTAGATGTGAAGCAGCGAAGAGGTAGCACCCCATATCTATACTGGAGGTAAAGCCTCCTAGCCGCCGGAGGATTTATTAAATCTATTACTGACTCAAAGTAGGGGATATCTTTTATTTCTAAAAAGACTCTGGTAAGTTTCCCAATACTGGAGGAAATGTGGAGTTGGGTCAATCTATACTCGTTATATAGTGCCTTCATTTTATTCCCAGAGGTTAGAAAACACGCTGACTCTGACCAACAATCCCCTAAGCCCATTTCATTTAGCAAGGATTTAATGTGGCTAAACCAAGGGAATTTGGCTGCGGCCCTAACCCTCAAAACCTCTAACAATTCCTCCCTATAAGATGTGAGTTCTGGGGTGGTCCACAGGTGGCGCCAATACATTATAGGTTTAATGCTCGCCACATCAGCAATTGATGAAATTCGTAGTGGGACCAGCGGAGTGTTGCGTGGCAATCTAAATAACTGTCTTAAAAATTGGTTCTCCACCTGAGTTGAATTGTCAAGCTTTAAATGTCCCCATAGCTCTGCACCATATAATGCCCCGCCTCTAGCCTGTGCCCTATAAATTTCTATTGCGGGGCCAACTATTCTTTTGCTAGACTTGTTGAGGACCTTCATGATGCCACCTGACGTTTCGGCCAATTTTAGCGTCGATTTTGTGATGTGAGCCCCCCAACCCATATAATCTGTAATTGTATTTCCTAAGTACACAAAGGAGGACACTCTCTCGAGAGGGATACCATTTAGAGACGGGTTAGGCCGTGTACTTTTTCGGCAACTGAATGCCATGAATTTTGTTTTCTGTATATTTATTTCTAAGCCTCTTATCCTACAGAACGACTCAAATTTGTCCAAAACCTGTTGTAAGCCGGTTGGTTGATTTGGCTATCAGTAGAGTGTCATCCGCAAATATAATTGCCGAGATTCTACGGGAGGCTAGTTTGGGGGCATCCAAGTCCTTTTCTACAAGCAAGGCATCAATCAAGCCATTAATGTAGAGGCTGAAAAGGGTTGGCGCGAGCACACAGCCCTGACGTACTCCACGATTGATGGCTATAGGTGCTGTGAGGTTACCGTGCTTGCCATGCCTAATACGCGCATAGTTAGACTCATGTAAACATTTAAAAAGTGGAATTAAATATACAGGGACGCCCATCTCATTCAAGACCATCCATAGTTTTTCCATAGGCACTAAATCTAATGCAGACCTCAAGTCTACAAAGATGAGATAGAGACTGCCCCCTTGCAGGCTAACGGTCTTCCAGTACAGCAGTTGCAATCTCAGTACTTGGTCCAGGGTCGACAGCTTTTCCCTGAACCCCGCCTGCAGAGCTGACAGTACCCCCTTCTCTTCCATTCAGGATTGTAGTCTGAGGAGTAAAACGCGTGCAAATACTTTCTGCGGTAAATCTATTAAACTAATTGGTCTATAATTGGTAGGGTGGAGTGGGGAGCCCATTTTAAAAATCGGAATTATTTCCGCATCCAGCCAGCTCGGGGGAATCTTCATACCTTGCATGATTGCGTTAAAAAGCAACCATAGATATGGCGCCCAAACGGATGGTTCAGTCTTAAAAAGGTCTCCAGGTATCTTGTCTAAGCCTGGGGATTTGCCCGGGGCTATCCTTTGCAAAGCGCCCTTTATTTCATTTAAGCTCATGCTGGAACCCACCGCACCTTCAGGAAGAAAGGTTATATTCCTATTAGCTGTGAAGTAGGGCACCAGCATATTGCAACTATTGGCGAGAGCAACTCCAGGCAATTGCTCCTTGGCAAATAGGGATTCAAAGTGCTCCCGCCAGACTTCCTCATCCAAATTCGGTTCAGTCGCACTGTGGGGGGATGCCGATCCTGTATTTACCACTCCCCAGAAAGTCCTCATATCTTTTTCCCCTAGTGCATTTTTCAGGGTGGTCCAATTTTCATATTCCCACCTCTTCTTAGCTTCTAGTATGACCGCTTTATAATTTGCTCTAGCTATCCTTATTAAGGGGCAGCCTTTGGCTTTGATAGATGCTACTAGAACATTTTGGGCTGTGCGACAAAAAACATTATACCAGGGGTGGGAGGGCGGCTTATCCTGCTTCATGCATCTAACTGGATACAAAAAGTCAAATTTGGCTTTCCCTAGTTAATCATTGAACATTTCTGCCTCCAGTAAGTCTATACCGTCCACACTAGGACAACATAGGGTGGACGCCTCCACGAGAACAGGTAGCAAGGCTTCGTATAAACTACTCATTTTGTCCTCAGATTGACTAAAATTAGACCATCTCACTCTTTTCCTGCAGTTGGAGACCACCACCCTAGAATTGGAAGGATTATCTGAAGAAGACATACCTCTTGTGGTCAAAGCTTTAAGTTCTAGTGCTAGCGCATGATGATCGCTGTCTAGACGTGGGATAAGACACGTGTGAATTAATAAAAATATATTCTAGTATAAACCCACGATTTTTACTGTAGAACGTATACCCATTCGATGATTAAGATTGGGCTCTCCCATTGCAAGCTCGTACGGAATGCCTTAATGTGAGGCAGCTCATCTGGATCACCAATGGAGACCATTTATTAACTATTGGACATCTAGACTAAGGGATTTTCAAAAAATGGTCCTCGTCATCTAGACTATCAGATGATAATCCTTCTAGTGGCTCAAACTGACAGTTAAAATCCCCACCTACTATGATCAAATAATGATCATCAATAGAACACAGAAAGGTAGATAACTCTGCCACCGTATTAGATTTGCTGCCTTTAGCAGGGGATCTTGAATATACATTTATTAAGACTACGGGGGCTTAGAAGAAAACCGTAGCAGAACCGATAAAATGTCACTTGACCCAGTATCCCTTTGTTCCGCAGAGCACCCCATGTGCGACCCCACCCAAGTAGAGAGACCCCCAGATGGTCTCCCAATTCCCCTCGTTGTTGCTGAAATATTGAAGGTGGCATAGCCCTGTTTGAGGACCTCTCTTCTTACCCAAGTTTCCTGGAACATGCAGATTTCAAATTGATTAATAAATATTTCCCAATCCAGATCATCTAATTTGCTGTTAAGACCTGCAATGTTCCAGGAGAGCACCCTGGTTACCTGGGGGTTCGGTGGATTCTTATTCAGGGGCACAACAGTTGGCTGTATTGGAGGCTCTTTGGTGGATCCAATAGCGTCTGCTAGTTTTTGTCCTGGAGCCAATGTATGTTCACCGGTCTTACTCTGAGAGGGCCCGTACTCGAAGCTGTTTATACATCGGGAGCCGCTCATGATCCCTCTGGTTAAATCGTCCTCGGTCCCATTAGTTGAATCTGTAGGGCTACCCTATCTTTCTGGGAGTGGTGTTATAAAGTATGTTACCTCATTATCGGTTAAGTTTGGTTCCATTAGTCAATCTACTCCCTCGAGAGGGCTAAACCTGTTACCAATGGGAATATTAAAAATGGGAAGGTTATGCGGGAGCTGGCCTAGATGGGGAGACACCATTTTATCGGGGGCAAATCTCCTTCCTGATTCATAGAAGTAACCTTTCTGATAGGGTCTACTTGGAGGATAGAAGAAGCCTAAGAGGGGTAATACAGTACTACTCATAGTTCTCCCATACGTAGAAGCTAAAACATAATTAATTATACTTGGATTTCTAAAATTGATTACCACGCCGTCTCCTAGGATGTCCTTATGTCGTTCAACTATCTATCCCACCCTTCTGTGGTTAGAATCTCATGGGTATTGTTGTAACCAAAGTTACTATGATTTACCAACCAATGAATAGTTTTATTTTTTAGGTCTTGGTGTGATTCTGAAGGTCCTTTTCTTAATTCCGGGACCCCAGCCAGCACCAGAACATATGGGGCCAACTCCGGAGGTAAATTTATAATTGGGGGACAATATGTTACATTTTTACGTTTGAAATCACCACAATCCTGATTTAGAGAGTTCGCCTTCTCCCTCTGCTTGGGGCTGCTCCTAGAGTCCTGTCTATTTACTGGTGGTAGGGGTGGCAAGTTTGCCAAATTAGTTAGTGCTAGATCTACTCTAGGTCCCAAATTCTCATTTTGCTTCCTAAGGTCATTTATTTGGTGGTCACTTCGACTTGGAATTAGGAGTGGGCAGTCTTGCTGATTGCTCGTAGTGGCCTGAGCACTGTTTGGTGGAGTACTATTAGGGGCCGGTGGGCATAGCCTGTTAACTGTTTTAATTGGGGCTTTGGTAATCCCACTATTGTCTAGCCATCTGTTCAATTTTGCTGATAGTCCATAAACTGGCTAGTAAGAGAGATAGTTCTTCCTTAACAATCTGTCTCATTTGCTGTTGGAGATTTGTCACCAACAATGCTACCTACGCGGGCTGATCTTTATTGGGTTCTACTCTAGCCTTAATGGGGTTCTTCCCTCGACTACCTATTTCCATGATTAATTCCTGTGCTTTTTTCTTTTTTGCAGGGATTTTTACATTTTTTAGTTTTGCCTTGCATTTTCTTCCTGGGCACCTAGGAGTAGTGACCTTCGGGGGTTCTAAGCACAAAGATTCCGCATATATGGATTAATTTTTTGTGGAATCTAAGCTTACAGATCTTGTATCGGGAGATAAGACACAAACTAATGGGCTCGGCTCTAGGTTTGGAGTGATGGATAATCACCTTTCTGTACGTTCTATTTCAGTTGTCACCACTCCCAGTGCTTTCTCTAGCATTCTATCAATGGAAGTAGGTTTGGAATTGGTTTTTAATGAGACTGAACTTTGTTGTTTCCCAGCACAGGCCCTCTTCCCCATTCTACTGATATAATCGTCTAGCGGGGCTATCTATATATCCTAAAGATTAGACGTAGGACTGAGGTCAACTAGGTCAACTAGGTCTCTATCGAATATACTAAACTTAATAGTGAGTGCCAGCTAGCTCAGAGGCCACTAGAAACTTTCTCGAATTCACAAGAAGGGATTAGTTTCTGACAACCGCAAAAACATGACAACTTTGTTTCCCAAGAATAAGAATATATCTCTCAGAGTCGCGGAAACAATAGATAAGTATTTCACTCAGTCAATTGTGCATGCTTCGTTTCTACAGAGTGGCGTTTTCAATAAAAAGGTTTATTGAACAGTCTTCTTTCTCACGCAAGAGAAGTGAACTACAACAACTGTTATGCAGGCTGCAAAATATAATGCGTACAGCGTAAACACTAAAATGAAATAATACTGTAGTAGCATTGTATGGTTTCTAAGCCATATAAAAATACATACATAAATACACATTGACTAAAAATACTCAACTGGTGCTTCTAAAATACGCCTACCCCAATGTACCTAACCTAAGTCTAGTACGAGGGAAGAAGTAAGTATTGTGTAGCATAGGTTTTAGTTTTCTTTGCCAATAATCTACCAAAGGTTTCTCTAGGTTCTAATCAGCTCCATACCTTAGTTAGAATGAAGGAGGCCTGGTATATCAGTCTCGGGACTCGATTTCCCAACACCCCGCAATGGGAGCTTGGAAACACTGGAGCTGGATTCTCGGCAGGAGAAAGGCAGTCTCTTGATCAGTGCGTCAGCTAGAGAGTTGGCTTCCTTCGGCACTTGCTATAGCGAGCTGTGTCGGGCAAGTAGGTCTTCGAACTGCTCCGAACCACCATATCTTGCGAGAGCAAGTGAAGGTATATGTATACCTTGAAGGTGTTTAGGAATGCCATAGTTTGACGTAAAGTCGGGCATACGAACGTCAGGAAAGAATCCCTAGGGACTAATTGTTCTTTGTGAAGAAACTGAGTTCTTGGACAAATCAATATTCAAGCAAGGGGACGTTTGGTACAGGTGAAAGTAGTCATGCCTGTATGTGGGTAGCATGGGCTATGCCTAAATAAGGGCTTGTGTTCTATGCTTATATAAGGGCAATGTGAATTGTACCTATATAAGGGCATGAATCAGGAAAATTCACTCGGAGCTCAAAACACCACACAACAAAGTCTTCTATAAAACATTCACGGTGAGTGAGCTGGTAGGAAAAATAAAGACAGAACATGGGGGTGGCTTACAGATGCAGCATGTGCAATTAGGTGACATCAGAACAGATATTAAGCTGGCCTGCTCAAAGATGGATCAACTTGGAAGGAGTGTCAATGCTACATTGCAAGCAGCCCACTATTCTCCTTGTTGCCCAGTGTTAAGGATTCACACCAGTATGAGTTCCCTCGCACAGTTTGACCACAAAAACTGGAAAGCCATATCATGTTATCAGTCTGCTGCAATTTTCACCATCTCGCTAGTGGATTCCAACATCGATCTCACAAATTACTCCTTTTACTCTTTCAGTGAAATTGGCACAGTAATGCAAGCATTTGGAATGTAGTTAAGTGAACAACAGGTTAAGAGGGTTGAGAGATAATCATCTTCATATTGTAGGCTTCCCTGAATTATTGTGATTCCTGTTTCTTTTCTTCAATTTCTCACAATAGTGATGTCTTCTTAAAAGGTTTGGATCGTTGGCTTTTCTTTTGCTTGGTCGGCAGCCACCTGATTGCAGCATTGTCACAAACAGAAAGCAGTAGCATTCAAGAAGGTCTTCATCATTTGACTTGGCATCGGTGGTCTCAAGAGGTCATGTCTGCAAGAGACAGTGGAGGAGGCAAGGGATCATGAGAGTCTTCAGTCCCCAGACTTGGTGGTTCTAGAGCCTTGAGTTAATAGTTTGGTAGAACTGGGCCATAAAGGGTTTGCAAGAATACACCTTGACTGAATTTAACTGGTTGAGGTGGACATTCTCCAAGGCATGTTTTGCACCCAGAACAATTGATGTATCAGTCTGGTGCCCTAATACTGAGATAGGCAAAAACAACAGTTGATGGACAGAATGCAGAACAATGTCATACATTCACCCCAGTATAGAGATCTGGGCCTAAATCCGTCGTTTTTTTTGCACTCCACACCACCCCAGTCCAGACATGGCCATATGCAAATCAGCCTTGACCCTGTGCCTCATGGGAACAGTCCAGCCCGAACTGCCAAGCCATGTCTTTCCTGGACCGTAATCACGCATCCTTGGACCGGTTTCTGGCTATCAGCCGTCTTCAGCCAGGATAGCTTGACTCCAGTGGTGTGGAGAGCATGGGACTCACGTCTGAGCCTACCCATCCCACTCGGGGTGACAAAGACAAAAACAACAGTTGATGGACAGAATGCAGAACAATGTCATACATTCACCCCAATACAGAGATCTGGGCCATAAAGGGTTTTCAAGAATACACCTTGACTGAATTTAACTGGTTGAGGTGGACATTCTCCAAGGTATGTTTTGCATAGTTTCATATGATTCCCGATTGAATTCTGGTCACCACACCTAGAACAATTGATGTATCAGTCTGGTGTCCTAATACTGAGATGGCAAAATTATACATGGAGCCTGGACCCATGTATAACTGTTGTTGAAGGGCCCAGAAAGTTTCATCACAATGGGGTGCATTTTTCTGATCTCAGCCAAACATTTTTATTGACTAAATTCGTGCTTTTGCAACAACATTATTTTTAGGTGGGTGGTGCGAAGGATTTGGTGTTCCTGATAGCCCTTGTTGTTGTGAAGTAGGTCAGCTCAGCACTCAATCCAACAAGTGTATGGTCTCACCACAATAAAGTTGGGATGGCCCTGAAGTTGCCATTTGACATTTACATTTCATGTGAAGTTTAAACTGCACTGAGTGTGAAGGTCAACTTTCAGAATGCAGTGTAGGGCACAAGCCTATAACTCCCTAGTCACAGGACACGGGATACATTTCCAAATGACGTGGTGGTTGTTTGGGGCTGGCCTGTGACAGATGCCCAGTAAGCATACATGTCAGCAGACCTGATACATGTGGAGACTCCCGATTATTAAAGAAAAAACTGCTTTATTTTACCTTTCTCAAAATGCTTCTTATTCAATGTATGTTAATGGGGAAAATGCATTACCCCAATTAATATTTCAAAATGTCCTAACTTCCACTTGAAAATGTTGGCATAAGGCAGAGGTCAGGAATCGTGCCTCAGGATGCAGGCGGTTTCTTCTGCATGGATGGATGACATAGCAGTGACTACGCGAGAGCTGTGTGAGGTAACACGCAGCCAACAATCCCAGTCTCAATAAATATATGTAATTAGTACAGAACAGGAACGATTTGTGGATTTTCAATTAGTTGTATTTAACAAATGTTGTTTTAATAATGTCATGGATAAACTGAAATATGTTGTTTTAAATAAACATGACCTTTATGATGGACACTCCAATGTAAAGTTTTCAGATTCTATCATTGAGTCAGTTGTGTTGGAGTGGGGCAAGATCCACTCTGAGTGCCTCATTGTCCTATGTTTCTGAGCCATCCTTCGCCAGGCAGGAAGCCACAAAAACTTGGAAAAGCATTAGGATCTGCCTCATAGACAATGAGCAATTCACTTAATACAAGTATTGTGGCTCTAGCTGGATAATTTTGACGTCCAGTATGTTTGGAGTATAAACCACAAAAGATGTGGAAATGGACTAACTCAACCAAAAGAGTTGCTTCTACTTTAGTGCATACTTTTCCAATAAGAAAGGTGAGAATTGTCTGAACAGCATCAGTATTCTTTCACCTACATATATATGAGTTGACACAATTCCAACTAAGGCTGGGCTAGTTATTCAGCTAACCATCTCTGTCAGCAGATCTATATTATTTTGCATGCACCCTCTACGACTGTGATTGGCTATCGACTCTCAATACATCTTGGTGATTGAACCCTGTTCTGGGTGTGAGGCAAGACACCTAACAACATTCTGATGAAGCCCAGACTCCTCCTCAATGCAAGGACACACCTTTCCTTTGTTCAAGATGTGGAACTAAATGGGATTGAGGGACGATTCACAACGAGTAATGACAGGCTGTAAAGACCTAATGCATGCCTTCCCAGCAGGGTGTTTCGCTAGTACATAAAAGTGGAAACATGCTGCAGGCATTGGCGAGAGCAGGGCTTTCCAAACTCAATGACCTTCTGGGTTGGGTGGAGTTTTTTGTTCTTTCCAAAAGCAAAGGTAATCATGTTGACGAAGATGAGACCTTCCTGTGCCCTAACTAATGAGAACAATTACCAAGGATCGGCAGTTGCCATGATCTCCCAGCTTAGAACTACAATGAAAATAGACACTTTATTTTCAGTCAACATTGTCTAAAATAATAGAGTGAATGTGTAGCATTAGTGGACAGAGTGAGGCCCATTCTGTGAGCCGCGGGCAATTCAGAGCTTACAGGGCAGTATCCCTGTCGGGTTCTGTCTTTTACTACTGGAGTACCACAGTCATTGATGCTGGTGCGCTGTAACTGGAGAACCAAGTTACTCCTTCTGTCAACTTTTCAAGCCAGGGGGGGGGGGGGGGGTTAGATAATCTAGGCTCATGCCAGGAAGTGATGAATGGCCTGGGGCATGTCATTATTTAATTCCATAAATAAATGTCATAAAATCTGCATCTATTTTGAGATACACCACTGAAAATATCTACCTCTTTAATTACATACAGAAATGCAGGGCAAAGCCAAAATGTGAGCTGCATTGGAAGACAGAAGTGCCTTATGTGGGTAAGTTAATGTCACAAAGAGTATTATGGTATTTAAGCTATGTATAAATAACATGAGTCCAGATTGCAAAAAGGCAGTTGCACAAATTGGTTGCAAATTGTGCACCAACTTTTTGTGATCTGTCTCTTATTTTGGAATGCGACTTATATATTAGTAGGTCACGTTGCAAAATCTTCAGTCAGAGGGGGTCGCAGAATTACCTATTTGTTACCCTCTGTGACTGGCTACAAACAAAGGAATGGTGGCCTGTAAAAAAGAGCAGATCATCCGTGCAATAGCATTACCAAATGGGAAAGGTTTCTTTAACCCGTTTAGCCGGCGCAAAATCCGCCCAACTGCGGGCGTTCTATTGCACGGGTGGGGCTGCGTCGGCCAACGGACGTGCGCTGCACTACCGAGGTAGTGCTCGTGACGGCCGTTGGCCTACGGCAGCAACAAAGGGGTTACATCAGCCCATGATAATCGGTGCTAATTTGGAAAACAAAATATCCTATTTGATAAGACATAGGCGGGATCAGTCAGTGGTCTCCAGGTCCACCGACTGCACATCCTGAGATCATCTGACATGATTCTCTAAGAAAATTAAATGGGTACCCTTTACGCTTCAGTTAGCACTTCATTGGTTTGCAACTGCAATTACAGCCACAAACAATTAATGCATACCACATCTATTCCCAATTACGAAGAAATGCTCCTTTTACACCCTTTCTAGGGAAATTAGCATGAATGCTTAACTCATTTTACAAGCCAGAAATGCATTTCTGACTCACAAAATGGGTTTAGAGGATTGAAAAATAAATATTCTGTTTGCAACCATGAGATTTTGCAAACTGCAGGGTTTGCAAATGCAAAACAGTTTCAAATATCTTAGCCATAATCGTTATGGGCAGTTGTTTCCCATTATGAAAGGGTTGGTTCCCTTCAGGGCCTTCACGGTCTCTTTGGTCTTAGACCGGCTTAAGTCTTTCATTATGGAGTTTGTTTACAATATTCATTCAAGTCTTGCCTTACTTCTGTTTCGGTACAAACAGGACCTTGCTTGGCCAAGCAGTTTGGCCTGGAGTGCTCCTATTGGAGCTGGATCATGGCTGATTTGCTTATAGCCGGGTCTAATCTAAAGTGACACAGTGAACAAAACATGATGGGTTGACATTACAGTTCAGTTCATTAAGTCTTTTTTTGCGATTTTTCATCATAAAAGACAGGGGTTTCCAAGAATAAAACAAGTTCATCATTTTAAAATACATCATCATACTCTAAATCTAAGACTTAAACTATATCACAACAACAGTAATTAATAAGTTAATATATAAATAAATACATGTTAAAAATATACCTAAAAAAAGTATTAAAGATGTAACTCAGCAAAAAGGCTTAATCTTCGTCAATTAATTTACAGAAGTTGATCAACATGTAACCACACAAGGAATTAATATTCAAACTCTGCCCGCTGCTAAGAGGTCCTATAATTCATCATTGACCAGCTACTTAGCCCCCCCCTCATTTTATTGTGTAAGTCCCGCGCCCAGCTCAAGAACTTTGATACACAAGGTTTGTAGTGTCTGATTTCAGTATTCTCTTAGCAACCATTGCCGATCTTGTATTCAAAGTCACGCATACTGGTTTCAACCAGATGCTCCTCAGCTGGTGATAAACAGGGCAAACAAATAGAAAATGATCAATGCTTTCACTAAGATTATGGCAAAATATGCACTTATCGCTACTTGCAGAATTCCATTTGCATGTAAACCAGCGTAGGGGTAAAGTACCTATCCTAAACTGGTGGTACAGTTTGCGATCATGGGGCTTCGTGTTAAGATCCCAGTATCCTTCCAAGAGAGTTTCATCCTTTAATTCGAGGAAATCCCTTGACAGTGACTGGGAGATATGGAAGGAGAATCTCTTAATTTTAACCACCTCCCAGTAAGCTGCTCTAAAGGACCTTTTCGTGGGAAATTCTGCTGCATCTGGGTTTTCCCATAGATTCTTCATCCCCATATCAACCAGCAAAGACCTTATTGCAGACAACCATGGGATCTTATGTGATCGACGCATCCCCCTCACTTCCAATAAAGCCTTAGCATACAAGGAAAGTTCTGGGGTAGTCCAGAGGCGCCTCCAGACAGCAAGTGGTCTGTAGCGTGCTACATCTACAAGCATGACAGCCAAGGTCAAGAAACAGTGGTAAAAGGGGGGACGATTGCGGCAAACCTATTAACAATCTCATGAACTTATTTTGGGCTGTAGAAAGTGGAGATAAATGACTGAAACCCCAGATTTCAGTACCATATAGTATGGTTGGACTAATTTTGGTTGTTTAAATCTTAACAATAGGGCCTATAGGTTTAGTTAAAGACAACCTATGCTCTTAACAAGGGCACCGGCCAGCTGGGCGTGCTTTAGCGCTAGCATTTCAACTTGGGGCTTCCAACCAAATTTATCATTAAAAGTAACATCCAGGTAGGTAAAGACATCTGTTTGCTCCAGTAAGGCGCCGTCCATATAAACACTCGCCTTGACTGGCTTGGACCTATGGAGCACCATGAACTTTGTCTTCCCTACATTGACCACTAGCTCATGTTTACGGCAGAACACCTCGAAGCGGGACAGTGCTAACTGTAGGCCCTGTCTCATTTTGGAAATAAGCAAGGTGTCGTCCGCGAACATGGGCAGTGGTACTTTCATGCCAGCTAAAATTGGGGCATCAGTTGGGTCATTTTCAAAGTGCTGAGCCACCCCGTTTATAAATAAGGAAAACAGGGTGGGAGCCAGCACGCACACTGATTAACCCCTTTGCTGACCTTACACCTTTCTGTGGTTTCACCTGGTTTGCCCCAACGAACCTGCTCGTATGTATGTTCATGTAGTTTGACCAAAATAGCAACCAAACAGTGAGGCATCCCCATTTTCAATAATGCCCTCCACAGTCTCTCCCTTGGGACGAGATCGAATGCGGATTTTAAATCCACAAACGCTGCAAAAAGCAAACCCCCCATAAACCACCTTTTACCAGTAGATTAACACAAATCTGAAAGCCTGGTCAAGAGTCCTCATATGTGACCGAAACCCTGCCTGTAACGGTGTTAAGATGTTTCCTTCAATTATCCATCCCTGGATCCTCCCCAGCACTAGTCTTGCCACTATCTTTTGGGCAGCGTCGATTAGACTAAAGGGTCTATAATTTATTGGTGCAGAGCGATCCCCCTTATTATGAATCAGTATGATCTCTGCGCCTGACCAAGAAGCTGGGAGCGGGGCACCACTAGCTATAGCATTTGCTAGTAGGTTTATATAAGGAACCCATAAGTTTTGATTTTCTTTGAACAGATATGCAGAGATGGAATCAGGCCCTGGGGCCCTACTAATTGGGACTAATTGCACCACAGACCACCTCTTTGCAAGTGAACCTCAATGGTTCTACTGATAAGCTAAGAGGACCAATCTCATCACTACTGTTTGATGCCCTAAATTGAGCTTCAAAAAACGACACCCATTGTTCGGGTTCCACTTGGTTACATGGGATCTGTTGCTGTGGATTGTTACCCCATTTAAGTAGGTGCCAAAACTGGGTCATGTTTCTCCCATTACATGCCTGCAGCAGGTCCTTCCATCTTTCTTCATCCCACTCTCTCTTAGCTTGTCTCTGCAGGGCTTTATAGTTGGCTCTACACTGTTTAATATCGCCCTGTGACCTTGAACTGATAGCTACCACAAGGGACTTGCACGCCAATCTACAGGTATTATTATACCATGAACTTAACTTAGAGGGACGACTCTTGTTACAAGGGCTGTTCTTAATAAAGAACTTTTTCAGACCTGTAAAGAGTTTGTTGTGAACAACCGATAAAATTGAATTTAACTCCTCCTGAGACTTACAATCAGAGAGTGATGTCAAGGAACCCAAACCCAAACCCCTGATCTGCTTAACATTACTGTTGTTGTTGGCTACCCTAGCCCACCGAACCCTTCTTCGGTCGTTTGCAATAGTTACCGTTTCTTGGTTTATATCACCTTCCCTCTGCGGAAGACTACAAAAGCTTCCATCATTAATTTTTAAGACCAGAGGATTGTGATCGCTCTCTGGCCTCATCTGAACCTCCATATCTAAAACTGATGGCCATAATTCCACATTGACAAGAATGTAGTTTATACGACTACCTTTTCTTCCATTGTCAAATGTCTTTGCTCCCTGCCTATCAGACTGAGTCCTCCTATTGACCGCCCTCAAACGCCTTACCAATCAAAGACCCTTCAGCTGGAGAGCGGCCTCAGACCATTTCCTTATTGGATTGAGGTCCAGCTGTGGGATGCCCCATATTGCGTCCACCTCTTCACTTAACCTTCCATCTTCAAGATCTAGAGGTTCGAAACAAGTATTGAAATCTCCGGCTATAATCAGACTACTGACGATTGCACCGGAAAAAAGGTACCTTTCAAGAGTTGTAATTACATTTGAGCTCTTGCCACCCGGTTGACCCTGCGAATAGACATTGTATATTGTAAGGTCTAGCCCTTTTGATGAGCTGACCCGTATAGCCATTATATCCGGGCAATCGATGGTTAGCTCCTCCACCCTTACCCCCTCAATTTGTCTTACCCAACAAGTCAACCCACCAACTGGCCGACCTCTCAAACCCCTGGTCGCTACTTTAAAAAAGTTTAAATAGCCCAGAAGAAAAACTCCCTCCACTGACCAAGTCTCCTGAAAGGCCCACACATCTGTAGACTCAATATATAGTGACCAATCTATGGACATTGTTTTTGATTCTAATTCTGCTACATTCCAGGAAGATAGGGTCAGGCATGGTTTCGAGGGGCTGGGATCATTGGTCCTATAGTTTGTCAGGCCCCCCTCAGCGTTCCCATTAGCTGAAGGGGGCGGGCCTGTGCTAGTTGTTCCTACAGAGGCCTGGACAATAGAATTAGTGAGAGTGTCCCGCTGATCATTACCCAAGCGGAGGCTCCTTCTGCCAACTAACGGCGTAACGCATGGGAGTACACTCTCGCTTCCCAGCAAATTACCAAGGTTTTTTGCCTGGTTCCCATCTACCACTTTTTTAGCCCTACTGCCGGTGAACCGTAGCATGTTATCCCTCCCTCTCAGTCAGCCATTATCTTCTAAGGTTGATAATGGCTCAAACCGATTGTTGGTTTGTACGGGATAGTTCACAGGATTAAAGCCACCATTATGAGCCCTCTATTCTTTGTCTAGGCAGGTTCCATGGATTATAAAAGTACCCTAGAGGGAGTATTCTGATATTGACGGCTAATGGAGAATAATGTCCAGACATCCCAAGAATATATTGGACCAGGGAGGGTGACCTAAAACTCAGAACCACACCGTCACCAGCCATAGATTTGTGTGAGTGGCCTACCCAATGGATTTGACACACCATTTTAAATTCCTCGAACAGTTGGTGACTGACACCTGTCTTTTTGCTCACTAAGTGGAGGGCCTTTATTTTTGAGTGTTGACCAATGCTTGTGAGTGCCTGGGGGTAGTGGGGGCACATTGGCTAAAACGACCATATAGGGGTGGCTTTGGGGGGTAGATGGAGACTGGCCAGCATATTAGTATACCCCTCCATTCCCTGAAGAACCTGTCTCCTAATATTGCCTACATCCCCACTTTGCGGTGCCACCTGTGCATGAGTACCATTATTTAAACTAAAAGCGGGGAGACAGGATGGGATTGACACAGGTTGTACCGTACCAAGGCTTGATTGCGCATTTACCAAATGTCCCGGGTGCATACTTGGTACAGCCCCTAGAGTGTTATCAAGTGCGTTCCCATCAGCATAGGTAGAGGGATGAGCGGTATTCCTTTGGTTACTATGGGATAGACTTTGTTCGATCTTATCTAGCCATTCAACCACTAAATCTAATCTCTTAGATATTGGATCAATAGGAGCTGCTAGTTGTTTACTTATTAGCGAACAAAGATCCTCTACATTAAGCTGAATGTTAGGAGAAACTACCTCCGTAGGTTGGATTGTTGGTGAAGTTGATGCTAAATTAGTGGCAGGATTAACAACCGAGGTAATAACACCCGGCTTCCCAAAAACATGAACCCTATTAAATTCATTTGTAGTGGATAATGAGTTGGGTTTGACAAATGTACGGCCTTTCCTTTTTTTGGATGGTGGTTCAACCATTTGACCCCCCTTGTCTTTTTTCCCCCTAGCTGTTCCCATAACAGGGCTCTGTATGCCAATCTGGGCTTGCAGATTGCCCGTAGTGGAGGACAAAGATGCTTCGCGTGACAAACTAGCGGGAGCAACATCACAGGCTGGTTCTACGCCGTTGGTTGACAGATTTTGGGATAGCTGTGCATAGGGCAGAGAGCTTCCCCAGGGAAGTAGAGGTTCCAATGAGAGCCTTCGATCAGTAGCCTGAATCTCATGTAATAAATCAGATTTAGCTCGATTTAAAAAAGCATCTAAAGTCCCACCACCCTGTCCCCGATCTTCCTTTTGCTCGTGTTTGAAAAAGCCTCAGTGTCAACAATTAACTACAACCAGTCAAGCTTACAAAGAATACAAACCCTTAGAAAGGGAATATAATGCTTACAGTTCAAGGCACAAAATGTCAATATCGTGGTCCAGCCCGGCCTCTTCTGGCCAAGGGCGCTTTGCCCGGGCACGCCCGCGTGCGTCCCGCACTGCGGGAGGTGCACAGCTGATTTAAGCACGTCCAGGCCTATGTGATGACGCGGGCGGAGGGTGCAACTCGAGGGTGCTGGGAGTTGGAGTCCCCTGAGGCCTGGCAGCAACCAAAGGACGGGAAACATCATTTACAACGAAGGAAATAACACGCATAACGTTTACCACGCGTCACTCACCACGCAAAGGTCTTTCCCACGCGTATGCCTTCAACGACCGTCTTTACCACGCGAGTGGTATTCCTTCCTGTCGTTATGCCGCGATCTGCGTGGGCTTGGGGGGGGGGGGATTTAGGGGCTGGAGGGGGCTAGGGGGGGGTTGGGGGGGTCTCCCCCCCCCAAAAAAAAAACAAGCGGATATTAATAAATAAAGAAGAAGAAAACTTTAGAAAAACGCACTACAATGCCTCAAAACGAACACACAAAGAGCACGTCATGATAGAAGTCCTTTATCAGTTTTAATAGACGTGTTTTGACGCTTGTTTCCGTGGTCGGTGGAAGAAAGGGCTGATGGTGAAAGACGTACAGGGGTCAGAAAAGAATCAAAACTTTGTAAATTAAGGTATTATTTTAGCGCATTATGAAAAAAAGAAAAATAAAATGTTAGGGAATCTGTTGTTTTTTATTGTTTAAAACATCGATCTTTTCCTTCGTACTGCATGTAGCCTATCAGTATCATTATGTAAATTTAAAGGGGACGTGAGATGTTTCATAACGTTATTATTGCGGAGTAAAAACATGCGTTGTCAATTGCTGCGTGGTAAAGACACATGCGAATTAAAATTCGCGTGGTAAAGCCATGCGTGGAACTTGTAATCGTGGAAAAAACATATATTCCCAAAGGACAGCCTTCACTTGCGGCACGAAAAGCAGGCAGCAGAACCGCTTCGGTGGGCTGAGAGCAGGGCTGGAGGCAGGTGAGTCAATTCCCCCGCAGTGGCAGTAATTATTTGGCAGTGGTTTAAACAATGACATTACTCTCATCACCTTTTGTGTGTTAGACACAATATTAATTCAATATTGAAAAAGTGCTAGCGGAGTGGTATGATGCATGAAGCTTGGATTGACATGTCTGTCCAATGCCATTGGCACTAAGCAGCTATGGGTGCAAACCTTGACAACTCAGTGTATTTGAGCCATGGTGACTGTGCCACAAATAGTTACGAAAATATAATCCCTACTTGGGACTTGTTGTACCAAAGCCTGAAACCCTGACCTTACATTAAGCAATTACTGTTGAAAGAGTACTTCTTGTGCAGCAAGTATTACTTCAGTTTTGAAAATTACTGGGCAACAACGGCTCTCTCACATGGTTAGAGTTTATACTGCTAAGATCCAGTAGTAAACCTTTTTAGAATAGAATTCACACCTGTTACCAAGCATTCGTTTCGCAATTAGTTTGAAGGAGAACCAAGATTAGGACGAGAACGCCAGAATGGTAATGTATAAAATCTTTCATGTATTACTACATACAGAACTGTTTACTATTTTATTATCTACTTACTTATATAAAATGACATAGTATTCGTAAAGCAGGTGCTGCGGATAAACATAGTAGAGAGAGAGATTTTAAATTGTATCCTAAATTACATTATATTAAAAATTATTATTGTGACTCACAAGGGTAAAATGAGTACAATACTTTATAGGTCAGATAGTTTTTCTTCAGCCTAAATCGTGACGTCTCATAGGAAAGCCAAATACAAATCTTTTACATTTTTTGGGGTTGGATTCCTCTCCCATAGTCACAGCGAACTCAATGAAAGAAGACAACATGTTGAGTCAAGCAGGTAGTAAAATCAAGGGTAATACTTGGCAAGGAGTATTTTTGACCAATGAGATTAGGTTGTAAGAGTGTTAGAACACGATTAAGGAAGGGTATCACTATTTGGTCATCTAACTGTTCGTTATTGTATGATGATGCAATTGAGAGTTGTCACCAAGCGCTGAGGAATGGTGGATGAGACCTTGGAAGTATATCATAACGAAAGTGAAAGAAGTAGGACATTGAGATTTTAATAACCAGAAGCCATATTTACTGTCTCATGAGCTCCTATTTAAAATCTGTTGACAGATTGGCAAGAGGGCACACTTCTAAATGAATTGTTATCTATATATGGAACCCCTGATAGTGTGATGAATAGTTTTTTACATAGGAGTTATTATAATATTTTAATCAGCACTCTTAAAAAAGATGCAATTTTTCACACTTCATGGTAGCTACAATAACATTTTGTAGCTCATCCCACACATGTAAATCAACCAGGTAAAATAAATGTCTTAGATAGCACACTAATTGATTGTTGATATGTGATCGTTAATATGGTGATCAGTTATAACATAGGTTTGTGTTCTGTTAGTGATCAGGTACTGCAGATAATTACATTTCAGAATCTACTCAATGTCAGCCTTCAGTTGTTAACGTCTGTTAATAGAGTTGACATTAGAATTAAGAACACAATAAATCGGAAATTTGACTAGTACCTTACATATACATTCTTGATGTAAAGAGGCTGGCACAAAAGTTGGCAAGAGTTTTTTTATCTAAGGCTTCATCTGTAGGATATGGTTATACAAAGCTTTGGCACTTTGGGAACAAACAACCTCAACTTTTTAATGGAAGTAGAAGGATTTGATCTTATCTGCTGAAACTTGAATAGAGAAGAGGGACATTAGACTGAGCTCTGGGTTGTTTGACTGGAATTGTAGGATTCACAAGGCATATCTGAAATGTGCTTTGTATGATCTTCTGGCAGACCTGACAATGCTGACTTACAGGTTAGGTATGTAATAGTCAAGGTAATTTATAAAGCCTTTGTGCGGGATGTTACGGAAAGACGGGCATTTTATAAATGACAGTAAATGTTTCATTGCTTTCAAACAAAATAATTAAAACCCTTTTGGTGACTAGTGGCAAAAAGTCCAGAGAATAGGCACGAGAAAGCCAATTTAAATATCTCAGAAGAGGTACGGGTGAGGGTGAAAAACATTAATTGACTTTACAGTATACACATATTTGTAATGGAGGGTCACCAATATTCTCTGGGGTAGGACCACAAGTCAATAAACATGATGTATTAAGATTGATTTAGACAGTTGAATCAACAAGGGTTTCAGGCCCCTGTGCCATCCCACAGGAGATCAGAAGATTAGGCCTACTTTTATGGGCTAATATTTTTATAGGATTATTTAGGACTATCTCACAAACCGAGATTCTCAGATGGGGGTATGTGGTCCCCCTACATAAGAAGAGTACAGGAGCAGCCTGGCCATTATAGAACAATAGCCCTTCTGGATTTTTGATACAGCAGCATTTAACCACATGGATAAATGAATTCAGTGTACTCTTGGTCAAACAAACATGATTTAGGAAAAGAGAAGCAACATTTGTTAATATAAGGCTACCACTGACAGTACTGAAAAATAGGATCCTTAACCCCTTTAGAGCAGAGAACGACCTGCTGACAGCCTCCACACTACCTCTGTAATGCAGAGGATCCCCAAAAGATCGTCCTCCTAGGAGTTCATGGGGAACCTCCAGTGCTCCTACTGGAGGCTTCCCCAAATATTGGCTTCGGTGGGGGCTGAAGCAGAATCACTTCTGCGTCAGCCCCCACCCTCGCCCAGGAGTGATGTCAGCGCTCTGACATTACTAATACCATAGGACAGCATGAGGAGGAGCAGGTAGGGAAGCACCTGCATGTCTGGTTGGGTTTTTCCCCTTCAGCCTGCCTCTGCTAGTTTGATAGGCCTTGTTAGAAAGCAGGGAGTACCCCCTCTCCAGTAATTACTTTTTTTAATTGATCTCTGCTATTGGATGGCAGATGCACAAATATACTTGAGATACCAAGGATTACCATTGTAGAATTGGGGAGGTTGGCCCCCAGCCATGGTCAACCCTCCAGGGGGCATAATATGTTATATTTATGTTTTCCATTCCCTTGTTGGCTGATCGCTCTGCCATCTAGCAGGCAAGGGAAACACTGGTGGCCATTTTGCTTTGAAGTGTTGTGCTGCCCAAGGCATTTCCAGCTGTCCAAGACAATGCAAAAGGTGTAAGGGCATTGTTGAAAATGCAACGCTTCCCCTTTCCAGCGATGCTTTGTTGAGACAGACCCCTGCTCATGGATCATGGTTGCGCTGCAATCCATGAGCAGGGATTCTACTAGACACCAAGAATGTGTGCTTTGCTTAATTAGTCAACCCACCCCAGGCATGGTCAATAACCCCCCTTGTATATTTGTGTTTTCTCTTCCCTGTGGATGGGCCGTACTAGCTCCCAAGGTGGGGCCTGAATGATCCCCCTCAAGAGGAAGGAAAATTTGGCAGCCATGTTTTTTTAAACGTACCCATGGTTTTTCTTGTGCCCCTCATGCATGGGTCAACAACAACAGGGGTAAATATATTATATTCTGTCATTTTCCTTGGATGGGGGACTGATTGGGCCCCTGAGGGGGGTGTGATCAACTGTCCATGGAAGTGTAAATATGGCTGTTCAGATAGTCAGATATAGGCATTAACCAGGTCGGCAAAAGTGGGCCAGGTCAGTGTATTCCCTTACTTAAAAACTGCTCTAATGTATTAATTCTGACTAAATCTGAAATGTAATTGAATCTGATTATGCTGGCACGTACTGTATTTGAATTTGTCTGAGCACACTATTTATATTGCTTGAAGCACTTTGGTCACATTACCCTTGTAAAGCTACCTTTTATTTGAGTTGAAGTTTTAAAGATATTTTAGACTTTGAAACAGGCGTGAATTCAAGTTGGCAGAGTAAACTAACCACAGAAGGAGGGGAGGTATTAGCTCACGGAGTAGCGCAATTTTTGGGAGGGCCAGATCTAGTGTACTAACGACAAGGAGGAGGAGTCTTCAACTCCTAAAGCTGGAAGGCCAAAGTGCAGACGTGACACAGGTCGGCAGAGGCAGGCCAGGTCAGTGTATGACCTGACTTAAAAACAGCTCTTATTGTATTAATTAAACTTAAATGTAATTGAATCTGATTATGCTGGTATGCACTGAATTTGAATCTGTCTGACCGCACCATTAATATTGCATGTAGCACTTATTCACAATAGCCTGATGAAGACAACTTTTATTTGAGCCGAAGTTTGAAAGATATTTTGGGCTTTTAAACAGGCGGGAATTTAAGTAGGCAGTGTAAGGTGACCACGGAAGTTGGGGGGGTATTAGGTCATGGAGTAGTGCCATTTTGTGAAGGACGCGCTCTAGTGTACTAATGACAAGGAGGAACGTCTGACAAAATATCGAAACACAAAATATCGAGATACAAACATATCGGAGCAATAATATCGATGTCAACAATATCGACATCCTATCTACAACAAGGTAAGTACAAAAATATCAAACAAAAAAAATCAGAGTCAAAAATATCGTTTTAAAAACAATATTGTTTTTCTAATTTAAAAAAGATGTACAATTAATTAAAATATACTTACAAATATAATAAACATAGGAAAACAATATGTTATATTATTTAAAATTAATAAGTAATGTACATAATTTAATAAAACATGTATTAAACATATAATATGTATAATTAATATTCTGTTTTAATGTTTATTGTAATACCTTATAAATAATTAAAAATATTATAAATTACGAATTCATCTATACACATAAAATAATAACATAAATAAAAATTGAATAATTATGCAAAACGAATAAAAAAAAAGGAATTTACTTTTAATATTTTTACAATTAATTATATACTACATTAACTAAAACGATACAAAAAGTATTAAGTAACAGAGGGAATAAAATACTATTCCAACTCCCCCCCAAAAAACAGTAAGGAAAATATTGGATAGCGTAGGGGTAAAAATTACTATTCCCACTCCAGAGAGTGCAACAGTAGGGAAAGTGTTGGATAGCGTAGTGGTAAAAATTACTATTCCAACTCCAGAGAGTGAAACAGTAGGGAAAGTATTGGATAGCGTAGGAGTGAAAATTACTATTCCTACTCCAGGGAGTGCAAAAGTAGGGAAAGTGTTGGATAGCGTTGGGGTAAAAGTTACTATTACCACTCCAGAGAGTGCAACAGTAGGGAAAGTGTTGGATAGCGTTGGAGTAAAAGTTACTATTCCGACTCCAGAGAGTGCAACAGTAGGGAAAGTGTTGGATAGCATAAGGGTAAAAATTACTATTCCCACTCCAAAGAGTGCAACAGTAGGCAAAGTGTTGGATAGCGTAGGGGTAAACAATACTATCCACAATTTCAAAGGTTCCCTTGAGTCAAATTAAGAACAGCTTCACATAAACATACCTCCAAATGCAAACAGTACAAACATATATACCACCAAGAATGTAACAGTTTAAAATCATTTATTATGAATACATTGTAAATAAAAACAATATAGTTGGGCTAACTAATCTAGTGCCCTAATCTAAAATACATAAAACAAAACAGGACAATCAATTATGGCCTGCACAATTGAAGCTAAGGACAGAAAAAATAAAACATGAAAATTGTTAAATACATGTTGTACATTCGGACTCCATTATGTTTCCATCGATATTTTGCTACTACAGCATCTGTACGTCAACATCGATGTCAGAGACTTGAATTGTACAAGGAATAGGCGTTGACGCGTTTCGGTAGGTTCTAATGGTAATAACAACCTTTGTCAAGACTTTCTGTTTATCTGTCACCATAAAGGGGTCAGTAAGATCTCTATCAAAACAACTCGTAAGAGAGGGTCCGAGGGAGGTGTTTTATGACCAAACAGGCTAATACCCCCTGTGTAACTACCTGAATAACAACAAAGCCTGTAGGTCAAGTGGTGCTGAGGTATAACAATTAACACTGGTATGTTTGCACACAAAGTGAATCAAACAAAAGACTATCAACTGTTGCTGATTAAGTCCTATCAGCCCGTCTGATGGCGGAGCCTCATCATGTAGGACTACCGAACCAAGGTAAGTGTGCAATCGCCCAGTTGTAGTTTAGCGACGCATCACAGAACCAAGGTATGGTCACCACAGTTGTTAGACCAGAAGGAGAGGCTGATATGTGCAGTGCAAAAATTAAAGTAAAGTGAAGTGTATTAAAATGGCTATCAAAGCAAACAAAGACCTTTATTAGTGTTTGCCTGGACGTCAGATTAAAAAATAGTGAAATGACAGTGTGAAAAAATCACTGTCTAACTTGCTTGGTAGAAATCAAAAAAAAGATCTATATAGGGCCAACATGTTTCTGCCTTACTGTGAAGAGTCACTGGCATTCGTCAGGGCCAAGCTATTATCTGCTACTGCAAGGGCACTATCATATGTGCTAAACCCAAGAAAATAAACATCAGAGTGTACATTCCAAAACCATCCTACCACATCTTCTCAGTATTGTTCTGTTGATGCAATAGGTCTTTCCCATCAGTGTGTGGGAAGTGAACCTCACCTCACCCGGCAACTGCTCGGACGGATAAGGCACCGCTCTGTCCGTCGGTACCTTGCGGCTGAATCTCGAGCTCACACTTCACTTTACTTTAATTTTTGCACTGCACATATCAGCCTCTCCTTCTGGTCTAACAACTGTGGTGACCATACCTTGGTTCTGTGATGCGTCGCTAAACTACAACTGGGCGATTGCACACTTACCTTGGTTCGGTAGTCCTACATGATGAGGCTCCGCCATCAGACGGGCTGATAGGACTTAATCAGCAACAGTTGATAGTCTTTTGTTTGATTCACTTTGTGTGCAAACATACCAGTGTTAATTGTTATACCTCAGCACCACTTGACCTACAGGCTTTGTTGTTATTCAGTCAGTAAGATCTCCCCTTATTTCTCAGGCAGCTAAAGTTCTAGATATCAAAGTCCGCGCGTATTATGATCCATTGGTCTGGTGAAAATCGTAAATCTCTGAGCGGCTGGTTCTCTTTCCTGTTTAAATCTGCAAACCAGTATTTATTGCACTCTTACAAGTTAAAGCCAGTATTCCTTCCAGTGGATTTTTCAAAATGTGACTATTAGTATTCAAAAACCAGATGACCTGTAGCGGTGTCTTAAAAAGATCAGCTTCTCCCGTATATCAAGTATAGTTGTGGGTTAATGCCGTCTCGCTCACTCGCTGTCAGGGTACTTGCAGCTACCTACTAGGTCTCTGGTAACACCGGCATGTACTGGGGTTTCGTGATGAATGCAGGTCATCTGGTTTTTTAATTTTAATAGTCACATTTTGAAAAATCCACTGGAAGGAATACTGGCTTAAGGACTCTTGCCCTGATCTGCAGTTGGCTATTCCCAAAAGCTACTTGTGTGTGCGTGCAGACAGAGTGGGCAAAAGGGGGGAAGGACTTGCCATAATTTATAGGAAATTGAGAGACGTTTATGATGGAGGAGGTGAATGGAGATGAGCACTCGGCCATAGTCCCTAAATGCATCAACTATGCAAACTTTACTATTTTAGGCACCTCCAATATACATCTGGACAAGGCAGAAGACCCACTATCCATCCACTTTCTGGAATCCCTAGCCTCATTCAACCTGTTACCTAACACAAGATGATACCACCACCACACTAAGGGAAGGCCATGTCATTGACGGCATCCTGTCTAATATAGCGGTAATTTTGGAAAACCCTGAGCAGGTGATCTTGTCGGATCACTCTTACTCCCATTTTCCAAACTAAGGGTACAAAAAAGAGAGAAAAAGAAGAATCTAATATAGGTTTTCACACATTTATTGTTTTATAAATTATTTATACTATATTTTTGATATGATATGATATCCAAATGACCTAATAAATTGAAATAGGACACATTGGGGCCGATTTCGATTTGGTAAACAAATCGTACGACCGAATCGAATCCGTAGCCCTTTCCGTACGACTCGTACAATTCCGTCCGAATCGTGTAGTACGATTTGTTTGAAAAATATACGACTGAATCATTGCGAACCGTATGAAAAGCAAAAGAAAATCCGTACGACACGGACCCTCACAGTGAACTGTACGAATCGTAAACATGCTGTACGACCGACAAGTACGATCTGGACCGGGGAATGAGAACGCGATTCGCGTATGAGCGATTCGTACGGAGAACAACACAATCACATACGCACCGTACCCCTGCAATCATGGGGTGTACGCAACGTACCCCTATGCACCATACCCCTGCAATCAAGGGGTGTAAGCACCATACCCCTACGCACCGTACTCCTGCAATCATGGGGTGTACGCACCATACCCGGGGGGGTCCGTTTCGTACGCAGTTCAAGTCAAAATCTGCTTTTCCGGACGTTTTGAGCTCCCGTAGAAAAAGAGTCATACAGAGTGTTGACAAGACGAATCATACTTGCTGGGTCTGAAAATGCTGATTCTATCCGTATGGACGTCGCGTACTGCGTGTTCCCAATGCGATTCGTACGGATTTTTAAGTTGTTTCGTAAGAAATCTATTTTATCTATTTTTTGATTCGTACGAGATCTATTTTGGGTCCGAATCGTAGTTCATCATACGTACGGGGACGTTTAAGGGTACGATTCGTACGGGAAATATGCTCCATACGGCTTTTTGTAAGGGATTTTACCGAATCGGAATCGGCCCCATAATGTTGTGAGGTGCATTATTTGAATTCTTGATCCATGCCTAATCTGTAAAATCCTCTATGCTTTAGCGATATACGTCCAATTTCTAAAATTAAGGACAAGTGACAATTTGCCCCCCTTCTTTAGGGTGGTTTTGCTAGTTACAAAGAATTGTCTCCAGGCATTGGGGGCAAATGTAGCGTAATGTACCTTTGTTTTATTGAATGTGTTGTACCACAAACACGTATTTTCGTCTCTTAGATTTGTTTGAGAGGTTTTTGGCAGTGTTGGATCTTTTGAAAGGTTTTGGGCAGTACTGGGTCTTAGGAAATGTTCTTTGTTTCAAATAACTGCATGTTTGAGACTATTGTTGCTACACTCTCATATCATTACATTCTTTCACACCATTTTGCCCCCACATACAGACGTACAGCAATCATTTCTACAAGTATCTCTGCATTCAGAAAGTTTTTAGGCAGAAAACAGAGATGGTATCTCGTTGGATGACTCTGAGGCAGGGTCTGATACTGAACCAGCATCAGAGGGAGATTGTCATGGAGCAGACACTTAGAGTGATTTTTCATTCAGAGTTCTTTCCGATGACTACTCATCTTCCAGTAATTCAGAGGCACATGAGCCTGGTAATCATGATATCCAATTACAAGCAATAACTGTGGAGCTAGTGACAGTGTAGACCAGTGTAGAGTGCAAGAAGATATGGCAACAAGCACGGAGTACTCACTTGGCAGACTCCTAAATTAGTTAAGCCAGTAATACCCCCATTCACTGGAGATTCTGGATGATTCTGGATGTAAGGTCAATACTGTAAATTCTTTGCCTATTGACAACTTCCATCTTTTTTAGATGCATAATTCCTGGTGGAAATTGTGTATCAAAATAATTGTGTATGCAGAACAGTATTTGAGGGACCATGGAGGCAGTCTGGTGCCTCAATATAGGGCACACCTATGAACTCCCACTTCAGTTGGGGAGCTGAAAACATTTCTAGGACTACTGCTAAAGATGGGAGTAGTCTATAAGCCAACCGTTGACTTCTCCAGGTCGACTTATGTGATTTGGATAACTTCATGTTTCATACCAGTCATGAGCAGAGACAGGTTTTGTTTTTTGCAGCCTTTGAAAAGTTTGTTGCATTGCTCCAGGACCACCCAAGACCCTGACAGGTTATTCAAAAGTCAGTTTGCCAAGTTCCCAGAAAAGTATACTCCTGGAAGAATAAAGCAGTTGATGAGTCTTGATATTCTACAAACGGCGGCTGCTGTTCAGGCAGTGCTTTCCTAGTAAAAGTATATACAAGAAACAATATCCCAACCGGTATTATTTTTGGAAAAGTATACAGGATATCTATACAGCATCAATCGAAGAACAAGGAAACTCAATATGATTTTCATGTGTGCTCAAGGCATCATTTTATCAACAATTTTTCGTGAAAAAAGGGAACAGTTATAGTTACAGTTAATATCAGCACTGTAATGAATAAATACCAAATGACAGCCCAAAGATGTACAAGGTGCACGAGTGCAAAAAGGTGGGTGGCACTACGGCGACGCAAGTGACAGTGAAAACAGCGTGAACGGCGCAAAGTGAGTAGTGAAAGAGTTATGTACAGTGATTAAAAAAGGAGTGGTTTAGCAAACAATTCACTTTTGTTTTACAATTTGACAATTTTTCAAAACCACTAAGTAAGGGGCACCTAATGTCTTGCTGGAAAGTCGGCGGCGTTTCAATCCATATGAGTAAGGATCATCATCAGGACTAGGGGGCTGTAAGCAGTGCGTAGGGACACTAATTGGAGGCAAAGCTGGGATGCACGAATGGAGAGGTCTCGATGGACGTCTTGAAGCTAGGTGGCTATCATGCCAGTAAAGCCGTAAAGGTGCATGGGCACAATTGTAAAGGACAGGGGCTTCCGGAGTCGTTTGATTTGATCAGAAATGAAGAGTAGCAATAGATGGGAGGCAACACCAGTCAGTTGATTCTGTACTTGATGGAATCCGAGGGGCAAGTGAGCACACATGAAAATCATATTGAGTTTCCTTGTTCTTCGATGGATAATGCTGCATAAATATCCTGTATACTTGTCCAAAAAAAATACCAATTGGGATATAGTTTCTTGTATATATTTCTCTACCCCAATCCCAACAAGGTTGAAGGGTTTACACTCCTGTTCTTTATACAAAATTCCTAGTAAAAGAGCTTGTTATGTCATCAAGATAAATGTCAGGAGCAGAGATAGGCTTTTATTTTTGCAGCATTTGAAAATTCTGTTGCATTACTCTGGAACCACCCATACCATGACAGGTTATTCAAAATTCAGCCTGCCAAGTTTCCAGAAATGTATACTCCTGGAAGAATAAAGCAGTTGATGAGTCTTGATATTCTACAAAGGGAGGCTGCTGTTTGGGCAGTGCATTCCTAGTAAAAGGGTTTGTTATGGAATCAAGATTTACATGTTGTGTGGGAGCTCGACAGGTTATATGTACAGCCTGAGAGTATGCAAAGGGAAAGACTCCACAATCAGTCCTGCAGACTATAATTCCATGTTAGGAGTAGTGAGAAAATCGTATGGGATCTTGCCCAAACTCTCCTTCATAAAGGCCATAACCTTTATGTAGATAACTTATATTTAGAAGTCCAGCTATTTGGTGAGCTATACAAAGCTGCCACTGTGGCTTGTGATACACATTTGAAACACCACAAGGAATTCCCTCACTGGCTTGTTTGCAAGAAATACTGAAAGGGGCAGAACAATACATTGTGTTGGAACAAACTGCTTGCTGTCAAGTTTTCAGACAGGCGGGAACTATATTTGCACACTAAACTTCCCGATGAGAGCACTTCTCCCACCATGGTTTGGGGACAGTTGGTAAAAGTACACAATACCATCTGTATACTTGATTACAACACATGCATGGGCGGAGTAGATAAGAACAACCAACTTGACTGCATTCCTGTAACAGGGAAAAAGAGTCCCTGATATCGCCAATGCAGGGTTTGTGATCATCAGGAAAGAGGCAAGAGAGTAGATCCATCTTCCATAAAAAAAATGGGGCAGAAGTTCTTTCCACTGTATTAGAAGTGCATTTCAGTGAGTGCCCTGCTTATAATGGTCATGAGGACATTCACCATGTGTTGACTGAGTTCCACTTCCACCAAACGCTAAGGCCCTTAGGGCCAGATGTAGGTAAGTTCCATTTACTGATTCCTTAATAGCGATTATTACCGAATCGCTATTAAGTAATCGGTAAATGCAATGTAGGTAGGAATTGCTAAAATATTAGCGATTCCTTAACATTCCTTAATACCGAATCGGTGATACCGATTTGTTATTAAGGAATACCTAGCCATTCATTCCTATGGGCCAATGACTGGGAAGACATTCACTATTAGCGATTCGGTATTACCGAAGCGTTAATAGCGGGAGGTATTTCAAGGGTGCCAGGGTGTCCAAAGGACACCATGTTGCACCCCTGAAATGTGCATGTGTGCACGTGTGGCGCACATCCATGCCCTAAGGGCATGGATGTGTGCCACATGGCTCAGAAATAAAAGCAAAACAGTGCTTTTTGTAAGGAAATCGCTTTTTACCACCAACTTGGAGTTGGTGGTAAATAGCGATTCCTTAAGGCTGCGGTGCACTGTTTTTAGCGCTACCTACATTGCATTTATGGAATCGGTATTACTGATTCCTTAAATGCAAGAGCAATAAGGAATCGGTATTAAGGAATTGGTATTTACAGATTCCTTATTTACCGATTCCTTACCTACATCGCAAATGGCTAAATACCGGTTGGTAATACTGACATTTACCGAATTTTTGCATTACCACCGGTATTTAGCCACCTACATCTGACCCTTAGTCTTTCCAGAAGTGCTCTTTAGGGAATTTAGTATAGTCCGCTCCAGAATGTTTAGCTCAATTTTCAAATGTAGATTTGCAGACAATGTTTGGGGAATGGGCAAAGATTCTCCCCAGCTTACTTTCACCTTCTGAAAGAAGTTGGATTTAGTGCATTGAGTGTGCTGAATGTGCAGAAAGAAAAATCTTTCTGAGAACAACAGGCGTCCATGGTGTGGCTTTAGTAAATACACACCTGCACCATTACAGCATTAGAATTGCGAGTGATATGGCCATGAACAGGTAGTCAAACTATAACCTAGGTTTGTTTTAAAAAGAGATCTTGTGTAAGTAGAAGCAGAGGTTCATGGTCAAAGTGAAACTGTTCAAGCAACTAACCCAACCACAGCTGGCAGAATGTGCATAGTGGAGATTGTGTGGCTGATAACTAGCAGAATGTGTGGCTGCTGGCTGGCGAAGTGTGGGTGCTGATTGGCGAAATGTGTGGCTGTTGGCTGGTGGAATTTATGTCTGTTGACTTGTGGAAAGAGTGGTGTGCTGGCAGAATGAGTGCATTGGTTTGCCATACCTGTGTTTCTATAATAAGGAGGCTGATGAGTGGTTGACTAGATATGTGATTGCTGTTTTAGCCCAATTGTTGTATTAATGTGATGGACACTTGAATAGCAGCGGTTTGTTGATGTGAGTGTTGTGTGTTTTGGGTTCGTGACAGAGTATGAATCACTTTGTATGACATGCCTTGGCTTGTGAATGGACTTTAAAGTAGTTGGTGCCTGGACGTGGCTTTATAGTAAGTGATGGGGTCAATGTCACAATAACGTTTTAAGTATTGACTTGTTAACTCTAGTACTACTAGTAGTGCCACAACCAACAGCTGCTTGAACTGTGAATAGTCTCAGAAGGAACATTTGCATCCTGCATATTTCTGACAACTGGAGAAGTTCAGGGCTGTGTGCTTCATGGAATCCCACAAAGATTTCGAACTCCAGTGAAGTGCAAACCTCAAACATCAGCTAAAAACACACACTTTCCTGATATTTCTGTGAGGGTAACTTCTGGAATCTTTGGGAAGCCATAAATTTTCTACCACCAAACATTTTGCTGAACAATTTTTCCCTATGTCCCTATGTTTCCCCAAAAAATCAAATTGTAACCATATTTTGTCTATTTTTTCAGTCTTCTCCAGGGAAATCAACAGGCCATAGCTACCTTTAGAATCCCCTAGATGGTGGGAAAAAAGGAAGTAAATGTGACATTGATACCAAATGTGAAAAAACTTTATGGCGGCCTAAGTGCAAAGTACCCTAAATAGCCAAAAAGGGCTTGCGCTGGTGGAGGAAAATCCTCAGCAGCTAAGTTGTTAGGAAATCAAACCTACACTATTGCATGATTGATTATTCAATAGCATTCAAGAGAATTATCAGAAACCAGCATTGGGCTACCCTTTGCATATTTGGAACCAATAGTAAAGTTCTTAAACTAATAATGCCTCTACACAGAAGGACTGCATACAATTCAAATTGTATGCAAAAGAACATGTTAATGAATAATAAATATTCACAATGGTTTAAAACAAGGCTGTGTTCGTGCATCAACTTTATTTAATCTTCACATGGTATACTTATTGAACCAATTAGTGAACATGAGGTGTTCCCCCATAAAATTGGAAACCCTGAAGATATCAGTCATTATGTACGCTGATTACTTGATCAATATAGAACTAACTGCAGTTGGATAGCAAATATTGCTAAATAACCTCCAACTGTGCAATATGGATAATGCTTTAACTATGAATTAAAAGATAATATAAACTTTTGGGAGAAATTCTAATCGCAGTTTTAATTGGAGGATTAATAGTAATAGCCTAGAGTGAATGGCTAGTTATTGCTATCTAACCAAAAGACTGTCCTGCAAGATACAATGTACTAGCCTCAGAATTAGAGTAGATGCAACAACAAACGTTTCAAAGATGTTTAACCCTTCGGTGCTTCGGATGGCCGGGAGCCGTCTGACGCACCAGTGCTCATGTGCGTCGGACGGCTCCCGTCCGTCCACGCACGTGGCACAGGAAATCCCTCTGGTATTTCTGCCTACACACCCCCAGGAGTTGGGGAAGAGCTTCTCCAGCTCCTGAGGGTGTTTGCTCATTTCTCCGAAAGACGCGCTGACGTCATTTTGGAGAAACCGAAACTGAAACTGACACTCAGTTTCACTGCCTCGGTACCCAGGGTGGTTTTTCAGCACCCTAAGCACAGAGGCAGACGGTAGAGGTATTATTTGAAAGGGGAGAATCTCCCTTTTCTAATGGTACCCCTCCCTAGTGTATCCCTGCTTGGGGATTGTCTCAGGATGGCGAGCCCCAAGCAAGGATCCACCCACTAGGCACCAAGGAGTGGGGAGCGGACCCTTGGGCAAGGGCTTTCGCTCCCAACATTGTTTTGGGCACATGCATTCTTTCCCCCCCCCCCTGGGAGGCAGATGGGGTAATAGCCCCCAATCTGCCACCGGGGGGCAGAAAGCACACTAGGGATTTTTGCTTGTATGTCTATAGGGGTGGGGGCTGTCCAAAAGGGGCACTGCCAATTCCCCCCTAAATTCCACAGTACTTCTACCCCCTCTGGGAGGCAGATGAGGCAATAGCTCCCGATCTGCCCCCGGGGGACAGAAAGCACTTTAGGCACCAGGGTTTCTTTTTATATGTCTATAGGGGTAGGGACTGCCCAAATGAGCATGTAAATGCCTCTACCCCGAGAAAAAGTCTTTTTGCCCCCCCAGAAGGCATATTGGGGCAAAGCCCCTAATCTGCCCCTCTGGGGGGTGCAGAAAGCCCACTAGGAACCAGAGATATGTTTGTGGGCATGTCTGAGAGAAGCTGAATAGGCACTGGCCGCTCCCCTTTTATAGGGCACATATTTTGGCTGTTTCAGAAACATATTTAGTCTCATCTACTCCCAAGCGGGGCCCAAAAACCACTAGAAGCCAAGCAGAGTTTGTGTGTCTGTGGACTGGAGTTTGGCTGACAGTCTGCTTGAAGTGACGTTTGGCTGGCATTTTGCTGGCAGTGTGTGTGGGCTTGCACTTGGCTAATGGTGTATGTGGGCTTGCGCTTGATGTTGGTGTGTGTAGATTGGCACTTGCATGGTGGTGTGTGTGGAGTGACACTTGTCTGGCAGTGTACATGGACTGGCACTTGGCTGATTGTGTGCATGGGAGCCTCTTGGCTGGCAAAGTGCGGGGATTGCTCTTGGCTGGTGGAGTGCGTGGATGGTGCTTGGCTTGTTGTGTGCATGGATGACGCTTGGATGGAGGTGTGCGTTGATGGCGCATGGCTGGCAGTGTGCATGGATGGCTCTTGACTGATGGTGTGCGTGGATGGTGGTGTCATTGTACTGACTCTAGGCTGGTGGTGTGGCTTGCATGAACCCCCCAGCATTTTCTAACTCAGAATACATTGCAAGCCTCCAATGTACTTACAAAGTCATATTTTCCTCACATTTCTGTGTGGGTAAGTTGTAGGATCATGGTGCAGGCACAAATTTCCGACCACCTTGCCGAGAAAAATCAAATTTCACCTTTTACATTTTCCTCACATTTCTAGCTGGGATCACAATTTTTTCAGCTAAATTTGAGGTTTGCAGGGGATTCTGGGTAGGGAAACGTTGGGGGATCCACACAAGCTACACATCCCTGGACTCCCCTGGGTGTCTTGTTTTCAGAAATGTCTGGATTTGGTAGGTTTCCCTAGATTGCCGCAAGCCCGGGACCAAACACGCAGGTGCTCACTTGCAAAAACCAGGTCGTTTTGTGATAGGTAATTCTGATTGTTCCACAATAGGTTTTGGCCCTTGCCTGTCGCGGGTACTTCGCCCACCCACATAAGTGAGGTACCATTTTTTTGGGAGAGCTGGCGGACTGCTGGGTGGTAGGAAATTTGTGTCAGCCCGATGATTCCACAACTTTCCCACACAGAAACGTGAGAAAAAATTAGATTCTTTTCAGCTAAATTTAAGATTTGCAGGGCATACTGGGTTGGAAAATGTTGGGGATCACTGTAAGCCATACCTTCCTGTACTTCCTTGGGTGTCTAAATTGCAGAAATGTCTGGGTTTAGTAGGTTTCCCCTGATGGCCGCCAAGCCCGTGGCCAGAACCCAAGGTGACCCCCCTTGCAAAACCAGGTTGTTATGTGATGCTTGTGTTGATGTCTCCAAAATACGTTTTATGCCCTACCCTGCCGCATCCCTTAGCCCACCAACACAAGCGAGGTACTATTTCTATTGGGAAACTTTGGGAAATGCTGGCTGTGTGGAAGTTTGTGGATGCATGCAAATTCCAGAACTGCCCATCACAGAAATGTGAGGAAAATGTGATTTTTTGTTCCGCTAAATTTGAGGTTTGCTGGGGATTCTGGGTAGGAAAACGTTGAGAAATCCACGTGAGACATACCTTTCTGGACTTCCCCGGCTGTCTAGTTTTCAGAAATGTCTGAGTTTGGTAGGGGTCCCTAAAGGGCCACAGACTCAGGGCAAAAAAACCCTTGTGACGCCCCTTGCAAAATCAGATCGTTCTGTGCTAGGTCATTTTGATGTCTCCACAATATGTATTGGGCCCTTCCCTGCCGTGGGCACTTAGCCCACCCATACAAGAGAGGTGCTATTTTTATCAGAATACTTTTGGAAATGCTGGGTGTGTAAAAGTTTGTGGATGCACGCACATTCCAGAACTTTCCATCACAGAAATGTGAGGAAAACTTGTTTTTCTCTGCTAAATTTGAGGTTTGCATGGGATTCTGGGTATGGACATTTTGGGGGATCCAAACAAGCCATACCTCCCTGGACTCCCCCGAGTGACTAGTTTTCAGAAATGTCTGGTATTGGTAAGTTTCCCTAGATGGCCCCCGAGCCCGGGGGCAAAAACCCAGGTGACCCCTACTTGCAAAACCAGGCCATTTTGTGATAGGTAATTCTAATGTCTCCACAATGCATTTTTGGGCCTTCCTTGCTGCGGGCACTTAGCCCACCCATACAAGTGAGGTAACATTTTTATCAAGAGACTTTAGGGAATGCTGGGTGGGTGCAAGTTTATGGATGCATGCAGATGCCAGACTTTTCCATCACAGAAGTTTGAGGAAAATTTGACTTTTGTTCAGCTAAATTTGAGGTTTGCAGGGGATTCTGGGCTGGAAAACATTTGGGGATCCTCGTAAGCCATACCTCCATGGACTCCCACAGGTGTCTTGTTTTCAGAAATGTCTGGGTTCAGATGGTTCCCTAGATGGCCACCGAGCCCGGGCAAAAAACCCAGGTGATTCCCCTTTCAAAACCAGGTTGTACTGTGATAGTTCTTTTTGATGTCTCCACAATATGTTTTCATCACAGAAATGTGAGGAAAATGTACATTTTTTCGACTAAATTTGAGGTTTGCAGGGGATTCTGGGTAGGTAAATTTTAGGAGATCCAACCAAGCCATACCTCTCTGGACTCTCCCGGCTGCCTAGTTTTCAGAAATGTTTTGGTTTTGTTAGGTTTCCCTAGATGGCCGCCGAGCCTGAGTTCAAAAACCATGGTGACCCCCTTCCAAAACCAGGTTGTTTCATGATAGGAAATTTTGATGTCTCCACAATACACTGCGGGGCCTTCCCTGCTGCGGGCATTGAACCCACCCACCCAAGTGAGGTACCATTTCTATCGGAGGGCTGGCGGAATGCTGAGTGGTAAGAGATTTGTATCAGCCCGGTGATACCACAACCTTCCCACACAGAAACGTGAGAAACATTAGATTCTTTACAGCTAAATTTAGGGTTTGCAGGGAATTCTGGCTTGGAAAATGTTGGGGGATTGATGCAAGCCATACCTTCCTGGACTGCCTCAGGTGTCTAAATTAAAAAAAAATGTCTGGGTTTAGTAGGTTTCCCCTGATGGCCGCCAAGCCCAGGCCCAGAACCCAAGGTGGCCCCCTTGCAAAACCAGGTTGTTATGTGATAGGTTATTTTGATGTCTCCATAATAAGTTTTGGGCCCTTCCCTTCCGCCAGCCCTTAGCCCATCCACACACGTGAGGTACCATTTTCATTGGGAAACTTGGGGGAATACTGGGTGTGTGGTAATTTGTGGATGCACGCATATTCCAGAACTTAGGAAATAAGGATCCACCCACTAGGCACCAAGGAGTGGGGAGCGGACCCTTGGGCAAGGGCTTTCGCTCCCCACATTGTTTTGGGCACATGCATTCTTTCCCCCCCCCCCCCCTGGGAGGCAGATGGGGTAATAGCCCCCAATCTGCCACCGGGGGGCAGAAAGCACACTAGGGATTTTTGCTTGTATGTCTATAGGGGTGGGGGCTGTCCAAAAGGGGCACTGCCAATTCCCCCCTAAATTCCACAGTACTTCTACCCCCTCTGGGAGGCAGATGAGGCAATAGCTCACGATCTGCCCCCGGGGGACAGAAAGCACTTTAGGCACCAGGGTTTCTTTTTATATGTCTATAGGGGTAGGGACTGCCCAAATGAGCATGTAAATGCCTCTACCCCGAGAAAAAGTCTTTTTGCCCCCCCAGAAGGCATATTGGGGCAAAAGCCCCTAATCTGCCCCTCTGGGGGGTGCAGAAAGCCCACTAGGAACCAGAGATATGTTTGTGGGCATGTCTGAGAGAAGCTGAATAGGCACTGGCCGCTCCCCTTTTATAGGGCACATATTTTGGCTGTTTCAGAAACATATTTAGTCTCATCTACTCCCAAGCGGGGCCCAAAAACCACTAGAAGCCAAGCAGAGTTTGTGTGTGTGTGTGGACTGGAGTTTGGGTGACAGTCTGCTTGAAGTGACGTTTGGCTGGCATTTTGCTGGCAGTGTGTGTGGGCTTGCACTTGGCTAATGGTGTATGTGGGCTTGCGCTTGATGTTGGTGTGTGTAGATTGGCACTTGCATGGTGGTGTGTGTGGAGTGACACTTGTCTGGCAGTGTACATGGACTGGCACTTGGCTGATTGTGTGCATGGGAGCCTCTTGGCTGGCAAAGTGCGGGGATTGCTCTTGGCTGGTGGAGTGCGTGGATGGTGCTTGGCTTGTTGTGTGCATGGATGACGCTTGGATGGAGGTGTGCGTTGATGGCGCATGGCTGGCAGTGTGCATGGATGGCTCTTGACTGATGGTGTGCGTGGATGGTGGTGTCATTGTACTGACTCTAGGCTGGTGGTGTGGCTTGCATGAACCCCCCAGCATTTTCTAACTCAGAATACATTGCAAGCCTCCAATGTACTTACAAAGTCATATTTTCCTCACATTTCTGTGTGGGTAAGTTGTAGGATTATGGTGCAGGCACAAATTTCCGACCACCTTGCCGAGAAAAATCAAATTTCACCTTTTACATTTTCCTCACATTTCTAGCTGGGATCACAATTTTTTCAGCTAAATTTGAGGTTTGCAGGGGATTCTGGGTAGGGAAACGTTGGGGGATCCACACAAGCTACACATCCCTGGACTCCCCTGGGTGTCTTGTTTTCAGAAATGTCTGGATTTGGTAGGTTTCCCTAGATTGCTGCAAGCCCGGGACCAAACACGCAGGTGCTCACTTGCAAAAACCAGGTCGTTTTGTGATAGGTAATTCTGATTGTTCCACAATAGGTTTTGGCCCTTGCCTGTCGCGGGTACTTCGCCCACCCACATAAGTGAGGTACCATTTTTTTGGGAGAGCTGGCGGACTGCTGGGTGGTAGGAAATTTGTGTCAGCCCGATGATTCCACAACTTTCCCACACAGAAACGTGAAAAAAAATTAGATTCTTTTCAGCTAAATTTAAGATTTGCAGGGCATACTGGGTTGGAAAATGTTGGGGATCACTGTAAGCCATACCTTCCTGTACTTCCTTGGGTGTCTAAATTGCAGAAATGTCTGGGTTTAGTAGGTTTCCCCTGATGGCCGCCAAGCCCGTGGCCAGAACCCAAGGTGACCCCCCTTGCAAAACCAGGTTGTTATGTGATGCTTGTGTTGATGTCTCCAAAATACGTTTTATGCCCTACCCTGCCGCATCCCTTAGCCCACCAACACAAGCGAGGTAATATTTCTATTGGGAAACTTTGGGAAATGCTGGCTGTGTGGAAGTTTGTGGATGCATGCAAATTCCAGAACTGCCCATCACAGAAATGTGAGGAAAATGTGATTTTTTGTTCCGCTAAATTTGAGGTTTGCTGGGGATTCTGGGTAGGAAAACGTTGAGAAATCCACGTGAGACATACCTTTCTGGACTTCCCCGGCTGTCTAGTTTTCAGAAATGTCTGAGTTTGGTAGGGGTCCCTAAAGGGCCACAGACTCAGGGCAAAAAAACCCTTGTGACGCCCCTTGCAAAATCAGATCGTTCTGTGCTAGGTCATTTTGATGTCTCCACAATATGTATTGGGCCCTTCCCTGCCGTGGGCACTTAGCCCACCCATACAAGAGAGGTACTATTTTTATCAGAATACTTTTGGAAATGCTGGGTGTGTAAAAGTTTGTGGATGCACGCACATTCCAGAACTTTCCATCACAGAAATGTGAGGAAAACTTGTTTTTCTCTGCTAAATTTGAGGTTTGCATGGGATTCTGGGTAGGGACATTTTGGGGGATCCAAACAAGCCATACCTCCCTGGACTCCCCCGAGTGACTAGTTTTCAGAAATGTCTGGTATTGGTAGGTTTCCCTAGATGGCCCCCGAGCCCGGGGGCAAAAACCCAGGTGACCCCTACTTGCAAAACCAGGCCATTTTGTGATAGGTAATTCTAATGTCTCCACAATGCATTTTTGGGCCTTCCTTGCTGCGGGCACTTAGCCCACCCATACAAGTGAGGTAACATTTTTATCAAGAGACTTTAGGGAATGCTGGGTGGGTGCAAGTTTATGGATGCATGCAGATGCCAGACTTTTCCATCACAGAAGTTTGAGGAAAATTTGACTTTTGTTCAGCTAAATTTGAGGTTTGCAGGGGATTCTGGGCTGGAAAACATTTGGGGATCCTCGTAAGCCATACCTCCATGGACTCCCACAGGTGTCTTGTTTTCAGAAATGTCTGGGTTCAGATGGTTCCCTAGATGGCCACCGAGCCCGGGCAAAAAACCCAGGTGATTCCCCTTTCAAAACCAGGTTGTACTGTGATAGTTCTTTTTGATGTCTCCACAATATGTTTTCATCACAGAAATGTGAGGAAAATGTACATTTTTTCGACTAAATTTGAGGTTTGCAGGGGATTCTGGGTAGGTAAATTTTAGGAGATCCAACCAAGCCATACCTCTCTGGACTCTCCCGGCTGCCTAGTTTTCAGAAATGTTTTGGTTTTGTTAGGTTTCCCTAGATGGCCGCCGAGCCTGAGTTCAAAAACCATGGTGACCCCCTTCCAAAACCAGGTTGTTTCATGATAGGAAATTTTGATGTCTCCACAATACACTGCGGGGCCTTCCCTGCTGCGGGCATTGAACCCACCCACCCAAGTGAGGTACCATTTCTATCGGAGGGCTGGCGGAATGCTGAGTGGTAAGAGATTTGTATCAGCCCGGTGATACCACAACCTTCCCACACAGAAACGTGAGAAACATTAGATTCTTTACAGCTAAATTTAGGGTTTGCAGGGAATTCTGGCTTGGAAAATGTTGGGGGATTGATGCAAGCCATACCTTCCTGGACTGCCTCAGGTGTCTAAATTAAAAAAAAATGTCTGGGTTTAGTAGGTTTCCCCTGATGGCCGCCAAGCCCAGGCCCAGAACCCAAGGTGGCCCCCTTGCAAAACCAGGTTGTTATGTGATAGGTTATTTTGATGTCTCCATAATAAGTTTTGGGCCCTTCCCTTCCGCCAGCCCTTAGCCCATCCACACACGTGAGGTACCATTTTCATTGGGAAACTTGGGGGAATACTGGGTGTGTGGTAATTTGTGGATGCACACATATTCCAGAACTTTCCATCACAGAAATGTGAGGGGAAAGTGATTTTTTGTTCAGCTACATTTGAGGTTTGCTGAGAATTCTGGGTAGGAATACTTTGGGGAATCCACGTAATACATAACTTCCTGGACTTCCCCGTGTGTCTAGTTTCCAGAAATGTCTGGGTTTGGTGGGTTTCCCTAAATAGCTACCGACTCGGGCCAAAAATCTTGGTGACCCCCTTGCAAAACCAGGTCGTTCTGTGCAAGGTCATTTTTATGTCTCCATAATATGTTTTGGGTCCTTCCCTGCTGTGAGCACTTAGCCCACCAACACAAGTGAGGTACAATTTTTATCAGAAGACTTTGGGGACTGGTGGGTATGTAGAAGTTTGTGGATGCACGCAGATTCCAGACCTTTCCATCACAGAAATGTGAGGACAATTTTTGATTCTGCTAAATTTGAGGTTTGCAGTGGATTCTGGGTAGGGACATTTTGGGGGATCCAAACAAGCCATACCTCCCTGGAGTACCCGGGGTAACTAGTTTTCAGAAATGTCTGGGTTTGGTAGTTTTCCCTAGACGGCCACCAAGCCCGGGGACAAAAACCCAGGCGACTCCCCTTGCAAAACCAGGTAATTTCATGATAGATAATTTTAATGTCTCCACAATATGTTTTGGGATCTTCCCTTCTGCGGGCACTTAGCCCACTCATACAAGTGAGGTACTGTTTTTATCGGGAGACTTTGGGGAATGCTGGGTGGGTGCAAGTTTGTGCAGGCACACAGATTGTAGAACTTTCCATCACAGAAGTGTGAGGAAAATGTGTTTTTGTATTCAGCTAACTTTGAGGTTCGCAGGGGATTCCTGGTAGGAAAACATTGGGGGATCCACGTAAGCCATACCTCGCTGGACTCCCCCAGGTGTCTTGTTTTCAGAAATGTCTGGGTTTAGATAGTTTTCCCAGATGGCCACTGAGCCCCGGGCAAAAAACCCAGGTTATCCCCCTTGCAAAACCAGGTCGTTCTGTGATAGGTCATTTTGATGTCTCCACAATATGTTTTGGGCCCTTACCTGCCATGGGCATTTAGCCCATCCATAAAAGTAAGGTACTATTTATATCGGGAGACTTTGGGGAATGCTAGGTGTGTAGAAGTTTGTAGATGCACTTAGATTCCAGATCTTTCATCACAGAAATGTGAAAGAAATGTGATTGCTTTCAGCTAAATTTAAGGTTTGCAGGGGAATCTGGTTAGGGAAATTTGGGGAGACCCAACCAAGCCATACATCCCTGGACTCCCCCGGGTGCCTAGTTTTCAGAAATGTCTGCGTTTGGTAGGTTTCCATAGATGGCCACCGAGCCCGTGGGCAAAAACCAAGGTGACCCCCCTGCAAAACCAGGTTGTTTCATGATAGGTAATCATTGTCTAAAAAAAGGAAGGGGCAGGTGTCAAATAAACAAAATAAACAAAGTTATCTTCTGCCTAAACCTTTTGGTCATAGGAGTAAACGTGTTGATACAGAGCATAATCAGGGGGCTATTCAAGTGCCAGAGACAGGTGATGGGGTGTTATTGGCGGCACTAACTAGTCGGGAGAGGGAAGCTTTTCTGGAAAAACTGGAACTTGTGATTTCAGGTAATCTGAACCTGATACTGCACAAGTTAACTGAAATTAAGGCTAGGTTAGCGCATTTAGAAAAACCAGCATCTAGTGCTTCCTTAACCTCTGTAGACCATGGGCAAAAAAGACCTGAGGGTGCTGCTGTGAAAGGGGTTGTGTAACAACCTGAACCCTCTGTAAGACCTGCCATTCGGGATGGTTTGCCCCTCCTAAGGGTAGCATGCCCTTCTTGGAAGGGCACTGACACTCCACATCAGATAGAAGGTTTGTTGCATGGGAATGCCCAGGCAGCATACACCCCAAGAAGTGCCCGAGCTGACAAAGCAAGTAATAACCACGAGGAGAGACCCCGAGACACAGGCATTATAGAGGGCCGGCCCTCCGATCAAAGACCCCCTAGTGGCCCACACTCTAACCTGCACTTACCCCCAGAAGCAACCCCATATATTGTAGTGTAAGCTAATTTTCCTTCACTGCTGCCCGTTGACATTGAGCACTGGTCAACACTGAGGAACAAGTCTTTAAATTTTTTGAGTGCAAGGACAGGTATTAATAATAATTTGCTATTTTATGAATTCAAGATGGCAGAACAATTTTAGAGAGGATGGATGATTCCTCCGCAAATAAGAGGGGAATTTCCATCCTACCTTTTGGGTTTTTCTATCAGTCACCTAGACCACTATGGCACACAATTGAAGACAACAGTGCATGGGCGAACCCCCACCCCCAGCCTCCCCCTTGGTTCCACCCAAAATCGTTTTGAGGCTTAATGCGGTCTTGCAGATATAGATTGACTAACATCAAACTTGAGAAAACCAGGGAAAAATGTTGTTTTAAATAAGGCCCCAGAGATTGCCCCATATAAAGTAGATAGTAAAGTGGCTTCCCCTTTTATATCAGACTATGAGAACTGCCTATATGCACCCCTGCACCCGTATAATGATAGTGCAGGAATTGTAGGGTTGGATCCAGATAACTCGCCCGCAGAGCTAGTCACGAGTAATACTGCTGGGGAAGTCTTAATGGTTAGGAATCTTAATACCCACCCATTTAGGCTCATCTCATAGAATATTGCGGGCATTTCGTCAAAACTATCAGATGAGGCTCGGGTACAGTACATGAAGACGTTTGATATTATCTGTGCCCAGGAAACTTGGAGCAGGGATGTTGTCACTATGGATGTATATTGCTCATTTAATGTTCAGGCAACTCCATTATCCGCAGGGAGGGCAAAGGGAGGCTTTGTGACTTTCATCTCCCTTCAATATGAGTCACTAAAGATAGAGAATATAAGAGACTCTTCCTGGGGGAGAACATGGCTGCCGGCTAGAGGCAGGTCACGGGAACTCCTCCAGGTGTGTGAGCGATATGAATGTTAACAGCGGCCCAGGCTAAAATGTAAACAAAGCTGGGAGTCAGATAAACATCAGACTAACTAACGTCACCGAAGATTTCCTATGCATAACGGGAATCGGTGAATCAGTGGAATCGAGAGCAGAAATCCACTGATCGGAGCATAGTGTCCTTCCAGGGGGCGGGCTCTACGCCAGAGAGACCAGTGGATAGAGCTGAGTGCAGGGCAGAGCGAAAAAAAACAACAAACCACATATTTTGTCGGCTATTGCGGGCAAACTGATTTTGGACCCAAATTCTGCACCCTCCATCAGTCGAGAGTTTCTTGAAGAGTGTCTGTGTGTGAAGGTAAAGGCAGCCACGGAAGATAGAAGGGGTAGTGTACAGCGCTGGTCTAGAGCCAAGATGGAGGTAAAAAGAGGGAGAAAGGCGGCAGCAAGAATCCTATACCCGGGAGGAGGGGGTGGGGATAGCCCAAAAACCCAGAGTAAAGAAGCTGGAGACCTGGACACAATCACCTAGAAAACATTGAGCGAAGAATAGACAAAATGCAGGACCCACAGCAGAGTGTCAGACTGCCGAGAGAGGGGGAAAAGAAGCCCAAAAGGAGTCAGGATGACAATAAGAAGGGCCAAAATCAAGACAAAAAGCTGTTAGTGAGCCCAAGCTGCTGGGACTAGGAATGTACACATTAAGGAGTGCTAAAAGGGGTAAGGCCTTTGTTGAACAGTGTGCAAGTAGGGCTGGAGGTTAAGGTGGAGGTAAGGGTAAAGGAAAGGAGGAAAGAGAGTATTCAGATTTTAAAACTCCAGTAGTAAGAATCCTGGTGAAAGGAGAACCGAAAGTGGCTAAGCAAGAGGGGCTGATAAAACATTGTATGAATAAAACCCAGAAGGTGAAAGTTACACACTCTCTTAGGACCTTTTTTAAGGTATTGCCAAGGACCCTAACATTGAGGGAAGGTAGAACAATTGGTAGGGGGATGGATAAGGCTACGGAGGGATAGGTGGATAATGCAGTGGATAAATCACTAGGGGAGTGGGGTGATGTGTGCAGTCCCAACAGGTACACAGTATTGCAGGAAGAAGGTCTAAAAGATCTGGAGGGCATGGAAAAAGCAAAGGATGTAAGAGGTAGGTCCACCAATCATCCAACGTCAGATGAAGGTGAGGGAACTAAGAAACGGGGGATAGACGATCACAAGCTAAGAGAAAAATTTAACATAGAAGAGAAAATAGAAAAGACTCAGAGCGAATAGGGGGAAGTCAACACGGGGGAAGCAGTCCTGGGGGACCTGATAGCAACACTTACGTCTGAGATAAGAAGTAGGTGTGAAGTGTCTGAAGAGAACAAAGATAGATTAAATCACCTTGCGAGGCTTTAGAGAAAAACTTGATCATCTTGCAGGAAGAACAACAGTATTAGAGGTAACAGTTGAGGAACTCAAGGGCAAGATACAGACAAAATAAGAAGATATAAAAGCCTTGAAATTGAAAGAAAACAGGTATTAGGATTTGGAGGAAAGGATGGAGAACAACCAAAGGAGAAATAATCTACGGATTTTAAAAGTGCCAGAAGGAGCGGAGGGATGTGACCTGAAAGTTCTGGTAGTTAAACTGATTAAAACAGGACTTCATCTAGAAAAGACTAAGCAAGAGTTGGGTGGGAATATCCAGAGAGTACATAGGGACCCCTTCAGGCTTAATCCAAATAGAGGCAACCACAGGAGGATTTTGATAAATTTCCTTATTAACTCTTTGAAAGAGAAGGCATTATCTCGGGCTCTGAAAATGAAAACAGTGAAAGTAGATGGGTTATCTTGAGAAATTACATCTGATATGTCCTACATTACCTTCAACAGAAAATGGGAGTTGGGCAAGAGAATGGACCAGTTGAAGAAGTAAGGAGCCTCTGTGCAGATGAAATTTCCGGCAGTGCTAAAAGTTATGATGAATAACAAGATGTATAATTTCAGAGCGGTAAGTAAAGTGGATGACTTTATAGGATCTTGTAAATAGATTAGTAAATAGATACAGGAAGGAGGTAGATAGCTAGTAGGAGGAATAAATAGCGGTCTGAAATGTAAATTACAAAATGATATAGGTAGAGTTATAAACATACTTGGGGGAAAACCCATAGGCTAAGGCTATTAGAAAGGGGGAAGGTCTCCATGGGGGGTGGAGCGGAAAGGGTAGGGGTCATTGTGTGGGGAGCATTAGGGAAAAAAGAAAAATATCCTCTGCAGTCTCAGATTTGTTAGTTGAGAAGGATACTAAGATTGGAACATGGGAGAGGGACAGAGATTAAATATGTAGATTTTATCTTGGAATGTTAATGGGTTAAGGGTGGGGCCTAGGAGAGAGCGTATCCTCCAGTATATAAAAGATTGTACTGCCCAGATCTGCGTGCTCCAGGAGACGCACCTGTCTGAGAAAGAGTGTAAGGAAGTATTTAAGTCCCAAAAGTGGGTGCAACAAATGGTGTGTACTAAGCAAACATTTGTAACTAAAGGAGTGGTGATATTAATAAAAACAAGACCCAAAAATCTCTATTATAGAAAGTAAATCAGATATACAGTAGATGGGTCGTAGTAAAATTTTAATTTAGGGGGCTTGATTTTATTTTGTCATGGTATTACGGGCCTTATGAGGACAATATAGAACCGTTGCAAGAGTTATTAGTGGAGCTATCTTGCTCCTCTGACCCAATTATCTGGGCAGGTGATTTTAATGTGACATTAGATAGTACCTTGTATAGATCGGCTGGTAGTAGAGCAATTGGAAATCAAAAAATGAAGGGGCAGATAAAGTCTATGATGAAACAACGGGGATTATATGACAGTTGGAGATGGAGGATGGGAGACAAAAGAGGATATACATACCTAAACAAGAAATATCATCACCAGTCGAGGGTAGATTATATTTTGTTGGGCTTAGGTCTAAAGTATCAAGTCAAGAATATCACACATATCTGGATTCACCTGTCAGATCACCCCGCAATTTTGTTGGAGATTTGTCTTAAGGAAGATATTCCCCCCCCCAGATAGATGCTAGACCGTACCCTGTTGTTGGATAAGGAAATTGTGAGGAGATTAAAAGAGGATACAGTCGAATTTTTTTACTTTAATTGGGGCTCGGCGCCGGCTGGGTTGGTGTGGGATTCCTACAAAGCATATTTGAGGGGGAAGGTAATAAGCTGTGCGGTTGGGAAGAGGAGAGCCTTTCGGAAAAAGATAAGAGAGGTGGAGAAGAGGATAAGAGTACTAGAAGGAGAGCTGGTCAATAATACTCAGAGAGAGTCTAGACAGATTGAACTATCAGACATGAAAATTAAACTTGCAGCCGTTTTGGACAAGAGGGTAAGGGAAAGGTGGGAGACAAGTAAGTTAACGCAATTTGAGAATGAGGAAAATTGCGGAAAATTGTTAGCTTGGCAGACAAGGAAAGATCAGGTGAAAAACCTAATACAAGAAATTAAATGTCAGAATATTGGTAAGGTTTTAACTAACAGAAAAGAGGTTGAGAAGGCTTACTAATACTATTTTCGATCTTTGTATGAAGCGGATTTGGTGCCATCTGAAGAAGAGAGAAACAGGTGGCTAAGTTGGGGCGATACAGTGGCATTGGAAGAGGAAAAAAACGTTTTTTTTTAAATACTCAAATTCAGGAGGGGAAGTGGAGCAGGTACTGAAGAAGAGTAAGCAGGGGAAAGCACCCGGTCCAGATATTCTACCTTTAGAAGTGTACTGTGTACTAAAGGAGGTGCTGACTCCAATCCTGACTAGATTAATTAACAAGCTGTTCTTGCAAGGGTTATCCCAACCAGAGTCCTGGTCAAAGGCTACCATTTCCCTAATCCTAAAACCAGGAAAGAGCAAAAATAGATATGATTCTTATAAGCCAGTGTCGCTCCTAAATTGTGACTACAAGATTGTTTTCAAAATTCTGGCAGACAGACTCAAGGGCCTTATGGGGGACTTGGTGCATGAAGATCAGAAACGTTTTATGCAAGGACGGGCATTACAAGAGCTAACTTACTCCCTGATAGGGGCAATTGATTTGGCGGTAGCGAATAATGCACGTTTAGCGGTTATAGCCTTGCACGCCACCAAGGCGTTTGATTGAGAGAACTGGGATTTTCTGTCAGCAGTTATGGAAGCGGCTAAGTTGGGTGACAAATTTTGCAGAATAATTGCGGAGTTTTATAATTCACCAAGGGCAAGAGTCTAAGTGAATGGAGCATTAACATCAGCATTCACTATTAGGAGAGGGACAAGACAAAGGTGCCCGTTATCCTCACTTTTATTTAATTTGTACATGGAGCCATTGGCAAAAAAATTGAGGGCAGAGCAGGGGATAATACCTTTTCAGTGCAAGGATTGGGTTAGGAAATTAGCATTATATGCTGATGACTTGTTGATAAATAAGGTGGACCTCTGAAACACAATGACACATGTAGTAAAAATTGCGGAAGAGTATTAGGGTACAAGATAAACCGGGGAAATGGAGATTATGGCATGGAATATAGACGAAGGGGCAGAAAAAACTACAACTGAAATGAGATATCTGGGAGTGAGAGTGACTCATGACAATAATAAGCGTGCGGAAACTAGCCTTAACAGGGTGAAAAAAGAAGTGATTTAATCGCCAGTTGGATGCATCTACCCTTGACTATCTTTGGTAGAGTAAATCTAGTGAAAATAGCTCTACTACCGAAGCTGACATTTCTCTTCAACGCTATACCACTGCCGTTTAAGGAAGCAAGGCTTATGAAGTTGCAGGGTAAGACTGGTACTTTTATCTGAGCAGCAAAAGGACCCTGTATCTCATGGAAAAAAAGGCAAAGGAGGAGAGAGAAAGGGGGCCTGACTCTTCCAGACTTGAAATTATATGCATGGGTTTTCCAACTTAAAAATAGCAGAATGCTTTTGTATAGGCCCATTGATTCGGAAATTTGGAAGCTGTTTGCTGGATTGCTAAAAGAAGTAGAAGGAGAGGCTTCAGGCTTTATGATGAAGTTTGCAGACCCTAGATATTTAAAAAAAAGTTAGATTGAAGATTATTAGAGGTGCGGCAGAAACCTGGTATAGGATCAGATGGAGACTAAAATGGTTATACTATAGCAACATGGCTCCTATTTGGGACTTTCCTGGATCCCCGGAATGGACGAAGGACAAATTGGCAGGGGCACTAAGGAAGGCTGGAGTAGAAAGATGGGAGGATCTACTAGAAGGAAAATTGTTGATTCCAGGGGAGACATTTCAAAATAAAACAAAACATCAAGTCTCAAGGTTTAAATATCTTCAAATTCAAAGTTGGTTTCAATCATTAGAAAACAAGATAGGAGGTGTTAAAGAACTTGAAGAAATGTTGATTCTAGATGGCCCTCAGAAGAAGGAAACATCATAATGGTATTGGCGGATGATGGTTGAAGTGGAGGGGGAGTTTCCTCAGCCACAAGAGTTATGGGGGACTGACTTGCCAGGAGCAAGGCTGGAAAAATTATGGCAAGCATCCTTTTCTAAACTAAATAGAAGGGGGTTCCCCGAGGGATTTATTGATGTAGGCAGGAATAAAGGGGAATAATACAGTATAAATAGAACAACAGAGACCCTGCCTAGGTACTTCAAAAAAGGTCCCCTACGGGTTCCCCAACAATTATAAACGGGGTGACTTTAAACATGCATCAGAGCCATAGACATCAGAAAGCATAAGGTCAGTCCATATAGTTTTTTATAAACATTTTTGTGTTTTTATTAGATCTGACATTTCATCAATACGGGGCATTCAATCAATTTATACAAGTGATTCTGTTGATAAAATTGATAGAAAAGAGAAAAGGTTTATCGATATTTCACAAAAAATAATTCAACAATTACTAGTGTTTCACACACTCCCAGGTAACAAATGGGGGGGAAATCTTCCACATACACTCATGTATCCAGGGAATCAATCAGTCACATTCACATTCATTCTCACACCTCTCTCATGGATGTACATGACACAGCCTGCACCATAAAGATGATATTAGGGGGTGCAAGGGCTTGGGTGCAGGGTAAGAAGGCAGGTAGGTGGAAGAAACTATAGTCCAGGGGGACTAAAGTACTGCCTTTCTTAGATGTAACGCCAACGCGCGTTTCGGTGTAGAGCACCTTCGTCAGGGCGGACGGGTACAACCAGGGGAGGAGAAACACACAGTCTGTGAATAAAAGAACATTTCTTGGTGTCACAATATTATTTAATTTAATAAATGTTATTAACAATGCAATATATACACGATTTTATAATTCTCACAATGGATGACTTGTTTCAAAATAGATGTCGTGGCTCTGGAAACATATCTGTACACTCCCAGGGTCATGCTTCTCACAATGGAGGAGCAAGCGGTCAGAAGGTAGACCAGCGGTGAAGGTAGGAGAATCCACATTCTAAAAATTCAAAGCTTACTCAAACATTCTAGCACAGTTACTCCATACTACTAGTACACTTCAGAACGATTCCTTGGTGATTAAGAATAGGGTGGCCAGTTGGCGATAAAGGAGGCTCAGGGCTTTCTTGGCCCAGTCCTAACAGGGTCTATCAAGGTTATATAATTCTGAGTATATCTTAGCACTTTACTCACAGATATACCAAGTTTTTAGATCATGGATTGCGGAGGGCAATTCGTTTGGGTTCAGCGCGGCTAAAGATTTAAATAACCACCTGTTCCAATCTAGCTAGTCAGTTCATCTAAGTAGGTTGCCTAGGCTAAATAATACTTATAAGTAACCAAGGCTCAAGTGAGGATAATGATAATAGAGCAAATATTTCCAGGTGCAGTTATCTTCTTCAGGGTTCTAAAGATAAGAAAGACATAACAGTCCATTCGGATCACTCTGTACCCTATATAGTCATTATCGTGTTTCAGGTTTCAGCTGAATAGAAGTACCTGCAAAGTCGAAGTCCTCCGCCGAGAGGAGAGTACACAGGGTTCAAATCTGTCTTACTCTTGTGGGGGTCTCGATTCACGTGTTAACGGATCCTATGTAATGTCCTGATTGGATCACCTTCACTGATAACTAAAGGGAGAAAAAGCTGTGTCTTAAAGTTTTCATATGGCTTAGTTTGTCATAATCATATTCACATTGCATTGGCGGGGATCGCATATCAATGTCTAGTGTTTAAGATGGTACAGGTAAATGATCGCCCAGTAGGTAAACATTCAAAAGAGTCCGAAATCATGGTCGTGAAACAGGCCACAGGCTCACCATATATTTGGATCAAGACGGGGCTCCGTACAAGGGAATAATAATACTGACTATCTCCCATACCTTAAAGCTACTTTCGGCAAATCCCTGGGTGGGTGAAAAATCAGCGCCTCCCTCGTGGGGACGGGAACTCAGCGCCTCCCTCGTGGGGACGAGAACTGGAAAAGAGAGCGGTCATATCCTTTTGGGTCCCAGGGTCGGGAACAAAATGCAAACAATAAGAGCGGTTTAGTGAGACTCGGGTAGAGGAGGAAAACATAATAGAAAATTATGGTGACGTAATGACAAATGGCACTTTATTTAAAAATACGGGATCTGACATGATATAGTCAAACAAAGCTAAAGTGGACCAAGATCGCAAAAGGTTTCTCACCTGAAGATGAGATGCGGTAAAAGTCGTGTCCAGAAGGTAAATTCTATGACTGGTAGGGGAAATGTGGCGCCGACTGGTCTGGCGGGTCACTGGATGGCATTAAATAGCTCAGGGTGCTAGATGGTTATCCTGTCGAAAAAGGAGATACAGTGGCAATATAACGGCATTCAGTAAGGGCTGGAGAGTTCCTAGCGCTCAATGCGGCTGATCCCAACCTCCGATTCACTTGCCATTCGAGCAACTCTAGGATTGAGTTTTTGGATATTTGGGTGGAACACCAGAACAACACCATCCAAGTCTCCCTTTACACCAAACCCACGGCCCGCAACATCCTACTTCAATATACCAGTTTCCATCTGTGGTGCCAGAAGGACAGCATCCCCTATAGTCAGTTCCTTCGCATCCGAAGAAACTGCTCTGACATACAGGATTTTCTGACCCAATCGGACATCCTCAGAGAGAAACTACTATTCCGAGGATATCCCCCCAAATTGGTCAAAGATTCCTTCAAAAGGGCGAGATACACCAACCAGGAGAACATGTTTCAACCGAAAATTTCTGAAAATACTGACCAATTGGTGTGTGTCACCCGTCATTCCAATCTTATCAATTCCTGCTGGCACCTGTTAAATCTTGAGAAGAATAAGACCCCCCTGAATAGACCCATCTTTGCTTTCAAAAGAAACCGAAACCTGAAGAATTTTTTAGTTAATTCCAGTCACTCCATCTAACAACCAAACGGCAATCACCAAACTTAAACCTATCTATGGCAATCATAGATGCAGTACATGTCACGCCTGCCCCCATGCAGTGATCGGTGAAGAAATAACCACCACCGAACGTACCTTGTCTGTTGCACGCAACAAAACCATGACCAAGTGCCGTACCGCGAACATCATTTATGTGATCCTATGCCCATGTGACTTACCCTATGTAGGGGAGACTGGACGAGAGTGCCGCATCAGAATAGGAGAACATAAATCTAATATAAGAAACCAAAAAACATCGGCCCCCATTGTGACTCACTGGCTTGAAAAATCCCATACTGAACAACCTTTGCCTCACTTTAAGCATACCCCACCGGGGGAAGCCTTAAAAACATCATTGTAGTAAATTACTTATGCATGATTGATACTTTGGTCAGTATTTCTTCTGTCCAGTTTCCAACTTATCAGGTTGGTAGTAGAGCTAACACAATTGATTTCATGTTGATATCTAATAAGTATGCATGTCTTGTAGATAGTATTGTGGTTGAACCAAACCCTGGTAGCGACCATAACCTGCCTCCATTCATGTCATTGCACAGAAGGGTAGGGGTGACAATCTTCAATTAAAACATAATCATAATCTGGGGGTTAGACTAAAGTGGAGCACAATAAATCCCTCAACATTTAGGGAGACCATTATCAAAGCAAATCTAGGTAAAATCATGTCATGCTGAGCTTTTGACTACCATCCAGATGCTATTATACAATGTTTCGAATCAATCTGTGAAAATGTGGCTAAACATCTGACTAAATCGGTGAGGAGTCGGGGTTCACCAGCAATAAGATGTTTTAAAACTGAATGTTCTACGGCGCAAAAAGATCTGAAGAAAGATTTACATCTAGTCCTCCCTGTTAGGGTTAGACAGACCTACAAAAGCGTGATTAAGCATAGGGAGCACAAACTCAGAAGACTCTACTGACTTTTTTTAAACTTCACTCACGCTCACTATTGCACTTTTTTCTAGGCCCCTCACACTCATACACCCATTGGCAAAGGAATAAAAGAACTCCGCCAAAGTGCAGCACTCTGTGCTGCCCGACGGGCATTGCACCGCCAGCCTGCCGTAGGAGCAGGAAACCAATGATGACACTGGACGATCATCGGGTGGGATGACAACAGTCGTTCAACCGTTGACTTGTGTGAGGTATCCTTAATTCCGCAAAGGGTTTATCACATTCACTTTTTTTGTCACACTCATCTAGAGAGAGGTTAGATCTAGTCACTCAGTTGACTTAATCTGGGGAACTCTGTACAATTGTTGTTGATACCTACTACATAGGACATGTACATTGGACCCCGTTAAAAATTGTCCGCTTCTGTTCCCCCTTTTTGATATGACTGGTACAGGGTGCCCACTTTAATTAATGGACAGCATATATCAGGCCTCCATCACACAGGGGATCAACGCAAGCTGTAATTCTCTGTACTCCCCTGGATGTCTAGTTTTCAGAAATGTCTGGGTTTGGTAGGTTTCCCTAGATGGCCGCTGAGCTCTGGGCCAACCAGCCAGGTGTCCCCCTTTGCAGAACAAGGTTGTTTTGTGACAGGTAATTTTGATGCCTCCACTATACGTTTTGGGCCCTTCCCTGCCGCAGGCACATGGCCCACCCACACAAGTGAGGTTCATTTTTGTCATGAGACTTTGGTAAATGTGGGATGGGTGGAATTTTGCAAATCTACACCAATTCCAGAACATTCCATCACAGAAATGTGAGGAAAATTAGTTTTTTTTCTTAAGATAAAGTTTGAGGTTTGCAAGGGATTCTGGGTAACAGAACCTGGTGAAAGCCGCACAAGTCACCTCATCCTAGATTCCCCTGGGTGTCTGTTTTCTCAAAAATATAAAGGTTTTCTATGTTTCCCTAGGTGCCGGCTGAGCTACGGTTCAAAATCCCAAGTTAAGCACATTGCAAAAGAAGGGTTCGTTTTTACTGGAAAAATGTGATGTGTCCACGTTGCATGTTGGTCTGTTTCCTGTCGCGGGCACTAAGCCTACCCAAACAAGTGAGGTACCATTTTTATAGGGAGACATTGGGGAATGCTGGGTGGGTGTAAGTTTGTGGATCCACACAGATTCCAGAACTTTCCATCACGAAAATGTGAGGAAAATGTGTTTTGTTTTTTTTACAAAGTTTGAGGTTTGCAAGTCATTTTAGGTAACAGCACCTGGTGAGAGCCACACAAGTCACCTCATCCTGGATTTCCCTGTGCGTATCATTTAAAGAAATGCTAAAGTTTGCTAGGTTTCACTAGGTGCCGGCTGAGCTAGGGTTCACAATCCACAGCTAGGCACATTGCAAAAAAGGGTCAGTTTTCAGTGAAAAAATGTGATGTGTCCATGTTGTGTTTTGGGTCATTTCCTGTCACTGGCACCAGGCCTACCCACACAAGGGAGGTACCATTTTTATTGGGAGACTTTTGGGAATGTGGGGTGGCTGGAAGTTTGTGGATCCACGCAGATTTCAGAAATTTCTATCCCAGAAATGTGAGGAATGATTTTTCTTTACAAAGTTTGAGGTTTTTCAAGGGATTCTGGGTAACAGAACCTGGTGAGAGTCACAAATGTCACTCCATGCTATATTCCACTGAGCATCTAGTTTTAAAAAATGCATTAGTTTGCAAGGTTACCCTAGAAGCCGGCTGAGCTAGGGTTCACAATCCACAGCTAGGCACATTGCAAAAAAAGGGTCAGTTTTCAGTGGAAAAAGGTGATGTGTCCACGTTGTGTTTTGGGCCGTTTTCTGTTACGGGCACTACCCACACAAGTGAGGCACCATTTTTATTGGGAGACTTTGGGAAATGCGGGGTGGGTGAAAGTTTGTGGATGCACACAGATTCCAAAACTTTCCATCACAGAAATATGAGGAAAATGTGTTTCTTTTTACAAAGTTTGAGGTTTGCACAGGATTCTGGGTAACAGAACCTGGTGAGAGCCACGCAAGTCACCCCAAACTGGATTCCCCTGGGTGTCTACTTTTCAAAAATGTACAGGCTTGCTAGGTTTCCCCAGGTGCCAGGTGAGTTAGGGTCCAAAATCCACAGCCTGGGGCATTGCGAAAATGGGTCAGTTTTCACAAGATGTCCATGTGATGTCCATGTTGCGTTACAGGGCATTAATTGCCAGTTTTTAATAAAATCGAGACAAATATTTTACAATTTGTGTGTTGAGGTATATACTTCAGGTTCTATTCCAACTGCATGATAAGGTTTTGAGTCTAATATTAGTGTTTTGCACAGAAAGGAAAACCTTTTGTATACTATATATCCCCACAACCAGAAGGGTCCAGCGGATGTAATGGTATATTGCTTTCAGAAATGTGTCATAGTTAGAAGAAGCTACAGGTAAAAAAGTTGGCACAAATGGCTGTTTTTTAATTAATTTTTAATATTTCTTATTTTCAATTATTAGTTTTCATTTAAAAAAACTTGAAGGATCTACGCAAATGACCACTTGCTGAATTCATAATGCTGTTTATTTCTTAGAAATGTATAGCTTTTTGGGATCCATTATTGTTTTTACTTCCCATTTCTACCACTAACTGGAAGGAGTTTGAAAGCACAAAAAAGTGGCAAAAATAGGAGTAGTCCCAGTAAAATGCCAAAACTGTGTAAAAAATGTTGGTTTTCTGACAAAATTCTGCCTGTCCCCAAAAGCTGGGAAGATGGTGATTTCAGCACCACAAACCCTTTGTTGATACCATTTGCAGGTAAAAAACAAACTCTTTCTTCTGCTGCACCCCCCCCCCCCCCCAAGAACTACATTTAGCTGTATTTTGGCTAATTTCTGTGTCCCCTCCAGGGGAATCCACAAACCTTGGGTACCATTAAAGAACCCCATGATGCTGGAAGAAAAGGACGCAAATATGGCTGGATACCTTATGTGGACAAAAAGTTACTGGGACCTAAGCGCGAACTACCCCAAATAGCCAAAAAAAGGCTTAGTACAGGCAGGGCGAAAGGCCTAGCAGTGGTAGAGTTAAAAAAATGTATGGTGTATTACAGACATCTCCAAGTAGCTCGTGAGCTACCAGTAGCTCTCGAGCTACCTGTGAATAGCTCTCCTGTGTGCAGTCTTGCCTACTAATATAGAAGTCTTTCCTTGGTTGAATTATTATGTATACACACCAAAATTAAAAACATGCATTTTATATGTTAAAATGTGTGTATTTTTAGAACTCGTAAGCTGATGTTTGTTGAAAAGTTTGTAGAATTTTCAATATGTATTTGAAGCTATTTGAGTTGGAGAGATGTAGTACTTGGTGTCAGTGATTGCAGCTATGGATGATTTGTGTTACCCTGGAACATTTAAATCCTGGCAACCCAATGCAAATCACTATTACATCCCTAATATTAGTAGCTCGGGATGATTTTCATTGAACATAAGTAGCTCATATTACAGGAAAGGTTGGAGCTTCCTGGTGTATTATTTAATTAATCTTTTCTTACAGCTACCACGAGGAAATTAAGGGCCAGATGTAGGTCGCCAATTACCAGTCGGTAACGGCCGATTTTGGCCATTACCGACCGGTAATTGGTTTTTGAGATGTAGGGGCCTTTATTTTACAGAATCAGTAAATTTACCGAATCAGTAGATTTACTGATTCTGTAAAATACTGAATCGGTAATTTGACCAATTCAGTAAATTCCAGATGTAGCTAGCACTGTTTACAGTGCTACAGGCTTCAGAATTCGGTATTTTACCACCCAATCCAATTGGGTGGTAAAATATCGAATTCTGGTGTACATGTACATAGGAATCAATGGGCAATACCGATTCGGTAAGAATTACCTGCATCTGCCCCCTTCCGATTTACCGACTCTTAAATACCGAATCGGTATGATTCGGTATTTAAGAGTCGGTATATCGGAATTACCTACATCTGGCCCTAAATGGGATATTATTATACTCTTGTGAAATCTATCAAGGGCAATTAAACAAGCATATTGACATGATTCAATGGAATGATTTATAAATAATGTTTAATTTAAGTAGATCCACTCCACAAGCATTGCTTAGTTTAGAATCAGAGTTACCAGCGATGAGCAAAGTAGCGGGTCATACGAGTTTACAAAATTGTTTAAGAGCTAAGTGGTTTGTAACTGAATCACTTTTGGCTCAAATTTGGGAAAAACCGAGACATCAACATTTCTGAGGAAAGCCATCTACAGATATTTCTAAATATGGTCTTTTTGATATGTGATCAATGAGCTCTTAACCTAAAAGACATTTAAGATGGATTTAAATCATAGAATGTATCAGTACAGTCCGTAGGATGATCTATATGCTCTGTCTAATCTAAAAGTGGCTATATGAGGTTTCATTTTTGATAACTTGAATTATTCGGTTATCCTCAACCTGGGTTTCAGAGGGGTAGAAGCATAATAAAACATATTTTGTCTGCAATTTCAGCAGTCAAAGGGTAGGCCATGTATTATCTATCCATTCTGGACTAACTTAGATCAGATCCAAGTATTTGAGAAACAAAACACGATTAGACCGCATAATATAAAACAGTTGCATTTTGTGTTACAGCTTACTGTACTCAAGACTGCACTTGGTTCGTCCGATTTTAGACATTATGTTAGTAGATCACATAATAGCGTTGATATCAAATTAGTATCACCATAGCTAATGCAAATGCCTGTTGAAGCAGGGTGATTGATCTCATAATTGGCAGTTGCTGTTATAATGCATGATTTATATAGATCATTGTCTGTATTAGCATAATTTTATCACACCAATTGTTTAATACGTTTTTTAAATATTTAGTTTATATTATATACTGGCAATTAGGTTTTGTCTAATATGCAAGAAAACCAAACTGAACTGAACAGACTCCTGTTTACCCTCCAACAAAATAATAGTGCATTCACTACCCTTTCAGAGCACAGCATTGATCTATTATAGCTAATGAGAGCTGTTTGATCATACAGGATACAGAACTAATGCAAACCAGTTTATGGACTGCAGAAAATAGCCCTAAATATTTGACATTACTTCAATATTTCTTGAAGTGAAAGTACTAGAGAATTCACGTTCAATATTCTTTCTCACTGCATCTTCATTACAAGGCGATTCTTGTTGGAGTTTTCTTACATTAGAATTGTTTTTATCCTTTTAAAAGTCCATGATGTGTACAACTGTTTGTATTGCCTAATGTTAACTAGATCTCAAGTAGTCCACAACTACCTTTTGTAAAACATGGCTGATGATTTAATAATGTTTACATTTCTCATTGACACTGCATGCAGCATAATGTACTCTGCTTTGTTTGTAATTGTAGGACAGTGGAGTATTATTCAGTGATGCTGGTTATGCTTCACTATGTAATACTCTCACAATTCCCCAAAATAGGTCCCTCAGATTTACACTAATAAATGTCTCCTACATAAAGGTCATAACCTTTATGTAAATAACCTATATACAGGAGTCCAGTCATTAAATGAGCTGTTCAAAGCTGGCACTGTGACTTACAGTACCACGAGGAACCACCAGTCCTGTTAGTGTGGCACAGAGTACCCAGACTTTACTAGTGGAACATGTGTTAAGCATTTCAGAGTACCAACATGGATGATAAGTAACTGAGACAACTCAATAGAAATCTGACACAAAATCATAAAAAATAAAGCAGATTTTGAAATAAATTTAGACACCAAAATGACGACAATCAGAAAAATATAACCAGAGCTATGGATTTGAAAAGAAATGTTAGATCAATGCAATTTAAAGGCAAAGGCTTCCCTCTTAATGGCACTCCAGCGCAGCTCTCTAGGGAGGAGTCACCCGCTGATATAGGCAACTGGTTTATACTGGCCTCATAATTTGTGACAACACTGGCCCAATCACATGCTCAGAAGCATCTGTTTGGACTACGAACTCCTTCACATAGCCTCGTGCCTTCAGCATAGGTGCTGAGTAGGGGTGGGTGATAAACTCCACTCTGCTGGTGGAGTTTGGCTCACTCTGTATTACGCTTGTAATGCAGAGTTCTGGTAAAGTTCTATCAACCACCTCATGGTGGAGTTTTTTCTAATGCACAACTTGCCAACGTTAAGTTGGCGAGTCAGGGGGAGAATTGGTGTCCCCTAGCTTAATTTTCAGGTGCTAGAATGGCACCCGGGAGATTTTCTCAACGTGGGCAGTCTTGAGGATTTCACTGGGCGTTGCCACCATTCATGGGGAGAAAGCAGGCATTCGAATCGAAAATCTGCTCAAGTGGCAGCAAAGAAGCAGCTCCCTTTGCCTTGCAGTGTGGTGCTGTTCACACTGCAAAACAATCTCTCGACACTGAAAATCATCACGAGCAGCGCAATGTATTAATTTTCACCCACTCACTGAATTCTGCGGAACCTTCTTGACTTTTTATGTAACTTCAAGGAATTCTGCGTAGAAGTTAAACTCGGCAAGTTCCGCCCACCCATAGTGCTGAGCACATAGCCTCCTTCAGGGTGAGTTCAGTGAGTGGGGCCATGATGATCCCATACTCCTTCACAATTCTCCTGTAGTACCCAGTCAAGCCAAGGAAAGCCATGACTTGGCTTGCTCCTTGGTTGAGTCAAATTCCAGGATATTAAATCAAAGGTATTCAAAACTGTGGCTGCACCAAGCTTGTCAATGAGCTAATCTGCTCTTGGTATGGGGTGTGCATCAGTTTTAGTGCCTGCATTTAACCCCCTGTAATCCACACAAAACCTCATCTCTGGTTTGTCACCTTTTGAGTGCGTTTTGGGGACCAAATCTTCTATGTTAGCCCAGGGACTGTCAGAAGGTTCAATCACCCCTAGCTCTGGCATCTTGCTGACTTCAACCTTGATGCAGACTTTGGCTTGATCAGACAGTCTGTAAATCTTGCTTTTGACAGAAGGCTGTCACCAATGTCCACATCATGGACACAATATGTTGCCTGACAAGGGGGTTAAAGAAAAGAGTTCAGCAAACTGGTTGTGGTATTGCCTGCAAATAGATTCCTGTTGTGCAGTAGGAGAGTCTGATAAACCAACACCCTCTACTGAACCACCTTTTGGGTTGCTTGATAGTAGGTCAGGGAGCGGCTCACTTTCCTCTTGCCCTCCAACATTAACCCTGAGCATGGTCATGTCAGCTCCGTCCTGATGTGGCTTTAGGCGATTTACATGGAGAACTCAATGAGGACTCCTAGGAGTGTATAAGCCTCCCAAGGAGATTATGTCTCTTTCTTTTCCAAAATTGGATAGAGTCACGTCCACTTGTCTTGGAGGGCCCTGGGAGCCAAAGGCTCCAATCCCTATATCAACTGACCTGGCCTGTATTCAAGCAGTGCTGACCTTTGATCATATCAGTTCTTGATAAACTCCTGGCTGGCCTCCAGATGCTTATTTTTTATTTTCATGTTCTAAGTCATGTGTCAACACAGGCCCAGTACATAGTCCACTAAGTATGGTCTGGGCTCTTTTAGAGGTTTCTCCCAGCCTTCCCTCACCAAATGTAGGGTACCACTTACCGGATGGCCAAACACAAGTTCAAAGGGACTAAAGAAACCCCCCTTCTGGGGCACCTCTCTGTATGCGAAAAAGTGGCAAGTTAACAGGATATACCATCTTTTTCTGAGTTTTTCAGGTAGGCCCATTATCATGCCCTACATGGTTTTCTTGAATCTCTCAACTAAACCATTTGTCTATGGCTGGCACGGGGTGGTGAACTTGTAGCTCACTCCACATTCATCCCACATAGCTTTTATGTATGCAGAATGACGTTTGGCCCTCTATCAGATACCACCTCTTTAGGAAACCCCACTCTGGTCAACCCCACACTGGTAAAGTCGAAGGGACTCCCAACCACTGGAAGTGGAATTAGAGAAGCCTTTTGTTGTTACCCTGGCTTGCCACTGGCCTAACACGTGACACAGGGGCGATAAAACTCTTTCTATTTTTCAGGCATATGGGGCCAATACAAATGGGCAACCAACCTGTCCCAGGTTTTAGTTTGTCCCAGATATCCAGCTAGGGAGGTGTCAAGAGCTAAGGTCAGAAGGAACTCTCTGTACACCTAGGGGACCACCACTATCCTGACTGCCCCAGGTTTGGAGATCCAAGCCTCACAGGACAAAAGCCCATCTTTCCATTAGACCCTGTAAATACGAGTGACATCACTGTCTTCTTGCATTGCAGCTTGCTGCCCAAGGCCTTCAAGAGTTGGGCATGACTTTTGCCCTTGGCACAGGTTCTCTCTAGAGTGTCCCCCTGTCTTAGGAGTGCTGCCCGGTCATGCTAGGCTCCATCATATGCAGTCCCTTACTCAGGCTCCAGAGCATCTCCCTCAGGAGACACCCCGGTCATGTGATCTCTTTGAGCTGCCTCAATAGATTTATTGCCCTTTCTTTTGCTTTAGGAAGTGTGGGACATTATTTGAGACTCCACACTCCCATGACTTACCTGTTGTGCTGCTTGTGCTCTCGTCACACTGTCACACACACACACCCACCCACTCAGGGAGACCCAACATTACTGCATGAGTCTTTCTTTCCACTTCTGCCCAAGCAGACATTTCCAGATCATTTTCCAATGAGAAACTCTTCTGGGATGGCAGGGGACATGACCTCCTTCTTTGGGCCAGTAACCCCTTCCCACTCTAAGTTTACCAAGGCGATTGGATAGATATTAGTTTCATTGTCAACAATAGTTACCTGGTGACTAACACCTGGGGTCTGGGGAGACCAGTCTGGCGTCTGTATCCCTCAAAGCCTCTACCTCACCCCCATCGATCTTTGACCTTTGTCTAAACTTCTCCATGCTTAGAGATAAGACAGGCAGCGTTTAATAGCCACACCTGCCAGGTAAACTTAAGTAGCCTCAGTGTAACCTCTGGCCCCTCCAAAGTATATGTCCTTTCCCACTCCTATGCTAGCCAATCCCTTGGATTGCAAACCACTGGGAGACATTTTGGAGCATGCTGCATCTCCTTTCTTATATCCTACCTGATGACAGTCATGACATAACCCAAAATGCTTTGCAAGGTCCCAAATTATAGCGTTACAACCCATACCCTTGGTCTGGGAAGATTCTTGGGCCCACCCTCTTGATAAGACTTTTGGGGGCCTTTGTTGTTGGTCACATCTATTCCCTGCTCTGCTGTGAAGTCTGAGCACCCTTCTGCTGGTGACTCCCACCATTGGTCTCTTTGGACACCCTGGTTCTGAACCATTTGTCAGGTATCCCTCCTAGCTCTCTGAGAGAGGACAACTTGGAATCCACAAAATGCTGATGCGATTTTTCAGTGGTACAATTCATCAAGAATTATAAGTATCCACCTCATTGCCTTTTATCCAGCCTTCTAGTGCTTTCACTGAGGAAACCACAAAATCCACACATGTTTTGTTTTACCTTTATGGGTGTTCATAAACTTCTTTCTGTATTCCTATGTGGTGATTCCTCCTTCATATGCTGATGGAGCTCAGCTACATCCTCATTAACGGTCAGAAGTCTATCTCTGCCCCACACTAAGAATAACTACCACAATAGAGCGCCCCAGTGCTGGTGACCTATTCTCCTCAGGTAGCAGGCCCTTTCAACCACTGCAAACCATTTGTTAATGTCATCACCATCATTAAACTTTGGGAAATTCCTTTGGGATCTTACAGCTACATGCATCATTGTAGCAATTTAGGAATCGCAAATTCCTATGCATCAAAAAATCGCATTTTTTTTGCGATTCGCTAATTTTCCTTATTTGAGATTCCTTAATTGCGAATTGCAAATAAGGAAAGGCTTTACATTGATTCCTATGGGCCTAGAGGCCCATAGGAATCAATGGGAAGGCATTCTCATTTTGCGAATTCGCAATTAAGAAATCGCATATTGAGAATGCAATTCCAAAGGACCCCCCCTGCACCCCTGGAATGTCATGTAAGTACATTTTACTCACACACATGCCCCAAGGGCATGTGTGTGTGTAAAATGTAAGTTTAAAAAATGCATTTATTTGCATTTTTGAAACTTTTCGCAAATTACCATGAAGGTGTACTTCATGGTAATTTTTCCCTTTAAAATTGCGAATTCGCAAAAATAAATAAATCATGCATAGCATTTAAGAAATCGCAAAATTTGCGATTTCTTAAATACTATCGCAATTTGAGAAATTGCAAAAAATTGCGATTTCTCAAATTGCGAGAAATGGGAAATGAATGATGCATCCCAATAAGTGATTTTGGAATCGCAAACGGCCGAATGTTGCGATTCGCACTGTTTGCGATTCCAAAATCGCTTGATGCATGTGCCTGTTAGAGTCAAATGTTTCTTCTCTCTCACTATTGAAATTGTTGCCACTCTTATCTTTGGGCTGTAAGCCCTTCTTGACCCTTCTTTCATTAAGGGCTAGTCTTCTTTCCTCAAGTTCAATATTTTTATCCTTAAGGTTTACTACCAACTTACCTCTAGGGGGTCTGCTAAAGTGACTTCTGTCACTTCCTGATGGTGATGGGGGCATGTGAAAGGGTAGAGACATGTGGTTTTCAACTTGTTCCCCATCATCTTAAATTTGGGGAAGGGCATCATCATCACCCTTTTCAAGGTATTCTTCTGAGGAATGGCCTTCCCTCTTAGCCTTTTTGTCTCATTAGAAATGAAGACCATTTCAAGATCCACCTTTCTAGCTGTAGCTCTTTAGCCAATGCCCCTAGATTTGCACAAAGCTCCTAAATCACTGATCCAGAGAAGAGGCTGATTTGATTAAACCCTTGGAGAAGGGACACATGCTTTTAAAGACTGCCTATAGGATGGAGCATTATTTAGCCAGGTATCTAATAGGCGGGATAGGTTTCTTTTGGCCATGCTTTGACTTAACCAATTACATCCCCTCTTGGCCCTACAAGTGGATGGGTTCATCCTGGTTGCAGAATGCCCTGCGGCAGTGACTATAGGCCTGGCAAGGACACCCTGCACTTTGTCATGTTCTGCGACTATTACAGTAGGCCCAGAAAGCAGTTTTTGGGAACACTGTTAAATTCACAGAATTTTAATCAATATGACCTGCCCTTATGTACCTGCAGATGCCACCTAATGACCATGTCTTATTTGCTGTGGTTAGTGTTTTACTAGCTGTCTTGTTGTTCAGGATATCAAGACCTGACAGAGTATTGTAGCCATGTACTGAGCATCCTTTTAACCTGTTTTACAGTATATTGTTTTTTTTAATTCTGATTGAATGTAGATGTAAATAATATAAATGTTACTGTGAAATATTCATTGTGTTATTTTATGAATGTTCTGATCAACCCCAAAAAGATTTTAAGATGATGATGATTGACAAGCCAAGATTTTTGTCAGACTTGATTATTTCTAAGCTTGTACCTGAAAGTTGGGGCCTTTTTAAAACTTTGAGAAAAATGTAATATGTGTTCCTAACTGTCTAAGTCTTTTACTTAACTATTCAAAATGGGGCTCTACACAGGGACCTACAATTCCAATTAGAAACAATTTCAAAAACATTTTGCTAAAATAATTTGGGAGTCTAAAATCAACAGTGGATTTCTAGTGCAAAAATAACTTATGACCAAGTGGTACTGTGAAACACAAGTTCCGAATCCCGCTGCTATAACACCAATATAGGAAAGTGGAGTATTATGCAGTAATGCTGGTTAGGCTTCACAACGTAATACTCTCACAATGCCCCAAAATAGGTCCCTTAGATTCACACTAACAAATCCTTAGCTACGTCTGGTAGTGTGGCTGTTAAAAGGATGAAGGACACAGGAAATATTCAACAGGTTTCTTTATTGACCATCCACTCTCCACCCTGCCAAACCAGCTTCACCTCGAGAGGACCCAACATTCTAAGGTGAGCTCTAGTGGGGCATACCAAAATCCACATGCGGGGAGGACGGAATGTACCATCGTGAGAAACTACAACACACCTCCCTCCCTACAAAAACAGGAGGAAGGAAAAGATTATAACAGAGATCACTTGACCAGGGGGAACAGTCGCAGGGATTAAGGAACATAAGTATGGCACATGAGTAATATTACATTTCTGATCTTACAATCTTGTCACAGCTCCACCATTGACCATTGTCAAGTTTGACGACATTCTTTAAGACTTTTGTAATGCGGCAAGGAGGGTAAAACTTACTTTGGGTGTGCCAGTCTTTCGTGTTTCTTCTGAACTGTACCACATCCCCAGCATCCCAACTAGGTGTCCTTACCCCATGCTACTGATCATAATGCTCCTTGTAATCTGCTTGATGAGAGCCCACCTTCCTCGCTCCCTCTTCCCAGTCAGAGTTGGCTTCCTTATCTCCCTCTAGCCAGCTAGGGTTGAATTTGGTGCAGGGTTCTCTTCTGCAAAGGGAGACGAAAGGGGAAATGCCAGAAACCAGATTTGGGGAGGTGTGATACGCCCATAGGCAGTTCCTTAGGTGATGTTCTACGTCATTACCGTTTGCCACTGCCAAATGAATATGTTCCTTGATCATTCTATTAGCACGTTCGACTAGATCATTGGCCTTTGGGCAATACATTGCCGTTAGTTCATGCTTTATATCCATGTTGTCTAAGAAATCCTTCATGGCCTGGGAAGTGAACTGGACCCCGTTGTCTGTGACTAGCGTAGCTGGTATGCCCTCTTTAGAAAATACTTCCTTGAGGAACTCCAACACTGTATTGGTGCTAACCCGATGCACGAACTTCTGGGTGATCCAATGTGAAGTATAGTCAATTAGGTTGAGCATGAACTGCCTCTGGACCCCCAGGATGTCCATGGGCCCAATGATGTCCATGCCTAACTTGTTCCACGGTTTGGTCGGTATCTTGACTGGAGAGAGAGGTGCCTTGTGAATAGTTTTGGACTTGTCACTTTTCGCACAGCTCCCACAGTCCTTGACTTGTTGCTCTGTCAAGGCATCCATTTTAGGGAACCAGTACGTCACCCTGATTCTCTGTTTCGTGATGCTGCACCCCAGGTGTCCCTCATGTGCCAGTTCAATTATTCTCTTCCTGAGCCCTGTGGGGGGTATATTCCTTCTTTGACGGTAGATACTCAAGTCATTCCTGACGTCCCAATAATCCTTCAATTCTTCCTCAAGTGCCTTACTCTTGTCAGGCCATCCCTTTATTATGGTATCTCTGAGTTTGAGCATTCCCCTGTCTTCCTCCATGAATTTATCCCTTTCTTATTTTGTGATGGCTGGGTTGTCTACCACCATGATGGGGTTATCTAGGGTTTCTTCCTGAACAGTGGACTGAAGAGGAGATCTTGATAGGTAGTCTGCAATCATATTTTCTGCCCCAGGTATGTACTCCACCTTGAAATTGAACTTCTCCAACCCCAATATCCAATTACTTATGCGTGGAGTGCAGTTTTCTATTCCCTTCACTGTGAAGATGGAGGTTAGGGGTTTGTGGTCAGTCCTGATGGTGAAAGGTAGACCCCATAGGAAAAACTTGAAATGCCTCCCTGCCCAGAAGCAAGCCAAGGCTTCCTTTTCGATCACGGAATAGTTTTGTTCTGCACTGGTGAGGCATCTTGAAGCAAACGCCACAATCTTTTCTTCCTTCCCTTCATTTTGTATGAGAGTAGCCCCCAACCCTTTATTTGAGGCATCTGTGGTGAGGATAGTTTTCTTCTTGTTGTCAAATATCCCGAGTGCTTGTGAGTTCAATACTTCTTCTTTAGGAGACTGCACATTGACTCACATTTCGCTGCAAAGTTTTTGATGTATTTGGCCATATACTCCATGAGCTCCAGGAATGATTTAAGTTCTTTTTGGTTCCTCAGGTAAGGGGCATCCTTCACAGCCTCCAACAAGCTGTTTTTGGGTCTGAACCCCTCCTCTGAAATCGAATGTCCTTAGTAGTCTACTGACGTTACCCTTATTTTACACTTGTTCCTCTGTACCGTGAGCCCTGAATCGGCGAGTTTCTGGAACACCCACTTGAGGGTACCGTCATGTTCTTCTACACTGCGCCCATACACCAAGATGTCATCTTGGAAACACATCGACCGATCTACTCCTCTCAGTATCTGCTTCATTATTTTCTGGAAAACCGCCGCAGCTGATGCTAGTCCGAAAGGCATCCTCCTAAACATGAATGCCCCTTAGGGAGTTATGAAGGCGGTTAGCGGTCGGGAATCTGGGTGGAGATCCACCTGGTGATACAAGATTGAAAAATCAACCACACTGAAGTACTTCGCTTGTCCCATAGTACTTAGCATTTCGTTAATGTTCGGTAAAGGGTGCCTTTCCACCCAGATGGTTTCATTGAGACGGCGAAGATCTACACATAACTGAATGCCTTCTCCATTGGCCTAGGCCGCTATAACCACTGGGGCCAGCCATTCTGAGCAATCCACTGGTTGTATGACTCCCATGTCACACAATTTGTTCAGTTCCTTTTCCATAGGTTCCCTCATGAGTTTTGGTACAGGGCGCAATTTGTGGACCACCGGCTTGGCATTTGGCTTGAGTTTGATCTTATACTGGAATTCATGTAGGCAGCCAAGTGCTCAGGGAGTGAAAACATCAAGGGACCACTAAGAACCAAGGACACTTTGTGAAGCAGTAGACCCTCTGCACTAAAAGTGACTTTTATGTACGGAACCCAAAGTACAATATTGACCTTACAGGATGAACAAACACCCGCCAACCTGGTGCCCCAAATCTTCTGAGCATGCGGGAGGATGAACCAATGTGAACCAGCCACCGTGGAGGAATCAAAACCTCCCAAGAATAAGGAACCTTTTTTTGAGGAATGAACCGGTGTACAGCACCCCAAAAGTCAGGCAATTGCCGGAGAAGCTGCAATGTCTACAGTACCTTGTGCCCAAAAGCCCAGTCTCTGCCAATTGAGCCAGGAAAACGTAAATCTCCGTTGTCAGTGCCACTTCTCCTTAATGCACCGGAAGAACAAAACGCACCAAAAACAAACAAACAAACAAAAAAAATCCTACTAGCTAACTCGTCCGTGTGGAAACAGAGACACAACTTGAAATGGCCACACGAGTGCGCTGTGATGCAAGTTGAAATCAGCCTCGGAATTCCACCTCACACGAACGCTGACAGGAACTGACAGGAAACTCACCAGGCAAAGAGGATCGACTGCGATGCTGCGCTGCACTGCTCCCAGAGTCAAAAGCTCTCCACATGGTGGGCGTTTTGACGGGGGCTCCCGCTAGGCGCCCCAGGAAACCACACAGGAGGTCGACAAGGAACCCAGGAACGGGAGCACTGACGCAATGACAGCGGGAGAGAATTGCAGGATCCTACATGCAACCTTGGACGGCACATAGATGGATGGCGGGCACCCACCCACCACAGGAGAACTGGAGATGGGGCCCCACGCTGGATGCCACGGACGTGGCAACAATCACCTTAGGGAACTAATTGGAAACACCGCTGAAATGTTCAAGGAAAGGAACACCGCTTGCTGCCACACAGTGCTCCCCAAAGCTTGACAGGAAAGAATTCCAGGCACAATTTCCCCCAAGCAACACCAGCGGGAACCGGTGACCGGCTGTGGAAATCCCAACCAGGATGCACAAATGGCTCAGCTCATGCCACAGTTAACAGGCTCCGAAGGTGACACAGAGGATCTGACAGGAAGGACCCGAGTTGCGCTCAGGAGATGAAGGAGGCAGACCACAACTTGCTGGCCCAAGAAGCTTCTTCAGGGAACACACGCAGCAGGATAAGTTCCCTCAACTCTTCTTTTCCCTCATCAGGCAACAGGCTAATTTCCCCACAGATCCGGTGTGAGGCATAAGACGCCACCGTGGGTGCGCAGAAAGGAAAACAGTTCAGAAAACTCTGTCCACAGAATCCTACGTCAATAAGAAACAATCACTGCTTGCACATGATGAACTCCACTGGAACTCGGATTCCATTTAAGGAATGACAGCAGATGGATAAAAGAAAGTACTCAGAGGGGAGATGGTCAGACCTGCCCCCTTCGCAGTGTGTCTCGTCGCCAGTGTTAAAAGGATGAAGGACACAGGAAATATTCAACAGGTTTCTTTATTGACCATGCACTCTCCACCCTGTCAAAGCAGCTTCACCTCGAGAGGACCCAACATTCTAAGGTGAGCTCTAGTGGGGCATACGAAAATCCACATGTGGGGGAGGATGGAATGTACCATCATGAGAAACTACAACAGTGGCACAGAGCACTCAGGCTTTTTATAGAGGAACATGTGTTAAGCATATTTCAGAGTACCAATATGGACGATAAGTAATTGACACAACTCAATAGAAATCTGACATACATTTATAAAAAATAAAGCAGATTTTCATATTAATTTAGACACCAAAACAAAGACAATCGTAGGAATGATAAATCAATGGATTTCAATACTGCAGAACTGTATTATTGCTATCAATGGTAAATAGCAGTAGTCAATTGCGGTTCGAGTTGCATGGAACCCACTGGGGGATAAGATGATTGCTCTGACTCTCCCTGTTGCTAAAGCGGGGGAGCTGGTTTTACCGTTCAGACAGTGCTGGTGAGGAAACAGATGCAGAAAGTTGACACTGTGGTGGCTGAAGTGATTGGTCGAAAGTGTTGCAGATTTCACTCAGGTTTCAGCATCGAGTGAAGGTAGTGGCTGGATATGGTGGGGGGCCCCACGACTCATTCAGAGGTATCTGGTCATACAGCCTTGCTCTCCCGACCTGTTAGCGGGAACCAAAACAACAGTAGGCTCTGGAAATGGGGCACAACAGTTGCGGCTCAGGAGGTGCCAGTTAGTACCAATGTGAATTAATACCCAGGAACCAGTGAGGCACCCTAACCTGTCCCAAGGGCACAGGTATATCAGGCCTTGGGCAGTAGGAGGGTATCTGTGGGCCAGCAGAGGGAGGCCACTGGGGACGCCATGACCCAGTCTGACATTGACCACGTCTGGGGAGCATACCATCCATCCCAAGAAAATGGACATTATACTGACTGAGATCAGGGAGATGAAGCAGGTGCAGCGGGACCAATACACTGAGTTGGATGCCCTCAGTTCCAACCTAAGTACCCTCATTGGGATGTTGGTTTACATCAACACCCCTCTGGCAAGGGCTTTTCTACCCCGATCCGCCTCTTCCTGTCATGGCCCACCATCAGACCCCTCTACATCAGCAGTAGCCACAGGAAAAAAGGCACTGCCAGAGGTACAAACACCAGCCAAACATGCAGTCACTGCACCTGCAGATCCCCCACCCTGCCAAGCAGGGCCAGGGCATCCACACAAATGTCCAGCCCCTTCGGATGGCCCGGACAAAACCACCACAGGCATCAGAACATATCCCTAATTTCCCACTGTGTCTGCCTACCAATCACTTTGTGGACTAGTCCTAGACCCATTTCCCTTCCTGATGCTTAGAGTATGTTGAACTTTAGACTCCAAGCAATCTGCCATCTAAAACAAGGATTCATCCACCATGACTAACTCATTCACTGTTTCTTTCACTGATCATTATGCCACATATTGTATCATTTTCATTGTTCATGAACAATAAATGCACTTTTCGCACATTTCATGGACTGTTGTACTACATTTCTTATCTAGCAAACCTTTATTGTACCCCCATCTGAACATTACAAGTCTACCAAAATGTACTTGGGTAGGTATGTACATTTAGCATGTACACAGTGTTTGCCATAGGTGCACAATCGTGTCACCAAAACATCCTTACCAATGCGTTCTCAACTACCTCCTCCTTCCATCCTAAGCTAAATGAGCTGTCATAATGTCACTGAAAGACAAATGAAGGAACTATGCACAACATACATGATAGTAAACAAAATGTTTATTCACAGATGTAACATACATGGTCAAGTCAATAAAACTTTATTCGGCTTATGCAACAACAAAAAAACTAAAAGTCGAAATTACAACAATTCAGGGTACACCCGTTCTATATATCATCATCCATCAATTAAACTACTTCATTGTAATACACATGCTAAAAATACTCATGATAAAAATACAGATAATACAGAATAAAAAGATGCAGAGCAACCTCGCATCCAAGCCTGCTCTGTCCACAGAACTTAGTCACAGCTCGCTCTGAGCCTGACTGCTGCCTTTAAAAAACTAAGGGGCAGATTTATGTTGTGTATGCGCCACGTTTGCGTCACGCAACTGTGGCGTAAACGTGGCGCATCCTTACGACCGATTTACAACGTGACGCATCTAGGCAGATGCGTCACGTTGTAAAGCCCTGCGCCGCTGGTGGGCGTTCCGGCGCAGGGTGGGCGTTCTGGGGCAGGTGCGCCTCGCAAAAGTGGCTGAGTGAAATCTATAAGATTTCACTCAGTCACTTTTAGGCCAATGCTGCGTCAAAACCCTGCGCCTGCTTTATTTTTATTTATTTATTTGCGTGCTTATATAGCGCTATGAATAAACCCCCGAAGGAGTATCTCCGCGCTTATGACACCTGGGATGAGAAACTTAAAGGAGCTACATGGAATATGATTTATAATCAAGGGCTTTGTATGAACCAGCAGATGATTGTTCAGCATGAACTAAACAAAAAAGTTTTCAGGCATTTTCTAAACTTAAGGTGATTCCTACACTGTTTTAGGGAAAGCGGGAGGGAGTTCCATAAACTGGGGCCTACCACAGACAGCGCCCTACCTCCTTGCCTGGACTTGTTAATTTTGGGAATTTTTAACAAAAGTTGTTCGCCAGACCTAAGGGTGCGGGTAGGAGCGTATGGAGCAAATTTTTTTGCTAAATACTCTGGTCCCAATTCATTGAGGCCTTTGTGAATAATACAGCAGGTCTTAAACTTTACACGTTGCCGTATGGGCAACCAGTGTAGTTTATGCAACAACGGTCTGGAAGGAGACCTCGGAGGTGCATTCAGCACCAGCCTCGCTGCTGTATTTTGTACCACCTGTAGGCGGTTAAGAACCTCTTCGTTAGCACCTGCCAGAAGACCGTTACAGTAATCAAGACGGCTAATAATCAGAGCCTGAACCAGGGTTCTCCTATAAGAATCAGGGAGGAAAGGAAAAATCCTCCGAAGGAGACCTATTACGTGAAAGCATGTTCCTACAGTAATGGTGACGTGATGTTTCATAGTCAACTCTGGTTCCAATCTGACTCCTAGATTCTTGATCACTGTTTTGGGCTCAGGAACCGGGCCCAAATCAGGAGGCCACCAGTCAGGAGACCATTGGACCTTTACATCGCCGAAAAGCATCACCTCCGTTTTTCCAACGTTGCATTGAAGGAAATTGGAGGACATCCACCTTGCAACTGCCTTCATTCCATCAGAGAAAGATTGTATTATCTCTGATGTAAGATGTTTAAAAGGGAAGAGCAGCTGCGTATCATCAGCATATGATACTGGGTGGAATCCATAAGCTCTGGTTACAGCTGCCAAGGGGGCCACATAGGTGTTAAACAAAGTCGGGCTCAAACATGAGCCCTGTGGAACCCCCTTGGAGATGTTAACCTCCTCCGACCTAAAATCACCCATGGTGACAGATTGGGTGCGGTTGGAGAGAAAGCTTCTGATCCAATCCAATGCAGTACCACCGATTCCACTCTCAGACAGGCGTTCGATAAGGATGTTATGGGAAACAGTATCGAACGCTGCCGATAAATCTAGCAGTACCAGGATTACAGAATAACCTTTGTCCTGGTACAGCCGAAGATCGTCTGTTATCGACAGCAAGGCTGTTTCCGTGCTGAATTTTGGCCTAAAGCCTGACTGGGATGGATCGAGCTTGAAGCAGACGTAAGGCTTGACACAGCATTGGTCAGATAGGGCACCCCCGAGCCTTGCTGGAGCTGCGTCGCGCTTGCGACACAACTCCAGCAATGCGCCACTTTTACGGCACAGATGCGTGACGCATCTGTGCCGTTTTTGCCCCATGGTGCGCTGCATCATAAATGCGGCGCACCATGGGTGGCGCAGCTGTGGCGCACTGTGGCGCATGTTAACTGGCGCATCCCTCGGGATGCGCCAGTTAGCATAAATCTGCCCCTCTGAACATACCATACCGTAGTCTCTGAGAGCATTAATAAAAGAATTTAAAAGCATGACGTACTTCTTTAAAATGTGTTTTTTTTTAAATTGGAATTAACGTCTTTCTCAGCACCTCATAGTTTCTTCAAAACATTAAAAAATTAAGCATATCCTGTTGAGACCTGCCTTCGCTGCCACAGGGCAATAAGATCTCACCTTTATTACTTCCACGTGGGTGAGGAGAATGATGGAATAGATCAAGGCGAAACTTGGTCAATAAAAAGCAGTCATATGAACTGTAGAGCCCTAGGAGATATGGTTCTGCAGATTGTACAGTTTTCAAGATAATAAATCTACAAACACTGGGCTTCCTTAGCTCACGCTCGTCCCTGTCCACCAACCACTGTCTAAGAAAAGACTCCATGGCCCAAAGTAGGCCCTTCATTCTGATTCAGTCTGGGTTGCTAAAGAGATCTTCTCTTTGAGAATTCTAAAGGTTTCCCATATATAATTAAGCCAGGGAATGTGATGAACATGGTCTAGGGCCAGGCAGTTCATAAGGATCTCTTTGTTTAACCTCATCGGTGCTGCTAACGAGCTCAGTTCGTCACGGCCGTTGGAACGTTCGCAGGCGGGGCTAATTTCCCCGCTGTGCTGAATGTTCCAAAAATTGGTGCGGCCGTGACGAGCTGAGCTCGTCATGAGGACAGCTCCGCTGTACTCCATGACAAGCTGAGCTCGTCACCAGCATGCGGGCGCTACGCGCACCCCCCTCCCCCCCGGCAGCAAAGGGGTTAAGGCAGTCCCATTACTCAACCACACTTTGAGCCAACGGCACAGGGGGCAGAAAGGCAACAGGTTTGACAAACCGGACTTACCCAGTTCTTTATATGCGATAAAGGTAGAAGTTCCCTGAGGTACACATAGGAGCTATCCCTGAAACCTGTTTTCAACTCTTTGGAGCTCTTCATGGGAGATGTAGCCCCAGATTTCACTACCATACTCAACCTGTGCTATACACTTAACTTTATAAATCTGCATAAGTGCGTCTATTGTTTTTTTTGCCCAGACAGGAGGTACTGTTAAAAATGGAAGTATTCGTTCGTAAAAGTTCCCCCTACTTTCTGTTTTTTAATGGTCCTCAGTTTAAATTTGCATCCAGCATGACCCTCAGGCAAGAAAAAGCACTGGTCTTAGGTACTGAAGTAGACCCGACCCTGAAGTTAAAGGACTTTTATGAGCTATATCCCATCTGCATCACATACGACTTGGAGTTGTTAACCAACAGGTTCCGGTCTTCCATAAAGATCACAAAGGAGTTAAGTAAAGTTTGCTACCCCCTCAAAGTCTGGGCCATATGGACAGTGTCATCCACACACAATAGTATCGGCAAGCCACGCCGACCTACCTGGGGAAAGTCCACCTATCTATCTACTAATACGTTCTCCAGGTTATTTATATATAGGTTAAATAGAAACTGGGCCAATATACAACCATGTTGAACCCCTCCCTGTATTGGAAACTGTTGAGTCACCTTACAATCGCTGGTATAATGTACCACCGCTTTAGTATCCCTATGGAGCTCACATAAGTAGAGGAAAATATCTTTATCAACACCAATACACAATAGGGTCTCCCATAGTTACTTCTGTTCACATGGTCAAAAGTGAAGGACAAGACCATGAAGGCTAGATGGAAGGTACCCGGGTGGGCAACCATGTACTTGTTTACGATCACATTCAAGCATTGATTCACTGTTGACCTACCTGGAAGAAAACCATATTGGATGTCTGCTAAGATATTGTTATCGTCTGTATATGTCATTAGCCTTTCCAATAGAATGCATCCCACCACCTTGAGGGTTGAGTCCAATAGAGATATTGGCCTGTAACAGGGGTTACTATTCCTGTTACTTTTTTAAAAAACTTGGACAATGGTGGATATAGCCCGTTGCTAGGCGGGTTACCTCTTAAAGCTGCATTAATAATAGAGGTGAGAACTGGCATGCACAACTGTGGTTTAGATATATAAAGTCCAGGGGAATACCATCAGGTCCAGGAGCCTTATTTCTAGACAGCATTTCAATACCCTTTCTAACTTCATCACCTGTGATAACAAGAGTTGATTTCCCTTCTCCACAACTATCAGCTATCCTAACATCTGATGGGCTTCTTAATATTGCCTCGAAATGAGCAACCCACTCCTGTTCTGTGATGTGTGCACCAAAAACCTGTGCAGTGTCTCCTTCCAGAAAAGGACTGTTAACAATGCTCCAGAATGTATCATATTTTTTAAGGTTCAAGCCTCAGTTAGCATGCTCCATGCCTCATCCCTCAGCTTGGCCTTATGCCTTGCTAATTCTGCTTTATATAGCCCTCTACAAGCTTTTACCAAGACTGGATCACTTGGTTTAGTGCCTAACGCTCCCCTCAATTTCCTGGATGCTTGGAAGCACTCACCGGTAAACCAGTTCGGGGCTCGGTCCATCTGGTACATGGAGGGAGCCTTTAATACATCTCCAATGGTGCGCGAGATGGCAAAGAAAGCCTCCTGGACAACCCACTGCCCAGTTGTACAAATATCTTTTTCTCTGTTACACATAGCTAGAAGGGACTCATAGAAGAAATCTGAGATTATCTGTGCCCACCTTAACCTTCTACCCTGGTCTGTCACTTTTATTGTTCCACTAGCTACCTTCGTCCTAAATTTCCCTAGTGGGGGCCAACTGGCCATGATGCACAGAGGGTTGTGGTCACTAAAGATGCTATCTTCAATAGAGCAGACCAACAGAAGTGAGTGAAGGGGACTTGAAACTAAAATAAAATCTATAATCTAATTTCTTAGAAAGGAACCTATCCTAGAAATGTTACAAACATCTGGAGAAGCAGAGGTAGCATTATAAAAGTTCAATAGCAACAGATTAGTGTCTGCAGTAACATAGGAGCAACAGTTTTCCAAAATACAACACAGCACATCACATTACAGGTTAACAACTAGATCCACACATGTCAGATATGGTCAGTCCTCTATTCAACATACATATTAACTCCTCATTGTCTCCTTTCAATGTCTACTGGACACTGATGTGCAAATATTGTCTCACAAAGGTGATAATTGCACCCCTTATTTTTTTTAAATAATTTTTAGACACAATACCATCATTCACTGTAGAGTCTACACGACGATAATAGAGTCATTATGCCCTGTAGCATGACACACACAGAGCTCAAAATATCATGTTTTTAACAGGTCTATGTGTCACAACCGATTTCAACATTTTACCCCTGCAAAAAGAGGTGTAAATTACGCATTTTCATTAAAAAAACAATCACTATCTCAACCATCACAATGGTGACTTCCTCACCTCGCTGTTGGGACAATCGGACAGAGCGCCACTGGTGCACGTCTACCGCTTGATGGTAAGTTCTGTCTGCAACAGACACTGCCAAAGGCTAACACTGTTGATGTTGATGGTAGAAGGCTAATGGCTGTGTCTCTCACAGAGGAATACTGCGTACGCTGCATACATGGATGCTGGGAATTTGAAAACTGCTCTCTTGCCTATAGACACTGCTTCATCATCACCTCCACAACTTCTGCTGCTGTTTGCCACCTCTGGGAGCAATTGTGCCAGGCCAAAAGGGGGAGAGGGACACTACCTTCATCCTAGAAGAACTTGAGACACTGGTGGATGAAGCCCTTCCCCGGTATGGCCAGCTCTTTGGCTCACCAGAGGGGCAGGTGAGTTATTGACACTGATTCTAATGTTGTATTCCTCAATCATTTCCATCAATACAGGCTACATTGTTACTTGGATACACATGATATTCCAGTATGTTGTATCATTGGATAATGCTGTCAACATCACACAAACATGTAACTGGCTGTTGGGTACTGGGCATAGTGTATGTGACATCAAAAATGTTTTGGGATGATTGTGAAAAGGCCTGGAGTTGGTGTTGTGTGTAGGTAGCCAGCTATGCATTCCCACATTTGAAGGTACATGTTACATTGTTTGAACCCTGAAAATGCCAAAAGCCAATCCAAGTTCATTGTATGTACACTGAGAAGAGCAGATAGGGATATTGTCAGCAATGTGTCTTGGCTCACTCGTCACTATGGTCAAATCTGACATCTCAATACAGTTGTATAGGAGGTAGCAATAGGCCACATAGACCTTAATGGTCCCATCCATCTTTGACTTTGACCATTGGCTGGCCACAAGATTTTTTATGTGATTGAGATATGTTGGTAATGTTTGTCACATTTGGAATCTGCATGCTGACCGGTAGTGAGTGAGGCCTGAAAATAAGCTGTGCCCAGTCACAGCCATGGACCAGGCTAGGGTTTGGTCTGTGTAGCAGTACAACTGATGCCCAGGGTCATGTCCATGTAGATCAGATTTAGCATAAGTGTACACTAATTGAAATGTGAGCCCCAACAATACATCTGCCATTCTTCACATGGATATACTTTTACACAATGATAGAGTTTACACCTTGAGTTGCTAGGCCTGTCCAGAGCAGACGGTATACAAATTGGTTAACTGAAAGTACACTGGCTCATTTTCACTAGTACTTTGCTTACAAAGTGCAAATGGTAATGCTTGGACAATACAGGGACATGAGGACTGTCTCACACTCACATTCCACATCTTTGATCAGGTAGGTGAATCTCTTGGTTAGGGAAACAACTGCTACCATATCATCTACCTGAACATGATGGTCTCACTTTGGTATGTCAATTACCTCACTGTGTCAGTCCCACACATGATTAGATGTGTTATATTGGGCCAACAGATGCCACACATACCTAATAAGTTGTACTGATATGTAGCATCAATGGTTACACATTTCCACTCTACCCCGGTGAGCATCCTCTCACTGACACACATTTCAGCTCAGTCATAGTTTGATCACTTTCACTCTATTGGATATATCCAGATATCATTCTCTATGGACTACAGGCCATAAGTCAATGTTTCTGTGAGGCTCATCTGGGTTTTCTGCAGTAGTGAAACAGATGGAACAGATGCTAGGTCCCAACTTCCCTCACCCACCTCCTTCGCCCAACAAGGTCAAAGTAAAAGAGGGAAGGTGGGGAAGGAGGAGAGACAAAATAAGGAAAGGGAGAAGGGGTTGAATCCACTGGATCATCCGATGAGGTATCACCAAATTTCCTAATGGAAAAGACACAAAGAGAATAGAGAATAGAGACCGAACCATACAATAATATCATCCAGTTCGCCTGAACCAGGAAAAAAACAAAAAAATGATTTCCCTATTCAGGAGGAAGCAGAAAGAAGAAAAAGAAATAAGTGGCACAAAAGGTGCAGGGTCAAACTATGAAACTAATGTGAGCAATACATGGTTCTACAACAGTCTCATATTTGTTTGCAGGAAGAGACGTAAAACAATCAAATTAAATGAACCAAGTACCAAGCTAAGAAAACACTACTCAACAAACAAAGGAGCCCAGCAATCAGATAAGTATAGGAGTGCTACAGAATACCAAAGTGCAGCATGTCCTACAAACATTTGAAGCAATAATTCTTTAAATACCTTCTTTTCTTTTTTTACAGTGATAGAACACTGGGGAACAAAGAGTTAAGCTGCAGGGCAATACCCAGGAGAAACAAGGTTGCAAGCTGACAAAGGAGCTCTGAGGAAACTCTTACCCAGAAGAATACTAGAAACCCGGAAGCAGAAGGATGCCCGGTGAGGAATGCAAGTACTGCACTCTTCCCTAGCATGGAATCAAAAAATAGGCAAGACAGCGAATGAACAGGAGGGAAAATGCACAGGAGGTCTGGCGGGGTCCGAGAAGGAACGCAAAGCACATTAGCCTGGCGGATTCCTCCCTAAGAAGACCTCAAGCGCCGCCTCCACCATCTGACAGGAGTGTTCAGATGAGGCTTGCGCAGGAGGCAGTGGGCAGGCTCAGGAGGCTGCCATGGACCGCACGGCCTGACAGTACATCCCCCCAAAGAACCTCCTGAACAGGTTTCGGCTTTTTGAATAATACCTATGAAACAACTGCACCAGGCAGAGAGAGTGAACATTATAAACAGGTTCCCAAGACTGTTCGTCAGGACCATAACCCTTCCAGTGATTCAAATATTGGAGCCTGCAGCGTACCCTCTGCGAGTCCACAATGTAGGCCACTTCATATTCAGGTTCATCATCTACCAGAACAGGGGAAGGCTGATCAGGAGCGACAGTACCGGAGGTCACGGGCTTCAACAAAGACACATGAAACACAGGATGAATTTGTAAGGAGTCAGGCCGATTGAGTTTCATAGCAACAGGGTTTACCACTTTGTAATAACATAGGGACCAATAAAGTGAGTCTTAAATTTACTCGTCCCCTGGACCTTGATATTCCTAGTGGATAACCAAACTTTGCCACCAACTGTATAATTCGGAGGTAGTCTCCTATGGTGATCAGCCACCCCTAATTACTTTTGACCTCCTCCAAATTCCATTTGGCCTCAACATGGATATCTTGGAGTCAAGTAGCAAGGTCTACCTCAGCAGGAGTAGCAGTGGGAACCTGCGGAGATAGGAGGCCACATCGGGCATGAAAACCGTAATTTCAATTAAAGGGGGAAACCCTTTTGCAGGTATCATCACCATTGCTATAGGCAAACTCTGAAGTCCTAAGAAAAGTATCCCAATCTCTATCTACCTGTAGTACTTAACATCTAGGGTATTGTTCGATGCACTGATTCACCCTTTTAGTTTGGCCACCTGTTTTGAGGGTGATGAGCAGGTTAGAGTCTAGATTTGTAGCAAGGTGTCCAACCCTTTCCAGAATTTAGACATAAATTAGGGGGCTCTATCTGACACAATAACAGAATGAAGAACATGAAAGCGCACCACATGTAAATAACACCATTCTAGGGCTTGTAAATGTAAAGCCTTAGTAGGGAAGACTAAGCCTCCTTGACGGTACAGTTGGTTCTGGATTCTCACTCCGATATGTTTGGTTTCAAGGTTTTTGGCTACTTTACTTTCCTGTGCCTGACGTTCTTCCTTCAAAAATATTTCTTCTAAAACCGTACCTCCCAAGATACGTTCAGGACTTAGGATGAAGGATTGGTCAGGTGTACTCAGGTCATCAGACAAATTATAACTGTATCTGGATAGTGGGTCTGCTTTGCCATGATTGGTGGCCGCCTGGAATTGTATGATATAGTCAGAATTAATTAAATAATGGGTCCATCATAACTGCCTCTTGGATAAGGCTCTGGCTTCCTTCAAAAACTGTAGATTTCTGTGATAACAATAACCGTGTGTAGTGCTCCTGTACTGGCGTCATTCTTCAAATGCTCTTTTTATTGCCAGTAATTCCTTGTCTCCCACTGAATAATTAATTTCAGGCTGTGTGAGCTTATGAGAATAGAAGGATACTGGGGTAGGTGACCTGTTTGTCTGTCTCCCTGGGATACAACTCCTCCAACAGCTACTTGGTATTCATCAGCTTCTATTATGAATGGTTTGGAGGAGTCAGGGTGTTTCAAAACCGGAGCAGTGATAAAGGAGTTATTTAAGCAGGTAAAGGTGTCTTCAGCAGCTAGTGTCCACACAAAAGGTATACCTTTTTGAAGAAGTTTGGTGATAGGTGAAGCCAAAGACGCAAACCCCTTTATGAATGATCTATTAAAATTAGCGAAGTCCAAAAAACTCTGTACTTTCTTCACAGAGCAAGGAGATGGCCACTTGGTGATGGCAGCAACTTTTTGAGGATCCATGGTCACTCCTTTTGCTGACAACACAAAACCTGAAAAGGTGACTCCAGGAGCGTGAAATTGGCATTTATCTAGTTTCAAATAGAGGTTGTTCTCTTTAAAGCGTGTCTTCACACTCTTCAAATGTCCAATGTGTTCTTCTGTTGACTAAGAATAGATTATAATGTTCTCTATATAGGCTACAGTGTTAACATCCAATGTCTCCCTTAATACATCATTGATAAAAAATTGGAATGCTGCAGTGGCATTACACGACCCAAAAGGCCTCACTAGATACTCATAAAGCCCGAACTTTGTACGGAAAGCAGTTTTCAAATTCTGTCTCTCTCTTACTATAACCAAAGGATAGGCGCCTCCTAAATCAAGCTATGTGAAAACGGTGACCTGTTTTACTTGATCGAGTAAGGATTGAATCAGAGGCAGAGGGTATCTATTCTTTAGTGTCACACAGTTAACAGCTCTGTAGTCTATGTAACACTGAAGACTCCCTTCCCTTTCGGGTAAATAGAAAAGAGGAGACAATGCAGCCAATTAGAGGGCTGAATAAATCCCTTCCGTAATATGTCATCCAAATATTCTCTAAAATAAATATTTTCTTTTTCTGTCAAAGCATATATGCGACTGCACAGAATCTTTGCACCAGTCGTAGGGACGATTGGGTGGCGAGACAGAGGCTTTTTCTTTATCGAACACCTCCCTTAAGAAATCATAACAGTCAGGTAGTACTGGTAAACTGGAATCAGCGATGCCGACTATGTCTTTTAATGGGGCGTTACTTTCAAGACAAAGATTCCTACAAAAAATGGAGGTGAAAGCCATGGAATGGTCTCTCCAGTTGATATCAGAGTCATGTTTCATCAACCAAGGGAGACCTACATTTGCATGAAATTGAGGCGAATAAATGATGTCAAATTGAATGGTTTCAAAATTTCTGTCATGTATGTGAAAACCCAATTCTCTAGTAAGCATGGGCGGAAAATCCGTTTCGCTCGTGGATTTTGCGGATTTTCGGTAAATTCGCAATCCGCGAGATTCGCGAATCTCCCGCAAAATCCGCAAATCCGCGAGCAGCGGATTTTGCTCGCACTGTTCGCACTGTTTGCGTGAGTTCGCGGCTTCCCAGTACAACTTCGCGCCCCGCGAATAAGTGCAAAATTGCAGAAATACGATCTTAGCAAAACTGAAACTACTTACCAGGTTCAAAAGTTCAGGCTCATCATTAGTAGCCATTTCCTGTAGTGCTTCCTGAGGGGCCCCTCCAGAGTTCAGTTGCAACTATTATGTGACCCTGCTCTGAACCTCAGAATAGTTACACATATGCCACAAAGGTCCTGAATTACAGCTAAGGGAGACAAGCAGGAGCCAGGCTGGAAGTTCAAATCCATTAATCAGCCCCTAATTCATTATTGTCAGTTGGGGCAGGGCAGGTGTTGTAACTAATTTTGCAACAATGAAAGCACTTAGCAAGTGCAAAAGATCACTAATCAGGAAGCACTAAGGAAGCAGGTGCCAGCTAAAAAAATATTCTGTGACACATTAATCAGCCCCAAATTAATTCAGGTCACTTGAGGCAGGGAAGGTGTGCTTGCGTTGCCACAATAATGTACACTGACTGGACAACCAAAGGGTGCTGTGATGAAACAGAGGGTGGCATGGGTGGGCCAGAGGGTGGCATGAGTAGTCAGAGAGTGGCGGTGGTGACAGAGAGTGGCAGTGATGAAGAAGAGTGTCCCAAACAGGCTGGACACGTAGAAACAACAAGTTCGCGAAACTTGCGACCCGACAGGTAAGTTCGCAATTTGCGACATTGTACAAAACCCTCGCGAACTGGCAGAAACCCGCGCAAACACACAAAAAAAAAAAATCCGCAAATTTGCGAGAATTCGCGGATTTTGCGGATTGCGAGTTCGCAAATCTGCAAAATTCGCGAACGCGAGATTCGCAAAATTCGCCCATGCTTATTCTCTAGTGGAATGAGTGACAGGCCCAGATTTCATATGACTCCCATCAATAGTCTTAACAAATTCCACTGTCTTTTTTGGTTCCATAGGGATTTCCATACTCTCCCCCCATGTGGAATCTCAGAAGTTCCCTGTTGCCTCTGAGTCAGGCATGGTTTGTATTCAACACTGTCACTACCACAGCTCAGCCGAGCTATGAAGAAAAAATGGTCCAAGGGGTAGTGTTTATGATCATGACCTAAACGTTTGGAGACCATTAAATCTGTCTCACCCAAGCAATTTGTCTCTGCCTTGCTCAGGCTGGTTAGTTTCCTGACTCTGCATGTCTTTTAGGTTTGATAGGGCAGTCTCTTAAGAAGTGTCCGGATTTACCACAGTATAGGCATAGTTTATTGTCCCTTCGTCTCTGCCTCTCTTCTTTACTCAAGGGTCCTCTAATTCTTCCTATCTGCATAGGTTCAGGGTCCTCAACAGGTTTGTCTGACTCTGGATTTCTAAAGGCAAGGAACTTGGTCTCCAGTCGTTTCTTCTCATGTTTCCCTCTACTACTAAACTAACTACTTAATCAATTAGTGCGTCAAAAGAGTCTGGAGGGTCTACGACTTGTGCTTGCAGATCTTTCAAGTCATCTCTTATACCTCTGTAAAAGAGAGCACTGCCTTTGGCTTCAGGCAATCCAGTCTCAGCAACCAACCTTTTAAAACATGAAATATACAACATAAGATCCTTCGATCCTTGCTTAAGAATGCTTGATTCACTGGAGTGGGATTGGTAATTTTTACTCCTATGCAATCCAACACTTTCCCTACTGTTGCACTCACTGGAGTGGGAATAGTAAGTTTTACCTCTCTGCTCTCGACCAATGTCCTTACTGTTGCACTAATTGAAGTGGTAATAGTCATTTTTACCCCTACTCAATCCAACACTATCCCTACTGTTGCACTAACTGGAGTGGGAATCGTTAATTTTACCTCTCCACTATCCAACACTTCCCTCCAGTTGCACTCATTGGAGTAGGAATAGTAATTTGTAACCCTCTGCTATCCAACACTCTCCCTACTGTTACACCCACTGGAGTGGGAATAGTAAATTTTACCCCTCCGCTGTCGAACACTTACTTTACTATTGTACTCACTGGAGTGGGGATAGAAAGTTTTACCCCTCCGCTATCCAACACTTTCCTTACTGTTGCACTCTTTGGAATGGGAAAAGTAATTTTTACCCCTACGCAATTCAACACTTTCCCTACTTTTGCACTCACTGGAGTGGGAATATTGACGATTACCTCTGTGCTATCCAACGCATTCCCTACTGTTGCAATCATTGAAGTTGGAAGAGTAATTTTTACCCCTACGCAATTCAACACTTTCCCTACTGTTACACTGACTGGAGTGGGAATATAAAGTTTTACCCCTCCGCTATCCAACACTTTCCCCACTGTTACACTCACTGGAATGGGAATAGTAAGTTTAACCCTTCCGCTGTCGAACACTTTCCTTACTGTTGTACTTACTGAAGTGGGAATAGTAAGTTTTACCCCTCCGCTATCCAACACTTTCCCTACTGTTGCACTCACTGAAGCGGGAATAGTCATTTTTAGCCCTCCACTATCAAACACTTTCCCTACTGTTGCGCTGACAGGAGTGGTCAATTTAAGTTTAAAGATTTTTAAATAGTTTAAAGTTTTAATTTATAATCGAATAGTTTGATTGTATGGCGGTCGCCAGTAGGTAGTTAAAGTTAGGACCTGATTTCCGTAGGAAATCCACAACATTCTATTTGGAATAACTTTGGGGCCGGTGGACGAATCTTCGTTAATTTCTCCAAGAAAATGGCCTGCTCGGTTCCGCTCCTTCCCTGAAAGTTTGGGGGTGATTCATCAAGCGGGGGCAGAGAAAAAAGGGGGTCCTAAAACGTGTTTTCCCCATTCAATTTTCCATAGGGACCTTTAGCCAGAGCTACAGCCCGAACGGCTGAACAAAATTACACAAAATTTGGCAGAGAGGTAGAATTCGGTTCGCAGATTGTGCTTTTTGTTAAATGGTGTAAATCTGTTCTGTAGTTTCTGAGAAAATTGCAAGTAAAATCATAGTTATATCTAGAGACGGAGTTCAGCACGCGTGTGGAATCCATTTAATTACGAGCGAGAGCTGCATGCTGATTGGCTGTCAACTGTCTGTCAACACTCGAAACCAGGAAGTGGTGGCGGCCATCTTGTGCCAAGGTAGCACTGAGTCACAAGAAAACAGTAAAACAAAGTTGAGAAGTAAGGGAAGGGGGCAGGCTAGAAACATTCTGACCCTCCAGGCTGCTCAGGGGGTCGTACATGGATGTTTAGGCTCTATTTTTTTATTTTATTTTTAAAAGAAAAATAGCGGCATACGCGTACGGAAATATGTGGAATTACGAGCACGAGCTGCATGCTGATTTGCTGTCAACTGTCTGTCAGCACTCCAAACCAGGAAATGTTGGCAGCCATTTTGTTCGTCGCTAGAACCGAGTCACAAGAAAACAGTAAAACAACGTTGAGAAAAAAGGAAAGGGGGCAGGGTAGAAACATTCTGATCTTATAGGCTTGCACAGGGGGTCATATATGGATGTTTAGGGTATATATATATATATATACATATATATATATATATATATATATTACCTACTGGCTATCGCCAGTAGGTATATATAGTTAGGATTTTTTCCCTATGGGATTTTTGAAAATTCTATGTCTAATAACTTTGGCGTTTGTGGACGGAATCGGCTGAAATTTTCAGGAAAATGGCACATTTTGTTTCTGAGCAGCCCTTGAAAATTTGGGGGGGTTTTGTCGAGGGGGGGCCGAGAAAAAAGGGGGGTCCCAAAACACGTTTTTCCCATGTTAATTTCCATAGGGCGGTTGGACTCACTTTTAGCTCGAACGGCTGAATGGATTTGCACGAAACTTGGCAAAATTGTAGGGACTGTTAGCCCGATGTGCCTTTGCTAGGTCTCAATATATGTGCTCCAGTAGTTTTTGAGAAATTAACGTTTAAAACAAGATATATATCTGTAACAGCGCTCCAGGCTGCGCTCCGGTTCGCTTACTTTTCGCGAAACAGAACTTTGAGCACGGAAAGCTGATTGGCTCTCCGGTGTCTGTCAACATTCTAAACAGTCCGGAGCGGCCGCCATCTTATCTCTCGGTAGGATCGAGAGAGAAGAAGAGGTGAAAAACGAAGGGGGAATTTAATGAAAGGGGGCAAGGTATACCCCTCTTGACCCCCTAGGAATGTTGTTGGGGTTATTAAAGGGTCCCGTGAGGAAAATAAAAAAAAAAGATTTTTCACGGTAGAAGCGCTTCACGGGCCGCGAACTGGGCCGCAAACTGGTAGCGAAACGGGAATTCGCCATTTTGTGCTTCGTTTTAATTAAATTACTAGGTATAAGGGGGTGCGGGAGACGTATCCTAATCCCCTATGTTTCATGAGGGTGGCTGAGGAGGCTCATATATGTTGATACATCTCTTCCAGCGGCTGTGCGTGAGCTTTTTATTTTTTTTGCTGCGTGACGTCTGTTAACGTTCGATTCGATGGAAATCAGGAAGTGTTGACCGCCAATTTGTCACTGCGATAAAATATTTTGTTATAAATGAATCCTTATTGATAAACATTGTCTGCGCCATCTTGCCTTTTTTCCAATGCCACAATTTTGTCGTGCACGGCAGCCATTTTAGATGCCAGGCTGGTCCCAGGCTATCACCTACCCCTGCGGATGTAGTTTATGGCCCCAGCTGTAGAGAATCCAGACATGCCAACCCTCCCGATTCAGGCGTGAGACTACTGATTTCAGTGCTAGTTTCCCGCCTCCCGATTTCTGCAAGCAAAAACCCGGGGGCATATTACCAACAACTAGCGATAATTTTTGTCTCTAACTTGTTTAGAGACAAAAATTATCGCCGCACATTGGCGATTTTTATCGCAGATAAACCTTGCTATTAGCAAGGTTTATCGCAAATGCGATAAAAAACGGCCGCAATGCATGAATATCGCTGAAAAGTCAGCGATATTCATGTATTATCGAGCAAATGCTCTTAGCCATGTTATCCACCTCCCATTGGATAACATGGCTAAGAACTGCTCAGGGCACTATCACTGACATGCAAAGCGGGCCCACGATGGTCGCTATCTCCTTTTAGCTGTCACTAACTGGTGTTAGCGACAGCTTGGTAATAGGGAGATAATTTTATCTCCGCTTTCTTGGCTTTTAAAGCCAAAAAAGCGGAGATAAACCCCCTTGATAATATGCCCCATGATTCCTCGGGGGTTTCAGCTGACAGGGCTTGGTATTGTGTTACGTGGTAATTCTTCCAGGAAACGTCAGAGGGTCGATGCAGGGGTTCTAGAAGGGGTGATAAACCATTTAAGCCTCATAAACAAGCGCATGGTCTTTTAAAGATCTGTGAAGTACTCGGGGCGGCGGTGTGTGTGTGTCCTCTTTCAGGAGCGGGCGGGGGGGGGGGGGGGGGGAATGCCAGCAACTTCCAGGCTAGGCAGTGTTCAACACTTGCATCACCCTTTCTCTGCCTGCTATTGCGCTCCATGCTTCGGAAAGGTAAGAAAAAGAACGTGCATTTGAGTTTGAAATGTCCGATCCTGTAGCAGTACACTTGCAAAGCCCACACATGACAATAACCCGATTCAAGGCCCCATTCACCCGTTTTTAAAAATATATATAACACTCCAACAAAGTAACATTATAAAACTTTATTAACTTTTAAATATAATGAACGGAACAAAAACTGTAAAAACATTTAAACATTTTTCACCAAAAAAAGCAACAATTGTCAGAAGCTGTCTTTTGTGCGAATAGTCCCAAGGCAGCACAACGTGCTGAGTTCTGGACGGCACCCAGGTGATGTCGCCAGGGTGCCGCACTGGTTTTGGTATCCTACAATGCTGCTCCGAAAATTGGCGTGGGGCGTCCCGGGTGGTGCGGGGGGAGGCCTCGTCAGTAGCGGTCTGTTGTGCGAATAGTCCCAAGGCAGCAGAACGCACTGAGATGTTGATGGCACCCAGGTGATGTCCAGTAAACTGCCGCACTGGTTTTGGTATCCTACAATGCTGCTCCGAAAATTGGCGTGGGGCGGCCCGGGGGGGGGGGGGGGCGTGGGGGAGGCGGCGTGAACGGGCCTCCCCAGGTGGCGGCCATCCAGCTGAGTTGCGCCCGCTCTTGCGGCTACAGCGTCTTGCTCACCATGTTGTTGAGTTGCTCCCACTCTTGCAGTGCAGCGATAGGCGGCTGCCACATGACTCTTAAAATGGCGGACGGCTCTTCGGTTTTGGGCCTGGTCCACTAAAATGGCCCTGGGACACCTTGGAACGCGGACGCTTGCCTGCTAGGGCTTGGGCTCCATTCTCGAAAAGCTTCCCCTCAGCCGTGAAGATTCTACAAAAGTCTTGGGGGCCCTCGACTCCCGCAGGCTTCCGGTGGGGAGCGGCTGCCATGATTGCTCGCGGAATGACCACGACGGAGCCACGAGATGGTGGTGCTCTCATGCTGACGCCAGCTTCAGTCTGAAACATCCAGAAACAAGGTGGGGCTTTCATCGTTTGGGAAAAAAAAAATGTTCTAAACCAATGAAAAGTGTTATTTTTAGGTCATATGACCAAGCCTTCCATCTTTAGGAAACCAAAAGTAAAATGAACCAATGAAAAGTTTTATAAACAAGTCACATGACCTGTTATGCGGCATAGGGCTACAAAAAGCGTAGAAAATCCGTTGGCACGTGAGGCGGCGTCAGTAGCGGACCGATGTGCGAATAGGCCGAAGGCAGCACAACGCGCTGAGATCCGGATGGCAACGAGGTGGTGTCCAGCAAATTGCCGCACTGGTGTGGCCATCCTACAATGCTGCGCCGAAAGTCGGCGTGGGGCGCCCCGTTGGCCTGTGAGGTCGCGTCAGTCAGTGGGGGCTGTGCGTCTCCCCCAAGATGGAGGCTCCTCGGCTGCAGTGCGGCGCCCCTTAGCGTTTCACTCGCCGTCCAACTGAGTTGCGTCCGCACTTGCGGCTACAGTAGGCCGAAGGCAGCACAACGCACCGAGATCCGGATGGCACCGAGGTGGTGTCCAGCAAATTGCCGCACTGGTGTGGCCATCCTACAATGCTGCGCCGAAAGACGGCGTGTCCAGCTAAGTTGCGGTCACTCTTGCGGTACAGTGACTCGAACGCGCCGAGATCCGGATGGCACCGAGGTGGTGTCCAGCAAGTTGCCGCACTGGTGTGGCCATCCTACAATGCTGCGCCGAAAGTCGGCGTGGGGTGCCCCGTTGGCTTATGAGGTGATGTCAGTAGTGGACCGATGTGTAAATAGGTCGGAACCAGCACAAGGCGCCAAGATCCGAATGGCAAGTCCTGGATGTTGAGTGCCATAGTTGAGAGTTCTGAGCAGTGCTTGTAGGACTGTCTGAAGCTTATTTGCACCTGCTGCAGCTTCACTATTGCCCTGGTGTGGCCAAAGGTCGCACATGACATAGGCGGCCGGCTCCCGAGGTCCGGCGGAACTTTTTTCCTTTTCTTTTCTGCTTCTTGTCCTACAATCCGTTTCATCTGAAAACACGACCAGGTCCCTGAATGTGTGCAGGGGGACGCTATTGAGTGAATGAAAATGGCGGCTTGACACAAAGCTGACTCACGCGTTGCTGTTGATGCTATACAGACAAAAATTGGTTTTCAGTTTGTACATTCTTCAGGATTTTTTTTCCATCCAAGGCTGATTGAGAGTTTGTAGAAAAATGGCTTCAGATTTTCCACATACTACTCTTCAACATTCTTCCTAAATGTAACAATGTGAAACTCACTAGGAGAACGGCTGTTTATGTTTCCTTTCAAAATGCTGCCAATAATATTTTCTGAATGGAAGACACCATCTTGTAGCATAAAGGGCCGAAAGGGGTTCTGGTCTGGCCGATGGTTGGTGGAGACATTTTGACTATATCTTGGACCTGCCCGGCCTCGCCCAAAATGGCGCCGGTATAAATGGGACTCGTAACTCCTTGTTGTGTACTGGTTGAACAACCTTGATATCACGAGATATGAATGCAGTTTTGATGCTCATGGCGGGCGGGGACGAGAATTGATTGAATATTTCGACATCCCTATTGATATTAAGTTCTGATGTGTTATTGATTACTGTACTATTGAAAGTTCGAATTAACGTCACCCATGGTACTTGCACGCAAATGTATATCTAGATAACTTTTTTGTAAGTGGCCCTGTCGTATTTTAATTACAAAATGTACGTCCACCGATTCCGCAACTGTTAGACACCTTAGTTCTTGCAACCTAATGGCTCGTTCGTTACGTTCCTCCATAATGTAAATGTCTCCTCATCATATACGATTCCAGTTTGCTCCGTGGCCGGCCCACGTGGTTATAGGCCCGTATTTGTATACTGACATTTTCACAATAAAGGTTTTTAAAACAAAACATGGTAGTAGTATTTACATTGGTAAAGTTTTTACTTTTAGTCACTGTTTTCGAATCAGTAAAAGGCAAGTGAAATAAAGTAGTCCAATTACATGACGGATAAAAGGTATAATATGTAGGAACGCAGTAAAGATAAATGGTCAAGGGCAGTTGTGTTTTTCATTTCTGCAACATAAAGTGATCGATAAGAATCTGATAATCAGGCGTATCGGCGACTAAGACAGCAGGCCGAGTCTCTTTTACTCAACGGCTCCGTCATGGAACAAAGAAACGCCCTTTTTCTCGAAAAAGGAATATATTTTACTTGCAGGACAGTTGTAAATTTTCCGGGAAAGTACATTAGCCTGGAATATTATAACATATGTTTAAAAAAAAATAATGTTCGAAAACAATAAAAAGCGTAATTTTTAGGTCATATGACCAAGCTTTTCATCATTAAAATAACAAAAGTAAAATGAACCAATGAAAAGTTTTATTAACAAGTCACATGACCTGTTATGCTTACGTTACGCGGCGTGTCATATAACGCATTACGCGACAACGTAGGTCAAGAATATAGTCAAAATGTCTCCACCAACCAGCGTTCGGAACACAACCCCTTTCAGCAGTCCAAAAAGTTCTGGTAAATGACAACAGAGGGGACAGGCAACAAGAACCATCAGTCAAAGAGGGGAGGGCAAGTTCTTCTCTTCCGGGTCATGTTGGGGCACTACCGGAACTGATCGAATTGGTAGTCTACAGTGTTTCTGGATGTTTCAGACTAAAGCTGGCGTCAGCATGAGAGCACTACCATCTCGTAGCTCCGTCGTGGCCATTCCACGAGCAGACATGGCAGCCGCTCCCCACCAGAAGCTTGTGGGAGTCGGGGGCCCCCAAGACTTTTGTAGAATCTTCACGGCTGAGGGGACGCTTTCGAGAATGGGACCCAAGCCCTATCAGGGAAGCGTCCGAGTTCAAAGGTGTCCCAGTGCCATTTTAGTGGACCAGGCCCAAAACCGAAGAGCCGGCCGCCATTTTGAGAGTCCTGTGGCAGCCGCCTATCGCTGCACCGCAAGAGCGGGAGCAACTCAACTACATGGTGAGCGAGACGCTGTAGTCGCAAGAGCGGGCGGTAAACAGCTGAATGGCGGAAGAGGCACAGTGTAGCAAAAGCGGGCGGAATGGCAACTGAAACGGTAAAGGGGCGCCCCACTACAGCGTGTCTTCAAACGGATTGTGGGACAAGGTCCAGAATAGAAGAGTCATCAAAAGGCAAAAAGTTCCGCCGGACCCCGAGAGCCGGCCGCCTATGTCGGGGGCGATCTCAGGCTACACCGGTGCTATAAGACTTGGGGAGGGGGTCAGAGCCAAGTGTCTTCTCCGAGTCCATGGCCATCACACCGCCCCTCGGGGGCCTCCGTCAAGCTGTTTAGGAAGGTTTCATATCACATTGTTTTCAAATGCAGTCAGGTCCACAAACGACACTCACTTACTTTGAGAATAGTGAAGCTGCAGTAGGTGGAAATAAGCTTCAGACAGTGTTACAAGCGCTGCTCAGAACTCTGAACTATGGCACCCAACATCCAGAACTTATGCCATTTGAGAATGGCAGTGACATTGAAGCAACTCAGGGACCAAAACCATTAACGTACTTTCACGTATGAAAATCTTACTTGGGGAGGGGGCAGGAGCGAAGCGCCCCCTCCCAGTCCGCGCCACCACACCGTATGTTGAAAATCTGAAGCCATCGTTCTACAAAGTCAACCAACCTTGGATTGAAAAATCTAGAAAAATGTACAAACTGAAAACCAGTTTTGGTCTGCATAGCATCAGTAGCAACGCTTGCTATCAGAGTGCATGAGTTTCATGCTCGATCGATTGAGCTAGCCGGATCGGGCAATAAAAAGTATAAAATAGTTATGTAAATAGTTATTTAATAAAATGTTTTACCCTGTTTCTTTGCTGGTGTGTTGTCTATATTTTTAATATTTGCATAGGGTTTGTCGTTATTTTGGGCGGGGTGGGTGACGGAGTCGAGCTGTCTTGCAGCCCTCATGGTGTGGAGCTAAGTTCATCTCACTATTTTCGTATTTCTCATGAAGGGTTGTTCCTAATATTTCTATTTTAGCGAGGTCAAAAAGAGATCCAATTAGTGGCCTACTGATTTTGCTCGATTACTTTTATTTTTTTACACAATTTTTCACTATCTGCAAAGACTAAACAGAGTATTGCGACTTTGTGCTTGTTTGTAAATAGAGAATGAACCAAAGAGAATCAATTGTAAAACAGTAAATGCTTGGATAACAATCAATCAAATGGAGAGACAAGCAGGTACGACGGATTACAACGGGGGTAAAGGTCTGCGTTAACTACCGTTCACTATCTGCAAAGAGAGAGTACTACTAAGAGAAAAGAGGGGAGGGGGGGGTGCAGCGTTCAAAGCACATCAGCGTGCATAAATACGAAAATGTTTTTATCTATCACGTACTTGACATTTTAAAGCTTTTCATATTTGCTATTAAAAAACCATTGAAATTCACTGAAAAAACCATAGGTTATAGTCGATATATAGTTAGGAATTTGCATTTACAAAACCTTGAAAATTCAATGAAAAAACCTTTGGTTTTAGGCCATATATAGTTAGGGATTTGCATTTACAAAACCTTATTTTACTCGCATAAAACCATTGAAATTCCATATATAGTTAGATGCGCTAACTATATATCGCGCACCCGCAATCCACTGCTGATGATGTCACATATTACATCATTCATGACATGGTCAGTGACATCACTGATGACATCACTGATGACAACTCAAATGACATCACTGATGACATCTCAAATGACATCACTGATGACATCACTGATGACAACTCAAATGACATCACTGACAACATCACAGATGACATTATTCATGTGTTAATACGATGAACCTCTACAGACTCTGATATATCCTTAGATACACTCAGTGAAAACAGACACTCACAGACTGTCACTCATCCATGGAGTTACTCATACACCTAGACAGTCATGCAAAGAATCAAACACACCTCCAATTCCTCAACTATACAGTTATACACACCTTACTTATTGAAACATATTCTAACACATATTTACTCTCTTATACAATCCTTGATACATGTTCACAATGATCCATACAGCCACTCACACATTCACTGGCTCTTATGCACAGTTATTTATATATGTTAACTCTCACATGTACTGTGTTTTACATATGTACTTACTTTGACATGTAGCACTGAGATATCCATTCACTCACCAATACACTCATGCACACAGTCAACCGCCCATATAGCTGTTTCCACATGCACTCTTGAACTCATACACCTAGTGAATCAACTGCTTACACATCTATGCACAGAGTCACACACCTCCCAGCCACCCACACACATACTCAGTCTCCCATACAAATACTTGAGCAACCAATCAATAACCCATATAGTTATTCATATAGCTACTGATCAACACATGCAGCAGTTTACAGAACGACAGATATAATGATGCACAAATTAATACAGTTTAATCACTAACCCATGCACTCAGTGAGACACATTTAATCACTCCCTCATACAATCAGTCATGCACCTACTAAATCCTTCATCCAGACATTTATACATTCACTCATTCTTCAATATGTAAGACATATTTTAACTTTACAGAAACATACAGTCACTGGATGTTGTCATCAGTGATGTCATTTGAGTTGTCATCAGTGATGTCATCAGTGATGTCACTGACCATGTCATGAATGATGTAATATGTGACATCATCAGCAGTGGATTGCGGGTGTGCGATATATAGTTAGCGCATCTAACTATATATGGAATTTCAATGGTTTTATGCGAGTAAAATAAGGTTTTGTAAATGCAAATCCCTAACTATATATGGCCTAAAACCAATGGTTTTTTCATTGAATTTTCAAGGTTTTGTAAATGCAAATTCCTAACTATATATCGACTATAACCTATGGTTTTTTCAGTGAATATATATATATATATATATATATATATATATATATATATATATATATATATTTATTTATTTTTTAAAAAGAAAAATCAGGGCGTACGCTTACGGAAATCCATACAATTACGAGCACGAGCTGCATGCTGATTGGTTGTCAACTGTCTGTCAGCACTCCAAACCAGGAAGTGTTGGCAGCCATCATTTATTTTGAAGTATGTGGGGGGCCATGGGTCTCCTACTTTCTTCGGGGACCCCCACCTTCCTGGGGCAGTAATATTTAAAATAGGGGGTCTGTGATGGCACAGATTTCCCAGCTCCAGGGACTTCCACTTCTCTGGACTTTTAATGTTGGGAGGGGGTCGCGCGGCCTACTTACTGGAACCCTTGATGGCCCTGGGGACCATCATTTCCCAGGGCCAGCTATTGCAGTGTCTCGGGGTGCCTATCCCCGGGACACTGCTGTTTGCTGTTGTAGGGCGGGAGCGCCGTGGCTCCCACTTTAGCACAGAAAACCGGTTTACTACTTGAAAGAGAGAGCAAGTTAATCTGCTGTGTCTTTCAAGTAGGAAAGCAGATTGCTTTTCGTTAGAGAGAGCAGCATGTAAGCTGTTCTCTCTGAGAAAGCAATGCCGGCTCTCAAAGGATGCGGGGAGCCAGCTGGGACCGTGGGGGCATTGGCGTTCTCTTCACGGTCCCCAATGTTATTTTTTGAGTCCTGGGGTGTGGAGTCCCTTTGCAGCTCCTTAAACATTTGTTCATATAACTTTTGCAAAATCTTTTTTTGTGTTGGGGAACAGATTATTACTCCAGTGACTTTGTCAGCCATGTATCTTTTTTACTTTTTCTTTATTTGAATTCCGCTTTATTTACAGTATGTTTCTACCTTTCTTCACAATGAGTTCCACAGCGTAGCGTCCATTGCAGTGTTCTTAGCCTTTTTGTTCTTTCGGTGACTTACCAGTTTGTGTTCAAGATTCGGTGACCTATTTGTGTTGCTTTCCTTTGTGTATCTTTTATGCAGCCTTTTTTTGTGTATGTTCTTTTGTATCTAACTTTATTTATTCAGTGCTTCATCCAGTGTTCTAAATATAGGAGTACATCTGTAGACATGTAGTTTAATCCTTTCCTTTGCCTCCCTCAACCCTAATGGAGTGAGTCAAAATAAGGCAGTGCTGTCGTCATTGTTTGAAGTTTGCAAAACAGTAGGTAGTATAAATAAATGAATAAATAAAGCACTTGACACAATGTAGAGTGACACTGTATTTATTGTGTTTAATTTTAGAATATTTTCAAAATAATATACACTTGTGTACAAAATATTGTTGGTTTAATTGTAAGATATTTCATATGAATCACCACATATGCTGATATTACAGTGAAGATTACATTAAGTGTTTATGTTTTTGTACAAGGACCTACAACATAAGAAATTCAGTATGGAAAATCAACAAAATTTGAAAGACGGTTTCGACATTAGTAACAGTGTCATAGAAGAGATAAACATAATTTTTATAAGTAGGGAGACAGAAGTGGAAGATATAAATGCTGTAGGGGCAATTTACAGATGCTGCATTTACCCGTGGGGAACGCTGCTTACAGCAACCTTGCCTTGCCTGCTGACAGACTGCGGGGGCTGCTTTACACCACAGCCGGCTCCCTGCATCGCGGCTGGTCCCTCCCCGCTGCCGCTAGCCTCCTGACATCTGGCGCGGCAGTCGAGTAGGAGGGACTACAGGTCCCAGCAGCACTTGCGGCAGGAAGCCGCCGACGCCCTGTCCGTGCCCGAAGGCGCTCATAACCAGCGGGGGCCCTTGACAGAGCGGGGGCAATTCACAGACGCTGCATTTACCCGTGGGGAACGCTGCTTACAGCAACCTTGCCTTGCCTGCTGTCAGACTGCGGGGGCTGCTTTACACCACAGCCGGCTCCCTGCATCGCGGCCGGTCCCTCCCCGCCGCCGCTAGCCTCCTGACATCTGGCGCGGCCGCCGAGTGGGGGGGACTACAGGTCCCAGCAGCACTTGCAGCAAGAAGCCGCTGATGCCCTGTCCGCGCCCGGAGGCGTTCATAACCAGCGGGGGCCCTTGACAGAGCGGGGGCAATTTAGAAACGCTGCATTTACCCGTGGGGAACGCTGCTTACAGCAACCTTGCCTTGCCTGCTGACAGACTGCGGGGGCTGCTTTACACCACAGCCGGCTCCCTGCATCGGAGCCGGTCCCTCCCCGCCGCTGCTAGCCTCCTGACATCTGGCGCGGCCGCCGAGTGGGGGGGACTACAGGTCCCAGCAGCACTTGCGGCAGGAAGCCGCCGACGCCCTGTCCGCGCCCGGAGGTGCTCATAACCAGCGGGGGCTCTCGCATCGCGGGACGCGCGCGGGGGCGGGCGCCGGGCTAAGCCCGGGCAAAGGGCGGGCCCTCTGAGGCCAGAAGAGGCTGGGCTGGGCCACCACCCTAACGTATTGCCTACAAAAAGATAAATTCTTTAACGGGTGAGAGAACGCGGAAGACCACTAAAACAACCAGGATGCCTACACTACATTCTAACACCAGGCAGAAGGCAGATACACCCGAGCCATTTCCAACACTGACAGCGATTGATAAGACGCTAAAACAAACTATAGGGGCTGTAGCCACGGCAATAGTGAACACTGAGAGGAGGCTCTCACTACCACCAACCATAACTATACAAGAGTCAGGAGAGGACCTCTCAGTAATAGTAACAGATGTCCCGGATACAAGTTTATGTCTCACCTCCTCCTATGCGGAACTTCCCTGCGCACAGGCACCCGCGGAGACTCCCAGAGGAGCTGAAACCCCCGATAAATCCAAGTCCCATGCACGTTACTGAAAAGAACAGACCAAGTAATACTAACCAGAAAAAGACTAAAGAAACCCTAGTGAACAATAAAAGAAAAGGGAAAGGTCATATGGTGAATCATAATCTAGTGGCACCAATAGCTAATACCACACCTGGGATACCATGTTGGGTGGCAAATATGGTAGCCGATATAAAGGCAGATTTAGAGGAATCCATCACTTCCCATATTAAACCCCTGATATCAAAAATTGATAGACTAATATCTACAATAAACAACAGGGGGGTAGGAACATTCAAACCCGTGCCACAACAAGAGGGATTACCCGCCCAGGCCGGGCAGGTAAGGGGTATCCCTAATAGCATTCACAAGGATAAGGCAGTTCCATTTGTCAATACTTCTTTGATAAACAAATCTAATAAAGACTCTCAAATCATTACCTCAAAAAATAATAAAGCTCCCTCACCCTTTACCCCTATTACCGCCACCACGCCCCTAGTACACGCAAACCAGGGAGAGTGAAACCCCACAGATTAAAGCAGTACATCGGGCCCTAACAAGACGGTGAGCAATATCACATATAAAACCCCTCTAACAAAAGATATACTGGAAAAAGCTAAAACGGCTCGCTTCCACACAATTAATCTTCCCCCGGAAGCTTTGCCCTTTGTCGTAGTACTGACAGGTGTCCCCCCCTTAAGGAGGGGAAAAGAAAAACACACTTCGAACTAAAAAACAAATGTGTACAGTGGCTAAGGGCGAGTAGGCCTTTCACCTCCAAATATCTCTGGTGAGATACTAGCTGTCAGAAGAGGGGAGTGGATAGGGAAAGGCATAAAAACCCTAGCAGGGGACATCATAACGATTAACTTCAGAGACACTGAGGCAGTGAAGTATATATATAATGCCCCGCTGAGTGGAACAAATACACAAATTTACCCGCTGCACCTATCATACCTATCATACTTCTACCCAATTAAGCCCCAAAGATACATGCAGACAAATAGGGCCCCCATGACCCGAGACTTTCATTTTGATCACCATCATAGAGTGCAACAATGGCAATCACCATGGCAGGGTAAACCCACCTATGACCCAAGTATTTTATAGTATGCCCATTGGAATAGGTTTTGCGTATTGGACGAGGTGGACTGACTCTAATATGCAGAAATTAACAGAATACAGAAGGACATGAGTCCATTTGGAGAATGGCCTTTAGGGATAGGTAATATCACCCCCACCACCCCAAAAGAAAGTGGTAGCGGGAGGGGTAGTAGAGGGAACATCCTTTAACTACAGGGGGAGATAAATCATAAAGAACCTAGGGTGTCAGCTAAATTAGCTATGTCAAATGCAGATTGTCCAGTAAAAGAAACAATAGGATCAAGAACAGTGGTGAATCAAGATAGCATCAGAATTATTTCTTGGAACGTTGCAGGTCTGGCGGCCAAATATGATTGCAAAGAATGGCGTCAATTGTCTGTGTTTAAGTAAATCAAGATTGTATTGAATGTTTTCTGTAGGGCTGGCGCTCTTGGTATCTAGTTGTGAACTCTACTGAGCGCATAATTGATTGAAGGCAGTTCTCAGCACACATAGTGAAGAGAAATTTACATGGAAAAGTGAATTGAAGTTGTGAACCCTACTGTCTGTAATGTAGATCGAAGGTACTAATCGATAGAAACATTGATGAATAGTATTTTGTATAGTTAACAGAATCTTAGGACAGAGTAGAATTGTATCTGCGTTAAGGAAAACAATGTTGAATGTAATGCTGTCCTTAATGTAGAAGGAAAGCTACATATCCGCAGTGTAGATTGAAGGCAGTTGTTGACACAAAGATCGATGAATGCTATTTTGTACAGCTAACAGAATGTGAGAACACAGTATAATTGTCTCTGCCTTAAGGAAAGCAAGGCTGAATACAATGCTGTCCTTTATGTAGAAGGAAAGATGAATTCAAGTTGTGAACCCAGCTGTCCGTAGTGTAGATTGAAGGCAGTTATTGACACAAAGATCAATGAAAGCTATTTTGTCACTGTTTGCATAACCTGAGGACACAGTATAATTGTCTCTGCCTTAAGGAAAGCAAGGCTGAATACAATGCTGTCCTTAATGTAGAAAGAAAGCTGGATTCAAGTTATGAACCCAGCTGTCTGCAGTGTAGGTTTAAGGCAGTTGCTGACACAAAGATCGATGAAAGCTATTTTGTCACTGTTTGCATAACCTGAGGACACAGTATAATTGTCTCTGCCTTAAGGAAAGCAAGGCTCAATACAATGTTGTCCTTAACGTACAAGGAAAGCTGAATTGAAGTTGTGAACTGAGCTGTCCGTAGTGTAGATTGAAAGCTCTTGTGAGCAGTTATAGATTAATACTATTTGTGACATTCTTTTACAAAATCGGAAGACATAAAATCCATTAGTCTCTACCTTAAATAAAGCGAGGCTGAATTCAATGTTTTCTGTAGTAGTAGAGCTCTTACTATGAAGTTTTCATTTTTACTGACCGCAGAATATATTGAAGGTTGTTGTAACGACAGATATTGAAGATAATTTTAGTTCTAAAGCTGAGTTGAAGTTGTGAACCCTTCTGTCCGCAGTGTAGATTGAAGGCAGTTGTTGACACAAAGGTCGATGAATGCCATTTAATCACAGATAATAGAATCTCAGGATACAGTATAATTGGCTCTGCCTTAAGGAAAGCAAGCAAGAATACAATGCTGTCCTTAATGTAGAAGGAAAGCTGAATTGAAGTTGTGAACCCGGCTGTCCACAGTGTAGATTGAAGGTAGTTGTTGACAGAAAGATCTGTCAAGGCAAGTTGTGAAAGTTAACAGTATCTGTGGACGCATATATAATTGTGTCTGTCTTAAGGAAAGTAAAACTCAATACAATGGTGTCTTTAATGTAGAAGGAAAGCTGAATTGAAGTTGTGAACTGAGCTGTCCGTAGTGTAGATTGAAAGGTCTTGTGATCAGTTATAGATGAATACTATTTGTGACATTCTTTTACAAAATCGGAAGTAAGCATGGGCGGAAAATCCGTTCCGCTCGCGGATTTTGCGGATTTTCGGTAAATTCGCAATCCGCGAACTCTCGCGAATTTACCGAAAATCCGCAAATTCGCACGCAGCGGATTTTTTTTCTTGGTGATACAATATTGCGGCGTGCCGCGTTAACTTACCGTCATTCAGCATTTGCTGAGTTGTTTTTCTCGATATTTTACGAGTGCTGCGCCATTTTGGATCTTGCTGCGGGATCCCGCGGGAGTTTGGCGACGCATCGCGAGAGTTCGCAATTGCGAACATGTAGGTGCGGCGGGCAGCAACAATCTCGCACTCGCGAAATTACAAAATTTGCAATTCTGCACAAGAGGTCCACTAGCAAGCAGCATAGACCTTCTGAAAATGATGAGATTTTTCAGAATAACTCCTCAGGTTGCCATTTGCCTGCACTTTTTTGGATTTGAGGCCTTTTGACTTTCTTTGGATCACTTTTGGATTAGAAATCAACTTTCACAAGTAAGTTTGTTTGGGGCATTACAGTTGCTGTTCTGCAGAAAAACGAGTTTTGCAAAACTGAAAGCACTCAGCAGGAGCAAAAGTTCAAACTCATCATTAGTAACCATTCCCTGTAGTACTTCCTGAGGGGCCCCTCCAGAGTTCAGTTGCCTATGTTTGTTTGGGGCATTACAGTTGCTGTTCTGCAGAAAAACGAGTTTTGCAAAACTGAAAGCACTCAGCAGGTGCAAAGGTTCAAACTCATCATTAGTAACCATTCCCTGTAGTGCTTCCTGAGGGCCCCCTCCAGAGTTCAGTTGCCTACTCGCAACTATTCTATGACCCTGCTCTGACCCTCACAGCAGGCTCATAGAATAGCTACAAGTAGGCCACAAAGGTCCTGGAAAAAAAATTGCACTGCAACAGAAAGCAAATTACAGATAAGGAAGAAGGTGCCAGACTGCAATTTTAAAACAGTGACACATTAATAAATCAACCCCAAATTAATTCATGTCAGTTGAAGCAGGGCAGGTGTGCTTGCTTCCCCCCCCCATAATCTACAGTGATGAACCAGTGGGTGGCATTGATGTACCAGAGGGTGGCATGGGTGAAACAGAGGGTGGCAGTGGTGAAACAGAGGGTGCTGTGAACCTGTGATGATGAACCAGACGTAGAAACAACATAGTCGCGACCGTTGCGAGCCCACAAGTAAGTTTGCAATTGCGAACTGGTACAAAACCCTTGCGAACTGGCAGAAACCCTTGCGAACACATAAAAAAAATCCGCAAATTCGCGAGAATTCGCTGATTTTGCAGATTGCGAGTTCGCAAATACGCAAATTCGTGAATGCCAGATTTGCAAAATTCGCCCATGCTTAATCGGAAGACATAAAATCCATTAGTCTCTACCTTAAATAAAGAGAGGCTGAATTCAATATTTTTTGTAGAAGTGGAGCTCTTGCTATGAAGTTTTAATTTTTACTGACCGCAGAATATATTGAAGGTTGTTGTAAGGACAGATATTGAAGATCATTTTAGTTCTAAAGCTGAGTTGAAGTTGTGAACCCTTCTGTCCGCAATGTAGATTGAAGGTAGTTGTTGACACAAAGGTTGATGAATGCCATTTAATCACAGATAATAGAACCTAAGGATACTGTATAATTGTCTCTGCCTTAAGGAAAGCAAGCAAGAATACAATCCTGTCCTCAATGTAGAAGGAAAACTGAATTGAAGTTGTGAACCCAGCTGTCCGCAGTGTAGATTGAAGGTAGTTGTTGACAGAAAGATCGGTCAATGAAAAGTAGTGAACGCAGCTGTCCGCAGTGTAGATTGAAGGTAGTTGTTGACAGAAAGATTGGTCAATGCAAGTTGTGAACCCAGCTGTCCACAGTGTAGATTGAAGGTAGTTGTTGACAGAAAGATCGATGAATGCTATTTTGTCACAGTTAATAGAATGTGAGAAAACAGTACAATTGTCTCTGCCTTAAGGAAAACAAGGCTGAATAAACAATGCTGTCCTTAATATAAAAGGAAAGCTGACTTCAAGTTGTTAACCCAGCTGTCTGCAGTGTAGATTAAAGGCAGTTGTTGAGACAAAGATCGAAGAATGCTATTTAGTCACAGATAACAGAATCTGAGGACACAATATAATAGTCTCTGCCTTAAGGAAAGCAAGGAAGAATACAATACTCTCCTTAATGTAGAAGGAAAGCTGAATTGAAGTTGTGAACGCAGCTGTCCACAGTGAAGATTGACGGCAGTTGTTGACACAAAGATCGATGAATGTTATTTATTCACAGATAACAGAATCTGAAGACACAGTATAATTGTCTCTGCCTTAAGTAAAGCAAGGATTCAATGATGTCATTATTGTAGAAAGAAAGCTGAAGTGAAGTTGTGAACCCTGATGTCTGCAATGTATATTGAAGGTGCTACTCAACACAAACATTGATGAATCTTATTTTGTACAGTTAACAGAATCTGAGGACATAGTACAATTTTCTGTGCCTTAAATAAATTGAGACTAATATGTCATACTCTGTTTTAAGAGTTTGCAGCATTCTTAAATGCACAAATGTAATGTAAATGTGTAAATGTATGAGCTTATATAGCGCATGACTTATCCTGGGGCATCTCCGCGCTTGCTTAGGGAACCCGTCCTGGTATTCCCCTGTGAGATAACCCTGGCAGGGTATCCACAAGGTGAAAGCCAGGCATCCCACCGCGAGGGGCCGATGTGGAGATTAAGCAAGCTATTGCCCAGAGTCGCAGAGTGTGAACCCGTGAGTCGAGAAGGCACCGGAGCGAGAATTATCGAGTCCGTGGAATTATTGAGCCCAAGACCCACCGAGGCGGGGAATTGAACCCTGGTCCCGGGCCGAACTCAAGCTTCAGGTCTGCCGCCTCTAACCCCTGAGCCACACTTCTCCACACAAAGGCAGGCATTAAGTTTGATACCATGCTTATGTCATCAATAATGAGAAGTTTCATTTTCTTCAAGAGTCTTCACAACAAGCTTCTCCAGATATCTTGTGGTATTGAAATTTGTTGTTACGCTCCATAGGTAGTATAAGTAAATGATGTAATACAGCATTGGTAATGTTAACATTTGGTTATATGTTTAATATAAGGATGTTATTACAAATATGCAATAAAGAAATTATGCTGAATATGGAACTATTCTACAAGAAATAAGAATTTGAAAAATGACTGAACATGTCAAAGAAGTTTTACAGAGACAATTAGTTTAAAATTTGTTTCCAAAAGAAAATATTGTTGCAAAGCTTGTAGGTACTTTTAAAACAATTGACAACCCCAGTGAAGAAAAGCAGCAAGTGTGAAAATATCCTACTTTGTTCGGCCGGCAATTAGCTACAAAAAAAAGCTTTGATAAAAGTCCTTTACTTTGAATCAGAAAATGAAATTGAACAATAATTGATAACCCCTTGCCAAGAAAGGCAGTTAGTGTGCAAATTTTCACTGCCTTCGGCCCGAGTTGTAGGTACAACAAAAAGCCTTAATAAAGGGCACGAGTTTGTATCAGAATATGAAATTCACGAACAATTGATAACCCCTAGCCAAAAAAGGCAGTTAGTGTGTAAATTTTCGCTGCCTTTGCCCGGAGTCGTAGGTACAACAAAAAGCCTCAATAAAGGGCCATGAGTTTGTATCAGAATATGAATTTCACGAACAATTGATAACCCCAGCCAAGAGAGGCAGCAAGTGTGCAATTTTTTACTGCCTTCAGCTGGGGTACTTGTTACAACAAAAAGGCTTGATAAAGGGCCTGTAGTTTGAATACGAATATGAAATAGAATAGTTGATAACCATAGGCAAGAAAGGCAGCAAGTAGGTTTGTGTACGTGTAGATAATGTGTTGATTGAGTGGAACATAAATAATGTAAAAACTAAGAAAGGCTGTAAGTGTGCAAATTAGCCACAGCTGTTCATGGGTAGTAGTTTGCAAGAAGGCACAGTAAAGGGCCTGCACTTTGAAATAGAATAACAAAGAGAAGATTTGATAACCATACACTATACTGGCTCTTTTTTAATATTGTTAGACTTTTGTTGAGCTTTTTTTCATACATGAACGGCAGGAAGTGCGCAAATTACCCACTGCCATTCACAAGTAATATTTACCAAAAAGGCTCAATAAAGGGCCTGCACTTTGAATTTGTATTACAAGAAGGATAATTGATAACCCCAGCTAAGAAAGGCAACAAAAGTTCAAATGTCCTACAGCCTTCAGCCGGGGTAGTTTATAGAATAAAAAGGGCTTGATAAAGGGACTGCAGTTTGAATAGGAATATGAAATTGAACAATAGTTCATAACCCCTGCGAAGAAATGCAGCAAGTGTCCAAATTTCCCACTGCCTTCTGCCAGTGCATTATCTATATGAAAAAGGCATGATAAAGGGCCTTGACTTTGAATCAGAACATGAAATTGAACAAAAATTGATAATCCCAGTCAAGAAAGGCAGTAAGTGTCCAAATTTGCCACTGCCTTCGACTGGGGTAGTAGCTACAACAAAAAGGCTCAATAAAGGGCCACAAGTTTGAATCAGAATATGAAATTGAAAATAATTGATAACTGCAGCCAAAAAAGGTAGGAAGTTGGTGTGTGTTATGTGTAGGTGATGTGTTGATTTAGTGGAAGATAAAAAAGGGGATTAATTAGAAAGGCTGCAGACGCGCAAAATATCCACTGCTTGTCAGGGAAGTGGATCTTTGGATTTCCAAGTCATTATACGGATAGGGCATCGAATTTTGCAGTGGGAGCATAAGAAATGGCTACGACATCAAAGGAAGCAATGTAAGTGCATTAAGTTACCATTGTGGGGGGTAGGGCTGAAAAACACCACCGGGCCCATTTCAGGGACTCTACTTTGAATTAGAATAATACTTGGCAAAGGCTGCAAGAAAGTTAGGAGGCACGTGTGTTTTAGGTAGTGGATGCAGATTAAAGTGAAAAGGAAGAAAAGTAGCAGATGTGGAAACAACCCACTGCCTTGTAAAGGAAATGGGTGTTTGGTTTTCCAGTCCATTACAGACTGTGAGTCGGATTGCGCAGTGGGAGCCTGAGAAATGGGTATCTCATCTAAGGAGTTATGCAAGTGCACAAAGTACACACACTGTGTGGTAGAATGGACGCAAGAAAGGACGCAAGTGTGCAAATTACCCGCTGCCATTCTCGAGTAATAGTTTCCAAGAAGGCTGAATGAAGGGCCTGCACTTTGAATTTGTATTAGAAGAAGGATAATTTATAAACGCAGCCAAGAAAGGCAGCAAGTAGGTGTGTGTACTTGTAGATGATGTGTTGATTGAGTGTTAGATGAATAATGTGAAAACTAAGAAAGGCTGCAAGTGTGCAAATTACCTAGTGCCATTCACGGGTAGTATTTGCCAAGAAGGCTCAATAAAGGGCCTGTACTTTGAATTACAATAACAAACAGAAGATTTGATAACCAAAGACTATACTGGCTCTTTTTTAATATTGGTAGACTTTTGTTAAGCTTTTTTTTTTTACACAGGAACGGCAGGAAATGCGCAAATTACCCACTGCTATTCACGAGTAATAGTTACCAAGAAGGCTCAATAAAGGGCCTGCACTTTGAATTTGTATTAGAAGAAGGACAAATGACAACCCTGGCCAAGGAAGGCAGTAAGTGTTCAAATTTCCCACTGCCTTCGGTGGTGGAAGTTGATTGAAGAAAAAGGGCTCGATAAGGGGCCTGTACTTTGAATAGGAATATGAAATTGAACAATAGTTCATAACCCCTTTGAAGAAATGCAGTAAGTGCGTACATTTCCCACTTCCTTCTGGCAGTGCAGTATCTACATGAAAAATGCTCGATAAAGGGTCCGCACTTTGAATACAGATATAAAATAGAAGAATAGTTGATAACCATAGCCAAGAAAGGCAGCAAGTAGGTGTGTGTACGTGTAGATGATGTGTTGATTGAGTGGTAGATGAATACTGTAAAAAATATGAAAGGCTGAAAGTGTCCAAATTACCCACTGCCATTCACGGGTAGTAGTTAGCAAGAAGGCTCAATAACGGGCCTGTACTTTGAATTACAATAACAAACAAAAGATTTGATACCCATAGACTATACTGGCTCTTTTTTAATATTGTTAGACTTTTAAGCTTTTGTTTATACATGAAGGTAGGAAGTGAGCAAATTACCCACTGCCATTCACGGGTAGTAGTTACCAAGGAGGCTCAATAAAGGGCCTGCACTTTGAATTTGTATTACAAGAAGGATAATTGATAACCCTGGCCAAGAAAGGCAGCAAGAGTTCAAATTTCCTACTGCCTTCGGCCGGGGTAGTTTATAGAATAAAAAGGGCTTGATAAAGGGACTGCAGTTTGAATAGGAATATGAAATTGAACAATAGTTCATAACCCCTGCGAAGAAATGCAGCAAGTGTCCAAATTTCCCACTGCCTTCTACCAGTGCAGTATCTATATGAAAAAGGCTTGATAAAGGGCCTTGACTTTGAATCAGAATATGAAATTGAACAATAATTGATAATCCCAGTCAAGAAAGGCAGTAAGTGTCCAAATTTGCCACTGCCTTCGACTGGGGTAGTAGCTACAACAAAAAGGCTCAATAAAGGGCCACAAGTTTGATTCAGAATATGAAATTGAAAAAGAATTGATAACTTCGGCCAAAAAAGGTAGCAAGTTGGTATGTGTTATGTGTAGATGATGTGTTGATTGAGTGGAAGATAAATATGAAAGGCTGAAAGTGTCCAAGTTACCCACTGCCATTCACGGGTAGTAGTTAGCAAGAAGGCGCAATAACGGGCCTGTACTTTGAATTACAATAACAAACAAAAGATTTGCTAACCATAGACAACACTGGTTCTTTTTTAATATTGTTAGACTTTTAAGCTTTTTTTATACATGAACGGTAGGAAGTGCGCAAATTACCCACTGCCATTCATGGGTAGTAATTACCAAGAAGGCTCAATAAAGGGCCTACACTTTGAATTTGTAGTACAAGAAGGACAATTGACAACCCCAGCCAAGAAAAGCAGCAAGTGTGCAAATTTCCCACTGCTTTCGGCCGGGGTAGTAGGTACAACAAAAAGGCTCGATAAAGGGTCACGAGTTTGAATCAGAATATCAAATTCAAGAATAATTGATAACCCCAGCCAAGAAAGGCAGTAAGTGTCCAAATTTACCACTGCCTTTGGCCGGGTTAGTAGGTACAATAAAAAGGCTCAATAAAGGGGCACGAGTTTGAATCAGAATATGAAATTCAAGAGTAATTGATAACCACAGCCAGGAAAGGCAGCAAGTGTGCACATTTTCAACTGCCTTCGGACGGGGTAGTTTTTAAAACAAAAAAGCTTGATAAATGTCTAATAACTAATGTTGAGGACAGCGATGCTCCTGTTTCTTGTTTTTGATGAGGTTGATATAGTGTTTGCATAACACAAAAGGTCTTCACAATAAATGCATAGAAATTTAAGTTTACGAAACTCAAGATCAATATGCGAGTACGGACTGTTTGCTAAAGATGGTATTGCAGCTGTTGATGTGCTTGGTGCAGCAGCAAGTGGTTGTCCTGCAATCTCTGTTTTGCAGCTCAAGCAAAGTTGTTGGGGTGCAGGTAGTTTATGTGTTTTGTACTATATTTGATGTGCCAAAGGAGTTTTTTTTGGATTGATCACACCTTGAAAGAATTGTTTGAAAAATTTTACAGGCTACTATTGGTTGGTGTGTTTCAGTTAGTATGTGTTTGGACTTCGCTTGAATGTTTAAGGGACGAATTAGGGATTCCATAATACAGAAATACTTTGTACATAGTGACATCCAATTCTATTTTATGAAGAACGATTGAATTCTACATCCACCTCTAGGACTAGTGGGGGGGTAGTATTTCAAAGTGTTTGACAGGTTACACTACATGTTTCTATGTAGCTAAAGAAAAGTTAGCTTGGTTATGTATGGGCATTCTCTCACACAAAACTCAGCACTCAGCATTCAGGATTGTAAAGGCTTACCATAGGAGTGACTGATGAGTTTACATATGTCAGTTTACAAAAGAAAAAACAAGTATGATTGTTTTACATTAGAGATATACAGACCTAAAAGACTATGCATGTAAATTCATGAAATCTCTTTTGAAGGTTTGGAAGAAAGCAGTGAAAGGGTGTTTAGAAGCAATACTGTCCAGCATAAAAAGTGCATAAGTATTTGGACACTCCTGCAGTCTAGTCTTGTGTCCAAATTATCTTAAAAAGTAATGTTGAGACACACCTTTTTTCACCTGTTACGATTTGCACAATGCTTTTAGAGTTGGAGCAGACTTCGTCTAACATTCCTACTTAATTTTCTTTTTGAAATTGAGTAATTATTTTGTTTATCTGTTGAAATATAAATTTAAATCTTCCTCTTTCAAGGTGAAGAAGCAACACCTCTCCTCTACACATTATTGTTGACTAAAAAGTAGTGGTAATTCCACTATCACCAAGGTAGATATCTGACAATAAAATGAATTACATTTTTATACCACTATTCCATAGTCCTAATTCAAAAGGTGTGTTTAGACTCAACAAAATGAATACATTTTTTACATATACAGGCAGTAAAAGGCAAGTATGATTTACATTTGCTTTTGTGAATTGAAGGTTCAGTCATCTGCTGCATTCGAAACATTGGGCCTGTTGAGAAGAAAGTGAAAAGTACGTTTTAATTAATATTGCATTGTTTAAAGATGAATAGCTTTTTGAAATAAAAACATTATATGTATTTACATGGTAAAAATAGTTCCAAGGTCAGAATGGCCTTTTGAGTCTGTGCAAACCCACTAACTTCCATGTTTTATGCGTTTTCAAGAACTCTTCTCTAATCTTTTGTTAAAGTGAAGAATGTTGGAAATTTCTTCCAGACAATGGCAGACATCAACCTTCTTCCTGAGTTGGGAAAAAAGGTGTTGGAGGAAAAGTGAATTTGTAAACATTCAGATTTTCGCATGAGCAAATCTACACATGCAAATTTGCTCATGTTAAAATGTAGTTCACTAATATTTTCTAGGAGTACTATTTCTTGTCCTACTTGTGTACGTTTTTGGGAATTCACAAAAGCTGAATAAGTAAGTAAGTAAGTAAGTAAGTAAATGTTTATTTGTACATGATTAGTTAAAATCTTTACAAAATTATAAAAACACCAGAAGGTACAATTAAAAAACCAATTGTACTTAAACTTAGCCAGTTAGATTAATTTAAAAGTAAGAAATTGATTAAGATCAGTTCGGGATTATCATCAAAACCTTATTATGTTTGTCAAACGCTGTTAAGTCTTTTTCCTGTTAGATCAAAGAACTTCACGACCTGGCAATTCAATTTAGTGTTGCTGGTGTTAGAGCACAATTTAACTGCCTGCCTGCAAGTCCGAACGACATGTAGTTTGAAGGATGGTCGTAGAAGGTTATACCTCAGGTCCTTCAGTCTAGGACAGATGCAGATCACATGAACGATGTCCTCCTTGCCGATTTTGCACAGCCGTCAGTGCTGTGAAGAGTTTTTTCTCTCCATGGTGGGAGGAGTGGAAGTATGGGAATCACTCTGAGTCGTAGTTTTTCGAAACTTCTCTTTAACTTTTATTTTCATACCGATATTGAGGTATGCTTGTGATTGTATTTTTCCATAATCACCCAACGTTATGCAGCCGTGCGCCCTATTTGATAGACCCTTCTTGTCTTCGATCGCTGAAATAATACATGCTGATTTTTGGGCTTTTTTTTTTTTAAAGACAGGAGGTCTATTGGCGTTTCCCAGATGTCTATCAAGCCTAGAACTTGGAGTGATTCAAATAAATAATTATCTGGGCAAGGAGTTGAGGTGCTGAAGTAACTCTTCCCATACGTTAGAGTTTAAGGAACTGGTTTCTGCATTGTGAATTTTGTGCCAGCTGGATACGCACACACTCCGCCTTTCTAATGTTTGTTTGAGGATGCCGAATTCTAATCGGATCTGAGCAGGAGAGACATATTTTGGAAGATTAAAAATAGCCCTGTATGAGTTGGCTATGACTGTGTCCAATAGTGCGGCATCCTTCCCGTGAAGTGATTCGCTCCCGTATGTAAGGGTAGGCGGTAGTTTTGCACGCAAGACTTCAAGGAGAGGTTTAAGTGTAAGATCGGGTAGTTTGGCCTTTAATGATTTTAATGCCAAGTAGGTTGTTGTCGCCTTCCCTCGTAGCAAGTCAAGTTGTGCCCTAGACGTGTTTTTTGAGTCCAAGATTACTCCTAGATACTTGTATGTGTTTACCCGATCGAGCTTTACTCCATTCAGGTGCCAGCAAAGATTCCTTTTTTTCCTGTAATTCACAGCTATGACCTTTGATTTGTTGAAGTTTGTTTGAAGGACATTCTTTGCTGAGAAAGTGTGAGCTGCATTCAAGAGATGCTTAAGGCCCATTGGTGTCCAACTTATCAGCACCAGATCGTCCGCATATAGCAGGTTGGAGAGGATGATTTTCCCTAATTTAGGTGCATGATTAAGGCATTTGCCAAGTTCCCCAAGTAGGTCGGCTTAAAAGAGGTTGAATAAGATTGGTGCTAGTACGCACCCCTGTTTTAACCCTTTTGTTGTCCTAATGGGCTTCGAGAGGTGTGTACCTGCCCCAAGCTTAATTTTAATCCAGGTGTTTGAATGGAGTAGTATTAGCATGTCTAGTAGATGTTTCGGTATTCCCCAATTGTCCAGTTTCTGACAGAGTTTATTGCGGTCCACATGATCAAATGCCGCAGTATAGTCAATGAACGAGAGGTATAAGGATGACTTAATCTCTTTTGCTGCTCCCATCAGCAGGGACACTGCCATGATGTTAGTTGTGGTCCCTTGGCCTTTGCAGAAACCAGTTTGGTTAATTGGCATGATGGAGTTTTCAGATGCCCATGATGTTAATTTCTCCAGGATGATTCCTGCGAAGTATTTTGCCTCCACGTCTAATAAGGCAATGAGCCGATAGTTGTTTGGATGCTTCTTGTTACCGTGTTTGTAAATCGGACTGATGACTGACCCATGCCATGACTCAGGAAGAGTCTGGGTGTGCCTTATATTGTTGAATACTGGTGCTAATGATATACTCCAAAACTCCGCGTCTGATTTGTACAGCATAGGTGGTATGCCGTTCGGACCCGGAGCTCTGTTGGGTCTCCCCCTTGTTATTTGCCGTCTGATGTCTACCAGGAAAATTTTCTTTGGGCATGACTCAACAACATTTGCAGGGTTTCCTTCCATCTTCGATTTGTCAAGTTTTGATGGACTCGTAGCCCCTTGCCCCCACATTTCTTGGGTTTTTATGCCTGTGTAGTAGTTGGGTTTCCCTTCTGTTTTAGGCCATGTGGCTTTTGTGCAGGGATTGTTTATATATATATATATCCTCTGAAGTGTCATCGTTGTTGAAATGCGTCAATAGGTATTTTGTCCATGCCTTCTCTGATATGTGCGAGTTTTGACCTAGATGCTCGGGATTCGTTATTCGTTTGACCATTTGCCAAAACTTAGAGCTGTTTTTCTGTTTCCCTTCATAAAGAAGTTTTACCCAGATGTCTTCACTTCTTAGCTTCTGTTTTTCCCATTTCAACCGTTTTAACAGTTTTTTTGCTTCCTGTAGAACAGCTTGCAGGCTGTGGTTGGTTTGGTCCTTCCGCATTTGTCTTAGTGTTTGATTATTAATCATTTTTGTATTTTAATTTCTGGGGTTAGTTGTTTTCCGTTTGAAATTCCCTTCCATTGGCGTAAATTATTAGGCAAGATATTTACCATTTACTCTCTAATGGCTTGAGTGAAGATTTGCCAGACATCCAACGCCTTGGTCAAGGAACTGGCAGATAGGGTGAAAAGGGATTTCGCTGTGGAACTTATGGAGACAATATTTCTGGCGTTACACCGTAGCCGCTTTAAGTTTGAACTGACTTCTGTGTCGAGGCCTGTAAATGATTCAGTTTCCAGCTGAGAATTAGATCTTAATTTGGCCTCCTGTGGCAGGTGGTTGCTGAGGTCCTTCGTCCCTATTCTGAAGGTTGTTACCCAACAGAACATGTTTAGAGATATGAACATGTAATCAAGAGGATTTGATTGTTTGTTGGACTGGAAGGTGGCTGCTGGTGGGTCGTTATCAACATAGCAACCATTTAGGGCCCTTAAGTTAAGTTGTTCCAGTTGTCGAAGTACGTTTTTTGAGTACTTTGTTTGTTTCTTATTTTTTGTTGGGCCTTGTGCTGGCATGCCCCACACTGGTTGATCTTTATTATTGAGAAGCAAGTTAAAGTCAACAGCTAGGATGAATGAGTCGGACTTCCTTGCTTCCATTATTTTTACCAGCACTTTTGCCAGGTCTTCCGCCACTTTTTGTTTCTGTTTGGGGTGAATGTATATATTGATTATAATTACTTCCTGGAGCTGCTTCTTTAACCAGAGTGAGATTTTTACCACCTGTATGGCGCTTGGGGGAGGTATGTGAAAATCCATTGCCTCAATTTCACCTATTGTTGGTATTGAGGCAAAGAACTTCAAGCCTCCTGATCTTCGTCCAAAGGTAGAGTTTTTATTTGCCGGAATACAGCAAGATGTAAACCCTTGGAGCTCAAATGCCTTTTCTGCCCCAGTTTCTTGGAGCAATAGATGGTCAAATGTACTAGGTATTGAAGAAATTCGGGATCATTGCTTTTACTGGCTAAACCATTGATGTTCCAGGAGCAGATTCTAATTTCCCTGTGCGTAGCTAAGGAGTTGACATGTTCTTCCCTTTTTTGTCAATTATCGACAGTCGTTGTCACGATTGTACGTTGAATTGACTTCCAACTATGGATGGTTTTTGGCGAAGGATAGCTACTGTGATTTTGATTTTGTCCAGATCCGGGACTTTTTGTTTCTCGGGGGTGCATCCTAGGCGAGCTGCTCCTAGCTCCCTTTAGTATTGAGTTAGTACTTTTTTGTACCGAAGGTCCAATAGGTGGTAAAAGAGGTGTCGGATAGCTAGGTCGCTTTTCAAGTCTCAGTTCTATTCCCCGATTGCTGGAATGTTGCTTCTTCTTCCATGAATGTGTGTGCTGTCTCTAAAGAGCGCCATGTTGCTTTTGTTATATCTGGACAATGAGGCTCAGTGTTTGCCTGAAACTCTATTTGCATGAGGTCAATGGAACTGATGCTTGCTAGGTTGGTTACTGAGTGCAAGAGTCTTAATATGTTTCCCCTATTAAGTATGTCGTCCTTACCTCTGGAAGTGTATTCAGGAATAAAGAGAATTGATGTTGGTCTATTCAAATGCTGGGGTTTTGTTGGGTCAGTTGATGGTCTCTCATGGCCCTGTTAAATAGGTTGAAGGGATTGACTTGGGCATACTGTGTCCAAGTAATTTGGTTGTTCACTTTGATCATTATCTGTCCTCAGTTCCCGTTTTTTACTATTCAATTTACATTTCGGTTGCTGAGGTGACTATGTCTTCTCTTCCTGCTGTTGGAACATTTTCCGATGGTGTTAATTCAGCGTTATATGTATTATGTGCTGATGGAGTTGATTTAAATTGTAAGCGTTTCTGTGTGAGTTTTTTTTTGTGCAAATTTCTTAGTGACGCTGGTGTCAGTTTTACACAACGTGGTGGGGACACTGATGGAGTACTTTCAGGGACCATGTGCAGGCGAGATAGTTGTTTGTTATCTTTTGGTGTCCAGCCATAGGTTGCTGCTAGAGGAGAAGAGTTCGATTGTATTTCTATGTTTTGTCTTGCATCCGTTAGCAGCCGATTTCTTCCTTTCCTTTTTTTCTTTCTGCGGGCCCTGCTGGAGGCCTGGTTATTTGTTAAAGATGGTTCAACTGTGGTCGCAGTAGTGATCGTTAACTCTGTTTCCAATGATCTTGTCGTTGATGTTTGAATTGAGGGTGAAATAATAACTGAGTTCTGATCAGCGAACTGCTCGGTCACTAGGCCTTTTGGTGCAACTGGGAGTTCTGCCCGTGGGTCCGAAGTTTGCAGAGTCAGGGTTTGTAGAACTGTTGATTTTAGGTCACTTATCAAGTCCCCTAACATGGATGGTAAAGATGATAATCCATCTAAAATTGGATCACAGGATAGTGATTGTAGTGGATTTTTTTGAGCCACAGAAACGGCGTCTTGACCCCTCCTTATGAGACCGTTTAGTTCCGAGATTTTCCAGTCAATTCCTGAAATAAAATCAGCCATTGTCTGCAGAACAGAAATCTGCAAGTCCATTTTTTTTGTGACTGGAATTCCAGGGATGTGGCCGAGTGTTGCAGAGTGTTTAGGATTGTTATCCATATGGATTCGGGGACAGACTTTCCTGGGTTGTTACTCCTCTCAAAGCTCGATGACACATCAATGGGTGGTTTCTCTTCAGGTGGTTTGAGGTTATAGGTAGCAACTAATTCTTCCCACTCCTGTGCTGCTATGGAAGACATGTCATTATTTATGGAGTTGTTTATAGATTGGGAATCATTGTACGGCAGTAGGGTGTAGCGTTGGGATGGCGTTTGCGCTGCTGACCTATTATTTGGTACTGTTTGTTCAGAAATGCTACTCAAGTTTAATTGGGGTGTTGTGGTTTGAATCCGTGGTGTTTTTAGCAGTTGGGGTGGTTGAATTCCACTTCTTTGCTCTTCGATTACCATGGGTGGTTCTGTTCTTTCGTCACAGGTTTCCTTCATTGAGTTTGGCGAGCTACTTAATAATTGAGGAGGAGATAGGTCATCTCTTTCCTCCTCTTTGTGAATCAGTACCTTGACTTCCATTACGGCGAGACCTCCTCGAATGAGTCTCACCCTGATTCTCTGGATGTGGGTCGGTTACTATCTCTAGTGACTCAGCTTTCTTTGGTAAGCTACAGTCTTTGATGGTGATTTTTCTTGTAGCCACCATTTCCCGAGTATTATAGTTTGTAGGTTCTCGGGCTACTCTGTAAGTGAGTGCTGACGCTCTTTTTAATTCAAGCGATGTTGATATTGACGTGGCAACGGCAGCCTCGTTACTGGATGAGTAGAGGACCTCGGCTAGTCGCGATGGGTCTACTTGATTGCTATTCGTGCGGCTGCAGTCAGGTTCGCTTTGTAGAAGCGGTGGGTGAAGACCTCTGATATTCCCTGTCTTGGAGTAAATAACTGTCCCAGGGTCTCCTAGGAAGGAAAACTTTGTATACATCTTCAGTTGGTGGGAACATAGCTCCCTGTGGTATCGTAGCGCTTTACTGCCAGAGTGCTCTTTGAAAGCTTGCATTGCTCCCGCAATTATTAGTGCCTGTTTGCTGTTAATTTTTATATTGTAGCGCTATATTGCGAAAGCGCGCATTCAGTAGCATTCACTTGTGCTTTGATGCCTTTGCCTGAATAATTCTTTTGTGCCTGATTGTGCCGGTGCCACTGCCCACTACATAGCGCTTATTAAGGTTGTGCCCCAATCCAGTTTCGCTTTTGGCTTGCTGCCATTTTGTTGTTTGTTGTTGTGCCTCCCTGCCCGGCTCTCCACCCCGCTCCCGCCTCCCAGCTGCTCCTCCCTCCCACTGATACTCTAGGCTCTACCCTCCTGTAGTAGTGCTGTGACCGTCCTGAAGCCTTCAGAAGCGGTCACTCCTCACGCTGCTCCCTGTGGTATCGTTGCGCTTTACTGCCAGAGTGCTCTTTGAAAGCTCGCATCGGTTCCGCAATTATTAGTGCCTGTTTGCTGTTAATTTTTGTATCGTAGCGCTATATTGCGAAAGCGCGCATTCAGTAGCATTCACTTGTGCTTTGCTGCCTTTGCCTGAATAATTCTTTTGTGCCTGATTGTGCCGGTGCCACTGCCCACTACATAGCGCTTATTAAGGTTGTGCCCCAATCCAGTTTCGCTTTTGGCTTGCTGCCATTTTGTTGTTTGTGTTGTGCCTCCCTGCCCGGCTCTCCACCCCGCTCTCACCTCCCAGCTGCTCCTCCCTCGCCCCTCCCCCCTCCACTATCCACTTATGACATATGCTTTTGCGAGCAGCATTCCCGCGCAGCAGTCGCGCCCCATGTGCGCCGAAGGTGCGGCAAAGGTAAGCCCGTCTACGCCCGTCCGCGCCTGGACCGCGCCCAGTGCCAGACCCCCTGGCCCCCGCAAAATCCACTCTGCCCGCATAACGTACGACGCCGCAACCCTCTCAGCCCTTAACCCCGGCCGCCCACCTAACTGCTACCAAGCCGCCCCTGGACACACCCATGGACCCTTCACCTGCCACTCCTGCAAGTTCGACTGCATCAGGACCCACACCAAATCCACAAACTCCAAACAGAACTTCGACACTAACCACCTAAAGTGCATCCTGCTCAACACCCGCTCGGTCCACAGACACGCCATTGAAGTCTGGAACCTATGCGATACTACATCGCCGGATGTCGCCTTCCTTACAGAAACCTGGATGAACGCCTCATCAGCGCCCGACATCGCCATAGCCTTCCCGGACGGCTACAAGATCATCCGAAAGGACCGCACCAACCAAACAGGAGGAGGCATCGCCATCGTCCATAAGAACACCATCCGCATCACGACCAGTTCTGACGATTACCTCACAACCGTCGAACACCTTCATTTCCAGATCCACACCGACCCCAAGACCACACTCAGAGGCACCCTCATCTACAGACCACTAGGACCCCGCACACAATTCAGCGAAGACATCACCAACTTCATCAGCCCACACGCCCTCCCCTCCGAGGACTACATTCTACTGGGAGACCTCAACTTCCACCTGGAAAAGAAAAACAACAGCAACACTACCACACTTCTGGACAACCTGGGCAACCTCGGACTCGAACAACTTGTCAATACCCCCACCCACTATGCCAGACACACGCTCGACCCAATCTTCACCTCCAGCAAGCACATCTCCTTCAATCACACCACAGCTCTCCACTGGACTGACCACAGCTGCGTTCATTTCAACTACAAAAAGACCACGACCCACAACCCCCCACAACCTATTCCCCGAAGAAACTGGAACAAAATTACCACCGACCAGCTCTTCACATCGCTTCACCAAAACGCCCCCGCCAAATCATCGGACCCAAACCAAGCAGCCACCAACCTCACACAATGGATCACCCACAGCGCCGACGAACTAGCACCCTTGAAAAACCATCAAATCAAGCAAGGTAGCAAAAAAGCCCCCTGGTTCAACGATGACCTTAAGAAATCCAAGAAGTTCTGTCGTACCCTTGAGAAAGCCTGGAGAAAAAACCCAACCACTGACAACCTGACCACCTTCAAGAACGCCACCCACAAACACCACCAACTGATCCGATCCACCAAGAAAACAGCATTCAAGGATCGCCTTGACAACAACGCCCAAAACAGCAAGGAACTATTCAAAATCGTCGAAAAATTTACCAACCCCACCGCCGGCACCAACGACATCACTCCCTCCCAAGACCTCTGCGACTCCCTAGCCTCATTCTTCCACAACAAAATCGCTGACATACATAACAGCTTTGGAAACCAGTCCGAAGAGCAGTCCACTCCACCCACCTCCGAACCAAAACCGCCCTCTAACATCCTATGCGACTGGAACCCAATCACCACTGAAGACACCATCCGCCTGATGAACTCCATCCACTCGGGATCGCCAACCGACCCATGCCCCACCACATTTTCAACAAAGCAGACTCCATTATCGCACCCCATCTCCGTGACGTCATCAACTGCTCCTTCAACTCCGCTACCTTCCCGGAAAGCTGGAAACATGCCGAACTCAGTACCCTTCTAAAGAAACCCACAGCAGACCCCACTGAACTTAAGAACTACCGCCCCATTTCGCTCCTCCCATTCCCTGCCAAAGTCATTGAGAAAGCCGTCAACAGTCAGCTCGCCGCCTTCCTCGAATCCAACAAATCCCTCGACCCCAACACAGCACCGAAACCGCCCTCATCGCAGCAACAGACGACATTCGAACTCTACTGGACAACGGGAGAAACAGCTACCCTCATCCTACTTGATTTCTCCGCAGCCTTCGACACAGTCTGTCATAGCACCCTCATACAAAGCCTTAGCAACGTCGGAATACAAGGAAAACCATTGGACTGGATCATCTCGTTTCTCGCCGGAAGAACCCAGAGAGTCTACCTCCCCCCTTTCAGATCAGAGGACACCGAAGTCATCTGCGGCGTACCACAAGGATCATCACTCAGTCCCACCCTCTTCAACATATACATGAGTCCCCTCGCATCCATCGCACGCCAACACAACCTCAACATCATCACTTACGCAGACGACACCCAGCTGATCCTCTCCCTCACCAAAGACCCAAACACCGCCAAAACCAACTTACACGAAGGAATGAAAGAAGTAGCTGAGTGGATGAAGAACAGCCATTTAAAACTGAACTCGGACAAAACGGAAGTCCTCATCTTAGGTTCATCCCCCGCTGCCTGGGATGACTCATGGTGGCCACCGGCCCTGGGAACCGCACCCATACCTACGGACCACACACGTAACCTGGGCTTCATCCTGGACCACTCCCTCTTGATGACCAGACAAGTCAACGCCGTCTCATCATCATGCTTCAACATCCTACGCATGCTCAAAACAATCTTCCGCTGGATTCCCCCCGAAACAAGAAAGACGGTCACCCACGCACTGGTCACAAGCCGACTGGATTACGGAAACACCCTTTACGCCGGAACCACAGCCAAACTACAGAAAAAACTCCAACGCATCCAAAACGCCTCAGCCAGACTCATACTGGACATCCCCAGTCAAGCTCACATTTCCGGTCACCTGAAAGACCTCCACTGGCTCCCCGTCAACAAGAGAATAACGTTCCGTCTCCTCACCCACGCTCACAAAGCCCTCTACGACCCGAATGCCTCAACACGCGACTGTCCTTCTACACCCCCACCTGCCAATTACGATCGTCCAACCAAGCCCTCACCGCAATTCCGCGCATCCATAGATCCACCATGGGGGGAAGATCCTTCTCCTACTTAGTGGCCAAGACCTGGAATTCCCTCCCCACCCACCTCCGCCTTACACAGAACCACATCTCCTTCAGAAAGCAACTAAAAGCTTGGATATTCGATAAGTAAAGTACACCCCTCCCCCAAGCGCCTTGAGACCCTCTGGGTAAGTAGTGCGCTATACAAATTTTACGAACTTGAACTTAAACTTGAGATACTGACTCCAGTTTCCACAATTTCCTTTTCCGTGATTTAGTTTTAGATTTGGAATCGGATCTTGGTTTTGGTAATTGCCTTACTCTGCCTGACCTCATCACTCTGCTTTTTCCTGCCCTTTCCCTTGCTTTCCCCTTGCTTTTCCTTTTTGTATCCTTGTTGTGTTAGGTCGCTAGTAGGTTTTTTGGGAACTAGACAGTGAGGTTTTCCCCCTCTATCGGAGCCCTCCTGGTGGGGTCTGTTGTTGGAGCTCCTGCTTAGGTCTCCATATTTTTTTCAGTTTTTTTTTCTTTTTAAATTCAGTTGGTACTCTATCAATTCTCTGGTTTAGATTGTGTCTGATAACTATCTGTCAGGATACAGGTGGCCACCAGCCGCTGGCTGCTGACTGGCTTCTAGCCAATATTAGGCTTGGGATGCTGAGGGGATGCAGTGGCGGCAAGCGGTGCTCACAGAGAGGACCACGGGTCAGCTAGGCCTAGTCGAGCTGCCTTACAGTGACTCCCAGGCTCTATCGGCAGCGGCACTCGCACATGTCCACCCTGTGTCACAGCCCCCCCTCTCCTGTCCTGTACTCGAGTCAGGCACAGCCATGCAGCCCTCAACTCACCTCCAGATGAGTGGGTAAATGAAGTAAATGGAACTGAGGCTGACTGTGCGTCCTGACTCTTTCCCTCCCCTCTCCTGGTTCACAGATGGATTCAAGGGGATTCAAGGGGAAGGGGTGGGAGGTCAGGTGCTCGACAAGCAGTCTTTCGTGGCTCAACTCCTGTCGACAGTCCCCCTCTCCTGGTGTGTAGACACTGCGGGTCCACGAGTCAGACTCAAAGGGAAGGGTGGGCAGGCACGAAATCTGACGCTCACCAGGCCGGGGGTCAGTAGTCTCCCGTACTCTCCCGTAGCTCTTCTCGGCTCCGCTCAGCTCGGCTTGGCGTGCTCGTGCCGCACTGCTCCGCTACTCCGCTCCTCCTCTGCTTGACAGCTCCGCTCCTCAACTCTGTGCTCTGCTCTCTGCACTGCGTACTGCAACAGTAGGGTCAACTACTCTGTCCGTTGTCCAAAAGCTGTATAGCTGAACTTAATGCTAGGACATATTCCATGGGGCACTTTTGAGACTTTCTTGAATAATTGGGCCCCTAATTTGGTCTGGCATTAACCGTGACCTTTTGCTTTTTTACATCTCTCTCTCTCTCTCTCTCTCTCTCTCTGTTCTCTCCACTCTCATCCACTCTGATCTCTCTCCTGTCTCTCTCTCTCTCTCTCTCTCTCTCTCTCTCGCTCTGTCTTTGCATCAGAGGGCTTCACTGTGAGTCACAGCATTATGCGATTTCACAAGGAGCATATCAGCACCCAAAGTAGTTTTGTTCAGTCCCAGTAACTACTGTGGAAGTGTGTGCTTTTTAAAACCAAAAATATTTTTTGCTTTTGCCAAAGTTTGTTACAATAGTGAGGGCGCAGCAGCTAACATGCCAATAACGTTTTACAAACACAATGCCAAAACGAGTCACACAATGACAAAAGTAAAAAGGTGGCCATCAATTTCAGACCAACTGTGTTTGCCAATGCTTGTTGAATTTTGTTTCCCATAATCTTATTGAAAGTATTTACAGAGATTTTCCATAATGAATATTTTTAGGAAATACTAGCATGGATTAACATGTTATTAAATGATGCTGCGAAAAAATGATAACAGAAATTTTATAGTAGTTTAGCAAAATGTTTTGTTTCCTGCTTTCTCTTTTTTATGAACATTTTATTTTGAAAGCAAAGTATTATCAAACTTGCTTTTAAGCTTCTGCAATTATTTGCATCAAATCGCAGAGTATTCTGGGAGCAGTATACATAGCCTCGTAGTGCTAAACTTTGGAAGTGTGTGTACACTTTTTTTACTACAGAAACTGTCAGTAGTGCAGTCTGAGTTTACAACATTTATTTGGAAGAGTCACTCTGACTAATAATAATGACTGCATCAATGTTGTACAAGTTTGAAGGTCTTTAACATATGGACACAAATATTAACTCGGCAGCAGACATTTCTGATAAGCATACGTGGGTCAGGCGTGTATCAGAGCTGCACGCTTTTGTATACTGGAGGCACTGACAGTTGTGCACTAGGAGAATTTCGTTACCCACGCTGCATCGCCGAATGTGATGCAGCGCGGGCAACTAAATTCGTTTTTTTTTTCGGTACTTACCTGACATCATCCATATCCTGCATTTTACAACCCCCCATCCTGCCCCTCCTCTGCCTGTCGTCACCGCCCAACGTAACGCCCTGCACAAGCCATGGCTGCTGACGTCACCGCCCGGCGTAACGTCCTGCACAAGCCGTGGCTGCCTATTACATTATTTTAGACTTACAAGTATTCGAAAACGAATACAGGCTTGGGAGTGTCACGTGACGCAGTTATAAATATTAAAACTAATGGGAGAATTAGGAGGGAGCAAATACGATGAACCAGAAAGCATATATTCCAGAAAAATAAAGCAAAGCAGAGCTGGGAGGGCCACATGATGGATTAAAAAAAATATTAGTATTATGAACGCACAATGTATAAGAATACAGGCTAAAGCACATGACAGTTAAAAAAAACGAAACCAAAAGTTATGTACGCAGAATTTATAAATATACAGGTCTGGAGGACTTCGTGAAACAGAAATACACATTTAAACTATGTACCTACAAAATCATTGAGGGGTAGGAGGGGCACGTGATGTCATGAGTGATGTCTCTGACCATGTCATGAGTGATGTAATATGTGACGTCATCAGCAGTGCATTGCAGGCGCGCAAGTTATAGTGAGTCCAACTAACTATAACGTGGAAATTTCAATGGTTTTGTCAGTAACATTTCCAGCTAACTATAACTGGTGTGAAACCTATGGTTTTTTCAGTAAATTACTAGGTTTTTTAAATGCTAATTTCTAACTATAACTGGTGTGCAACCTATGGTTTTTTCAGTGAATTTCATAGGTTTTTTAAATGCTAATTTCTAACTATAACTGGTGTGAAACCTATGGTTTTTTCAGTGAATTTCATAGGTTTTTTAAATGCTAATTTCTATCTTTATATAGGGTCGAAAACCTACGTGTTTTTTAGTGAATTTCTAAGGTTTAATAGCAAATGTCTATAGCTAAGAAAGGTAACTTTTTTAAAAATGAATCCTATATTGTATATTAATATAATACTATTATTTTTTTGTATATTCATATTTTTTTTTTACTCTGGAGCGCTCCCGGTGCGCGGACCGGTGAGCGCACCGGTAAGTGCAGAATTTTGGCGTGCCCCGGTGCGCACCCAAAAAAAAAAGAAAAAAAAAAGGATGAAGGAGTGAGCATGAGGAAAGGGGACAGAGAGAGTGGTGTTAAGAGAAAGAGAGCTAGAGGGAGGAACACAGATGGACTGTGTAATAGATGGTAAGACAGGGAAAAGGTGTAAGAGGAAGTAACTGAGAAAAGGAAAATGAATAAGGGAGCGAAAGAAGTGAAGAAAGAGGAAGAAGACTAAAGCAGAGGTACTGGAAGAATGTGTGTGGGTGATGAAAGTAAAGGGAAGGAGAGTAAAGGATGGGGAATGAGGGGTAGTGACGGATGCAGAGAAAAGGAACAGCGGTGAGGGAGGGAAAGAGAAGAGCAGTGAGTGTAAGTAAACAGGGGTGAAAGAGGGTGGATAAAAGTGAATAAGGGTAAGACATGGGGAGTGACAGAGAGAAAGAACAGAGAGAGTAAAGGAAGGAGTGACAGAAAGGGACTAACTGACCCAGAAAAGAAAGGTAAGTGAGGGAGTGTGGGTGAGCAGGGGGACTGAAAGAAGTTGAATGTGGCAGGAAAGTAAGGAAAAGAGAAGTAAACATGGAGGATAAGATTAAGTGAGGGAAGCAGAGTAAGGAAAAAGAGGTGAGGTAGGGTGAGAGAAAAATAGTGAGGTTAAAGCAAAGGGTGATGACAAACTACATTTTTTTAGTCACACTTACCATATAATTAATGTAAACCTAATTACACATTTTTACTACACTTTGTATCTGTGAAAGAGAGAAGAAAAAATAAGTTATAATTAGTAAAATATATATTTTAAAATAGGAGAGACAGGTCTAGAGGTAAAAAATCATAAAAGTGTACTAAGAAATAAAGCAAGAGTGAAGGATACAGAATGGAAAATAAAGCAATGTAGAAGGACAAAAAGAAGAAAAAGAAAAACAAGGAGAGCAAATGACTAAGAGTAAGGCAGATACATTCAGTGACAGAGAGGAAGAGAAGAAGAGAGAAATGAACTGAAGGTAAGTAAGATAGTAAAAGAATGTGAGTTAGGAAAACTAAATCAGGAAAGAGGAGTAAATAAAAGGAGAATGAGTGAGAGGGAAAGGAGTTTGATTGAGGATGCATTTACAAGAATGAGGAATAGAAGAGTGAGTGAAGGGGAGTCACAGAGTGAAGGGATGAAGGGAGTGAGGATAATATAAAAGGATTGAGGGAAAAGGAGTGAGGAAGTTAGTAGACAGAGGGACTAAGGGAAGGACTGAGTGAAGTGGAGTACAATGAGTGAGGAAAAGAAAATGAGTAAGGGAGCAAAAGAAGGAAAGTGTGAGAGAAAGGCAGTGTGAGTGTGTAAAGAGAGTTGAAAGGGGGTGGAAAAAGGAAAATGAGTGTGAGACAATGGGAATACAATATAAATTACACAATACAAACTATAGAATAAATTGTACAACATGTTAGATAGTTTACTTTTGCTGTTCTCAGAATATATTGAATTTCACTTAAATTAGTGAGTTCAAACTATTCATCATATGACAGCGGGAAAAAAAACACAATCTAAAAGATTGTGTTTAAAAAAAGACATGTAAACTTAAACATCACATATGTACACTGATCTTTGATTCACTTACTTTTCTTTAAAGCCATTTAGTAAATCATGCAGATCCTTTTCGTTGAAAATACTCTGATGTTCTCTAAAACTTCCATTTCATCGACTTTCTAGAAGAAAAGCTCCAAGAACATATGAAATAAACTCTTTGCTCATTCCTTCACTTTTCCTTAAGGCCAAATAGTGTCAGATGTATCAGTATGTTTTCAAATTACTCAAATCAAATTCTGAATTTACCGTTTTCCCGACGTTCTGAAAGAAAAGCTCATAGAACATTTTCATAATGTTTAAATATTTATATTTCCATCTCTGGCTCACTCATGTGCAATATTTACTATAATACGGATATCACTTACTATGAGATCCACTTACAGTACCTATATGAGAACTAGAATTTTTATATTATCTTGATCACTTTTACTCACAATATAATTTAAAACAGCAGTCTAACTTTTATTAACTGCTCCCGTCTTCATAGGCCAATTACCTTTACTTAAATTTCGGTTCTAAAAAAACTAGGCAAGAATTTTTTAAGTCAAAAGGCAAACGTTGTTTGAAAGTCAAATGAGTATCATTGCAGTAGGTCCAACCTTTTCGACATTTTAAATAAGCTGTATAATGCCCTGATGTTGTCGAAGGACCGTCCTGATAAATAATAGCTACAGTTGCAAAGGTTCTTCCGGAAATTGATAACTGAGAAGCCACTAAATTTTTAATAGAAGTTGTCAATTTAGTTCCATCAGGTCTACATCGTTGGAACATTAAAATGACATACTGACCATAAGTTTGTATAAATAATGTGGACAGCATTGTACACTTACAATGGGGACACACCATATTATGATCAGCTGCTTTAACTAGATTATTAAAAGACACTGATTTGCAGTCTGGTAAAGTCAAATATATAAATCTTTCAGTGTCTATTCTAGTACTACTTGATAAAGTACAATTGTCACAGTCATGCTGCCATTGATAAGAAAGGCTAAAAATATTTTCTACATCTACACCTTCATCTTCCAATACACCAAACATATACATTAAAAATTCCTGACAATCCTGCTGAATATTCTGTGAACATTTTTCTTGACCAGAACATATATCTAAAAGATTTCGAATTTCTGAAACACTTTCTATTTTTGCTCTATCACTGCTACATTTCTCAAACACAGAATTCAATAAACGGCAGAATATTTGATCCCGATTTTCAACAATCTGTTCTTGTAAACTTTGAAGAAAAAAAATAACATTAACCACTACATTAGCATAGCAGTTGACACCAGAACTGTTTTCAAACTGAAATCCAACAACATCTTCAACATAATTCTTTTTCCTTCTGCTTACAATTACAGTTTCATCTACTTTTTGTCTTTTTGCTACTACCTCACTGCAATTATTCTCATTTCTTCTTTTTCGGCTTACCATACGTTTTTCAAACAGAGGATATTGAGGCAAATGTGGAGCATACTCTCTTCTTAACCTATTGTATTCTTTAACACAATCTAGATCTGCACAAATCTTTGTCTCATCACACTTAATCAAGTACAATCCTGATAAAGTTCTGACTCGTGATAATGCCACATATGCCATACCCTCTTTAAATACAGAACTTCCAACGTTCACCAAAGCACTATCTACACTTAAACCTTGAGATTTATGAATTGTCACCGCATATGCCAAACAAACAGGAAACTGTTTTCGGCAAACATATAAGTCTTTGACAAGCAAAAATCTAGCAGAACAACAACTGATTTCTTGTACTTGCTCAATGCCATCAAATTTAATTTTTTTAAATTCAATTCCATCTCTATTTCTGTAATTCACAAAATCAACAACATGACCCATTGCTCCATTTACCAGACCTCTTTCAACATTTTAAATTCCTTCTCAAAATGATACGACAATTTAAACACACAACTGCAGTAGATCTCCAAAAACAATAATGTGTTTCCCTCCAAATAATACATCATAATCTGTTCTAAGAAATTCTTGCATCCTCAAATGCACAAAAGCTAGCATTAGATTTGAGACCATGCTTTCTTCATCAATGATAAGAAGTTTCATTTTCTTCAGGACTCTGGAAACTTCAGAACACGCATCTCCTGATAGCTTGTGGTATTGCAATTTATTATCATGCTCAACTGGTAGCATCAGTAAACGATCTAGAGTAATCCCTTTAATGTTATGTGCTGCCAGCCCAGTTGTAGCGGTTACAACACAAGACAACGGAGATTCAGTTCTTTTCTGCAGATAAGTTGCAATTGCTTTAATCAGAAAACTTTTTCCAGTCCCCGCTTCTCCACTCACGTTCAGTCAGACAGGCTTAAATGATGTACATGAGAACTCTTTTTTGTCATGACTAAATCCATGTTCAATCTGTTCTGTGACTTCGTCATATATATGTTTCTGCTCAACGTTTAGTCGTTTCACCAAATCTTCTAAATTAACTACATCCTCTTGAGCTTGTTCCATAGCTCTTTCCACCTCATCCATGGCAGTAGCAGCTTCATTTTGGATAATTGGTCCTCCTAGTGGATCCTGACTCAATGAAGTAGAACTCTGACTGTCTTGAGAACTGTCTCTAGCAATCTCTGCAGCAATTGTGGCTTCTTGCTCTATTTCTTCTTTCAACATTTGCAGATAATTTGGAAAAACAGGACATTCTATGGTATCCTTGGTTGCATTAAAAGAATCTTCGTAACAGAGAAAATCTCCAAGTAGTTCCTCTTCTGTACGCCATGGCTTAAAGAGTTGCAAAAGAGCTAAATAGTAAAATTCCCTTTTGTCTGGAGATTCGCAACTCAATTTTTGATGATTAATCAAATGGCCTTTTCTTTGCTTCACTAGACATCCTTCATACCCAATGACAGCATATTTTCCATTATTGATATCTTCTGTGATGTTCCTCTTATAACTATAGTTTTGCAGAACTTCATACAAACAAGTGTTCTCAAGATCACTACTTCTATTTGGATAGTATGTATCCAACATGTTTGTCTTCAAATTATCTGTACTGTTTGGTTCTTTTTCCGCCAAATACTCAATTTCTTGTACAGATTTCAAAACTCGGTTTTGTGTTGCAGCATGACCTAGACTCACCCAAATGATTGTTCTAGATTTGGCATAGAGACTTGCTGATGATAACCGATCAGAACATTCATATGCTCCTATTTCTCGATGCGACAACATCTTCAGACTAAAACTGTATAATTTTTTACTTATACTCTTTTCATGTGAAATGTCCTCCCACATTTCCTTCAGTTCTGTCTTTTCTTTTTTTGTGATGTAAGACGTCACATGTCGAGCCACAGCAATAGAGTTGTCAGCAACTAACTGAATATCCATGTTAGGATTCCACATGCAAAATACACAGTTGATGGACAGAATGTAGAACAATGTCATTCATTCCCCCCAGTACAAGGATCTGGGCCTAAATCCATCGTTTTTTTGCACTCCACACCACCCTGGGTTAGACACTGGCTATATGCAAATCAGCTCTGACCCCGTGCCTAATGGGAACAGTCCAGTCCGAACTACCAAGCCATGTCTTTCCCAGACCGGAATCAAGCATCCAAGGACCGGTTTCTGGCTATCAGCCTTCATCAGCCTGGATAGCTTGACTCCAGTGGTGTGGAGAGCCTGGGACTCACGTCTGAGTATACCCAGCACACTCGGGGTGAAAATTGCAAAATACACAGTTGATGGACAGAATGTAGAACAATGTCATTCATTCACCCCAGTACAAGGATCTGGGCCTAAATCCATCGTTTTTTTGCACTCCACACCACCCTGGGTTAGACACTGGCTATATGCAAATCAGCTCTGACCCCGTGCCTCATGGGAACAGTCCAGTCCGAACTACCAAGCCATGTCTTTCCCAGACCGGAATCAAGCATCCAAGGACCGGTTTCTGGCTATCAGCCTTCATCAGCCTGGCTAGCTTGACTCCAGTGGTGTGGAGAGCCTGGGACTCACGTCTGAGTATACCCAGCACACTCGGGGTGAAAATTGCAAAATACACAGTTGATGGACAGAATGTAGAACAATGTCATTCATTCACCCCAGTACAAGGATCTGGGCCTAAATCCATCGTTTTTTGCACTCCACACCACCCTGGGTTAGACACTGGCTATATGCAAATCAGCTCTGACCCCGTGCCTCATGGGAACAGTCCAGTCCGAACTACCAAGCCATGTCTTTCCCAGACCGGAATCAAGCATCCAAGGACCGGTTTCTGGCTATCAGCCTTCATCAGCCTGGATAGCTTGACTCCAGTGGTGTGGAGAGCCTGGGACTCACGTCTGAGTATACCCAGCACACTCGGGATGAAAATTGCAAAATACACAGTTGATGGACAGAATGTAGAACAATGTCATTCATTCACCCCAGTACAAGGATCTGGGCCTAAATCCATCGTTTTTTTGCACTCCACACCACCCTGGGTTAGACACTGGCTATATGCAAATCAGCTCTGACCCCGTGCCTCATGGGAACAGTCCAGTCCGAACTCCCAAGCCATGTCTTTCCCAGACCGGAATCAAGCATCCAAGGACCGGTTTCAGCTATCAGCCTTCATCAGCCTGGATAGCTTGACTCCAGTGGTGTGGAGAGCCTGGGACTCACGTCTGAGTATACCCAGCACACTCGGGGTGAAAATTGCAAAATACACAGTTGATGGACAGAATGTAGAACAATGTCATTCATTCACCCCAGTACAAGGATCTGGGTCTAAATCCATCGTTTTTTTGCACTCCACACAACCCTGGGTTAGACAATGGCGATATGCAAATCAGCTCTGACCCTGTGCCCCATGGGAACAGTCCAGTCCGAACTACAAAAGCCATGTCCTTCCCAGAACGGAATCAAGCATCCGAGGACCGGACCGGTTTCGAGGTAACACCTCTCATCAGCCCGGCTAGCTTGACTCCAGTGGTGTGGAGTGCCTGGGACCCACGTCTGGGCATCCCCAGTACACTTATAGCGGAATTGCAAAAACATTGATCCACATTCGGTCCATCACCTGTTTTGTTTTCAATTGCCGCCATAAGTGCGCTGGGGATGCTCAGACGTGGGTCCCAGGCACTCCACACCACTGGAGTCAAGCTAGCCGGGCTGAGGGTCAGAGCTGATTTGCATATCGCCATTGTCTAACCCGGGGTGGTGTGGAGTGCAAAATAACGATGGATTTGGGCCCAGATCTTTGGACTGGGGTGAGTGTGTGACATTGATCCACTTTCGGTCCATCACCTGTTGTGTTTGCATATTCCGCCATAAGTGCGCTGGGGATGCCCAGACGTGGGTCCCAGGCACTCCACACCACTGGAGTCAAGCTAGCCGGGCTGATGAGAGGTGTTACCTCGAAACCGGTCCGGTCCTCGGATGCTTGATTCCGTTCTGGGAAGGACATGGCTTTTGTAGTTCGGACTGGACTGTTCCCATGGGGCACAGGGTCAGAGCTGATTTGCATATCGCCATTGTCTAACCCGGGGTGGTGTGGAGTGCAAAATAACGATGGATTTAGGCCCAGATCTTTGGACTGGGGTGAGTGTGTGACATTGATCCACATTCGGTCCATCACCTGTTGTGTTTGCATATTCCGCCATAAGTGCGCTGGGAATGCCCAGACGTGGGTCCCAGGCACTCCACACCACTGGAGTCAAGCTAGCCGGGCTGATGAGAGGTGTTACCTCGAAACCGGTCCGGTCCTCGGATGCTTGATTCCGTTCTGGGAAGGACATGGCTTTTGTAGTTCGGACAGGACTGTTCCCATGGGGCACAGGGTCAGAGCTGATTTGCATATCGCCATTGTCTAACCCGGGGTGGTGTGGAGTGCAAAATAACGATGGATTTGGGCCCAGATCTTTGGACTGGGGTGAGTGTGTGACATTGATCCACATTCGGTCCATCACCTGTTGTGTTTGCAGATTCCACATGGACAAAATCACTGGGTTGTAGTCGTTAATGTACTTGGACTCTTCGTTTCTTTTTAAATTGTATGTATTTTTGGGTGAATCCCTCGTCACAGTATGTCGCAAAAAAGACATCAAATTATTTACTCTTCCTTTAGAAGTCACTGGTCGTGGAAACGCAAAACAACGTTTTGTGTAGAACTTGTCCTTGTTTCTGAATTTTTGACGACAGAACTTTCCACAACGATGGGATTGAAAGCGTAAAACTTGTTGCCTTAAACTGTTTTCTTCAGTAGTTTTCGGAACAGCACTTGTTGAATACTCTTCAATGAAACTCATCACTGTATCATCCGAATCAGTTCCAGATTTCGGTGCATCTTTAATCCATACCAACATATGTATATGAGGAGCACCTCTCGCTTGATACTCCTTCCTCCAAAAGAAATCCAAAACCTCTCCAAGGGGGGGATTTTTTTTGTTGGTAATAAAAGACATCATAGCTTCAAATCTATGATTGAAATATCTGCATACATTCACTGGATCCAAAGAACACAGTTCTCCAGGTGTTTTGAGTTCTATATTTTGTATGTTTCCATTTGCCTCTCGTAGAAATTGAAGTAAGTCGTCCCATGCATACTCAGCACAGCTAAGAGTGAGGAACCATGTAGGAGTTCCTAAGTTTCTTAGCATACATTTCAATTCCCCATGACGACGGAACCAATACTCCTTTGTACCACGTTGACATGCCATGAGATTGATTAGCTGAGATTCCAAAATACTGTCTTGCAGATTGACTTTCTCCATAAAGTCCCTCGCCGAAACATTTTACAGATGAGCTCCACTTTTTAGTATATGGTTAACTGCATACGAAAGCCCAGACAAGTCACTTTCATATGGTAGATGAAACAAATGCGGAATGCATTGACGAAACCTTGGATCTTCAGCATATAATCTTAAAGTCCGGTATTCAGATGCAGTAATTTGAACTGGTCGATCGTCATATCGTCCACCTCGACCTGTTGGAAATAACTATGGAAAACAACGAGCTTCCAAACTTTCTTCCCATACACTAATGGGACTTCCTTTAGCTGCTTTCATTTGAAACAAGTCAATTGCATTCCCCATTACTTCTTTGGAATGCAAAGGATGAACAGTGTAATGTTCATATATTTCTTCACTTCTAGACACATCAAATTTTTCAATTTGGCCGGCTGAACAATCACTGTCTTCTTCAGCAGATGTTTCCTCTGCTCCAACACATACATGTTTGTAGTACTCATTGTTTTTGATCAAATACAACGTTGCCTTTTTGACTTTCCTAACATCCACTAAATCTTGCCAGATTTTCTTACTCTTTGTCGGAACCCCATTAACTAGAATAACCAGAGGATCCTCTTCTATTCTTTCTACACCAATTATATCAATATTTTTCTTGAAATCTAGAGGCAAATAAACAACTCTTCCCTTTAATCCTCTCTGTAAATCTGAAGGAGGCAATTTCCCTATCTTAGGCTCCATGCGAACAATAGCCTGAAAAGGATGGACACATTGAATCAAAATAGATTCATAGGTATTTAAATCCATCAATTCAGAAGGAATGTCTACCAACTCAAGATTATTATGAACAGCTCTAGCAGGCATTCTGTTTTCATTTAATTTTTTAAGAAAATAATTACAAATACGCTGATTAGAACTCAAATCAAAAGAATTCTCCACCAACAAATAAGTTGCAAAATCCTTCCATTCACTATTATTTTCCATTTCACTTTTTGCATATAAATCAACTAACCTAGTCTGAATCTTATAATGAGTCCGTCAACAACACACACAAGTAAAATTAGGCCTTTCACTTGATTTCACCATAAACTTGGTAATTTCCTGGTCAAACTTTTCTGTACTTGAAATCTGTACATTGTCTTCCACATTACCTTCTATTACTGTGTCAATTTCTACACTGTCCTCTTTTTCACTAAAAAAACAAACCTCAATTTCTTCACAAATTTTCTTCACATCTAATTCAGATCCATGCAAAAGAACACTATTTAACTGTTTAAGCTTGAGTGCAGGACTTTTTGCATAATACAACCTTCTCACTAAGTTTCTCATTTTATTATGATGCACTGCTAACATTCTAAAATGATGAAAAACACTCTGACATACCTTTCTAGAAAGACAAGCCAGTGAATGTCCATGCAATCCTGTGTTTCCTCTCACTCTGCAAGGATCTAAGTCTTGCAACAACTTAATTTTCTGTTTTAGACTTTTCTTACTATAAGAATGTGAGAAATTACGAAGTAAATCGATTGAATCCTGTCGCACACTACAAATACTACTACACTTCCAAGTGTAAATTGGACCCTTAGTACGTCTCCCTAAAACTTCATCAGCTAACACCTCTTCTGCATCTCTACACACAAGTTTCTCTTTTTCAATCGGACAACCGTCTTTCACCTCATATGCTCGACCACTGGTGTCAACTGCATGCACCAAAACCTTCTCCTGGAAATAACTCTCCTCATTAAAAAATGGCTCACTACTTAAACTATGCATCCGTTCTCCAGAAAAAACTTCACAAAAATTAGTCCGATTAATTATTCTTTTCCATCTACTGTTCGATTTGAAAACATCAATTGCCTTGTTAAGTGTCCTAATTCTATTGATCACTAAAATAAATATTTTTTTCTTAACTTCAAAAGCCTGATCAACAATCTTCTCTACACTTTTCTTTTTCTTGTAAAAAGCAGCTCTCTGTTTACCTTTTTTTACATTTGTTAACAAATTTAAAACTACCCTATTGCGAAACATTCGTCTACGAATGTCCCTAAATTGGTTTTGCCTTCTATTCCTATACATACTGTTCTCTCCTGCTCCAGTAGTAACATTTTTGGGGGGCCTCTCCTTCCTTTTCAAATTTGCTCTCTCCTTCTGTATATTTACATTCCTATTAACATTTTTTTTATCTACATATGTTCCGAAAAAAAGACTTAGTTGTCTTACCATGAGCATTTTTTGTGTTTTTTGAAGTATTTGTTGTAGAAGAGTGCTTTAATGCCGTTGCTGTTTTTGTTTTTTTCAGCTGGGCATCTTTCCTTCTCCTCTGCCTTGAGGGCATATTTGCTTATTATTGAATTCTTGATTTCAATCTGTGGTAAAGAAAAAAATAACACATTATAGACCACTATTACCAAACAACAAAGCAATGACAATAAGCAAACAATGTAAACACTAGTTTACAACATATCTAAGTTTATGCTATGGCAACTATGTAACTAGGAGTAAGACAGAGAAAAAGAGGTAGAGTGAGTAACACAAAAAGACAGAGAGAGTCAGACAAAGAAACAGGTAGAGTGAGTAAAACATAGAGAAGGAATAAGACTGAGAGAGTGTATAATATGTTGTAAGACAGAGAAAGGATGTAATAGGGACAGGGAGTAAGTCAAAGGACGGGAGAAAGGGAGTAAGTCAGAAAAAGGGTATAACAGGATTTAAGACAGAGAGACAGTGTAAGAAGATATAAGACAGAGAGAGGGTGTTAGAAGGGGAAAGGATGTAAAAGAGACTAAAACAGAGAGAGGCAGAAAAAGGGAGAGAGAGACAGTAAGTCAGAAAGAGGGTGTTAGAAGGGGACAGGTGGAAAAATAGAATAAGGCAGGAAGAGAATATAAGAGACACTAATACATTCTTGATAATGCTTGGTAAAGAAATGTTGGTGTATAACGGAATTGTATTTTGTAAATGAGTGAGGTTTCAATAGTGCAATGAAATGCTTGTACATATGACCTGTGCTCTGTTTTTTAAATGTTATTTAAAAAAAGATTTTGGGCACATGAATTGATTTTACATTATGGACAAGGATTAGATAGTATCTGCATGATTTTAGAAATATATTAACACATTTCACAATCATGTCACCTGTGTTTACTCAGATTGGTAAGCAGATTGTGCAGATGAGTTGAAGCCTGTCCAGAGGTGCAGAGGAGGTAAGGCCTATATCCAATAGTGCAATGGACAGGACTCACTCCTCTAACCCCTAGACAAGCCTCACCTCCTCCGTGCTCCCTGGACAAGCCTCAATGTATTGGAAATAATAGATGGTAACAAGATGCATATGAAGTGAGACCTGACCAGAGGTGCAAATGAGGTGAGGCCTATCCTGGGGAGCAGAAGTGGTGAGGCCTGTGTCTAAAAGTGCAGTGGACTGGACTTCATCAAGCCTCTCCCCCACTGCACTCTTAGACACAGGCCTCACCTCCTTTGCACCCCTGGATAGGCCTCTCTTCCATTACACTCTTGAACACAGGCCTCACCTCCTCTGCACCCCTGTACAAGCCTCACCTCATCTACACCCTTGGACAGGCCTCACCTGATCTGCACAATCTACTTCCTAATCTGAGGTAACACATCGTTCTGAAAGATTCAAATACATTTATTTAATCTTTCAGACACTATTTATTCCTAATCAAAAATGTAAATGCCATTCATTTATCTCAAAATCGTTTTTTAAAAAACATTTTAGAAACAGAGCGCAGCTCCTATGTACAAGCATTCAATTTCACTACTGAAACCTCGCTATTTCATAAAATACAATTCCTTTATCTTGCAAATGTTGATACCAAGCATTATCAAAAAACATGACACAAAGCAACAAGAAAGAAGCTCAATCTGCTTTCTAATCTAAGGTAACACAGGAGACATCATTGTGAAAGGTTCAAATATATGTATTTAATCTTTCAGACACTATTTATTTCTTCTCAAAAATGTAAAAGCCATTCATTTACTCCAAAATCGTTTTTCACATCACATTTAAGAAACACAGCACAGGTCCTATGTACAAGCATTCAATTTCACTACTGAAACCTCACTATCTGAAACCTCACTATTTCACAAAATACAATACCTCTATCTTGTAAATGTTGATACCAAGCATTATAAAAAAACATAACACAAACCAACAAGAAAAAAGCCCAATCTGCTTTCTAATCTAAGGTAACACAGGTGACATCATTGTGAAAGGTTCAAATATGTGTATTAATTCTTTCAGATACTATTTATTCCTTCTCAAAAATGTAAAAGCCATTAATTTACCCCAAAATCGTTTTTTAAATAATATTTTAGAAACACAGCGCAGCTCCTATGTACAAGCATGCAATTTCACTACTGAAACCTCACTATTTCACAAAATACATTTCCTCTATCTTGCAAATGTTGATACCAGGCATTATCAAAAGACATGACACAAACCAACAAGAAAGAAGCTCAATCTGCTTCCTAATGTGAGGTAACACAGGTGACATCATTGTGAAAGGTTCAAATATATTTATTTAATCTTTCAGACACTATTTATTCCTTCTCAAAAATGGAAAAGCCATTCATTTACCCCAAAATCGTTTTTTAAATAACATTTTAGAAACAGAGCGCAGCTCCTATGTACAAGCATGCAATTTCACTACTGAAACCTCACTATTTCACAAAATACATTCCCTCTATCTTGCAAAAGATTATACCAGGCATTATCGAAAGAGATGACACAAACCAACAAGAAAGAAGCTCAATCTTCTTCCTAATCTGAGGTAACACAGGGATTTAATCTTTCAGACACTATGTATTCCTTCTCAAAAATGTAAAAGCCATTCATTTACCCCAAAATCGTTTTTCACATCACATTTAAGAAACAGAGCACAGCTCCTATGTACAAGCATTCCATGTCAGTACTGAAACTTCTCAATTTTACAAAATACAATTCCTATATCTTGCAAATGTTGATACCAGGCATTATCAAAAAACATGACACAAACCAACAAGAAAGAAGCTCAATCTGCTTCCTAATGTGAGGTAACACAGGTAACATCATTGTGAAAGGTTCAAATATATTTATTTAATCTTTCAGACACTATTTATTCCTCCTCAAAAATGTAAAAGCAATTAATTTACCCCAAAATCGTTTTTCACATCACATTTTAGAAACAGAGCGCAGCTCCTATGTACAAGCATTCCATGTCAGTACTGAAACTTCTCAATTTTACAAAATACAATTCCTCTATGCAGCCAAATCTTTTTACCAAGCATTATCATAAAACATGACACAAAGCAACATTAAAAAAACACAATCTGCTTCCAAATCTTCTCAATAGAGCATACAAGTCTCTATCTATATTAAATTAATTATTACTCACCTTTACAAACGCTTTAAGAGATTAAGAACAGTGTCAGACACACACACCAATATTTCTTTAGCAGAGCAAAAGGTATGCACTCCAGACACTGCAACCATGACTGGCACAGAAAACCTCTAATTCTACACACATATCTCTTTTGTCAACCAATTAAAACTCTTCCCTCACTATTTTCAAACCAACACTCTTCCCCCCTCAACCCTTTCTGCCTGTTACCATAGCAACTCCCTCCTCACTGAGCTCTCAGGTTCAAAAGATTATTTTACAATGTTGCAAATAAACTCAGAAAGGATGTTTGACCTCTCAATACAACAGCTTATCCGGAGCAATGTTTCTTTAAATGACCTTTTCTTATCCATTCAAATTACTTCTTTCACAGAACAGAACCATGCACCCTAACTTACAGTTTTCAACTATCTAAACCAACCAATCATTGCTTGTGATTCAAGAGCACTGAAACTCCACATATTTTTTTTGTAAACTCTTACTGTTCCAACTGCCATTTCATTCCCACACTTCATCTGACTGCACCAGAATCTCCTCTCACCATGTATTCTGTCTGGATTATTAGACATAGCTACATCCACTGGGCTCAAAGGTATGCAGTTATCAGACATTTTCACAACCTTGATTTACCAACTGTGGACATCAAGTGGATTGGCCAGAGAGGATTGAGATGTCACCAATTGATACCATTGGTGAAAACCTTTTTGCATCTGCCTCACTCTAACTTGTTAATTGTGCACTGTGGTTGAAATGACCTAGGCACTTTGACTGGGGTAGGTCTGGAAATGCTTTTAAAGGACACCTTTGGGCAATTGATGGCACTTTTTCCACAAACTGCCTTGGTATATTCCAATATATGCCAAAGACAGAAATGGAAGTGGTCCAACCAATGTTGTCCACAAATTGAGAAAGCATGGAAACATGTGAATAAATCTGTTTCTGCTTACATGAGAGACATTGGAATGGGTTCAATATACAACAATAAATTGTGTTACAACATGCAAGATATCTACAGAGGAGATGGTGTGCACTTCTCAGATGAGGGGAATAGAATATTCCTCCTGAATTTAAGCGCTCCCCATAAAATGTGGGAAGTTAATTTACATAAAAACCACTGGAGACACTTTCACAAAATATAGAATAGGCCCTACTACATAGCAGTCCCTACCATTTTCCCAAATTTGGTGGTATTCTATTGAGCCATTTAGGCTGTAGCCCTGTCTAAATATCCTGAGGTAAATTACATGACAAAAACACATATGAGAGTGTTGGAATTTACAACCAATTAAAATGTTACTTACATTTTGTACTTTTATGTGCTGACATTTGATTGGTTAAGTGCATGAATATATATGAAAAATGAGAGGGAAACACAACCATTTTGACTAGTACTACCTGAGGTACATTTGAAAAGGATTTTCATTGAAAACTTCAATTGCTTTTATAAAGGTAAGTTGTTAATTTGGAAGTGGAACTATGTTGTGCACTTTAAGTTAATTTGGGAAAACGTTTTCTGATAGTTATATACTGTCCCTCTGTAATAGTTATAGATTGAGATGGGCTTCTCTGTTATAGTTATGGATTGAGTTAGGCTTCTCTGGTATAATTATGAATTTACTTAGGCTTCATCACATGCACTTTTTAATAGTTCTACTTCCTGCCTGAAACCATACACTGCCCAAAGATAACTTCACTGTTGAAAACTCAAAAGTACCTGTATGAACTTAAACCCAACAGTGCCCTAACTCTACTGATATAGTTATTTTTCTATACAATTTACAGCAAGAAAATGGAAAGAAAACAAGACAAAATTAATATTTCTTTCGAAATTGTTGTTGAGAACAATCCTGAGGAAGATATGGATGACTTGGACTTTATGGATCAGTCTCTGGACCAACAATTACTTGACAGTGTTGAAACAATAGAATCATTGAATCAAAATGAGGAGATTCCAGATGATCTAATGTTGGAAGTTCTTTTAAATTTTGAAAAATCAGAACAATACATTTATATTTAATAATTAAAAATTGTTTGAGACATTATTCATTATTATATGTAATTCATGAAATAGTACCAAAATGATTATAATATAAAGTGAGACATATAGTATACTGTGCAACTTTTTTGTGTTACATAATAGGTTTGCTCATAGTTACTTCCTTTCTCCCACTATATTATCTCCAATGTGTATTTGACAACTCTTTTTCATCTCCTGCCTCCTTTCTCTCACTGTCTCTACTGCACCATATAACCGCCAATTTTGTGTAGATTCAGAAGAGAGTAAAATGTAATACTTGAAAACATCATAAGGGAGCAGGGTAGACTACCCATCATCCCCTAGGCCTTCTCAGGGAGGGCTTAAAGGATCTATTTCTTTTTTCCTGACAGACTATGGTATGGATTCTTTATACCACAATAACATATGTAACAACATGCAAGATATCTACAGAGGAGACGGTGTACAACACAACAACTCTATTCAGAGCTACCCTACTTCTAAGCACTTTAAATTATTACTTTACTGTTTCACTGGGTTTTACCCATGGTACGCTCCCCGGTGCGCGTACCGGGCGCTCCCCCGCAAAATTCGAAAAAAAATTAAAAAAATGTTTGCCCCGCCTTTGCTAGGTCTCAATATATGTGCTTCAGTGGATTTTGAGAAATTAACGTTTAAATCAAGATATATATCTGTAACAGCGCTCCGGGCAGCGCTCCGGTTCGCGTACTTTTCGCTTATCGGAACTTTGCGAAGCGAAGCTGATTGGCTCTCCGGTGTCTGTCAACATTCTAAACAGTCCGGTGCGGCCGCCATCTTGTCTCTCGGTAGGATCGAGAGACAAGAGGAGGCCAAAACAAAGGAGGAAATGAAGGAAAGGGGGCAAGGTAGACCCCTTCTGACCCCCTAGGATTGATGAGGGGATATTATAGAGCCACGCTGGGCCCAAAAAAAAAAAAAAAATCCGTTTTTTTCGCCGTAGAGACGCGTCTTGGTACGCGAACCGGGCAGCTAACCGGGAAGCTAACCGGCAGTGTAACGAGAGTCTGACGAGTAGCTGATTGGCTGTCAACATTGTAAACAGTTCGGAGCGGCCGCCATCTTGTCTCTCGGTAGGATCGAGAGACAAGAGGAGGCCAAAACAAAGGGGGAAATGAAGGAAAGGGGCAAGGTAGACCCCTTCTGACCCCCTAGGATTGATGAGGGGATATTATAGAGCCACGCTGGGCCCAAAAAAAAAATTCCGATTTTTTCGCCGTAGAGACGCGTCTTGGTACGCGAACCGGGCAGCTAACCGGCAGTGTAACGGGAGTCTGAGGAGAAGCTGATTGGCTGTTATCATTGTAAACAGTCTGGAGCGGCCGCCTCTCTGTGGGATCGAGAGACAAGAGGTGGAAAAAAGGTGTAAATGAATGAAAGGGGTAAGGCAGACCCCTCCTGAACCCCTAGGATTGATGAGGGGGCTATTAAAGTTCCCTGGGGGGTGAAAAAAAAAATGCGATTTTTCGCGGTAAAGGTGCTTCCTGGTACGTTAACCGGGCAGCTAACCGGCAGCGTAACGGGAGTCCGACATATTGTGTTTTTTGAACGTTTGTGATATGTGCACGTGTGGATTTTGTCTAATTAAGGTTAAAAAAATATATATATATCTTTAAGCGTGTTTTGGCGCGCTTACGTTTTGGGTTTGGTTTGCGCTGCAGAGACGATACGTCACGGTTATGCGATGCATCATGAGGCGTCTCACAGGCTACGTGATACGTCACTTAATAAAGAATATATTTTACAGCTATAGATATTAGCTTTTAAAAAACCAATGAAATTCACAGAAAAAACCATAGGTTATAGACCATATATAGTTAGGAATTTGCATTTACAAAACCTTGAAAATTCACTGAAAAAACCATAGGTTATAGACCATATATAGTTAGGGATTAGCATTTAAAAAACCTTATTTTATTTGCACAAAACCATTGAAATTCCATATATAGTTAGTTGCACTAACTATATATCGCGGACCCGCAATCCACTGCTAATGATGTCACATATTACATCATTCATGACATGGTCAGTGACATCACTGATGACATCACTGATGACATCTCAAATGACATCACTGATGACATCACTGATGACATCTCAAATGACATCACTGATGACATCACTGACATCTCATTTGACATTACTGATTACATCACTGATGATATCATTTATGTGATAATACATCTTCAGACTCTAATATAACCTTAGATACACTCAGTGTAAACAGGCACTCACAGACTGTCACACATCCATGGAGTTACCCACACACCTAGTCAGTCATGCAAAGAATCAATCACACCTCCATTTCCTCAACTATACAGTTATACACACCTTACTTATTCAAACATATACTAACACATATTTACTCTCTTATACAATCCTTGATACAAGTTCACAATGATTCATACAGCCACTCTCACATTCACTGGCTCTTATGTTCAGTTATTTATATATGTCAACTCTCACATGGAGTGTGTTTTACATATGTACTTACTTTGACATGTAGAACTGAGATATCCATTCACTCACCAATACACTCATGCATGCAGTCAACCGCCCATACAGCTGTTTCCACATGCACTTTTGAAACCATACATCTAGTGAATCAACTGCTCACACATCTATGCACAGAGTCATACACCTCCCAGCCACCCACACACACACACTCAGTCTCCCATACAAATACTTGGGCAACCAATCAATAACCCATATAGTTACTCATATAGCTACTTATCAACACATGCAACAGTTTACAGAACAACAGACATAATAATGCACAAATTAAGACAGTTTAGTCACTAATCCATGCACTCAGTGAGACACATTTAATCACTCACTCATACAGTCAGTCATGCACCTACTAAATCCTTCATCCAGACACTTATACATCCACTCATTCTTCAATATGTAAGACATATTTTAACTTTACAGAAACATACAGTCACTGGATGTTGTCATCAGTGATGTCATCAGTGATGTCACTGACCATGTCATGAATGATGTAATATGTGACATCATTAGCAGTGGATTGCGGGTCCGCGATATATAGTTAGTGCAACTAACTATATATGGAATTTCAATGGTTTTGTGCAAATAAAATAAGGTTTTTTAAATGCTAATCCCTAACTATATATGGTCTATAACCTATGGGTTTTTCAGTGAATATATATATATATATATATATATATATACAGTTAGGAATTAGCTTTTAAAAAACCTTGGAAATGTACTCAAAAAACTTTAAGTTTTAGGGGTGTCATAGTTAGCTGGACATTTCACTCATACAAAACCATTGAAATTGCTCCTATATAGTTAATGCTAATTCCTAACTATAACATGACTGAAACCTATGGTTTTTCGGTGAATTTCTAAGGTTTTTTAAATGATAATTCCTAACTATAATATGACTGAAACCTATGGTTTTTTAGTGAATATATATATATTAACTTCATATATCTACTGAATCAAATATTCACACATCTTTGGACAGTCACACACCCCCCACCGAACCACGCACACTTTCACTCTCCCATACAAATACTCAGTTAACTAATCAATAACTAATATAGACTTTCACATAGCTAGTAACCAACTGTAGAACCAGTTTACACAACAACTGACAAAGTGATACAGATATTCACACAGTTTAGTCACTATCCACTATATTTAGTGAGACACTATAAATTGGTCAAGTAAACAGTCAATTACACTGGTACTAAATCCTCCATCCAAATATGTATTCATATATATCCACTTATTCTTCAATGCAAATTGCTATATATACAATGCATATTTAAATAACGAAGCAAACCACATTCACTGGATGATGTAATCAGTGATGTCATCAGTGATGTCATTTGAGATGTCATCAGTGATGTCGCTGACCATGTCATGAATGATCTAATATGTGACATCATCAGCAGTGGATTGCGGGTGCGCGAAATATAGTTAGTACAACTAACTATATAGGAGCAATTTCAATGGTTTTGTATGAGTGAAATGCCCAGCTAACTATAACACCCCTAAAACGTATAGTTTTTTGAGTGAATTTCCAAGGTTTTTTAAAAGCTAATTCCTAACTATATAAGGCCTGTAACCTATGTTTTTTTCAGTGAATTTGCAAGGTTTTTTAAATGCTAATTCCTAACTATATAAGCCCTGAAACTTATGGTTTTTTCAGTGAATTTGCAAGGTTTTTTAAATGCTAATTCCTAACTATATAAGGCCTGAAACCTATTGTTTTTTAATTGAATTTGCAAGGTTTTTTAAATGCTAATTCCTAACTATATAAGGCCTGAAACCTATGTTTTTTCATTGAATTTCGACGGTTTTTTAAATGACAATTTTTAAATGTATTATTTTTTTTATACTGATTTACTACATTTTTGCAGGCAGGTGTTCAGAGGGCATGCCCCCTTTTTACAACACTCTGCAGCGCAACCCCTGGCGCGTTTGCAGACAAGGAACTAATTCCCCTTGCATACTGGGCGTCCCTGGGAGCCAACTAGCCCACCAGGAGCAGGGCGGCGGTCCCCAGGAAGTGTGGGGGGGATTGTGGACCCCCCACACTTCTTTTTTCACTTTGCCCCCGCAATTTGGTCCCCGGGGGGTAATTCTTTTTAAAACAGACTAGGTTTTTTTAATTAAAAATTTGGGCCTTTTTTGTCCTACCCTGCCCCCTTTTTTGTGTTCTTCACGTTTGTTTTTCTGCTTTCTTGTGCCTCGGTCTATCGAGCACAAGATGGATGCCAACACTTCCTGGTTAGAAGTGTTGACAGCCAATGAACTTGCAGCTTTCTCGGGAAGGCATGCTGATTGGCTGCCACTATCTGTCAACACTAGCACAAGATGGATGCCAACTCTTCCTGGTTAGAAGTGTTGACAGCCAATGAGCATGCAGCTTTCTCGGGAAGGCATGCTGATTTGCTGCCACTGACTGTCAACACTCCAAACCAGGAGTTGACAGCCATCTTGTGCCTCGGTAGAACCAAGGCACAAGAAAGCAGTGAAACAAAGGTGCAAAACACGCAAAGGGAGCAGGGTAGAAGCACCCTGACCCCCTAGGCCTGCTCAGGGGTCCCACAAGGACCCCCCAGGCACCCAAATATATTTTATTTTTTTTAAATCGCGGGGTACGTGCACTGTACGCGTACGTACATGCACGGTACGCGTAGAGTACGTGTACGGTGCGTGTACCCCGCGATTAAAAAAATTTGGGGGGCCTGGGGGACTACTGGATGGATTTACACCATTTAAACAAAAGGCCCTACTGCATACCGGTCCATACCATTTGCCAAGTTTGGTGTAATTCCGTTCAGCGGTTCAGGCTTTAGCCGTGACTAAACGTCCTATGTAAATTAACATGGGTAAAACACGGTTTGGGACCCCCCTTTTTCTCAGCCCCCACTTGACGAATCCTCCCCAAACTTTCAGGGAAGCAGCGAAGCGGGCCATCTTCTTTGAGAAATTCGCGGAGATTCATTAACCGGCGCCAACGTTATTCCCAATAGAATGTTGCGGAATTCCTATGGAAACTAGATCCTAACTATATATACCTACTGGCGACCGCCAGTAGGTAATGTATATATATATATATATTCACTGAAAAAAGCACAGGTTTTAGGGGTGATATAGTTAGCTACACATTTTTACTCGTATAAAACTATTGAAATTACCTCGTTATAGTTAGTTGTACTAACTATAACTCGCACACCCGCAATCCGCTGCTGATGATGTCACATATTACATAATTCATGACATGGTCAGTGACATCACTGATGACATCAGTGATGACATCTCAAATGACATCACTGATGACGTCACTGATGACATCATCCAGTGAAAGTGGTTTGGTTTGTTATTTAAATATGTATTATATATATATATATATATATATATATATATATATATATATATATATATATATATATATATATATATATATATATATATATATATATATATATATATATATATATATATATATATATATATATATATATATATATATATTACCTACTGGCGATAGCAAGTAGGTATATATAGTTAGGATTTTTTCTCTATGGAACTTTTGAAAATTCTATGTCTAATAACTTTGGCGTTTGTGGACGGAATCGGCCGAGAAAAAAGGGGGGTCCCAAAACGCGTTTTTCCCATGCATTTTTCCATAGGGCGTTTGGCCTCACTTTTAGCTCGAACGGCTGAATGGATTTGCACGAAACTTGGCAAAATTGTAGGGACCGTTAGCCCGATGTGCCTTTGCTGGGTCTCAATATATGTGCTCCAGTGGATTTTGAGAAATGAACGTTTAAAAAAACATATATATCTGTGACAGCGTACCGGATAGCGCACCAGTTCGCGTACTTTTCGCGTAACGGAGCTTTGCGAAGCGAAGCTGATTGGCTCTCCGGTGTCTGTCACCATTCTAAACAGTCCGGAGCGGCCGCCATCTTGTCTCTCGGTAGGATCGAGCAACAAGAGGAGGCCAAAACGAAGGGGGAAATGAAGGAAAGGGGGCAAGGTAGACCCCTTCTGACCCCCTAGAATTGGTGAGGGGGATATTAAAGGGCCCGCGGGGCCAAAAAAAAAAAAAAAAAATTGCGATTTTTTGTCGTAGAGGCGCAAATCGGTACGTGAACCGGGCAGCTAACTGGGCAGCTAACCGGCAGCATAACGGGAGTCTGAGGAGAAGCTGATTGGCTGTCAACATTGTAAACAGTCCGGAGCGGCCGCCATCTTGTCTCTCGGTAGGATCGAGAGACAAGAGGTGGTGAAAAACAAAGGGGGAAATGAAGGAAAGGGGGCAAGGTAGACCCCTCCTGACCCCCTAGGATTGATGAGGGGGATATTAAAGTGCCCCGCGGGGCAAAAGAAAAAAAAATAATGTGATTTTTCGCCGTAGAGGCGCGTCCCAGTACGCAAACCGGGCAGCTAACTGGGCAGCTAACCGGCAGCGTAACGGGAGTCTGAGGAGAAGCTGATTGGCTGTCAACATTGTAAACAGTCCGGAGCGGCCGCCATCTTGTCTCTCGGTAGGATCGAGAGACAAGAGGTGGTGAAAAACAAAGGGGGAAATGAAGGAAAGGGGGCAAGGTAGACCCCTCCTGACCCCCTAGGATTGATGAGGGGGATATTAAAGTGCCCCGCGGGGCAAAAGAAAAAAAAAGAAAATTGCGATTTTTCGCGGTAGAGGCGCTTCCCGGTACGCCAACCGGGCAGCTAACCAGCAGCGTAACGGGAGTCCGACATCTTGTGTTTTTGGAGCGTCCGGTTTGCGTACCGGGTAGCGTTCCGGTAAGCGCAACAAGGGGAAAACCAAGAGAAACAGTAAAATAAAATTTAAAGGAATAGATTTCCACCAAACTTGGCAAAATTGTAGGGACTGTTTGTTTGATGTGCCTTTGCAAGGCCTCAAGATATGTGCATGTGTGGATTTTGTCTAATTAAGGTTAAAAAAAAATATGTAAGCGTGCTCTGGCGCGCTTACGTTACGGGTTTTGTTTGCGCTGCAGAGACGATACGTCACGTTTATGCGACGTGTCATGAGGCGTCTCACGTGGCTACGTGATACGTCACGTAATAAAGAATATATTTTACAGCTATAGATATAAGCTTTTAAAAAACCAATGAAATTCACTGAAAAAACCATAGGTTATAGACCATATATAGTTAGGAATTTGCATTTACAAAACCTTCAAAATTCACTGAAAAAACCATTGGTTATAGACCATATATAGTTAGGGATTAGCATTTACAAAACCTTAATTTACTCGCACAAAACCATAAAAATTCGCATATATGGTTAGTTGCAATAACTATATATCGTGCACCCGCAACCCACTGCTGATGATGTCACATATTACATCATTCATGACATGGTCAGTGACATCACTGATGACATCACTGATGACATCTCAAATGACATCACTGATGACATCTCAAATGACATCACTGATGACATCACTGATGACATCTCAAATGACATCACTGATGAAATCACTGATAACATCTCATTTGACATTACTGATCACATCACTGATGATATCATTCATGTGATAATACGATGAACCTCTTCAGACTCTAATATAACCTTAGATACAATCAGAGTAAACAGACACTCACAGACTGTCACTCATCCATGGAGTTACTCACACACCTAGTCAGGCATGCAAAGAATCAATCACACCTCCATTTCCTCAACTATACAGTTATACACACCTTACTTAATCAAACATATACTAACACATATTTACTCTCTTATACAATCACTGATACAAGTTCACAATGATCCATACAGCCACTCACACATTCACTGCCTCTTATGCACAGTTATTTATATATGTCAACTCTTACATGTACTGTGTTTTACATATGTACTTACCTTGACATGTAGCACTGAGAAATCCAATCACTCACCAATACACTCATGCAGACAGTCAACCGCCCATACAGCTGTTTCCACATGCACTTTTGAACCCATACGTCTAGTGAATCAACTGCTCACACATCTATGCACAGAGTCACACACCTCCCAGCCACCCCCACACATACACTCACTCTCCCATACAAATATTTGGGCAACCAATCAATAACCCATATAGTTACTCATATAGCTACTGATCAACACATGCAGCAGTTTACAGAACTACAGAAATAATGATGCACAAATTAAGACAGTTTAGTCACTAACCCATGCACTCAGTGAGACACATTTAATCATTCCCTCATACAATCAGTCATGCACCTACTAAATCCTTCATCCAAACACTTATACATCCACTCATTCTTCAATATGTAAGACATATTTTAACTTTACAGAAACATACAGTCACTGGATGTTGTCATCAGTGTCGTCATCAGTGATGTCATTTGAGATGTCATCAGTGATGTCATTTGAGATGTCATCAGTGATGTCATCAGTGATGTCACTGACCATGTCATGAATGATGTAATATGTGACATCATCAGCAGTGGGTTGCGGGTGCGCGATATATAGTTATTGCAACTAACTATATATGCGAATTTCTATGGTTTTGTGCGAGTAAATTAAGGTTTTGTAAATGCTAATCCCTAACTATATATGGTCTATAACCAATGGTTTTTTCAGTGAATTTATATATATATATATATAGCAATCTACCTTGAAGACTGAGTGGATGTACAAGTGTGTGAATCGAGGATTTAGTACCAATGTGAGGAATTTTAAGTGTCTCACTAAATATATGGGAAAGTGATTAAACTGTATGAATACCTGTATCACTCTATCTCTTGTTGTGTAAACTACTACATAAGTTGGTTACTACCTATGTGAAAGTCTACATTAGTTATTAATTAGTTAAATGAGTATTTGTATGGAATAGTGAATGAATGTGTGTGTGGTTGGGTGGGACGTGTGTGAATGTGGAAAGATGTCTTAAATAGTTAATTTAGTAAGTATATGAGGTTAAGACTGTATGTGGAAACAGTTGTTTGGGTGAGTGAAGCTCCTTATGGGTGTTGTGATGAGTAAATATATTTCTCAATGATATATGTCCAACAAACTAAAAATATAAAAGGCAGTGTATGTGACAGTTATTGTAAATAAATAAGTATACATAATACTCAGTGATTGTATGATTGATGTATGGATAACTGTATACTTGTAATACTGATTTTATAACACACTAAGGGCCTGATTCCGATCCTGGATTTTTTTTTCCATACAAATAGGATTTGTAGTTTTTTTCCATACAAATTGTACAAGTCCCTTCCAAACCGTGTAGTACAATTCGTACGGGAAAAATACATACAGATCGGCCCAATCCTTACAAATCAGATCGGGAAAAGCTGTAAGACACGGACTTGTAAAAAAGACCATACAAATTGTAAAAAGGCTGTCCAACCCGTCAAGTACGATTCGTACCAGTTTGTCAGCATACGATTTGTATGGAAAATGGCCTATATACGGGGAATGACTCGTACCGGGCAACAAAGCGAACCCCTATACGCCTCATACCCTGGTATGACTCGTTCTGGGGGTACGACTCATACCGGGGTACGGGTCGTATAGAGGTATGAGGCGTACAGGGGTCCCCCCACATGCGAGGCATGTGTATGGTGCGTACCCCAAAATCGCGTATGTACGCACCGTACCCCTAAATCGCGTATCTACGCACCGTACCCCAAAATCACGTATGTACGTACCGTACCCCAAAATCGCGTATGTACGCACCGTACCCCAAAATCACGTATGTACGCACCGTATCTCAAAATTGCCCGTGTACGCACCATACCCCAAAAATCGCGTATGTACACACCGTACCCCTAAATCGCCTGTGTATGCACTGTACCCCAACATCGCGCATTTACACACCGTACATACGCGATTTTGGGGTATGGTGCGTACACGGGCAATTTTGGGGTACGGTGCGTACATACGCGATTTTAGGGTACGGTGTGTACACGGGCGATTTTGGGGTATGGTTCGCACATGGCCGATTTTGGGGTACGGTGCGTACATACGCGATTTTGGGGTACGGATCGTACACGGCCGGTTTTGGGGTACGGTGCGTACATACGCGATTTTGGGGTACGGTGCATACACGGCCGATTTTGGGGTACGGTGCATACATACGCAATTTTGGGGTACGGTGCGTACACGGCCGATTTTGGGGTACGGTGCATACATACGCGATTTTGGGGTACGGTGCTTGTACGGTGCGTACACGACCAGTACCCCTACATCGCGTATGTACGCACCGTACCCCACTTTCCGTGTCATCCGTACGCACTGTGCATACGCACCGTACCCCTGTATTCATGGGGTGTACAACGCGTACACGGGGGGTCTGTCTCGTACTGTTTTACGGGCGTACAAGGCTTTTCCCGCACTTTTTGGCTCTTGTAAAAAAAGAGCCGTACCGCATGCCGTTTGTACGAATCGTACTTGCCGGGTTGTAAACTGCTGCCGGGAATACATGGGAACGTCGCGTACAGAGCAATCTGAATCGGAATTGCTTGTATATACGAGTTGTATGGTCTTTTTTACAATTTGTATGGAGTGCGTCTATTTGTACGGATCGTACTTCCTAGGTTGTAGGGGCCTCCTTACAAGTATGAGTTGTATGGAGAAACCGCTCCATACCACGGTTTGTACAGAGTTTTTCCAGGATCGGAATCAGCCCCTAAGTATGAGCTACTATCTAAATGAATAAATGAATAAATAAAATAGGTTTTTGTAAGTCAGTAGCTTAGTAAATATAAGTATGATCAATTGTTTGCATAAGTGAGTAGGATGTCTGCATAAAGGAATATGATATGTGCTGGTGTGTAATGTTGATGTAGGTATATAAGTATATTTAATAGTGTTCTATTGATCTTTGTTAGCATGTATGAGTGAATCTATAGGTAAGTGTACAGATGTGTGTGTAGATGTAGGAATCACTGAGTGGCTTTTTAAAAACTTGTGTCAATGGTTTCAAATATGGTACTTCATATTTTATAATGAGTGTTAAAAGATTATGCTACTGTGTGATCAGGTGTATCAGCTTGTCACATGGGTGATGTCCTCAGTGATGTCATGAGTGATGTCATTTGCGATGTCATCAGTGATGTCACTGACCATGTCATGAATGATGAAATATGTGACATCATCAGCAGTGGATTGCGGGCGCATGAGTTATAGTTATGGGGGAATTTTAATGGTTTTATACGAGTGAAATGTATAGCTAACTATAACACCCCTAAAACCTATGTTTTTTTCAGGGAATTTCTAAGGTTTTTTAAATGCTAATTCCTAACTATAACATGTCTGAAACCTATGGTTTTGTCTGTGATTTTCAAAGGTTTTTTTAAAGGCTAATTCCTAACTATAACATGTCTGAAACCTATTGTTTTTTCAGTGAATTTGAAAGATTTTTTGAATTCTAATTTGTAAATATTTTGATATTTTTTTATATTTTCTAACTACATTTTTTAAATCTTTTTATTTTTAGATGTTATTTTTTAAATAACATTACACATGTGTTTTATTAAATTTTTTTACATAATTTTTTTAATAATTTTATATTGTTTATAATATACTTAAAATATTTTTATTATTTTTTTTTGCAGTCGCGCACCCTACGAACACCCTGCTCATTTACTGCGAGAAATATGTCCGCCATTTTAGGGTCGCTGTCTAGGATCCGTGAAGGGTGTGTGATAGGTACAACTTTTCCCACGCTGTTGCTATGCGACTTGTGCGCGACGCCTTGTGCATACGCAAGATGTATGTATAATGCGACTTGATGGACGCGCAGTAGCGCGTGACATCATATACATATCAGACGCGGTGTGTGCGCGACTTCCGCGATTTTTTCAATGTTGAAAAACTTATTTATATAAATTGAATATAAATATTAAGACAAGAGATTATCTGAGGTTATTATTTTAATAATTTTCTTTAACTTTCTTAAAAAGTACATCACTGTTATCTTATAGGAGGAAATTCACTTAGCAGGTAAATAGTGTTATTGTTACCTTTTCTTACTCAGTTGTGGATCTTGGATCCAGCACTGCTGCAGCTCCTCTTAACAGTTGAAAGAATGCAAATAACCAAAGACGCGCTGAAGCCCACGTCTTTTAAAAAAAAAAAATATCGCTAGAATGCGTGGATCATACGCGCACCCAGCGATTTTTTCCCAAAAAAGAAAAAAATAGGGCCCTGGGAGACCTTGTGGGTGTGTCTACCCTCCCCATTTTCACGTTTAAACACACATTTCACATGCTTCTTCAGCCTCCCTTGTACCGACACATAAAATGGCTGCCAACAGTTTCTAGTTTTGAATGTTGACAACCACTTGACAGCCAATTAGCCTTCAGCGCGTGATCGGAAGGGTGCGCTTATGGTACAATGACAATAAGCGGAGTATACGTATTCCTTTTTTTTCTGGGAAGTGGGCCGTCTGGCCCCCCTCCGGTGCCCAATTCCGACCACCGGGGTCCCGAGCCCCCGGGGCATGGCTAATTATATATTATTATTTTATGGAGGAGGGCTGCAAAGCCCCCTCCGGAAGCCACTTCAAGACCACGGGGACATCCGTTATCCATCTATGTATGTACCCCGTAGGAGTTGCCTTCACTTTGCGCATGCATGTTTGTGGTAACACATATGTGTTAATGTTACACATGCGCACAATACGTCCCACTGTCTGGCTATGTACCCCTAACGTATTTCATTTTATTTGCGCATGCACTATTACAACATGCTTAATCACAGCTCTCACACCCAGTGACATCATGCTTAACCAATCATCCTTCTGCAAAGCATTTATAAGCTGCCAACCTTCTTGAACTTTTCCTATTCCGCAGTCACAACCATTGAGAGTGTTTGTATCCACTTCTTCGTAGGTGAGCACTTTTTTTAAGAGTAATTAAATTAATCAATCTGAACAATCTTTAAATACCGCGTGAATGCAAATTTATGTTCGATTTGACAATGTTTTTAAGCACGTTTTCCTGCTTTTTTATATCGTTAAATTTGACTTTGTAACTTTTGTTTCTGGGCAAATCACTTAATCCTGGTGTTTTTGTTTAATTTGCCAAGCACCACGTGGCTGCTCCTACAGCAGTGTGCTATGTGCTGTTCAAGTGAATGTGATGTAGTTTTTCTCATGTAAATAGCGCATCACGTGCCCCGTGCATTGCAAAAGTAATGTTTTCTGCAATAGTGTATTTTAGCACGATTTCCAGCTCTTATGCCTCAAATATTTTGCCTTAGTAGGCGATGTTTCTGGGCAAATCCCTTAATTCTGCTGCCTTTCATTATTTAAGTAGTGTGCCATGTGCGGCTTCCTCCCCATACACTGCACATGTAAGTTGTATTTTAGCATGATCTCCATATTTTTTTATAACGTTAAACTTGATTTGCTATCCTTTGTTCTGTGCAAATCACTTAATCCTGCTGCGTTTGTTTAATTTACCAAGCGCCACATGGCCGCTCCTGCAGCAGTGTGCCACGTGCTGTTCAAGTTATTGCAATGTAGTTTTTCTCGTGTAAGTAGTGCGTCACGTACCCTATGCATTGCAAAAGTAATGTTTTCAGCAAAAGTGTATTTTAGCACCGTTTCCAGCTTTTATAACTTAAATATTTTGCCTTGGTAGGCGATGTTTCTGGGCAAATCACTTAATCCAGCGGCATATCATTTTTTAAGAAGTGCATCACGTGCTGCTTCCTCCCCATGCACTGCACATGTATTCGATTGGTCAATGTTGTATTTTAGCACGCTCTCCATGTTTTTTAATAACCTTAAACTTCATTTGCCCCCTGTTCTATCTCATTATACAGATATCTCAACCATGAGACGTACTGGTCGCCACATGCTGTCCTGCCCATACACTATACCATGTGGTTGTGAACAACTCAACACACTAGATCCACTGACTGCTCTCCATATGTTATCAGCCGAAAATTGCAATAGACCTAATGGAGTTATCAGGTATGTCTTCAACATTTCATGATCGAAAACCATGCCAGATAAGCATTTGTGTATTTCATGTGTTTTCATACAGATAACTGTGTTATTGTCATGTTTTACTAGAATTTGTAGGCATTCTGAAATCAACCAAACATAAAAAAAGCATGTCCTCCCGATTTTGTTACCCAAATATGTGATTTAAAATTGAACAATGTATGAGTTATAATTTTTCGTGCTTCTATAAATATTTTTTATAAAATATAATTCTGCATTGTGATAGTCTTATAGACGTTTCTTTCTGAAACCCATTTCTCATTTAAATGCTAGTTACACGTTTTCAGCCTGTACTTCAGATACAAAGTAAAAATGTTGTTTTTAATTTTTTTTTTTTAACTTGTCTTTCAATTTTCCTTGCTATTTATTTCTGAATTTCGAGATCATGGAAGTCCAAAAAGGGTTCTATCAGATCAAGCTCAGAGTTTGTGAATGAAGTGAGTGACCAATCTCGGCCTAACTCTTGTATAATGCAATACTATTTTCTATTTTGCTGTCCAAATATAACCTCAGATGATTACTTTTCATCCCCAATCCTATTGAGAACAATTGCTTTTATGAACATTAAAATTAAGCTTGGACATATGTACTACATATACATTTTTAACTCTTTTTTCAGTCACCACAATGTTACATAAGTCAGCAGCAAGTTACCAACATTGACAAAAGTGTATCCTCCTGTTCCAGTTCATTTCACCAATGTCTCAAATATGGCATGAACTAGTTGCATAAAGCCAGAGAGATTCACAAATTTTTAACGGACAACTTTAACGTAAATACTCACAATACAACTAGTCAACGAAGTTAAAAAGTAACGGATATAAGTACTTGAGGGGTTTTCGGTGGCAGATAATCTCCAATTCACACTTGTATAGATGGGTCTGATACAGGGAAGATCTCTGTATAACTAAAGGATGATTAGGTATTAGGATGGCATACAGAGCTCCCAGCCTTCTTACTTTTTTTCTTAAATAGTTCCACATTTGGGACGAATATTAGGCTGTGCAATAGAGGTTGACGGTGTTGCTCCACTGGTACTTAGGCCTCCTCATGAAGCAGGAGGAGCCTCTCTCAATCTCCCTAACTCCTCTCTTGCAAAGTTGACCGGATTCTTAGTCTGCAAGTAGTTCCGCATACTTGCAGTTCTACACCAGTCCTCTTTATTGGGGTCTCCTCTTGAAAGCAGTCTTTCATATGCGGCAAGTGACTTTTCTTGCATTCACCTTTTTTAGACTTGTGAAAATGTATTTCAAAACATTCAATAAATACGGTGTCACTATGCATTGTGTAAAATGCTTTATTAAAAATATGCAGAAAATGTTCCCTTTAATTGTTGTTAAGGTCTTTACAAGAGAATTTGAAAGGAGAAAGTAGGAGATGAATAACAGAAGTAGGACGTTATATCTCAAACTGCAAAAATTGATTAAAAAGGGTGGACCAAAGTCTGCATGTACAATGCCAGTGGAAGCGTTTCAGGCACACTGCAAACATTTAAAAAAATATATAAATATTGTCAAGTGTTACTTTGACTTTTATTGTTTGACCTCAGTTAGCCACATCAAACTAATTTTAAACACTAATTTTCTTTTTTGTTTTGCAGATTAACTACAATACTTCTTTTGGAGTCCATATTATATGTTGGTTATTATATTTTTTTGTTAGTTATAGTTATAGTTATTTGTGGTATTGTTATCTTTTAGTTATAGTTCCAGTTATTGTTTTAATAAAAGTTAATTAAAAAAGTACATACATCTGTTTTTTTTGTGGGGGTAGCAGTCATCAATAGAAATTATATTTATAATTTGAAGTATAATTCTGAGGCTAACTCATTAGCAACATAGTGTGGTGAACTTTTAACCTCTGTGCTCATGTCAGTGTTCCATGAACTGTTACTATGGTAACAGGCAGAAAGCCGTTTTGGGGGTAGGGTTAAAAGTTACTGGCTGTACCAAAACCGTTATATTTAACCAGGATCTTCTACATCACAGAAAGGAAAGCAAAGTAAAACCAAACAATGTGCACCAGATTTACAACTCCCTTGCACCACTTTCGCGTCCAACCCCTCTTGCAACATTACAAGTATGTGGGCTTTAAAGACCCCCCTCAAGCCCCGAGAACCACCACCCCCTGAAATTTGTGTATTACGGGAAGCAAACTACGTGGCCTATTTTTATATTTATTTCAATGCTACCTTGTGTGATGCACCAATATGATGCAGGAAGCCTTCAGCCCCAGGAGCCGCAGCGTCAACCTGACCGAGACCCGGGATAACAGCTGAAAGATCAGAATCAGAGTGTAAAAATCCCGAACCCGCTGTTGGGAGAGAAAAACCCGAAACTGCTCCAAGTGCAGAACCGCTCCGATGAAGAGGAGCTTCTGAGAGGGGCACAGGTGCGACTTCGGCACGTTGATAGACAACCCCAGCAGGTGCAAGAGGTTGACCGTAGTCTGGAGGTGGGAGATGACTGTCTGGGGCGAGCCCGCCTTCAACAACCAGTCCTCGAGATAGGGGAAGACTGGAACACCTGATCTGCGCAATAAGTGAATAAACATGTGAATAAATCTTTCTACTTTTCTACGAGACTATAGAATATTGTCCATATACGACAACAATCTGCGTTTCAATATGCATGGCATCTATTAAAGAGATAGTGTACATTTTACAGATGAAAGAAATGAGTCTTCCTCATGAACTTTAGACTCTGCATCAGTACTTACTTGTAATTACTAAAATCTCTCAATAAACACAAGGGCTCTTTGTAGAACCAACCAACATCTATACACATAAGCTTGATATATATCTCAGAAATACATGCTTCATTTTTTTCAGCGACGCGCATCCCGCAACTTTTTTTGTAAAAAAATGTTCTTACTTTGTTTGCCCTACGGGTCCCTATGTCAACCCTTGAGCAGGCCTAGGGGGTCAGGGTGAGTCTAACCTGTCCCTGTTCACGGGTTGAACCAATGATGGACTAATATGTCCACTCATATCCTTTTTCTGTTTCCACCTTTATTGTTTGTATATTCACTATAGCGGTAGCAAATCTTTTAAGAACAGAGGCCCAGAAGAAAGCCAATGGAACCTCTATTTCCTAGTGGCTAAAACATGTTGGCCTTTTCTCTGTGGCAGTCGATATTTGTTTAGGTCTGCCTTTTTTGCACTGTTCTTTTTTTTAATTAGAGGGTGAAACAACCGTTTAAATAAAATGTAGTAACCATTGCTTTCACCACTCTATTTTATCTTCTACACAATTCACTACTTTTTGCACTTCACATATTCCCATACTCTGTCATTTATCTCATGGTCAGTACAGTTTGCGTGGGTTTGACTCACTGATACTTTGCACCCACTGGGAATGGAAATGGTCCCAATGATTGAGGGACACACCACCCCATGTTTTCTGGATGACCAGATGAGAATATAGATCATCGCAAGACATTTGATGGGAATCCATTACAATTTCTTTTGTGGGTCTCACCGACACACACGTGTGCTCTTGGCTTAGTTACATCAGTATGTACCCTTGATACTCATTAGCTGTATGGTGATTAGGCACCAACAACTGAACTAGTAGCAGTTGTGATTAGAGCAGGATCTATTAGACCTGACTCTCCTGTTTAGACCCCTGGTTCTCTGTTGTTTGTATAACTTCGTTGTTGGGGGATAGGAACCATGGCTGGTCTTAAAACATCCCTCGGACCCTTTTCTCATCGGATGTGTTATGTCCTGTTCACGTCTTGCCAACATATTTCACAGACTTCTTCAGACTCGCTTCTACCGAGGCACAAAATGGCTGCCAACAGTTCCTGGTTTTGAATGTTTACAACCGCTTGACAGCCAATTAGAATTCACTGTGTAATCGGAACGATGTGCTTATCCTATGAGGCCAATCCTCATACAATCCCCGGATCCTAAATGACTTTAACCATAATTTTCAAAGAAACTACTGTACAGATTGACACCTGATATGCCAAAGGCACAAGTCAGAAGTGAGGACTACCTCTCTGCCAAATTTGGTGTAATTCCGTTCATCCATTCGAGCTGTAGCCGTGGATAAAGGTCCTATGAGAAATTGCATGGGGAAAACACATTTTGGGACCCCCTTTTTTCTCGGCCCCCGCTTCACCCCCAAACTTTCAGGGAAGGAGCGGAACTGAGCTGGCCAAAAGTTTGGAAAATTTCAAAAAGATTCATCAATCGACGCCAAAGTTATTGGCAATAGAATGTTGCAGTTTAGGTCCTAACTATAACTACCCACTGGTGACCTCCAGTAGGTAAAACAAAAAATATATATATATATGCATATATATATAGATATATATATATATATATATATATATGTATCCACCACTCTGTTCCCTCGATAAAGAAAGGATTGTCCTGGCCACTTCTAAGTTGAAAGCGTCTTTATTTGGACAGCTTAGCTCAACGCGTTTCGCAGGGCAAGCCTGCTTTTTCACGAGTACGAGACAAATGTTTCCATTGCATTAAATTCAAGTCACATGGTATTCACGTCATACCAGCAAACATAAACAACAGACTCGCTGAAGTCTTCACGGAGCTCATACATATTGGGGCCTTTTCACTGCATAATAATTCATACATTGATACTTCAAATAAAAGTAAAATAAAATGGTTAAATGCACCAGTGTCATAACAGTGTTCAACTGATTTGGAAAAGCAGCCCGACGTAATTAATAAATATGACTTGTGAAACATGCATCGCTATAACTGAATGTCAGTCCTCATGATAGCCAATATAGCATCGTGTTTCAATGGGGCAAAAAAAGTGCATCAAGCATTACTTATTTCACTGACTCTGTTCATCTTCAAACACGCCCCAGTGGGCTTAACCAAAATGTAAAAATCAACCTTCTGTGTACCAGGACATAAATAGACAAAAGAGCCCCATGGCTATCATAGTGAAACATACACGAAAACTCGTCTTGCACCATTTATAAGATGAAATATAGCCCCAGTGGGCAAATAATAAAAGTGAGCTCTATCATCCAGTTCAGGTTGCCAACAACGATGCTCAACGGGTATGCACGGACGGCATTAATGCAAAGCCAACGCTTAATCTCTTTTCACTTGCCTTGTCATTCTTCATATTAATTCCAACTGATATACGTGCTCCCAGTCTGCTGTGATCATGGCCATAGTGAATAGACTCTCCTATTGACACTTCCCAGAGATCTGTAAAAGTAAAGAAACCAAACAGTGTGACTTATAACATATAAAAATAATATCTCACATACAGTATTAAAAAACATCCATCAGAGCAGTTATACTGATGAACAGACAGTGAACTCTAGCCTAGGTGCACAGCAAGTTCCTCATGCAAGTTCTGCCCCAGTGGTTGTGTGGTCCTATATTTTATGATCAATTTTGATTCCAATCTCCTAGGTTCTTGGATTCTATCACCTCCTCTTTCCCTGATAGGTACAGTTTCAAGGACACAGAACGATAGTAAGTGGGCATTACATTTATGGTACATTGCAAACTGTCTTGCTTTGGGATACTGCTTATCCCCTTTGGTGATAGCACGCATACTCTCTTTTTTGCCTGATGTATCGTGCTACCAATGTAGTACAAATTACAGGGGCATTTCTGTGCATAAATGGCATGATCAGTGAGGCAGGTGACATGTTTAAGGATTTTAAAATTGTCACAATCGTTGGATAGTTTAACCTCTTTCAGAATTTTGCTGTTGCGGCACGCCTTACATTTGCCGCAAACATAAAAACCTTAAATCGTGCTTATTTTCTTACTTTTCCCTGGTACTAGAGTGGTGCACAGCATGTCTTTGAGTGATCTAGGTCTTCGGTCCGTGATCTGGGGGTGCTCACCAACACCATTAGCCAAATCTTTTTCAAGTTTTAATACGTTCCAGAATTTACCCATAGCTTGTCTCACTTTGCTAGATTGTTGATGGTAATCAGTGATGAATCTGCAAGTCATTGGTTCAGAGACATCATTGTTAACATCTTTAATGGCAATTAAACTGTCTCTCTCCCTTGCATTCACTGTCTTAATTTCTTTGGAAATGCACTTCTTAGTGTATCCTCTCTGTCTGAAGCGCGCTGTCATGATGAGCACCTCTTTAAGATAATCATCCTCTCTCGAACAGTTACGTTTGGCATGTAAGACTTCGTCAATGGGTATGGAATTGATCAAACTGTTGGAATGGCAACTGCAGGCATGCAGCAGACTATTGCCTGTGGTCTCTTTTCTGTACAATAAGGTCGTGAGATCGTTGCCTTCAACTTTGACTTTAAGATCTAAAAAAAAAATATCACCGTATTACTGGTGTGACTGGTAAAGGAAAGATTAAAAGTGTTAGTATTAAGTGTCTCATCGCTGGTTCAGTTCCATACGACAAAAATATTTTCGCCCCCAGTTTCGCAGGTATTTACCTGGGCTGGTGGGAGGAGCAGGTGGTCCAGCAGTCCCCTGTGTATCAGACGAAAATCATTAAATGGCTCCGCTACATAGACGATATTTTTGTCATACGGAACGGAACCAGCGATGAGGCAGCAGAATTCGTTCAAACACTTAATACTAACACTTTTAATCTTTCCTTTACCAGTTATTTGTGATCACCTTTTGATAGTCACTACACAGTTGTACCCACTTGGGTAAGCAAGAAACGGATAAAGAGGAGCACCATTCCTTCCTGCAGATACCCACATTTCAGTTGATGTTGCTGTGTATTTGTCTATGTGTTTGTCTGTTTATTTGTATTTTTACAGATCACTCTCTTTCAAGAATTGAGAAAGGGAACACCTAACTGTCAGTAGACGGTTGGGCTCTACTGTGACCAAGGGTTGGGTACACCTTAGCGGGTGTACACTGCCCTGGTCATTCTCATTGGTCCTGATGAAAACCTGGAATTCTCCTCCTAGAGGTTGAAACATGTAGACCGTTTTTTAATTCACCCCTTTTTTCACTTATAGATACCTAAGGTCAATCATACCTAACACAGTATCACCAGATTTCAATTGTAATATTGTTCAGTGGCTCCAGAATAAGTATTTCCTGTCAAGGAGTTAAAACTGGCCGATTTTTAATACATATGTAGGGAAATCAAAAAAAGGGGGGAGGAAGAGGTGGTGCTGTTGGGCACCGATGAGGGCACGTCCTCCTCTTGCAAAAGTAACAGTAATCAAAGAGGTCCACCTCTAGGAGGATCTGTGTGTATCCTGATGTCTATGGAATACACACAATGTGTTAAAATACCCCTCACACACCAAAAGGGCCCTTGGTGTCATGCTTCATCATCGGGGTCTTCCCGCCCGGCTGCCGGACGGGGCAGTGCTGCGACAAGCGACTACGTTGGAGCACCTTTTAAATGAGGGTGCTATGTGAGTGAATTGGAGTGAGTGTCAGTGGGGTCAGGAGTGATGAAAAAGTGATGTTAAAAAATACCTGGCCTAGTGATAGAAAAAATTATTTAATAAACACTGGCTGGTATTATTAAAAGAAGTGGTGTCGGAAAGGTTAAGCGGGTTAATGGGCTTACTTTCCTGTGCGGGTCAACATGTTTCGGGGCACCATGCCCCTTCGTCAGGACCGGGGTCAGATCCCCCTGTCACTTACTAATGTATCTCCACAAAAAGGTGTATGTACAAAAAAAGGTTGTGGTAAATAAATTTATCAATTTATCAATGTGTATAGATATATAGTTTATATTAATACACTTCCCTTGCTAATGTTAAGATACTATTGTAGTATGCCTGAAAGACAAGAGCACCGTATTATTAATGCGCAGATCCCACAGCGCTAATCTCTGAATTACCTGTGGGGGAGAAAAAGACATACATACATATGGCAGTAGTCTGGCGTCATGGAACCTCATGTGAGGTCCATAGTTTCAATAATTAAAGAGGTGATTGACTTGGCACAGTACAACACACACACACATGAACACACACACTATTGGCAGAGCCAATAATTCTGTTGGAAGAATTCTGTACTTGTTGTTATTTATATACATACTTAGCAAGTTGAGGAAAAATGCTCCATGAGCCAACTCTAGATCGAAGGGTATTCAAGGGTCCAACTGCAGGTGAGACAAAATATGGGAAAATGGGGGGTTTCTAGTGCTAGGTTTTAAAGGTAAGTTCCTTCTAAGTTGTGGTGGTGACACAGCAAATGCCATGGTATTATTGTTTCCCCCAATCGGCTATGCCGTACTTACTCAACCCCCAGCCTCGATGTGCTTCCTCCTCCGTCCGTGGCTTCCGTGATAGTGAGGATGGAAGCAAGGGTGGGTGCTTTTATAGTGGTGGTAATAGGCATAACAGGGATGGTATGGTTAATTAAGGGCTGCTGACTTCGGACAGCTGTGTCCGAAATGGGAGGTTGCCTAGGTCTCGGTAACGTGGTGGCCATTGTTGACTAGTCATGCAACTAACTTCAAGTTTATGGAAGAATCAGCGAGATGCAAATGCTTTCCGCCATTACGAAGTATTAGTTTAGTTAATTTAGAGTAGTTCGCGAGGTCGGAAAAACCATTTATTTGTCTTGTTGCTTCCCGGTCCGTTGTGCGCATGGGCGGGACCGGGAAACTTGAAACTTGAAACTTGATTACTGTGGCAATTTTTAATACACTCACTCTTTTCACCCATTCACAAAAGTACCCGCTCCACTGTAATCAGGTGTCGCAGCACACCCGAATGGCACTCGGCTGTTTGGGTGGGACCCCGATGATGAAGAATGTCACCAACTAGGTTGGTGAGTGAGGGGTCTTCTTAAAAAAGGAGAATTTTTTTCCTTTTGTCGGGTGCACCTCCAGTCTGATTTCAGATACATTGCTGTGTCTCTAGGGTGTACCCCTTCTATTGATTTGGCTAGATTTCTCTAAAGGGATCAGGGGTATTCCCGCCTAAATACCCTTTCTCTCCACTTTGTTCACTACTACTTTGCTGGGTGAACCCCAAAACATTCACCTCCATTTTGTGAGCTCCAGTCTACTTGTGCCCCACATTGCAGTGAACCAAAGACCAGAAGGTGGTAAGGAGCAGACTAGTGCTGTCTCTTTCCTGAAATTTAAAAAGTGATTTTCCCTACCTGTGAATCATTATTTTTTTTAAACTCTTTTGCTTGTGGTTGCTATAGTTAAAAAAAATTAGTTTTAACCTGCTTGTGATTGCATAATTTCTCACTATGCTTTGGGTTTAAACTTGTGGTTTTAACTTGCCCGTGACAGTTTTAATTTAACCTGTTGAATTGTGGCATTTGCAGTCCAAAATCTGTAGTTTTTTACCTCTCATTCCCTGTGACTATCTGTTTTTCCCTCCTAATTTCTCCCTTACTCTGTGCTCAGACCATTATGTTAAGCAAGCCACCCCCATAACCATTCTGTGTTAGCAAGTGAGTGAAACCATACCCCCGCCCCGCAAGCAACAGGGATATTCTACATCTGAAAGTGAAAAGAGGGTGCTCTGAGACAGCAGTAATCTGCATTGAGCTGTTTAAGCTGTGTTTTATAGGGATTGTGCACTCGTTTTTGGTTAGAAGAGTGAGTAAAATGTTGTACAAACAGTATTGTTAGAGGGCAAAGTTTGTTAGGCCCTTACCTGCAGAAATCCAAAGTGTAAATTGAGCAAGTCTGTCTCCTAGGAGATTTTGAGTAGAGGAACAGCTTCCAACTCCCTGGCCAGCAAACCTTGCCTGAGGTTGCTTGGACCTTATATAGTCTGTTATTGGATGGTACATGTGTGCACTGCATGATGGTTGTATCTGGTGTTTCTATTGGATCACGTTCAGTGTTGGTATTGGTTGGGTGTTTGAGGGTTCTGATTGGGTTCCTGGGTCAGTGATTCAATTAATGTAGGGTTGTAACTAGGGCGAGGGGTAGGCTTTCAATTGGAAATAGGATTAGGGTTTCTTGTGTGAATGTTTACTGGACTAGGTGTGGGACTAGGACCAGGGTTAGGCTTTTTACTGGAAGTAGGCATTAGGGTTTCCTGGGTGGTTGGTTGTTGGGACTAGGGTTGGGACTAGGACTAGGGTTAGGCATTCTATTGGACATAGGGATTAGGGTTTAGTGCCTGTTAGACCTGGTACCATTGGCATGAGTCACCCTTCCATTTTTTTGCTGTTGTCTCTTCTGTTTTTAAAATGTTTTGCTGGTTTTAGACGCATTGGGCACTGTGCCACCGCTATTCAGTGCCACAGTGCAAGTGCTCCCTATCGTAAAATTGATGTAATGGATTAGTGACTCCATGATTGGCTTATTTGATTTACTTGTTAGACCCTAGTACAGTGCACCATGTGTGCCCAGGGCCTGTAGATCAAATGGGTTGCAGCACTGAGTGTGCCACCCACAGAAGCAGCTTGTAAAGTGTGTCTCAGGAATGCAATTGCAGACCCTGTGTGCAGTCTAGTACTGCCATGTCGACATGGTAAGTGCACCCGCTTACCCATCCCTAAACCTTCCCTTTTCTACATGTTAGCCACCCCTAAGGTAGGCCCAAGGGCAGGGTGGATTGTATGTACAAGGTAGGACACGCCCTGGTGTGTGTGACATGTCCTGATAGTGAATTACAGCCAATTTAGCTTTTTACTATTGCAAGGCTACTTGTCCCCATAGCAAAGAAGGGGCAGTTTCCTTATAACATCTTATACTCCGAACCGACCCAGGGAACATGGTAGAAAAACAAATTTAGTATGCCTGAACTCTGAATGTTAAAATATATCTTTTAGTGAAGGTGATTTTTACACTCTGTGTTTGAAAATACCACTTTTAGAAAGTAGGTATTTTCTTTCCTTACCATCCAGCCTGCCGCTGCTCGGTTGTATATTACATGTCTGGTTTGTGAGTGATAGGAGGGCTTGGGCTCCAGCATTCTGATGAGTCAGGGCTGGGCTGAATAGGACCTTGGTTGACTAGAGAGTGGGGAGGCGGAGATTTCCTTTCACTCCACTGAGCTCTCATAGAATAGAGAGTAGCGGAGGATAATTCCTTTCAGCTACCTAGGCAGGTCAGCTTTCAACAATGCTGTCTCTACCTCCTGCCAGGAAGATGCACCTGTGTGGACAGAACTGGTTTTGGCAAGGTACAGACCCTCTCTCCCTTCAGAGAACAAAGCAATTGGTAGTATAAATATTGGGGCCCAGACCCCAAGACTTTAGATCACTTCTGGAAATCAAGACAAACCTGTGCCAAGGAGAGAAACCATAAGAAGCTGAAGGATTTGACTGCCCCAGTACCATTATGCTATTTTCTGGGGTTGGCCTGCAGTGGTTACTTATTTGCCTAGGAAAGGAGAAGGAACTTTTATTGAACTTTCATCATTTTGAAGAAGAATCTCCAAGGGCTTGAATTGTGCTTGCCTCCTACTGAAGTCTCAGGGATACAATACTTTACCACCAGCTCCCCCCTGAATTTCATTGCTGGGAATTCTGTCTGTGGAAGCCTGGGTATTGTTGAGAGCTGGAAGCGTGACACAATAAGAAGAAGTGTGTCACCACCGGAGCTGTTGCCGACACATCACTGGAGAAGTGCGTTGCCACCGCAGAGGTCGCCGTTGCATCACCGGAGAAGCGTGGCTCCATCTCAGGTGTTTGTCATCGCATCGCTGGAGAAGCATGTTGCCACCGCAAGGGTCACCGTCGCATCACCGGAGAAGCTTGCCGCAGGAACTGTCCTGGTTCAGAAGTTCCAGAGTCGCCGCACGGACGTCGGGCGTGCATGCATCACCTTCACGTCATTGCATCACATCAAAGACACCATCTTGTCCCATCGCATCAGATCGTCGCATCGTAACCGTAACGCAACCTGAGATCGACGCATCACCTCCTCTCCGGTATGGAACAGACGCATCACCTCCCACGGAGCAAGGAACCAACGCATCGCTCTTCCTGCGAACCTTTTGTTTATCTTGCATTGAGAAATATGCCACATTTACCATCTAAAGTGAACTAAGCTATTTCTATCATTTAAAAGTCATTTTCTTAATACTGCATTGTGGATTTTTGTCGTTTGGGTCTTGTGTTAAGTCTATATAAAGGATTTTTATTTTTATAAAACCTGTGTGGTGTCCATCTGTAGTTGTTTCACTGTATTACTGTATGTGTTCACAAATGCTTTACACACTGCCTCTGGGATAAGCCTTCCTGCTCGTGCCAAGCTACCACAGGGTTGAGCAGGGGTTATTTTAGGACTGTAGCCCCCTTACCCTGACTAGAAGCAAGAGTCCCTATTTGGACAAAGGTGCAAACTATTGCCAACTAGAGACCCCCAGTTCTAACAGTGCCTGACTGAGTCCTTGGACTAGGGCTATGATTGGCTGTAAAGTCTTTGTCTCCTATTGGTTCTAGAGTTTACGGCTAGTGTGTGATTGACTACGGTTTCCTTGGCTGAAGGGGTCACCTGATCACTAGGGCAATAAAAGGACAGGGTTTAGAGCGTTTCAGCGGGGCATCAAGGCTAAGGGCGGAGAGGACAAGGGTGAGTGCCTGTTTGAGCCTGTTCAAGGCTGGTCGGGACTAGGGCCAGAAATGCTGCCCATTTTCACATTCAGTAATAGCCACCCTACACCATCCACAAGCAGAGTAACACACTCACACCAAATGTACTCCACACATTTACTACAAACCAACCCTCTGTACACATCAATGTACTAGCACACACTACAAAAATACACACACCACACCTATGTACCCTTCTATCCTAGCTTCGGCATATATCCACCATCACCTACAAATAGCAAACTCTATCCTATACCACTAACCAATTCACTCATCACTAACACAACCAAAATCCATTCCATACTGAACTACAACCCATCCAGACACATATTCCCCAATTTTAATTACTTCTAAGAGACCCCCTTTTATTACTAGAAAACCTATATTCAGCCTTCTATCATTTCTCCAACCATCACCCTCCTCTTCTTTGTACCAAAATAACACAACACAACACTTACACTCCACAGCACCACAACTTTTAGCTCTTGCAGCAAACAAGCCTAAGAAAAAAGTCTTAACTCTACTTCATCCCCTCCTACACACAACACACACTCTACTCACAAACACACCACTACCCCTTTTACCTTACATATTCCACTCGCAAACAATACTATACAAACAAATCCATCTCATAAAACAAATACATCAGCACCTCATTTCATTAATCCTCAAAAAGAAAACATATCATGCTCACCAGTAGGACAAACTCTCTCAAGCACAACACCTCCTAATACTTACAGTCATAAAATACAATCATACACCCACCTTTCTTTTTTTTTTTTTTTTAAATAGTTTTTATTATTGCAAGATACGACAAAAACCATTACACTTCCGTGCCATAATACAGTTCATGTTTTAACAAGGTTTTACCACTAATATCATTTTGAGCAGTTAACGTAAATAAAAAGTAACAGTTATATGGTAAATGTGTGGGAACAAATCGAAAAAAGAAAAGAAAAAAAAAAAAAGGACAAAGAAGATAGACATTAAAGGCCTGTCCCCCCGTCTTGCCCTTCAAAAAAGTGTTTCCAGATCTTTTCTTTTCTGATAAGGGCTTTTGGGCCTCTGTTTGGCTAAGGAAAGTTCCATAGTTCTAATTTCGTGAACTAATGCGAGCCAATCTGCTACTCTAGGGGGTTCTTTAGATATCCATCCCCTAGCTATAGTTAGTCTTGCGCAAGCTAGCAGAATCGTTATGATATCCTTATATGGGGTGTTGGTATCTTGAATATCTAATAGAACCAATTGCCCAGTAAGCTCCGGCATAGATATCTGGTTAGCTCTACAGTGGTCGGAGATATTGTTCCAAAAGATGGAAAATGCGGGGCAGGAAAATAGCATGTGTTCAACTCCTGCCGCGACTGTGTTACATTTGACACACATAGATTTGTCTGAAATCAAGTGTCCTTGGGTCCATCTAGATATTTTTTGTGGTGTATAGTACAGCTCAGTAGTTGTTCTGTATAATTGCATTCTGAGATTAGAGGAGTGTACTATATCAGTTAAGTGGGTTAAAGAGTTTCTAATCTGGTTCGAGTTTATGTTTAAATTTAACCTACGAGACCATTTAGCAGCAATTTGAGCTGTGTTTCCTTCCTTGTCTTTAGTTAGCCATTGGTATCCTGCTTTTATCAACGACTTTGTTTTGTCAGAGTAGATACACACAAGAATGTCTGAGTGTTTCACTTCGATTATTTTCATTTTGTTATGAAAAAAGTCTCTCAATTGTCTATATCTAAAATGCATATCTTCTGTGAGCCCGTTGGTAATTTTTAGGTTCTCGAAATCGGTCAGTCCATTAGTGCCATAGAGGTCTCCTAGTGTAGTTATTTCATGTCTGATCCATCGGCTCGCCAAACCATCAGAGAATACGCCCGGAAGACCGGGGTTATTCCATAATCTAAGTTCAGCGTTAAAAAATGTGCTTTTACTAATAAGTAGAATTTTATCCCAGATTTTTATAGCATGCTTAGCCGTCTTGAATTTGACCCGCTTAAAGTAGTTTGGATCGTGAACTCGTAGCAGAAATTGGTTTGAGTCGGCTCCTAGCATGTACTGATGAAAAAATAAAGAGAGGGTGTTTTTTAACAAGCTCCTTATTCGTAAAAAAAATGTGGCTAAAAAGTAAAGGTTAAAGTCTGGGAAAGAAAGACCCCCTTTAAAAATAGGTAATGTCAGGAATTTAATCGCCCTTCTTGCCTTTTTATAGCCCCATAGGAAACTGCTGCATATGCCGTCTAGTTTTCTAAAAAAAAGTTTATTTGGTTGCAGCGGAATAGCTCTACACAAATACAACAACTTGGGTAGTATTTTCATCTTAATCAGATTAAGTCTCCCTATCAAACTAAGAGGTATTTTATGCCATTTTTTGAGGCTATCGGATGTTTCCTTTAAAAATGAATCGTAGTTTATTTTCAAAATTTCCCCCACTTTGGCAGTAATTTTAATGCCTAAATAAACGGCTTCTTTACATGTATTATAAATTTGTGATTCCGGGGTATAATTGAGTATGATTTGAGTTTTGTTTACATTCAATTTGTACCCAGAAATTCTCCCAAATTTTTGTGCTTGGTTTATAATTTCTGGCATAGCTTTATTGACGTCGGGTGTATAAATTGCTATATCGTCAGCAAAAGCTGTTAGTTTAAGAGCTATATCTCCATGAAAAGCCGGCACAATATTGGTTTGATCGTTTAAAGCATTTAAAAAAGGTTCTAAAGACAGGGCAAAAAGTAAAGGAGAAAGGGGGCAACCTTGTCTTGTGCCTCTTGCTATCTTAAAATTGGCGGAATTTTTGCCTCCATAGCTTATCATAGCCTGAGGTTCTTCATACAATGACTTAACCCACTCTAAGTAGGAGCCTGTAATGCCCATTTTACTTAATACTGCCCAGAGATATTCCCACCCCACTCGGTCGAATGCTTTTTCCGCGTCTAGCAATATCATGCCGAGTGGGGTGTTAGTGGTTTCCGCAACATCAAAGGCTGTGATTGAGGTATTGACATGCAAAGTGGTATCTCTGCCTACCACAAAACCATGTTGTTGGGTATTGACAATGTCCGGCATATAAGAAGCTAATCGATTGGCTAGGATTTTCGCAAAAATTTTAACATCAGAATTGAGTAGAGATATGGGTCGGTACGAACCGCACTCTGTTTCGGGTTTTCCCTTTTTCAAAAAAAAGATAATTTTAGCTATTTTCCATGAAGCAGGTGCTTGTTTAGAAAGAATGATTGAATTAATCACCTCTTGTAGTAGCGGAAGCAATTCCTGAGAGCAAAGTTTGTAAAACTCCATCGGTATACTATCCTCTCCTACCGCCTTCCCTAGGGGCAGGTGATCGATTGCTAGTTTAATATCCTCGAGTGTTACATTAGAGTTTAGGTATTGAAGCGCTTCAGCATTTAAAGCCTGCGTTGGGGTTAGGTATTGATCAAGATAATGTGAGATCTCTGTTTTATGTGGTATATCATCTGGTGTATAGAGTTGTTGGTAAAATTTGACAAATTGGTTTAGTATTTGCTCCTCCCGTTCATACATTATCAGATCAGGTCCTATTATTTCTTTGATTTTGGTTTTAGCTTTTTTATCCGCGGTTTTATATGCCAATATCTTCCCGATTCGGTCGCCACCTTCATATTGGTCTAGCTTATATTTTTGTAGTTTAGACATATATCCTTCCCTCAAGGTTTTTTTTAATCCTGCCTGTAATTCCGCCAATTTAACTCTAATCCTCTCCACATTATTTTTTGAGTAAAGCGTTGCCTCAGCCAGTTGCTTTTCCAAATCCAGTAGTTTTGATGTTAGTTTTTTATTTTTCTTGTGATTTTCAGCATTAAGTCTAAATACATATTGTTGGACGAAGCCCCTAATGCTGCACTTACAGGTGTCCCATACAGTGTTTATGCTGGCCGAATTGATATTTAATGTGATAAACTCCTGTATATGTTTTTTGACTAGTGTAGTAAATGTAGTATCGACAAGTAAGTGTCTCGGGAAAGTGAACTTACGTGGTTCTTTCATATTTAGATCTTTGAATACAATCTCCAATAGCAATGGGTTGTGATCAGATGTAACTTTAGGGCATATTTCAATTTCACAGTTGTCCAGCACTTGATCAGAGGCCCATATCATATCAATTCTGGAGCAAGATCTATGTGGCGCAGAGTAGTAGGTAAATCCTGCCAACATAGGGTGTTTAGATCGCCATAGATCTCTGATATTATTCAATCTTGCAAGTTCAAGGATTGATGCTCTAACTTTATGCATTCTTTTAAAGTTCTTTGGCCCCGTAGAGTCTATTTTATAGTCCATAACACAATTGAAATCTCCGGCAAAAATAATTTCGCCTTCCCATTCGAGTAGTTCAACACTTAGCTCTTCAAATACTTTGGGGTTATCAATATTTGGTCCATATATTACACATAATACCAATTTAACATTATCGTATTGCATCTGTGCTAATGCCCACCTGCCTCGAGTGTCAGAAGCCGTTTTAATGGTTTCTATTGGAGCTCCTCTTAGTTTTAGAATAGCTACCCCCCTTATAGTCTCATTTAGAGTTGAGCATACAACCAGTTCATAATTAAATTGTGATAATAACTTTCTATCCTGATATTTTATGTGGGTTTCTGACATCAAGACTATATTAGGTTTATATAGTTTGATCTCTTCTTGCACCAAATTTCTTTTACTCTTACTGTTTAGGCCATCAACATTCCAACATAAAATTCTTAATTTAAGCATTTAGCTATTATACTTTTGCTCATATACGTATTGTTCCCCTCTACCTTAATTTGTTTCACAATCATTGAAATTTCCTTCCAACTACTCTTAACAAAAAAATAAAAATAAAAAAAAAGTCGAGTCTTGCAATCACAGTTTTCCCCTTTATTTCCACCCACCACCCACGACACACGTTGCCACACCCACCCCTGAGGCAACCCCACCCCCTCCCTTGCTGAAGCCCGTCCCTTGGGGGGGAGCACCCCTCTAGCATTTGCTGCCGCTGTTTAGGGCAGCGTAGTGAGGGTGCATTCATGAGAGGCTGCTCCTGCCAAACCTAAGTTTAATCTATGTTATTTCTAAATTTGCTCCTATTTTGAAAGATAGAGAGAGAGAGAGGAGAGACAAAAAAGTAAAAGAGGGGAGAGGAAAGGAGAGAGAAAAGAAAAAGAGTGAAGAAAAAGGAAAGAGGGGTCGAGAGCCTATGGATGAAGTGATAGAAAGTGTATAGTGCATACAAATAGAGTCCATCTGCACGTTAGATTCCAGTTCGAATAAGTATATTTGAATAGGCTCATAATTTTTCTCCCCTCTCCCCCCCCCCCCCCAACCCTCCTCTCTCCCCCCCCCCCCCCATCTCCCACATCTCCTTGGGTTGGTTATCTTTCTCTTTCTCTTTTTAACTTCATTTTTCCTTCTCCTAAGAGAGATTTTCTAGAGATTGTTCAACAAGTGATAGATCTATGAAGAAGAAAATTTGGCCATTCCGGATAGCGTCTCCTTTCATTAGTTCTCTTTCTCTTTTTGGCTTCTTTTTTCATTTTCCCGAGAGATTTTTTCCAGAGATTGTTCAGCAGAAACTGTATCAGTAAAGAAGAAAGTTTGACCATTTCGGATAACCTTGAGGCGAGCAGGTTCCTGGAGATAGGCCATACAGCCTAAATTTTTGAAAGCATCAATCATTTTCCGAAGTTCCCAACGTTTATCCATAGTGGTTTTACTTAGGTCCGATTTCACGAAAAAAGTAAGATTATCAACTGAGACAGGGTTATTGGGCTTAGCCTTAAATGCCACTGCTTGTCTCAAAAGAAAGTTTCCAAAATATATCAAAAATGGTCTTGGGAATTTGTTATTTGTGTTTCTTTGAAATATAGGTAATCTGTGTACTCTCTGCAACTGGGAGTCCCAATCCCAATCAGCCAGGTCTATAAAAGCCCTTTGGAAAAGTTTCACCATGAAGGCTCTCGGATCGGACCCCTCCGTGCCTTCGGGTATACCAAATAGTCTAAGGTTTTGTCTTCGAGCCCGGTTCTCCAAATCCTCCACCTTAGCTTCCAGCAGAGTCACTTTTGTTGTATTTTGATTAGCAGTTGTTGTGACCTGGTTCACGTCTTCTTCCACTACCACTATTCGTTGTTTTATGTCCTCTATGTCTTTTATCACTCCTCCCAAACCTTGGCAAATATCACTCATGGTTTCTTGTATCTTGGTGTTGTCTTCCCTTAGCTGAAGATATTGCTGTTGTATCTCTGCTCTTTGTTCTACAAGAGTCTGCATGATTGATTCCATTGATATATTCACTGGGACTTGTAAGGACACCTGAGAAGCTTTAGGAAGTGGGTGGGAGGTTAGACCAGGTACCGTTGTTTGAGCCTTAGATTTTATATCAGCCCTCACATCCTTCACGGAGTCTAGTTCTAAGGTTCCACTTAAGTCAGCTTCCAAAATCCCAGCTGGAAGTAGTTGAGTCTGCCCCGAGCTAGAAGCCATAAATTCGAAGGCCTCCGTTGTTTGGTCAGTATTATCGGATGATAGTACACACTCTTGATCTTCTACGTCTTTTCCGGCATCATTTTCTACCTCATTATGAGTGAGAGGACACTTGAGAGGATGAAGAAAGATGTTGGAGGTAGAGTTAGGGGAAGTAGGTGAGGTGACCGAGGGAATCTCTGGGCTTAGTGCGCCATTCGTTTCTGTAGTAACTGTAATAGCTGTATTCAGATAGCTAGATGTCTCTTGGTTGGTAGAGAGTGTATTTAAGCTAGAATCCATTAGAAGATCTATAGGGTTATTTAGGCTTTTAACGTTATCTGAGGCGTTTAAGTTATCCCTCTGAAACAAAGCCTCGTCCGGGCTCGCTCCAGAAAGTCTTAGGGCCATATTCTTGACTCCACCTTTGGCCTCTATCCACCTTCTCAGAGGGCTATCATCTAATAGACGATTCTTTTTAATTCCTGTCAAATCCTTACAAGTTGTCTTCATTAAGAGGGACTTCTGTTTGGCTTTAACCTTCCTTTTAGCTTTCCTTGATAGCAATTTCTTGTTTGTTAGGACTTTAGACTCTTCGTCCGGTCCTTCTTCTTCTTCTTCAGATATCTCCTCGTATTCCACATTTGAATCTTCGTCTGAATTGGCACCGCCTCCACAATTGTTCTCTTTTGTTTTATTTTTAGCAACCTGCAAAGGAGTCTTTGTATTGGTGTTGGGAACTACAGGATCGACCTTTTCGCTTTGTATCAAAGATTGTGATACCTCTGCTGTTTGCGTTATTGAGGCATCCATAGTGCTCTCTCCCCCACTCGATCTAGCCAGGCTAGCCTCGGTTATTTCTGAACTAGATAGTGCCTTGACATATGGAAGCTTGGGAAGCTTGTCTGTGCCCTTCTTTCCTATCTTCGTCTCGGTTCCCAACCCAGTATCTTGTAGCATCACCTCGGCATTTTTTTCCGTCCCAGTCGCCACAGAGTTGTTTGTTGGAGGTATAATTGATGAGCTCTCCTGAGTCTCCACCTCTTTATCACTCGCTTTCTTTTTTGTTTTAGCTGCAGGTGATAGCTCTGCTCTTGGTCTTAGGTCTGTGCTGCCCCCACCCTTCGTGGTCGGTATAGGAACAAGTTTCTCATCAAGGTGCTTGTCAACCTCTTTTCGTTTGTCAGCTTCACCACCCCTGCAGCTGAGAATTTTTAGACTATCGTGTTTTTTAGTGTTCAAGTCATTTGTAAAATTCTGGGATTTTTCATCTGGTGACCCCACTGCCACTACCCCTGTGATTGCTGCTGCAGCCGCCATCGTACCTGTAAAGTCCTTTTTTCCCGTCTGGGCAGTCTTCCTTGTCCGTGCAGATCTGGTTTGCCGTGCGGACATCAGTTCCTGCACTACCTCCGTTGCTTCGGTCGCCTCTATCCTCTGCCGCGCTGTCTGCGGTGTAGTCCGTAGGATTGGGTATCCTATCTGGTGCACGCCCAGCTGCTGCGGAGTCAGAGACGCCCAGGTGATTGCAACCGCTGACGGTGGGACTCGAGTGAAACTCGCTACGTGGCTCCAGGGGCGCAGCAGATTCTTGCCGAGATATCGAAGCACAACCCTCAGCATTGAGCCAGTTCGTGTTCGTGTCGAGCCAAGAGGAAAAGTACAGCAATTCAGAAAAACAATTCGGCAGTCTGATTCGTAGGTCACTTTCCTTTCCCCCTGCTCTCTTTCCGTTGCACAGGTAGCACAGTTAGCTTTTCCTCTCGTGCCTCGATCTCTTCTCTTTTTTTTTCCGCTTTTTTTCAGCCCTCCATTAGAATTTAAAGTTTTAAGGAGTTTGAGGATGTCAGCCCGTAGTTACGGCGGTTTTCAGCGCTTTCAGTGTTTAATTCGAACGTTTCTTGAGCGGCGTTTCTCTGGGCAGAGCAGCCCCTGCAGCACCTCTCACTCCAGCGGAGCTCGATCCGCCATCTTGGCTCCTCCCTTTCAAACTACACAAACGAACAAACTACAGTGCCAAGCTTTCTCTCTTCCACCATACCTAACACACATAGAGAAACACAGTAACTCTCTTCTAACCGCCGCTCTTCCATTGGACTATTTAGAACCTTACTACATGACCCACATGCTGCTCCACCACACCTAACTCATACACCTTCCGCCCTAAACACACACAAACAATATAAGCAATGTGCCACACATCACAACTTTGCTTCTCCGCATCTACCGCACAACAAGTTTACACCACAAAAACAACACAGGTCATCAACTCACTCTCAAACACCGTCCCCACCACCTATACACACAGAGCAATCAAAATGCCTTATTAGCCTTCTGGACGAGGACCATGTTACAGAACAGCTAAACGATTGCTATCCTAATAAAGCTAATATCAGCACTAAAACCAAAACTGCTACAAACTCACACAATACAGATCACTCTTATACAAAACAAAGTCTCACTGACATTAAAGCACATTCTCTAAACTGTCTAATAAATGCTCAATCACTCTCTAAAAACAAACATCACATTTAAGACCTTCTCTCTGATTCAAAACCAGACATACTATTCATAACTGAATCATGGTTGGGAGATGATGTTTCTCCAGTTCTGCATGAAGCCGTTCCTCTAGGCTATCAAACAATCACCCAAAATTTAAAAGACAAAAAGGAGGTGGTTTAAATGTTGTGTTCAGGCAAACACTACATATCACTAAAGTTAATGACATATCCATAAAGGATTGTGAGGCTCTTCTCACCAGATATAATCCTACACAGTCTGCCTTATGTAACTTCCAGCTCCTTTACAGACCTCCACTTAGCAAGACGTTATTTCCAGACATAGTTTCAAACCTGATAACAATTCACTCCAACCTATGCATTCTGGGTGACCTCAACATTTGGTTTGACAAACCCAATATGCCCCAACCGAAAAACAATAATCACTGGTGTGAACTCACTGAACCTGCATCAGATCATCCAGAAACCCACACACATTGCTGGACACTTCCTAGATGTCATTTTTGCTAATACTGAACTAGTTGCCTTCCAAACTATAACTTCTAGTCACATGGTCAGACAACCATTTTCTTGCTTTTCAACATAAAAACAAGCGACTCACCTAAAACCACCTTACATGCATCCACCTATCGACCGTGGAACAAACTCAATTTGGAACACTTAGAAACACATCTAACATCCACTACAGTTCTGGAAACAATAAATTCTGTTAAAAAATTATATGAGTGGCTACAGGAAGCTTTTGATATCCTGATACCACTCAAAACCACACAATAGAACAGAAGAAAACAAGCATCTTTGAGGAATACAGAAATAAAATACAGAAAACAACAAATTAGAAAGCTACAACGTGCCTGTCACAAAACACATAACAAACAAGACAAACTTCGCCTACAGAAAATTAACATTATACAAGTCAGCTTTCAAAAAAGCAAGGAACAGGTACTATTCAGATAGAATTCAAGAAGCTAAATGTGCAAATAAAGAATTCTATAAAATACTCAATGGACTTTGTAAACCAAATTTCCTAGAAGGAACTCATCCCGTAACTCAAGATTTCACAAACAAACTGGCAAATCATTACAAGGACAAAGCAGACATGTTGGACTCATACTTAAAACAGACACAAAACACCAGCACTAATACTTTTACAAAACAACAATACAAAACAACAATACAAGAATACTCTAACTCAGCCTCTCCGTTCCTTCCAACACATTTCACCCGATTAATTTATGGACCTGGTCAAATCAAGCAGGCCTGCCGGAAGTCCTTCTGACCTGTGTCCACCGCAAACTTTCAAGACAATTCTTCAACAGCCTCTGCTACCACTTCAGAAAGTAGAATCATCAATGATTCCTTAACTACCTCAATATTTCCAGAATAACTCCAATAGTCATACATATGCCCTTTTCTGAAGAAAACAAACTTGGACCCACTGAACCCTGACAACTAAAGACCCATTACAAATGGAACTTTACTGGGCAAACTGATAAGAAGAGCAGCGTTCGCCCAGATATCACAATTCATTAAAGAGATTGCCATACTTTCAACACAGGATTCCGCCCGGGAGGAAACACAGAATCTTCCCTTTTTGCCATCTGGGATGACCTGGAGAACACAGTTGACCACAAAGGGGTTGCTGCGCTACTTCTCCTGGACCTCTCGGCTTCCTTTGACACGATTGACAATGACACTCTGATACAAAGACTCTACGAAGCCGGCATAAAGGAGACTGCTCTATACTGTATAGCATCCTACCTTCAAAACAGAACTAATGTCATCCATACCCCAACTTTCTCATCCAAACCATACTCCACAAAAGCAAGAGTCCCTCATGGCTCTATCATCTCGCCCATGCTCTCTGACTCATCTCAAACCTCTTTCTACTACTCTTCCCAATGCACTACACTAATTGTCACCCTATACCTCTAGCAATACATCCTCTACATCCACTCTCTCATTCAACCCAAACCCCATACCACTACTATTATCCTGAGGTAATCTAAATTTTATGGTCAAGTTGTGTTCCCTAGCGAGTACCCCACCGACTCCATGTACGAGTTAAAGTACATGTAACTTCCCTCCTGTGTCAGCCATGAAGACGCAAATACATTTGCGTCCAACGTTAACATGTCCTCTTTCAGACCCACCATGAATGGGTCGAATGGTCCGTTCCTAAGTATGCTATGCCAACGTCTTTTTGTAGTGTACTCCTACGTTTTTCAGCCCTGGCTGAAGTAGGCCCTGAATCTCTGCCACCGAGCCTCTTTTCTGGCTTCTGACTCCGAGAAATCTCTGCCCAGGCAGCCCCTGTACTCGTGAACTCTGACTTACTTTCAGCGCGGCCCCTCGCGCTCGGCTCAGCCTGCTGCCTGCCAAGATTGACTATAACCTTCGAGTTATCTGTTCCCTCCCCGAAAATACATTCCTGCCTGCTAGCTTCAGTAAACATCCTTCCTCAGCTACAGGGCTAAAGGGCCAACCTGTCTCTGTGCAAGTAATTCATAGCTTCGTTGCCATGCTTCCATGGAAGGCCCCATGCCCCCACGCTTCTCATACAGACACCCAGGCGCTTATACACGCACTCACAGCAAGTATAGAATAGCTTCTGCCCCAGAGACCTTTCCGCCCAGATAGCTTAGTTCCTAAACATCAGATATCAGATATGATAGAAGCACAAGTTGATCTGACATGCCAGACTCTTGTCTCTTTCCGTCAGTGTAAATGTCAAGTCCCCTGCACCCCTCCATTTACACGTCATGCAGCTGCGTGCGCATCCAAGCTTCCGATTTCTGCTGACATTGCCACATTTTCTGTTAGTGCCACCCCTTTGTGACACCTATCAGTGACGTTTCCAGAACACACCTCTAGTTCACGCCTCTTGATTACGCACATGTACCACGTGTATATTGTTATCTTGTCTTCTCTCAGCTGTTACGCCTTCTATACTGTTTTAAATGGTGTACAATAAGTATATAAGCTATGTACTGTTAATAAAATGTTAGCGCGCTCATCTATCCCTTCTGACACCCCGTGTGGTGGTCAGAACATGATATCTTGGCCATGACCATTCCTTTTTAAGGAATAAAACTCTTAGAACTCTAACACCACGGACTCTGTCTTTTTTCATCCGATCTGAGTTATTATTGATTAAGTACTTACCTGCATAGAAATTAAGAGAGTAAATTAATTATTTACATCATTTTGGCGCCCAAATAGGGACCCCTCCCCCACCTCACGCGCCGGTTGGCGCATTGCAAACTCTGTCCCCTGCCATCAGTTAGAAGGAACATACGCGTACCGGCAGGATTTCCTGCATCTCCCTCTGACCCACGGAGGTGACGAAGACTGCGATCAGTGCCCAGACGAGGCGGTGAGGAGTGCGGAGGATCCCGACCAAAGCCTAGCCGAAAGAAGCAAGGTCCGAGGTGTCAAGAGGCCCACCAGTTTTCCGAAGTTTTCCGAAAATTCCCGAAGTTTTCCGAAGTTTTCCGAAGTATCGAGTCGAGTCCAGTCGAGTTTTCCGAGGCCTTCTGTTTCCGTGCTTCCCGGTGAGTACCATTGCTGGGTCGTATCTAGACGGGTTTGGGTACGCAAGTCCGGTCTGCACTGTTTTTAGGCAGTGTATCTGTACTGTTTAGCAGTATATCTAGTATTCCGAATTTCTGAATTTCTGCACTGTTACGACAGTGTATCTGTACTGTTGAGCAGTACATCTAGTATAGTGGGGTAGTCATCTATGTTTTAAATGTTTTTGTGATTAATGTCGTGGTATGAATGTGATTGTTTTCCTTGTGCATTATTGTGTTTTCTTGTATAAATAGTTACATTCAAAATTAAGTATCAAGGATCGAGCATTTCAGTATCAAGTAGGCACAATGCCGTTTTTTAACAAGTTAAAGCAGATAGGAACTAGGAAAGGGATGTTAGAGGAAGAAATTCCGATCCCCCCTAGGGACACTCCAGGTAATTTCATGTATAACAAACATGGCATAGACGCCATATTGTATCTAGAGTTATGGACCGATTATACCAAGCACCTAGAGGAAAGATACCGATGGCCAGTTAACGGAACATGGGATGCCGAGTGCATCATAAAGGTAGAAGAGGCATTACGGAAAAAGAAAGCCAGACAATCTCAGAAAGACGCCATAGAATTTTGGCGTAAGGAATCACATAAACGTGCTGAAAGAGCACTTCGTAGAGAAGACAGACTTAAAGAATCAGAAAAGGCCCAAGAAAACGAATTAGTTATTGAAGGAATTCGAGTAAAATCAGAACAAATAGATCGCATCCGAAATAGCCAAGTGAACAACATGTATCTTTTGGCCGAAGGTACACCTGACGCCATTTCAGAAATACCGAAAAATTTGCCGTCACCATTAGTTCCAACTAAAGTAATGCACAAGACTACTAAAGACATATTCCTAAATTCATACTTAGAAGATGTAGCACCAGCTTACACCAATCTGCCTGTTCGTGCCCTGCCTACTGACAGGGACGGGGGTGGCACTCCACCCCCAGGTCACGTTCCGCCGGTACCGCAACAGACTTCTCCCGTTCCGCCAGCCCCGCCGCTTCCTGTACTCAAAACTGATCTACCGAAACCACGTTTGTCTGATCCACCTAAACGACAAGTTCAAGTTCAGATACAGACTCCGCAGGGAGGTAATGCACAAGCTTCTGCTTCAGGAGGTGCGACCGCGGGTCCTCAGACCCCGCCACCAACTCACAGATTCGATCTCAGAGGTATGCAGAGTCCTCTCATGTACAGATCTCCCCATTCCTCTAATTCATCCCGCCTTGACGCATTAAAAGAAAACATGTCAGTTTGCAGATATGATCCAGTACCCGGAAAGGACGATTTAATGATATTGGCATCATTACGGTTAAGATCTGCTACTGATAGCTTGTTATGCTATGCAGGAATGAAGGAGCGTCTAGACAGAATATATGAGTTTGTTCAGACAGGAAAGGACCCTGACAGTATTAAGGATGCCATGGAGAAACAGAAAGTTGGCATGCAAGCGCTGATACTACGATTTTTCATAAATTGTCTAATAAGAGAACGAGACAGGCCCGGAACAGATCAGAGTGAATTAGATGCATTGAACAAGTGGGGTCAAAATATAGCTGATGGAAAACATGACAGACAAAATTGCATAGACTCTATGTACAAGAAAATTAGGAAAGCAGTGATAGCCGTACACCAGAAAGAAAAAGAAGAGGCTCCCTCCGAGGAGGAAGAAGAACAGGAAGAACCCGAAAGAAATGTAGGCACCATAGCATATGTAGGTAAGGGAACTTACCTTAGGAAGGGTATCCGTCCAGAGAGTAAGAGAGTTTTCTTCTCTGCCTTGACAAATCCGAATTCTGCTGAGCATCAGTTCCAGGAAACTGATAAACGGCTTCGAGATCGAGTTGGGTACCACGTACTCAATTCTATGGATGAACAAGAACTAGCCCGATCAGCTGTATCATGGGCCGAAAATGCAGACATATATAATGATGACACAGTAGCACAGACATTTCTGAACCTCTCCCCCGACGAACAGAAATTAGCAGGTGTATACATGATTCAGCACCTTCTCATCAAATACAGAAAACATTATTCTGATCCAGGTCCCTTACACGAGACACTAGAAGCACTACTGATGGATAGATGGAGAGGTCTAAGCACTAAATTAATTCAAATAATTCTAGAACAACGACACAGATATGATACCTTTGTAAGCTCTGAATATGTTCCCGCCCCACCTCCAGAAAGGAAAATGTACCATATGCAATGCGGGGGTGGTATTGAAAGTCAGAACCCCTTACGAGAAGTGCACCCTGTTATGGGTGAGGATAAAACCTTGAAACGCGTGTATGTACACACGCCTCTGACTAAATTAGAACTGTTAGAAATGAAGAAACTAGTACCATGCCATGATAAAGACCCTGCAGGTTTTCATAGAGAGCTTAAAGACATGTTATTAATGGGGGATTACACGTATGATGATATCATGAAAATGTTGAAAGTATTATTGCCTACGGGTATATTCGAGAAATTAAAGGAAAAGGAATGGGAGGTGGGAGACACAAAGATTGCCTGGGCAGAAATAGAGGAAGAAGAGAAGAAACGGGTTCCAGGGTTAGGCCTTGGGGACAAAACTAAAGCATTACCAGGTTTGATAGTACAGGTCCTGCCCAGATTATTGACAACTAGAAAGGAGGATTGGGATGCAATATCGTCCTGTAAACAGAAACATGATGAAGATACTAGTGACTTCTATTCAAGATTCGAGAAATGTTTTATTATTAATAGTGGCCTCCAGCCAAGTAGCGAGTCGTACCCGCATCTTTTTGTGTCAAAGTTAGTTGAGAATTCCTTACCGTTAGTTAAAAATCGAGTGTACAAGGTCGAGAGTACATGGCAAGCAAATACGCCATCCCAGATGTTACAAATGTTACAATATCATCAGAACAGAATTAGAGAAGAACAAGATCAGGAACAGAAACGTATGAAAGACACGAAAATGAAAATGTTAGTAGCACAAACGGTTCCATCCGACGGTCACAGAAAAGGTACGACCCAGACAAGTCACACTACAGTTCCCGTTAAAGGGACATGTAATTACTGCAAGCAGCCAGGTCACTACGTACATGAATGCCCAGTTCTGAAACATAACATAGCGACAGGTAAAACTAAAGAAAGACCGCATCCGCCTAGACAAGACCATAACCAGCATCAGTCTTCACAGAATACACAGGGTACACAGCCTATGCATGCTTCCTCGATTCCAGCACAGACCGTAGCAGTACCACAGCCACAGCCTATTGCCGCAACTCAGCAAGTTTCACAGCAGATGTACCAGTATGCCCAGTCCGCTTACCCCGAATATTCCCGATATACATGAAACAGCCTAGAGAGGGAAGGTGGCTTGCCTCTTATTGAGATTCCTGTAGATCAAGAAGGTCCTTATGTACACAGTCAAGTATTGGGAAAAGACAGAAAGTTTTTAATTGACACAGGGGCAAGTCGCACTACAATCAGTCATGATGAAGTTCCAGGGGCACCCCTCTCAGGCTCACAGAATGTTTCCCTGGGTTTTTCAGGACAGCCTATTGTAAATGAGGTATCAGAACCAGTTCCCCTGGCTGTGGGTCCATTATCACGTGTTACAGACCTGTTACTCACGAAATCATGTCCAGAAAATCTGTTAGGAATTAAAACATTAAAGGCTCTAGGAGCTATAATATGCTGTTCCCCGGAGGGAGTTAGACTCTTTCTGCGGGATTTCAAGGGTCATTATGTTCTGCGTGAATTTGATGTCAGATTGAAAAATGTACCAGATTACTTGTGGGCAAAAGGCCCAACTGATGTAGGCTGTATGCACATTACACCATACCGCGTTACACTCAAGGCAGGTGTTGTATTACCCAGAATCAGACAATACAAGTTACCACCCGATGCTGTAGTGGCTTTACTGAAAATCATTGAAGAGCTCATTGCCCAAGGAGTGGTCGTCGAGACCGACTCCAATATCTGCAATTCACCCATCATTCCGATTCTTAAACGTACTGATCCCAATGCACCGCCAGTATATCGGCTGGTGATTGATCTTCGAGAATTGAATAAATGCATTATTCCACAGTATCCTGTGGTCCCCGATATCTCCTCTCTATTGACTGCTATTGATTCAGAAGCAACGTTCTTTACTGTAATTGATCTCAAGAACGCCTTCTTCAGCGTGCCTATTGATCCAGAGAGCCAATGTCTCTTCGGATTCAGTTTAAATGGACGCAGCTTCAAATTTTCGCGCGCACCTCAAGGATTCACAGAAAGCCCCAGCATCTATAGTCAAGCACTGAAAAGACAACTAGATTGTATTCAAATGCCAGTTAACACCGCTTTACTGCAATACGTCGATGATCTGCTGATCACCGCACGAAGTGAGCCCGAATGTGAAAAAGCATCACTGACAGTTTTACACTTCCTGGCCGACAAGGGACACAAGGTGTCCCCTTCGAAGCTACAATTCTGTGTTCAGCAAGTTGTGTACTTGGGTCACTTGCTGTCCAAAGTGGGGAGACAGCTCACTCCCGATCGCATTCAGTTAATTACAAATATGCCACAACCCCAGACACAAAAGGAAGTGCGGGCCTTCATAGGCCTCACCTCGTACTGCAGACAATGGATTCCCCAGTACGCATTTCTAGCCAAGCCACTCATCCAGTTAACGACACAGGAGGCAGCAACTTCGACTGCCCTCCCTTGGACTCAGGAACATACACAAGCTTTTGAAGACTTAAAGAAAGCCTTATGTCAAGCACCAGTTTTAGCGACACCATGTTACAGCAAACCGTTTACACTTTTTGTTACAGAACGTGATGGTACAGCGTTGTCTGTCCTCACCCAAGATCAAGCAGGTTCACATAAGCCTTGTGCTTATTTTTCTAGTACATTGGATTCAGTAGCCCAAGCACTCCCTGCGTGCTTAAAATCAGTAGCAGCAACAGCGTTAGCAATAAGACAAAGTGACTCAATTGTTTTAGGTCATCAGTTAACAGTTCAAGTACCACATTCTGTAGAGGTTTTGTTAAACAGAACCCAGACTCAACACTTGACTATAGCACGACTGACAGGTTATGAATTAACATTATTCCAGCCACACATAGAAATCAGACGCTGCAGTATCCTGAACCCCGCAACACTATTACCAACAGTTATGACAGATCCAGCCCCACATGATTGTATAGAAATCATTAATGCAGTAACAAAGCCTAGACGAGATTTAACAGATGTTCCATTGACAAATCCAGACCTGACACTTTATGTGGACGGTTCATGCATGAGAACAAGTACAGGAGAATTAGTGGCCGCATATGCCGTGACCACTGAAACTGAAGTTAAAGAAACACATCGTATTGACACACTGTCTGCTCAAGCAGCAGAGCTCATCGCTCTGACCCGAGCTTGTATTCTAGCCAAGAACAGAAATGTTAACATATACACTGATTCCCGTTATGCCTTCGGGGTTGTACACGACTTCGGAGTCCTCTGGCAAGAACGAGGTTTCCTGACCTCTCATGGGGCCAAGATTCAACACGGTCCCCTCATTCAAGCGCTGTTAGAAGCAATACATTTGCCCTCGGGCATATCAGTCATGAAGTGTAAGGCACATACCAAAGTTACAGATTCTGTGTCCCAGGGTAACGACCTGGCAGACCAGACAGCAAAACATACAGCACTGACTCACATCCAGATTACTGATGTGACAAAGACAATAGTACCGATAAAGTGTATGGCAGTTAGAGATCCCGCCCTAGACGTAATTGACATTCAGACACATGCTACGCCAGATGAAATAAAGAAATGGACTGAACTAGGAGGGATTCAGACAGATCAAGGTTGGATAACGAAGGAAAAATCTATATGGTTTCTCCCTGACTCAATGGTTCAGGTCATGATAAACACAGCACATAGCCCGGCACATCTAGGAGAGAAGGCGATGTTAGACAGTTTACAGAATCTCTGGTACAACAAACACTTACGAGCAGCAGCAAAACAGAAAGTGCGTACTTGCATGATCTGTTGTCAGTTCAATCCAGGTAAAAGCGTCCCTGTAGAACAAGGTGGATTTCATCCTCCCGATCACCCTTTTGAAGTCCTCCAGATGGATTATATCCAGATGAACAGTTGTCGAGGTTTTAAATATGTCCTTGTAGTTGTTTGTGCTCTGTCCCGCTGGACCGAAGCATACCCAGTTCCAGACTACACTGCTCCGACCACTGCCCGACAGTTGGTTCGTGAATTCTTCCCACGGTACGGTTTGCCCCGTGTCGTGTATTCAGATAACGGACAGCCATTCTCGTCCGAGTTGATGAAACAGGTTTCCCTTTTGCTAGGATATCAGTGGAGGTTCCACTGTGTCCGACATCCCGAAGCAGCAGGCCTTGTAGAAAGGCATAATCAGACACTAAAAATCCGCCTTGCAAAGATCTGTCAAGAAAAGGGGGTCGACTGGATAGTCGCCCTGCCCGTGGCACTATTCTACATGAGAATGGTCGCCCATTCAAGATCAGGGCTATCCCCGTACGAAGTGGTCTTTGGCAGACCACCGAATATGTGGGGGACGCCCATTCCGAAGAAAATAACTGATGTTGATTGCAATATGTTGACAGATTACCTTGCCTCCTTGATGTCTGCACTCCAATCATGTCGTTCACAGGTTGCCGCAGCCTTCCCTGACAACACCGATGTAAGGGCGCATGAGGTCCGTCCTGGGGACCTGGTACTCGTCCGGAATTTCGACCGGAAAAGTCCGCTGGAGCCCCGCTGGAAGTCTCCGAAGACCGTCCTCCTTACAACCAGGACCGCCGTGAAGATAGAGGGGAGAAAGGGGTGGGTCCACACGAGTCACATCAAACTTTGCAATGAACTAAAAAACGGACTAAAACAGGACTCTGACTCGTCCACCCCCACCAAAGACTGTGTTGAAAGAAAAGACGTTACAGTGTCTGAACGAGAAAAGACTCCCCAAGAACTATATCGTATGAAACTCCGATCTAGCAAGTCAGACAGTTTAATTGTTTAAGTCCTCCCCTAGGTGAATCGGTTAAATAGTTTCTGACATGTATCCCCTAGACCGAGATAGAGAGAGAGAGAGAGAAGCAAAGAAACGTACATACTGCAAATCACTGCGTAGTCACTGTATAGTGACGTTGTTAATAATGTCTTTTCTAAGTATTCTAATTATTATTGCCAGCGTTCTGCTACCTATATATTGGCCTATTTTCAGGCGTGAACAATCTGTTTACAATGTCTCTGCTGAACACACTTTTAGTGAACTTCCTGCACATGAACTCTCTTACAGACTTGCGCTGCGCAACAATACATTCATTAGTATGTTACACCACTCCCATCAGACAAATAATGCTACCGACTGCTGGATATGTGGCCGACTCCCTCCCTACCAGAATTACAAGGGAGCTCTGCCCCTCTTTCCGTACCCGTTCACTCACAATGGCTCCTGTGGGGCATGGTTTAAAATAATTAATTCCTTAGATCCTGATATTGCTGTTTTCGATGGGGGCTGGGTTTGGGGAAACTTGAACTTAGTCCTGCTCGACGTCTGTTATCCTGATAAAGAGGGACTTCCCACTCGAATAGGAACTGATCTAGAAAATGAAGTATATGGATTAGGTAATTACACAATTAGCCTTATGATCCTTACTGTTGAATCCGAGGCTGCTCCAGTTCTGCCCCATATGTTAGTATTACCAGTCACCGGTGAATTATGTGTTAACAAGAAAGGTTCAGTACACGTAGGTCATAGTAAATGCACTACTGTGGTCGAATTCAGTGATCATGGTAAATCGTCTTTCAAAGCTATCAGTCACTCCTATTTTGTTTGTGGTCATACCGCTTACATACGTTTGCCTCCAGATTGGGATGGTACCTGTTACATTGCATTCCTTCTGCCACCTGTTTTTCTAGCTCCCCCCGATTACCATAGAAATACGAATCTAGTACCGAATAGACCCAAAAGAGATATTCCACTTGTCGACTACACAGAAACGGCATGGGAACAGTACACTGATTTCAATAAAGGATTCTTTTTCTTTCTAGGACCTGTCCAAAACAGTAAATTAATACGTAGATTAACTAGAACACTTGAAGCAGTAGTACATGAAACTGCCTCCGCCTTAGGTAACTTAACAGAGGAGCAATCTGCTATGCGGGTTGTTGTCCTTCAAAATCGTCTTGTTATTGACGTCATCTTGGCAGATAGAGGTGGAGCCTGTAAGGTCATCAGGTCAAGTTGCTGCGTTTTCATCCCACAAAATGCACCATCTGTCTATGAAGCTATTACCCGTCTGCATAAAATTGCGAATCAGATACATCAGAATCCAGGCACCTGGACTTGGTCCGGTTGGTTCTGGACAACTTTAACAGCTTGGGGTTGGAAGATCTTATCTTTCCTAGGCATTGGCCTTGTTATAGTATTCAGCTGCTGCCTGTGCCTACAGTGTGGGCCAGCGATATGTGGACTGTGTGCCACATCGTGTATTGAACATTCCAGTTGTCTCTCAAATCGTCAAAGAAAGAAAGATGAACATATAATGTTACAAGAACAAACCGATCGATTTATGAGGATCGATATATCATGAAGGGTCCGTAGGGAACAAGGAGGGAATGAGGTAATCTAAATTTTATGGTCAAGTTGTGTTCCCTAGCGAGTACCCCACCGACTCCATGTACGAGTTAAAGTACATGTAACTTCCCTCCTGTGTCAGCCATGAAGACGCAAATACATTTGCGTCCAACGTTAACATGTCCTCTTTCAGACCCACCATGAATGGGTCGAATGGTCCGTTCCTAAGTATGCTATGCCAACGTCTTTTTGTAGTGTACTCCTACGTTTTTCAGCCCTGGCTGAAGTAGGCCCTGAATCTCTGCCACCGAGCCTCTTTTCTGGCTTCTGACTCCGAGAAATCTCTGCCCAGGCAGCCCCTGTACTCGTGAACTCTGACTTACTTTCAGCGCGGCCCCTCGCGCTCGGCTCAGCCTGCTGCCTGCCAAGATTGACTATAACCTTCGAGTTATCTGTTCCCTCCCCGAAAATACATTCCTGCCTGCTAGCTTCAGTAAACATCCTTCCTCAGCTACAGGGCTAAAGGGCCAACCTGTCTCTGTGCAAGTAATTCATAGCTTCGTTGCCATGCTTCCATGGAAGGCCCCATGCCCCCACGCTTCTCATACAGACACCCAGGCGCTTATACACGCACTCACAGCAAGTATAGAATAGCTTCTGCCCCAGAGACCTTTCCGCCCAGATAGCTTAGTTCCTAAACATCAGATATCAGATATGATAGAAGCACAAGTTGATCTGACATGCCAGACTCTTGTCTCTTTCCGTCAGTGTAAATGTCAAGTCCCCTGCACCCCTCCATTTACACGTCATGCAGCTGCGTGCGCATCCAAGCTTCCGATTTCTGCTGACATTGCCACATTTTCTGTTAGTGCCACCCCTTTGTGACACCTATCAGTGACGTTTCCAGAACACACCTCTAGTTCACGCCTCTTGATTACGCACATGTACCACGTGTATATTGTTATCTTGTCTTCTCTCAGCTGTTACGCCTTCTATACTGTTTTAAATGGTGTACAATAAGTATATAAGCTATGTACTGTTAATAAAATGTTAGCGCGCTCATCTATCCCTTCTGACACCCCGTGTGGTGGTCAGAACATGATATCTTGGCCATGACCATTCCTTTTTAAGGAATAAAACTCTTAGAACTCTAACACCACGGACTCTGTCTTTTTTCATCCGATCTGAGTTATTATTGATTAAGTACTTACCTGCATAGAAATTAAGAGAGTAAATTAATTATTTACATCAATCCCCAAAAGAACCCTTTCTATACTCTCCCCTACTCTAGACTTCCTTGCATCATCTAACACCTCTTTTACTATACAGATTTACTAGAACATACCTTTCTAAACTCTTCCGTCTGACTCTTCTAATCCACATCCCTTTTTACTCATCCCAAGACTCCTCCTACTGCTATGACATCCAAAACAAAACAAAACAAAAAAAGTCTAAATCCTTCCCTCTTTTCTCCCTCCACTATCCTTTTCAATCAAAATACCAGACTAACAAGTCCACGCCTCAAATTTCCTATTTCACTATACTAATTCACCACTAATCCTTTATGGGTTCCAGAGTAGCATGTTACTCACCGAAAAAGCGCTTCAACACCTCATCAGGGGTAGCAAGACCTATATAAATGCAAACCTTTTTCTTTCTTCAATCCCCCACTACCCTTTTCTTTCTAAATAACTGAATAACATATCCACCACTCAAATTACTTTCATATTTCACTATACTAATTCAACACTAATCCTTTATGGGCTCCGGAGTAGCGTGCTACTCTCCAAAAAAGCACTTCAACACCCCTTCAGGGGTTACAAGAGTTATATAAATGTAAACCTTTTTCCCTCTTCCATGCCTCCCCTATAGTGTGAAATACCCAGTAGAGTGACCATGTTTCTGCAACTGCAAAAAATGTAACAAAGCTGTCCTACTTGACATTCAGTAAATGATGATGTCTCATTTTTTAAGGATTTGTTAAGAATAAGGACACTTCCACAATTAACAAATGAACAGAAGAGAGCCAGAGCATTGAGGCAAGATGGCGACTGCTGTAGACGCTTGAGTGGACCTCTCTTGCTGGACTCTAAGGGAAAGTGGCAGGACCTGATAGGATTCCAGCTGAGGTCTATAAGCTTTTTCTACATCAAATTAAGGATGAGATGCAGAAGGTTTTTCATATGGCACAATTAGGGCATCCGTCTAAATCTTGGTCAGAAGCCACGATTGCGGTGTTTTGTCAAATGGGCAAATCACCGGAGTTGGTGGGATCATATCGCCCAATTTCGTTATTAAATTGTGATAATAAAAAGTATTCTAAAATTCTCGCAAATCAATTATCTAAAGTTATCACTTCTTTGGTTTCTTTAAATCAATACGGCTTTATCCCTCAATGTGGAAGTGTCACACATGTGAATAAAGTTATAACATTATTTGATATTGCTTGCACGGAAAAGAGGGATGTAGCTTTGATTTTATTAGACATGGAGAAAACCTTTGATCGTGTGGAAAGGGACTATCTGTGGCAATTGTTGGATCGAAGTGGCTTTGGTAATAAATTTATTACAGCTCTGTAAGCCTTGTATAATGCCCCTACTGCCAACATTTCTGCTATGAGTTTTCTATCGGAGGCAGTGTCTATTACTCGGGGCACTAGGCAAGGCTGCAGCTGTTCTCCCCTTTTATTTGCTCTTTACATTAATCCTTTTGTAGAACAATTATCTCACCATGCTCGTATCCCTCCATTTGTGTTTCATGATTACCAATTCTCAGTTTTTGCCTATGCGGACGACATAGCGGTGACCACTGTGGATCCCTCTCTTGCGATGGTTGAGATTGAGTGGTTAGCCACAGAATTCGGATTAATTGCTGGGTATAAGCTCAATGTGGCAAAAAAGCTAATTTTGTGCTCAGATAATATTGTATGGATCGATGAGAGGGTAGTCAAAGCGGTGACATATTTGGGCATCCAAATACGATCTTCTATGTCTGAAGTGATGGATGTGAATTGGAATCTATTGATACGCAATGTTAAAGATCTTTTAGATAGATGGGGGCGTGTACACTTCACTCTAATTGGGCGTAGCAATATTATTAAAATGAATGTCTTTCCTAAGGTTCTTTATCTATTTTGCTCATTGCCATTGGAAGTTACAAATGCTAGACTACAATATCTACAATCGATCTGTGGAAAATTTACTTGGAGTCCCGGTAGGCCTAGACGTGTGATGCGCTTTATGACGCTACCTGTTGAGAGAGGAGGCTTAGCGTTACCTGATTTTGCTTTATACATCTACACATGTTTTTTGTTAAAAATGCAGGTTTTAATTATGGGGGAAGGAGCTGTGAATAGTGCTATGGCACCAGCAATTCTTGAAACTCTCATAGGCCTATTTAAAGAAGTGGATGGAAGTTATTTTAAACGAACACAGACTAAAGTCTTGCATAGTGCTTATAAAGTTTGGAAATGATTACGAATGTTTGACTCAATGGGAAAAACCTCATACTACACGCCCTTGAATGCAGCAAAGATTCTACCTTCTATATTTGGGGATAATATAGCTCAAGGTTGGAGAAAGAAAGGTATCAGGAATTATGGGGATTTTTTTTCTCCTGATTGTCTGTGTAAATCTTTTGACGAATTATTTTTACAATACGACTTGCCTAAAGTGCAGTTTTCACATTTTTGCAGATTAGGGACTTTTTATTTCGGACCAATGTTAATATGGTACCCACTCTCTTATAGAGACGGTTAGAAGACAAGAGAAAATTGGTGTGCTATATCAGTTACTATTATCAGACAGACCACACGATCTGGATAAATACAACATCAAATGGTCCAGAGAGTTGGGAGAACCAGATATTTTGGCTGAGAAACTCGTTTTAATTTCTAGGGAGACCTTATTGTCAGTGAATCTGAAAGTTGAGCTTTTTAAGACTTTATTTGATTTATATTATACCCCCGCTCGGATGTCTAAATGGGGGGCTGGGTTTGATGGAAAGTGTTTCCGATGTGGGGAAGACAATGCTGATAGTGTACATATATTTTTTAACTGTGAAAAACTGTTTAGATTTATTGTTGACAGAACATTTCCTGTCTCTGGTTATGAATATTCGTCTGACAATTACTCCTGCTATGATGTTATTAGGGAAGTTGACTGCTAATAGTCATTTGAATGTACTACATCAGCATCGACAGCTGGTATTTTATTCTATGATTGTCGCCCGTCTTTGTATTGCTGGGGAGTGGCTGCAGAGAGATCCTCCACCATTTGAACTCTGGTTGGAAAAAAGTTATAATTTATATAAGTTAGAATGAAGTTTATTTTCTGGTAAAGGGCTTAAAAAATGCCAGATTGGCATTAGCATTTGGGGATATTTTCGTGACTGTTTTGAAGATTGATTTATTTATCTGTATGTGTATGTCTTTTATCTTTTTGTATACTGTTGGTTATTGTATAATGATATGTGATATCTCGCTGCTGTGAAGTCATAAATAAAAAAATGAAAAATGTACAGAAGAGAGCCTTGGAGGGAGAGATCACAGATGAAGATATCAGTTCGCAGTGTAGGAAAATGGCTAGGGGAAAGGTAGCTGGACCAGACGGTCAGCCAGTTGAGGACTTTTCCTGCGTTATGGATATAGTGGTCCCAGTTTTAAAAGCCCTATTTAACTAAATATATATACATGGGGACATTGTCCTCAGTTCTTGGTCAGTGGCTACGTTACTTTAATTTTAAAACCGATTAGGGACCAGCAGAAAGTAGATTCTTACAGATCAATATCCCTCCTAAACATAGACTATAAGATTTTTTTTCTGGAATTGTAGCATCTTGGATAGCTAAGGTTATAAAAGGGGTTATCCATGCCAACCAGGGGGCTATATACCAGGGAGGTAGCTAAATTAATTAACTTTCCAGATGATGCGGGTTGTAGATTTAGCGGAGGCACGGAATTTACCTTTAACTATAGTAGCAGTAGATGCAGCTAAGGCTTTTGACCAGGTGCATTGGGTATATCTGTGGGAGACATTAAGTTAGCTTTGGTGTACTGCAGAATGTGGTGAAGACTGTGTAAAATCTTTATTTGTGCCCCCGGGCAAAGGTGTTGGTAAACGGAGAACTGTCTATTGGTTAAACATCACAAGAGGAACAGGACAAGGCTGTCCCATGCCTCAGCTTGTCTTCAATTTGTATATAGAGCCTTATGCTAATTTGATCAGGGCAGATCCCACTATATTCCCCTTCAAATCCTTAGGGTTTGAAGCTAAACTGGCTTTATATGCAGATGATCTGATCCTATAACCAGCCATCCACAATATGCAATTCCCAATCTGATGAGGAAGGTGGAGAGCTTTTGACTAATCTTGGGGTATAAAGTGAATAGTGAAAAAAACGAAATAATGAAATGGAATCAGAGTCTGAAGAGTCAGTGGGCCAAAACCCAAATGCGTTATCTTGGATTATTGATTACCCAGAAACTGGAGGATATTCCTAAAATAAACTGGAGGAAAGTTAGTCAGGAGAAAGCGGGTCTGTTGTTAAAATGGGCGAACCTACCTTTAAACATCTATAGTTGGGTAATTCTTATAAAAGTGATTATTCTCCCGAAAATCACTTTTCTCTTTAATTTTATCCCTTTAAATTTTCAGAAGTAGGACATAGCTAAACTCCAGGGGAAAATAGGTAGTTTTATCTGGGCGTCAATGGGTCCCAGGATAGCCTGGAAAAAGTTGAGAAGGAGATTAGAGGCAGGAGGATTGGAGTTACAAGACTTGCTTGCTTATTGTTACGCTTTCCACTTTAAGAATATTGGTATGATTGCAAACAAGACGGATAGGACATCTATGGGCTTACTTTTTGAGGCTATGCTGGTTGATGTTTCCCAATGCCAGCATCACTTCCTTTACAAATATGCTAACCCAAATGTCTTTTTTTTAAGGTGAGGCTGAAGATTCTGAAGTCCGCTTTAAGAACTTGAATGTACGTGCGGAAAAGATTGAGAGTCTCATATTTTTCATCACAGACTCCGATCTGGGAACCCCCGGGGACCACAGAATGCCTGAGAGATCAACTTAGTCAGCCTTTAACATCAGGGACATATGTTATTGGGCAGATCTTAAAATAGGTTCTAACTCAGTGAGCTGGGATGTGCTAAGTACTTGCACTAGGGGAAAATAGACAAGTTTTAAATACTATCAATTATATTCCTGGTGGCCAGCACAAGACTAGACACAAGAGGAGGAGTATTTGAAACTCAATCAGGTGATGAGGATTGATCAGTGGAAAAAGGAAATCTCATTTTGGTATTGGGCCTTCCTGGAGACAGACAAGAAGATCGAAACTGAAATTTAAAATTTATCGGGTAAAGAGTTTGGCGATGAGGATTTGAAGCAAATGTGGTATGGTTCATATTGTATGTTATGAACAGTGGTAAAACCTGCATCGCTTAAACGTAACCATTTATTTACTACCTACAGAGTCTATTTGTCCCCAGCTAAGCTGTCAAGGGTTACAGGCAAAACCTACAACTGCCCAGGATGCATGCTCATAGCAGCGGATGACTTGCATTTGTTTATGCAATGTCCAAAAATCGTGTCTTATTGGACCTTGGTTTGCGATTTTCTTGGGGAAATACTTGGTAAACAGATTAAGGTCAGCCCTCGCCTTATATTATTTCGACTAAACCAAGAGGAAGAAGAACAGAGTAACGCGGTTAGTTCCACGTTAATGTTTTATGTGATCTTGCTGGCAAGGCGTGAGATCTGTAGGCTATGGAAATCTTCTAGTGCCCCATCCTTCACCGAGTGTCTTAAGAGTATTATTTATACAAGTGAGTCTGATATGACCTGCAATTCAAGGAGTAAAGATAAGATCTGGGCATCATTGGTAGAGTGAAGAGAGAAGGCAAGTGTGTCCAATGTTTAAGCCAAACATGTTGTTGGTCCTGGTCTCTCCTATTCCTCTATGGTCTTTGTATGTGAAGGAGATGGAAATGGAAACAGCAGTATTCTTGTGGGGTACTATTCTTCCTCCCTCTTTCTTTCCACCCTTGGCTCCAAAAGGACTAGAGTAATCCTCGCAAGAGAGTTGGCAGAATGAGGACAGAAAAAATAAATTATGATGTGTCAGAGTCTCCTTATCATTTGTGGAGAGGTGTCAACGTTCGTGGACTACATGGTAAAAAGTATAGGAGGTGATGACCAGAGGCAGTATATACATCTGGATGGCGTGAGGTATACTTCACTCATGGTCTTGTGGCTGTGTTGGGTGATAAAATCACTATGAGCAACTAGTGACAGGTTATATACCGTACATTCATGTGTTGATGCTGATGTTGGGGCCAATTGTGTTTGACTTAGGGCTTGGGCATTCTTTGCACCTTTGATATGCATATTGTGTATATCACATGGTCAGGTTTGTTACCCCATATGCAAAAAAAGATATTTCATTGCTATTTGCATTATTAACTCAGGCAAGTGAAGGAGGGGAGGTCATTATCAGTGGGAACACAGGGGGCCACCGTGGTTCGAGGTACAACACTACTGACACAGAGCAGCTCAGTGGCCCAAGGGGTGGTGGGAGTGCCACACAGGCTTCAGTTTGTCATCGTAGGAGTCAGCCTCAAGTGGACACTCCCGAATAGTGGCAGGCAAAGCAGGACATGTGCCACCATTTCGTTGCCTACTGCTCTAAGTTCCAGCTCCACCCTCCCTGTTGCTTCCCACCCAGTTGGCTATGCCAGGTCCCCTATGAGAGGGCCTGTCTCCTTCACTTCAGGTACCTCAGCCTCTGACCCTGTCTCTCCCACTACACTCAGTGTGAAGGCTATTGACCTCCTGAGACAGATCTCTGTGGGTCAGAATGCACTGTTGAATGCCATCCAGGGGCAAGTCTGCCAATCTATGCAGATGGTGGCCTACTTGGAAGGTATTCACGGTGCCATGTCTGCCTTACCTAGATCCTGTCAGGCTCTGGCCTCCTCACTGATAACACCCTCCCATCCACCCAACTTCTGTTCCTTTACCCAAACCTGTTCCAAGCACATGTACACATTTGCACACACACACACCCTTCAGATGCAAGCAGCACATCCACACACAAGTCCAAAGAGCACAGGAGCAGACAAACAACCAAACGTACACACACCACTGACACCACTACACTCACATCCACACCCAACCCACATTTACCTGCAGAAGACTCATCCTTTTCGCTTGTTATCAGCCCTCCCCAACTAGAAGCCATCCCTTCCTAGACCATTCATACCCTTTCCACAGGCAAGCCCCCGCTACTTGAGAATCACACCCTATTCCTGGCCATTTACCCCTTCTACTTCCAAGCCTACCACTATCAAAGGTCGCTCAATCCCTTGCATCTCCCACACCAACCCTCCTAAACATAAGCCATACTCTTCCTCTCTCAAAATCCCCACTACTCACAAGAAGGAGCCCCTTACAAAACTCACCGTCCCTTTCCAAAATCTTAAGCCCGAGGTGCCTGTGATGGAGGAGGAGGTTCCCTAGCAGTGTTATATGAGCAAGTATTGTGGCACAGCATTTAGCTGGACCAGAAGGCCTTATACTGGCCATTGGCCTTCGCTTGAATATTCATTTATTGAATGAATAAAATTATTTCTTTTGTTTTGTCTTTACATTTCTAACTAGTATATGTTATTGTATACTTTGGGAGATGTGACAGCAGTTCTGCCTGTTTCAACCTGATTGGTGATCCATTTGACTTGACTAGGTTTGTGTAATCTGAGTCTAGAACCAGTGCTGGAATTACAGAGGAGAAGGGTAACTGTCAAAATGGTGCAGCATATGTGGGATGCATTTAAAATGATGGCTGGGAACTGATATGGGTGTGAAATCATATGGTATTCCAACATGTTTTGGGTAATCTGTCCATCATTTATCTTGATTGTGTCCTCTGATGTGGGTTTGATGTCTATCAGGTAGTTATTTGTTACATTCACACATGTTGAGTGTTGAATTGTCATGTCTTTGTACATTTTTTGTTGGGAGATGTGTCCTTTTCAGTGTGAATAGCTCACACATACTTGATGTATATGTGATACAAATCCTGTTCCTGCTGTGTTTGCCTTTCTCACTTGCACTTCCATATTGGCCACATATGCATGACATTTGGCAATGGTATTTGTTGTCCCTGGTATACGTCATGCCCCAAATCCAGAACACATATTGGTTTTGAGGCATGTGCAAGGTGTCATGTGGGCCCATAGCCACAGCCTTTTAGCACCCCTCCCTTGTTGATCCAAACCGATTCAGCGGGGATCGATGATTCTGAGTTTTGTACATATGTAAAATATAGTGAGGTGTGCCTGTGCAGTGTCTGTGACCTGGACGTAGGGGGTATGAAGGAGCAATGCTTGGCACATACACCCCTATTTATTGAGGGCAGGGGCACACATTAAATGTTTGGGCTAGGGCACCAAAACACTTGGAAAGTTCCACGTTGGGCCTTCTATTTGCTGTGGAGTCAATTCTGATGGGTGGGCGTATGGCTTGCCATTGGTTGCAGTGACAACTGTGTTGGTGGCCATTAAGCAGGATCAGCAGCAGGAGGATGTTAAGAGCTGGCTCCATGACGTTACAGGACATGTTGAGGTTTGCAGTGGTGAGTACAGGTGAGTTTGTGCCTTTTATCCTTCCTTTCCGCTAGCTCAGGTGTGGCAGTGTCGCCCCCGGATTCACGTCCGAGGTACCCTGCATCATGTTTGGGCAGGCAGGGCAACTGGCTGTCTGCCATCCGACTGTCTTATTGACCTATTGAACCACTGACAGTAGATTGGAATTCCTGGCTGTGTTGGAGGTCGCCTTTTATGGGACCACATACATCGTACTTGGGCGATGATAACGCCAACTCAGTGGGGATGTTACCACCACTGATTCCGGTCAGAATTTGTTGTCCGTCCCCCGAGTCGCTAAAGCTCGATGGGGAGGTAAGGCCTTCTCCTCTCTAGCCCCTAGACTTTGGAACGAGCTCCCTTTGGAACTCAGGGGCCAGGAATCTCTTCTGCTCTTCCAAAAGGGCCTTAAAACCCTGCTCTTTACTGAAGCCGACTCCTAGGCCTCCATACCCTGTAACTTGATATCTGTACCTGGCTTTATTCCATCATTTGCGCCTTGACGCCTTTGGGCAAAGTAGCGCTTCTACAAATTTCTATTCAATCAATCAATCAATCTGCGGTGGTCCATCGACCGACAAAGTCATAATCAGCCCCTTTACATTTTTGGAATGCTTCAATAAATTTATATAATGTAGGTTGAGATCTGCCTATTGTGGATTAGAAGGCATTATACCATTCTTCTACTGTGTTGGCTGCATTGTTTCTTTTGGCTTCCTGGGCCAAGGTGCTGTCATAGACATTCCACAATGGTATCTGGTACTTGGCTTGGCATCTGAGTCCTGATCAATGCAGTCTGCCAACCCAAGTGTCTTTGAAATAGTCCATTAGGAGAATAAGTGTTTCTTCATTTTGTTAGCAGAAACTGATTTCTATCAGTAAGTTATAGTGGTTGACTACCTCTGTGACTGGGACATTGGCTAACACTATCATTGTGTGGATTTCTAAAGTAAATTGTCTGTTAGTGGAGTATTTTATACTTAGGGCCTGATTATGAGTTTGCTGGTTCAACCACTGGATCGCCATTGCGGTGGTCTGGAGTAAACCCCCAAACCAGTGGCATCCCAGCTACATTATTATGAGAACACCACAAGGCTGGTGGTGTTGTATTGGCGTTGCCACGAGTAGTTGTTGCCGCTCTTAAATCTTGAAAGATTTCACTAACGTCTATTAATGTACCACTTGGGGGGTAGTTGTGCTCTTTTACATTCATTACAAAATTATCGTTTGTGGATGCCATCCCATAGCATGCATTCAAATAATATTTTGTAACCCTGGGCGTTAAACTCCGCTCCGCTTGCGGAGTTTGCAGATTATTGGCAACTCCACGCTGGGTGTAGAACATGGAGATGCCGGAAAACTCTGCACTCTGAAGCTTTTTTTGTGCTTGCAAGCCCAAAATGCGTTTTTGTGGGTGCGGGAGCGACTTACTGGGTGCCTGCGATCGCCGACGAGATTTCCCATCTGATGGTGAGCACCACGAGATTAGCTAGCTGGCCGCACGGTCCTGCAAGAGTTTGCTATCGCAAACACGTCAATCAGGCGCACCATCGGACTTCCAGTGGACATTTTGTGAAGAACGCAATCCAGAACACACAGAATCTGCAAAACCTTCTCAAAATGATGATTTGGATTTACAAAACTCCTCAGATTTACATTTGGCTGTACTTTTTTGTGCAAGGAGTCCTTGTTTACTTTTTTTTAAGATGGAGGAAGTGTCCCAGGGTTTCCAACTTCCTGTTCCTGTCCGGCATGCTATTTCCAGTGCTTTGTCCATCTCCTGTTCACTGTTCATTTGGATTTGGAGCTGGAAGGATCACTCTATGTGTCTACTGCATCATATATCATTGAATTTGAGGAATTTTGAATTTGAGAATTCACAAGTAAGTTGGAAAATTGGGGTTGTTTGATTGATTGGGTTCATGCACCTAGATGTGTTTGTACTTTTCATTGTTTTAAAAATGTTTATTGTGGTGAGTGGCCTGTAGTTTCAGTAGGGGCATAGTTGTTATGTTGTAAGTAATATTCTTATTTTATAAAGGAAACATATTGCCCAGTTCACTACATTTTCTCCAACTTTTGAAATTAATTTGCAAAATGTATTTAATTCACTAGCCCAGTAGTCTGCCAACAGGCCTTTCAGCTAGTGGCCTTTCAGCTAGTGGCCCCAGAGCTACTCATGGGTACATGAAACGACTGTTTCTGTGGTGTCTGTTGAATTTTAACATCATTTAGGGCATGTATGGCATTGGATTGAAATGTAAAATGTTTGTTTGGGTATTTCACTTTTTTCCATGTGTGTTATATAAATGCCTTTGTTGGATTTGCATGGTTGTTGTAATTTTCAAACCTTTTTCAGCCCTGTCGATTTTCTTTTTTGGCATTATTGCATTAAAGCTGTGCATTTTAACTTGCTCCTTTGTCTGACCAGTGCTTGTGTGTGTTTGTATTAGTGGGCCAGCATTTGCCTAGGCTGAGCCTCCCCATGTGGCCAGGGTGCATTTTGTAAAGTCTGTGTCCATATAGGTCTGCTTGAGTTAATCATTTTCCAGGCCTCCTACTTGTTATTGGTATGAGTGACCATGTCGCTGGTGGTCATTTGTGGTGGTTAGTGTGCTTTTGCCATAGGCCTGTATGCCTTTCCTTTGTTCCTCTTGGCTTATTGATTCTTGTTGTGGTAGCCTGGCCATGTGGCTGGCGGACATTTTGTGAAGGCAGCCAGTGTGCTTTTCTGATAGGCCTGCATTGTCTGTCTTCCTTTTCTTGTTGTTGTGGCCTGGCCATGTGGCTGTTAGCCATTTTGTGACAGCAGCCAGTGTGATTTTGCCATATGCCAGCAGTCTGTCTTACCTTTCTTGTTGTTGTGGCCTGGCCATGTGGCTGGCGGCCATTTTGGAAAGGAAGCCAGTGTGCTTTTGCCATAGGCCTGCATTGTCTGTCTTGCCATTCTTGTTGTTGTGGCCTGGCCATGTGGCTGGCGGTCATTTTTTGAAGCGGCACCCAGTGTGCGTCTGCATTAGGACTGAAAGCCTTTGTGGTGGCCATGCCTTCTTGTTCTTGTTGTTATGCATGCAATTTTTTTTATCCAGCAAAACATGTAGCACAGTTCACTACATTTTATAATAAACTTGCATTATTTTTGATATGAATTGATTCATTAGGTGGACTAGTCTACCAATGGGTTTTCAAACCAATAGGCCGAGAGCTACTCATGGGTGTGGTGTTGTATTTAAAAACATCATGTAGGGCATGGATGGCATTCGATTGAAATGCAAAATGAGGATTGTTTTGGGTATTTAACTTTTTTTAATGTGTGTTAAATAAATGCCTTTTTGGATGTGTGTGGTTGTAACTTGCAAACCTTTTTGAGCCCTGCAGATTTTAGTTTTTGGCATTGTTAGATTAAAGCTGCGTTGTTAAGCATGCCTCCTTTGTCTGTGTGTGAGTGTGTTTATAATAGTGGGCCAACATTTGCCTTGGCTGAGCCTCCCGATGTGGCCAGGTGACATTTTGAAAATTCTGTTTCCAACTCCATATAGGCCTGCTTGAGTTTATTGTTTTCCAGGACTCCTGCTTGTTGTTGTTGTGACTTGTGAGTGACCATGTCGATGGTGGCCATTTTGTGGTGGTAATTATTGTGCTTTACTGCTTTTGCACTAGGCCTTCATGTCTTTCCTTTGTTCCTCTTGGATTATTGATTCCAGCCATTGTCAGCTGCAGCTCCCTGAATGCTGCATCCCACATGATCCACAATGACAAAATGGGTCTGTTACATTTGTATATTTGCTGTTGTTCTTCTTCTTTCCTATCCTTTCTGAGTGTACTGTACAGTAGATCATGAAAGCCCTTGTTGTTGTCAAAGTCTCACAAATGGCTACACTGTAGTTATGAGTTTTTTAATAACTGAGATAATACATTTCATAATATTATTAACACCAACAAGTATGATCACACACTAAGTTATACATTACATTTGGTTGTTTGTACTAGCAGTAATTGAACCATAACAATCAATGCCACGTTTCCCTGATGTTCTTTTTGTTTCCTTGTTTTTAGGTGCAGAAAAGAGGAGACAGCATCACCCATCGTACTGCCATCGAGAAGTCCTGTTGCGCACGACGTCACATGACATGTGACCACATACATCTCTTCAACTGGTGTCACTATGTGCTGCTGACATCTTCAAAATGGCCCCAAAGAAAGGTACCAGGTCCAGTACCAAGAAAGTTGCCAGTGAGAAGAAGGCACTGCCACTTACCAAGACCGATATGTTGCCCAAGAACTTTTTTGGCAAACCAAAAATTGCACCTGCAGCAGTGATGTCCATGGAGTAAGCTGGGAGCAGCACCCCAGCATCAGTGGACCCACCCCACTGACCTAGGTTCAAGCCCATGTCTGTCGCAGAGGCAGCCAGACTAATCATGAGTCCAACGATGATGATCAGTGATGTTGAAATTGACTTATCATAATCACAAAGTAGTACCCAATCAATGCAGGAAACTCAGAAATGTGGGCAACAACAGCCGCAACCACACCCAATACTAGTTGTTCCTCCCAAAGTAGGGGCAGTTCAGGAGATCGAGCTGCCTGCAGAGGAAGAAGAAGTGCAAGTCTCTCTTTCAGAAGATCCATTATCTTCCATATCCCCAGCAAGGAAAAGGAGGGTTAGTCCATCAACTTCTTCTGCAGTTCCCCTTCTGATGATCTAGACGCCTCTTGGAAGGCACCTCAGTCTGAGAGTGAGACACGCCACAAGACAAGGCTAGGTAAAAGCCTTAGAGTTAGAGAGGTAGATGTAGAAGAGGAAGATGATGACGAGCCAGTCATCATGGACATTAGTCCTGCCCCAGTGGAGACCGACATCACCTCATCCCAAATTGCTGTGAGGGATGTGGCACAGATACCTCCATCACCACCTCCAGCTTCTATATTTTGCCGGTAGTGACCTACATCGACCACAACCAACTCAGTAGAAGTAGGTACTGCAGAGAGTCAAACGTCACTCCCACCAACCACTTCATCCAACATTGCTAGTGGCACCAGCAGTGCAAGAAAATTGATCTCCCCAGTTTGAGACTTTTTCAGTTAGCAAGAAGGAGGTGAACATTGCCGTATGCTCCATTTGTGGACAAGGTGTTAGTTGGGGTAAGCTTGGTAAAACTATGGTACTAGAGGCCAAACAACTCATCTGAGAAAACACTACTTGATCATGAGCGTGGCGCACCTTAGCGACCAAACAACTGCATGTATTGTTGGTGGAGGGGATGAAAAAGAAGAAGATTCGATCACGGTGGAAGGTGAACAAGAGGGATACATTTTCTCTGTTACACAAAGCAGCCTTGTCCCCAGCAGGGCAGTGGTACTGCCAACATCATCATCAGCAATATTGTAATGACACAAGAGTCAGGCTGAGAAACAAAGGGGTCCAAGGCAAGAGAGTACCACAACAAAGAAAGGTGCACTTAGCCTAATATCTGGCATCAAGAAGTCACCTGCAACAGTGGCACCAGAAAAGAAAAAATTCAAGCTACCATTATCAGCATGTTTAGGTCAGAGTGGCACTACGAACGCAGCCACCCAAAGGCACGTTTGTAGAACACGAAGCTGGCTTAGCACTGGACCTCCTCCGTTTTTTGTGTGGAAGGGATGGGTTTTCTTGAATTTGTGGCACTCATCTGCCCAAAATGGAAGGTCCAATCCGGCCCTATTTTGCCAGAGTTGCTGTTCCAGCACTACATCATGACACACTGGAATTGCTTGGATAAGCTTTGCAGCAAAGTGCTATTCACACGATCCACCTGACAACAGACATGTGGATCAGTTGCCAAGCCACTGATTGCATGTGCATCACTGCACACTGGATCTCTTTTTTGTGAGTTAAAGAAAAGATACCTGAAGGTGTTGACACTGCTGAGATGTTTAATGTCCGTGGGAAACAGGCAACTCTAGCGATGTTTGCCATGGAGAAATCTCATACTGCTGCAAACATTTTGGAAGACTTTGACAGCATGGTCTTTGAATGGCTGCGACCAAGAGGGCTTAACTTTGGCTTTGTTACCAAAGTCAATGGCAATAATAAACTTAAGGCCATGGCCTCTGGGGGCTATTTCAGGGCCCTGTGTTTGGCACACTGCGTTAACATCATTGTTCAAGGCATTCTGAAAAAAGAAGACAGAGTCAGCAACTTACTGACCACCTGCAGAAGAATCTGTACACATGTCAGCAATTCTTTTAAAGTCCGGAAGCAGCTGAGGATCATTCAACTTGATAATAGAATGCCAGTTAAAGCACTCATCCAGGAGGTGCCAACATGTTGGAACTCAACTTATTACATGCTTGAAGGTCTGTTTGAGCAGTACAGGCCAATCAATGAATATGTCATGCAAAGAGGGGATGGTACTGTGAAAGGCATGATCCATGAGATGGACCAGTGGGGCCGAGTTAAATGCCTGACAGAAATGCTTCTTCCTTTTAAGGTTTTCATGCGTGAAGTCGGCAAGGAGGACTGTACTATGGGCCAAGCTATCCCATTGTTGCACATGCTACAGGAATAGCTGAAAGGGGTGTCTACAATGTATGCAGGTGTGGAGGGAAAATAGAAGCAAATGACTTGGTGGAGAGCTTAACCCTTTGCTTATTTGAAAATACAAGGGGGCAAACAGGCATTGTGTCATCCAACCATTACATTTGTGCCCCAATTCTTGATTCACCGCTGCATCCACTTATCCTTCAAGAAAAACACTGCACACAACCACCCGCAATGAATACCCACCACAGCTGGAACAGGGTCACCAAAGACCAACTAATCACCACCCTCTCCCGAAGCCCACCAACCAACCACACCGACACTAACACAGCCGCCCGCAACCTCAGGCAATGGATCAACAACTGCACCAACACTCTCGCCCCGATCAAGAAACCCTTAAACAGACGCACCAACAGAAGGGCCATCTGGTTCACCGCCAACCTCCAGACACCTAGGCAGACCCGCCAAAGATTCAAGAAGAAATGGCGCCTCAAGCAAATGCCAGACAACCACACAGCCCTCAAGAACGTCTGCCACAGGCACCACCAACTCATTTGAACCGCCAAAAGGACCTCCTTCAAGGAATGCATCAACAACAATAACAAAGAGCTCAGCCACATAATGAAGGAACTCGCCAACCGCAGCCAGAGCTCCAACAACATCCTGCCATCACAAGACCTCTGCGACTCTCTAGCCACCTTCTTCTACCGCAAGATCATAGACATACACGAGAGCCTCAACACTTAGACCCCCTCACAGCTACCGACATCACAGACTCATTGCCCCCCGGCCACACCAGACTGCTGACCTCCTGGAACCAAGTCAAAGATGAAGACACCCTCAAAACCATGAACACGATCCACTCCGGCATACTGTCAGACCCCTGCCCCACCACATCTTCAACAAAGCGAACTCCATCATCAAAGCCCAACTCTGAAAGATCCTCAACAGCTCATTCGAGACCTCCACCTTCCCGGAAAGCTTGGAAACACACAGAGATCAATGCCCTACTCAAGAAACCCATAGTAGACCCATCTTCCTGCTACCATTTTCGGCGAAAGCCATTGAGAAGATCCTCAACAGACAACTGACTCGATTCCTCAAATAGAACAACACCCTGGACTCATCCCAGTCTGGATTCCTCAGCAACCACAGCACCGAAACCACCCTCATCGCCGCCACTGACTACATCAGGATCCTGCTGGACAATGGCAAAACAGTGGCCCTCATCCTCCTAGAGCTCCTGGCCGCCTTCGACACCATCTGCCACCACACCCTACACACACTCCTCCCCACCTCAGGGATCCGCGACAAGGCCCTGGACTGGATCACCTCCTTCCTCACCGACAGAACTCAGAGAGTCCGCCTCCCTCCATTCCAATCCAAAGCCACCAAGATCATCTGCGGCGTACCCCAGGGATCATCCCTCAGCTCGACCCTCTTCAGCATCTGCATGACACCAGTAGCCAACATCGTCCGATCGTACAACCTCACCATCGTCTCATACACCGACGACACCCAGCTGATCCTCTCCCTCAACAAAGACCCCGCCAAAACCACCTTCCACAAAGGAATGAAGGCTTTCGTCGAATGGATGAAGAACAGTCGCCTGAAACTGAACTCAGAAAAGACGGAGGTCCTCATCCTCGGATCCAGCCCCTCCGCCTGGGATGACTCCTGGTGGCCGGCCTTGCTGGGAGCTGCACCAACACCCACCAACAAGGCCCGCAACCTGGGTTCATCATGGACTCATCACTGTCAATGACCCAGCAAGTCCACGCCATCCCCTCCTCCTGCTTCGCAAGATCTACAGATGGATCCCCACCGGAACCAGAAGGTAGGTCACACAGGCACTTATCACCAGCAGGCTGGACTACGGCAACGCCCTCTATGCTGGAACCACAGCCAAACTTCAGAAGAGACTCCAACGCATACAGAACACCTCTGCATGCCTCATCCTCAACATCCCCCACCACAGCCACATCACTGGCCACCTGAGGGGACTGCACTGGCTCCCCATCAACAAGAGGATCACCTTTAAGCTTCTCACCCACTCTCACAAAGCACTCCACAACGCCGGACCAGCATACCTCAACAAACGACTCACCTTCTACACTCCCAACTGCCAGCTTTGCTCCGCTGACCTCCCCACCATTCCACGCATCCACCGAACGACCACCGGTGGCAGATCCTTCTCCCACCTCATTGTCAAGACATGGAACACCCTCCCCATCCACCTGCGACAGACCCAGGACCTGCTGACCTTCAGGAGACTTCTTAAGACTAGGTTGTTTGAATAGTAGCAGCTCCCCCCCTCAGAGCCTTGAGACCCTCACGGGTGAGTAGTGAACTCTACAAATGATTGATTGATTGATTGATCTTTGGTATCCATGGTACGAACCATTACTCACACTTTCATTCCTTTTTCAGACGTGGATGTTGCCAGCTACAAAACTTGGATAGCTGTACAAACCAGTCTGCGAGAAAAAGAACGGCCAGGAATTAGAGGCATGCTCTTCCAGGGCACAACAAGCACCGCAGGTCAGTCTTCAAGTTCAACTTCAGAGCCTGAGGACAGTGCAGTTGGCTTACAGCAGCCAAAACCATCAACAACACCAAGAACAACATCAACAACAGCAAGAACAGGAGCATGAGCCCCAAAATCAGCACAGAAATGGTTTCCACAGGCAGGGCTTAAGTCCAGTGCTAAGGCAAAAGAGGCCAAGCAAAGCGGAGCACCCATGAGCATTGAGCGGATGGTCCAGGCTGCTCAATAGCCATTGCTCTTCAGGCTGGTAATAAACTATCTGGCTTGCCCAGTCACAAGTGTCTCCTCTGAGCATGTTTTCAGTGCTGATGGTGCCGTTCTGACTGTGAGAAGGACCAGTCTCTTGCCCCAAAACGTGGAGAGGTTAACCATGATCAAAATGAAACAGCACTTTATACCACCTGAATTCACCATACCTGAAGTAGCACAGCAGGAAGATGACAACAGCGACTCAGGTCATGGAAGTAGTTTGTTAGGTGACCGACTTCTGGGTGAACCACCAGAGTTTGAGGACGAGCTCTCGGCTTTCAAGTTACTTTCTGTCTTCCTTTGACGCTCAAAAAAACCACCCAAAAAAGAAATAGCTAAGGAATAATATTAACTTAATTATTTGTGTGTGTCACTGTCTTTCTGGATCAAAGGAATCACAACAAATCCATCACCACTGTCTTACTCTTGGATTGCCAGATTGGAGTTGCAATTGTGTGCATTAAGTGACAAAGTAAGTCCACTCCTCCTGACTCGGCCTAAATCCAATTCCCTCAAGCTAGACAATGAATGGAGATTAGTACAACAAATGTGAAATGTGAGCCCGCCTCGAGTCCCTTCAAACCTGACTATCTATCTATCCTCCTTTCCGAGCCTAGAGGCACTGCCCCATAAGAACAAGTAAATGATAGCATGCATTGTAGGCTGACTCTGAGTGATTGGTGTTTGTTGTGCATGATATCCACTAGTATTCTACACACAAAAACGTGACTCAAGTCAATGTTTTCCTACTTGTTGTTCAATAACAAAATTGTACTACTGCAGGCCGATCCATTGCATTTTTGAGTCTGGACTCACTCGGGATACTACAGAGTTGGACACCATGACCATACCATACTCGCAGACAGTCAGTAGGTTTGGAGATGATTGATGGAATAACTTGGGCATTTCATGAAGGGGCAGAAAAGGTAAACAACAACACCAGACCTAGATGTCTGTGTAGTGGTGGAGGCAAGTGTGGTGGTGTGACTGACAGCGGTACATTGATTTTGTTACTTAATTTGGAAAATGCTGTGTTTTGTGTGTATGTGTGCTCAGTGCTATCTGGCTCAAATTCTAAGCTAAGTGGAGGTTGGGCAGGGGGACCTGTTTCTGTTGTTGGTGGTAACTGCTGGATACAGACATGATTTAGCCATGCCTGCCTCTGCAAGTCTTCTTGTTGCACTCCTCCTTAATTTATGCAGTTTAACTTTTCTCCTTGATTTTCCAATATCCTTATTGTTTTTCCATCTACAGGCCGGCCTTGACCCTGCGCTATACTGGGAAAAACAACTCACACTTACCTCACCAAACCGCATCCGCCAGGCAGGCACCCAAAATTTTGACGGATGATATGCCATGGAAGGACTTGGAGGAAAGTGGAGATGCAACTCCCAATTTGGCACTAATTATAGTATCATTTCATTTGATTCATTTTTTCTCTTCAATCATTACGACTGTGTGTTGTTGTTTATGTTTGCTTATATATTTGACTCCTACAGCTATTTTTTTATTTTCCCTGCTTTCTTGCAAAGGAAGCCCAGTACAAAAGAACATAAAATGTGTTTAACTTGGGTATCTCTGGGGGCAGACAGGCAAGGCAATTGCACAATAGTTATTAATATACTGCCCTGTACTAGTCTAGTACTACCCATGAAGTCATCATCATGCATGCATTTCTTTTTTCTCCCTTAACAGATTTATGATGGTTGGCTGCAAAGATGATGTGTTTTGTGTGTTGTCCATGTGTAGTGTTTGTCTTTTTCAAACCTTTCCCTCAAATCCCACTTCCCAACCATTCATCAAACCCTGACCCTCTTCCCACAGGCTGTGTGATTTATATAGAGGTGTGACTACATTAAAATTACACCAAATATTGATCACACACTTGCTACGGCAGATGTGGTGGAAGCAACACTAACTCAAGGCAGGGCGACAATCTTCTTCTGTTCTAAGTATATTACCATAGCCCTCACTGGCAATATTAGATTGCCCACCCATGCATAGTATTCAATATTATATATTTTTTCCAGCGGAACATAATCCATCATAATGTAATTGGTCATCAATCATCCTAGTTCCAGCACTAAAGGTTACAAAGCGACTTGTCCACTTCATAGCTCAAGTCAACTTCAGTTTGAAACTTGAACTAGGCTAGCCCTCCAGGCATTCTGGTTAATTCTACTTTAGCATTGCTTATCATTATCATGATTTCTTGTTTGACAGTCTTCTTGTGTAGGGTACTTCTACTACTCGTTCCCTAGTCTCCCTCAGGTGGCTGACTGTCTCATTTTCTTTTTTTGCAAATACTACTGTCAGTGTCTACTACTACTACCACCACCATGGCACCTTGGGAAACCATGCCATCACCATGCAGTCATCGCTTCGCCTAAGTATAAACATCAATCACAGGTTAGAGAAGATGTTTGGGGGAGGCATAATGTATATACTATGGAAATTAATTAATTCACGCATCCACACCCTTACGAGTCCATAGGGGTATTAGTTGCAGACTGTATAGACTAGGAGGAGAGACTGACAGTACTGACAAGTTAGGGCACCGCATCTATCTGTTGGTGTGTTAAACTATCAGCAGTTTTCAATAAGAAACTGGATGCGGCCCTGCAGCAAGGAAAGAGGGTGAAATAAATTAGTAAATCCCCTACAAAAGATTTACATCATATATAAACTATAAGTAGTTTTATCCCTAACAAATAAACTAATTAGAATGAAAAAAAACAACACCTGTGACCCACCCCTCTCCCTAACCCCAACCAATGTTCATCATTAAGATTCCAATTGATCAATGTCCATAACTTAAAACGTTCATTAAAAAAATCAATTCTTTCCCAACGCTCAATTCCAACCTACCAGAAAAAGATTAAAAAAGAGGCAGGGCGATGGAGGTTTAGCGGCGGGCTAGCCGGATCTTCTTCTCAAGGGTGTTAAATCCACTCCTTTAGGTGTGCCATCGGGAGGAGCGTACAGGGCTGCAATGTCTTGCAGTTGCATGAACAGGGGTCTGCAACAGTGTTTGAAGAAGTGCGGCGGGCGGCTCCCGGACTACAGTACTATACCACTGGAGGCACTGGGGGTCTGGCTGGGGCTCGGGCATTGGAGGAGGCTGCAGCCACTGCCACCTCCTCCTCCTTCTCGGCAAGAACCACTAGCCACTGATATTCATCCTGAATGGCCCCAGCTTCCGTTGCTGGGCCCTGGCTGCTTACTCTTGCCTGTTAAGTTGTTGTTTCAGTTGCAAAGGAGTAGCTATATCAAGAAAGAAAAACACAATTGTAACCAATATTCTTAGCAAAACAGTAACACAAAATTAATTATACACATAAAATGATAGTGGCACAGGAGCACTAGAAAGCACAGTACATAACATGTGTGGTATCCTCTCACTTCCTCTGCCTTTGACATTTGTGGGAGTTTCAGGCATTACTAGGCACTATGGAGTAGATAAGTCTTCTTCTCTCTCTTGTTTAGCTAAATTAACCTTGTAGTCATGCCAGCTCAGTCAGCTAGTGCCCTAGACAGACTTACTTGTGTTGCAGTTTCAGCCTCACATTACTTTACTACTTTCTACAGGTGGGGCAGCTGTAGTCTACAACTACACAATTATCTATTTGTCTATTATGGCCATACTCTGTTAAAGTGGTGGCAACTGCTCAATATCACGTTCACCCTGACTACTACAGCAAGGCACATGATATCTGATATGAATGATTATATATGGGACGACGTGAGTTACTACTATTCTTTGATTGTGCAACCATGCAGCCGATAGGCCACTCGTGGCTGACACAATCGAAATGACATAGGTAGCGTGTGGGCCTCGGAGTGGGAGGGAGGCGATTGATAATGTGTTGGTATGGGTACATACATACACAATATATATGTTGTGCTTGCAAACTACTGTGAGTCAAGGGAGTATTCTGAAATACAACCTTGAATCAAACATCTTGAAAAAAAAACTGTCCTTGTATTTTCCCAGTGATTTTTCCATTTATCATTGCATTGTTCTATTTTATTCTAATCTTATTCTTAGCTTCACCCTTTGTTTTGCTACTCTGGCACTACTTTATTTATTCTTTTACATTTGCTTCATCCAGTGACAGTCTTCACCTATGCTATGAGTAAATACAATCCAGGCATCCATCCATTCAAAGTAAACATGGCGATCATTCTTCTTGATCTCTCAACAAACCTTTCACCAACAACATACATTTGTCTTTTTTTTAAACCACTACCCATGCGTCCTTGCTTGACTTTGAGTTTGTCAATCAAACCCCCTAGAGAATTCCTATCACCCATACAGTTTCACCCACCCAGGGAGGCATTCTTTCTTTGAGTTTTCACCCATACTTCAACCACCCATGCATCCTATCAGTCACCTATGCATCCCGGCCCCCTTCCTTCAGTCACACATCCTTCTCTGCCAGTCACATATTACATGTCACTCTTCCTTCCTCCTTCCATCCTTCTCCCCTTTTCGTTCAACACATCCATCAAGGTCGTCTGACTCTTAGGGGTGCCGCTCGTAGGATGGGATTCTGCTGTCAGCATCTGCGTGCTTCCTGACCCTGCTCGTAAACGCAGCCTGAGGAGTGTTAACGGAGTGGATTTTTGACCTTGTCTGCCAGCGCCGATAGCGGCGAACTAAGGGCTTCGCTTGTGACGTGGAAGAGACCAGGGACTCGGGACTGCGAGTTCCAGCGGGCCTTGCTCCATCTATATTGGCCACAGCTGGGGCCTCTTCCCGAGCCCGCCCACTGTCCACTGATTGTACATTAAGCTTCGCGGCCCCCGCTTCGCGGGAGCCGCTCGTAGGCTGGGATTCTTCTGCCAGCATCTGCGTGCTTCCTTACCCTGCTCGTAAACGCAGCCTGAGGAGTGTTACCGGAGTGGATCTTTGACCTTGTCTGCCAGCACCGATAGCGGCGAACTAAGGGCTTCGCTTGTGACGTGGAAGAGACCAGGGACTCGGGACTGCGAGGTCCAGCGGGACTTGCTCCATTGATATTGGCCACAGCTGGGGCCTCTTCCCGAGCCCGCCCACTGACCATTGATTGAGGTTCATTAGCAGCATAAATCACACCCAGATACACGCACGCGGGACGCGCACCGGGACGAGGACCGGAACGAAGCCCGGACAAAGGGCGGACAGTCTTAGACAGTCCGAGACAGGACATGACTGGACTGGGCCCAGAACTCTGCCTGAAAAATTGCGTGAGTCGTACTATCTTTAATCCTATTAGACTCCGAAAACTGTTGCAGCTTTGCGGACAAATTGATTATATGTTTAGCTTTGGTCTCTATTATATTCTTGGGGATCAAACCATTAAGTGCCTAGCCGACTAACATACTAGCATAGGTTGTCATGTCTAAACTAAAGAATGTTATTGCACCTAATAATACCATGGATAACTACCTTGTACAGGTTGTTGCAAAAATCAATAGTGAAAGAAGATCTTCACTGGGCCTGAGCCAGTCCCCTATTTTCCCCTTGTCTGAACCTATTAGAGGAGATTTACTTGAGCTGGATACTTGTAACGAGGCTCCTGTGGCTGACCAGACTAATAATGATATTTTTGTACAGAATATATCAGCAAATGCCGTGACTGAAATGGTAGCTGAGGATGATCTATATTCAGTAGAGGAACAATCCCCACCCCCAGTGCCCGTGCCCGCACCTAGAATCACCAGAGGGAGTAATAAGGGCCAACCTAAGCGAGGTGGGCTACGTTCGAGTGGAAAACGACCAGCCTCCCCACCCACAAAATGTGATACAGCCGAATGAAGGGGGGAGAACGGGGGGAGTATTTCCTTGGATGATGCCCAGCTTAAGAAATTAGTAAGCATGTTCGACTCAAAGCTGAAGGGCATTATTAAACCATTAGTAGCAAAAATTGATCAACTTACAGAAGAGGTTCATAGACTAGGGGGACTTTTAAAGAAAACTATAGAGGAGGTGGGAGACATTCCGAACCATGTGGTATGTAGAGTTGAGTCACAAATAGCACCTGTGGGGCCGGTGGTGAGAAAATAGTACCTAACCCTCCCCCTGGTCATTATCAAGAGGTAGGGGACCATGTACTATCTGAGGACTGTTCCTCGGCAAGGCCAACGGGACAAATCACATCGTGTCCAGAGAAAGGCCCAGTAGAGCTCATTGTAGTGTCCTCCCCCCTTGTTTTGGTTTTGGCTAATGTACCACCCCTGAAGCCTGGCCAGATGGAAACTACACCGTCTTTAGTAAGCAAAGCACTACATTGGCTATCCAATGACATGGCTATATCCCCATGGGGGAAGCAGCAGCTAGCAGAGGAAATAGTCACAGCAAGAAGAGTTGACTGGATAGGGAACAGCCCCAAAAAATGTGGGGGTGACTGTGTAGTGTTGCATTTTTCAGGGCCTGAAGTACTCCCCAACATCCTGCCAAACTTATTTCCCCCTCAACGTAGAACTGCAGATATAATCCCACTAACTCTTGAATTCTTCTACCCTAGAAGGGGAAATATTCTGAATTCAAACATACTGAGGACTAAGTGGAATTTGGTGCCAAAGGGAAGGGCTAGGGGTGGTCGAACCTGTGACTGGGGTCTGAGTCTTGAAAATAGGTTCGCAGCACTATCCAATCTTAATGAATGCAATTGAATTAGTTGTGGTGAAAGCACTGAATTTTATGATTTAATAGTGCGTGATGACCTTTGTACTACTACTGATAAGGGCAATGTGGTTACTGTGCCCCTAGTAAGAAGGAGGGAACTACCTAACGTAAAAGAAAAAGGGCTTAACAGGGAAGCCCCTGTAATGCTGAATGTGAGCAACACGGAGAGAAATACTGGTCTTGGGCTCGTAGCCTCTTCTTTCGAAATATTAAACCATCCCCCTACTAATCTAGATACTGAAGCTGATTTGGTATCTGTAAGTCTAGACAGGCTGTCACCTCCAGGGCAGGCATGTCTAACTACAGATAAGTCGAGGCTGTCTTTCCTTTCCTGGAATCTCGCCGGGATAGCTAATAAACGGATCTCCCCAGAATGGTACGACTTTATTGACCAACATGATAATATTTTGTTTCAGGAAACATGGTCATTGAGCCCAGTCTATCGGGTTGGGTTTTTTAATTTTCATATTCCAGCTATCAAAAATCCCAAAGGGCACCCATCCGGAGGCTTGACTATATGGGTACGCCAATCGTTACATTGTAAAATCCAACAAAGGACCCTTACGTCGTATGATATATTACCAGTGAACATTACATGGGCCAATGGCCAAGGGATGGCTATTTTTAACATCTATGCCAGGGGGTTGGGGGGGGAACACATCAGAAGTAATATCTCTCCTTGATCAGGAGCTTGAGATGTTGCCAACACAGCTATCTATAATAGTAGGGGGTGATATAAATACCACCTTTGAACCTCTAGGACAAGAGGACCAGTTTTTGGCCGTAGATGAGGATAGCAAATGGGGAGTTCCCCAGCTTGAACTGGCTATGGTCAAGAGATGGTCTGCTGTGGCCATCCAAACAAAGAGCTTATGCTTAGCAAGGGGTCTTAGAGCAGCAAATGGCCGCACCCCATCTGATCGGCAAGGGAATAATACATTCGATAATGGAAGGACAACCAGTCGAATAGACTACTTTCTTGTGGATATTAGGGACTGGCATAGGCTGCAAGATATGATTGTAAAAAGCAGAATTGAAAGTGATCACAATCCACTCTGCATGGATTTTCTAATTAATCTAGGGGTGAGAGAAACAAGCCTTGGGAGTTGCAAGGTGACCCTAGATATAGTTTCCTCAAACAATCAGCGCCATGTAAAATGGGGTAGATTGGTAGAAGACCCTAAGCAGATTGAGGATCTTAAGAGAGTGGTGGCTGAGGAAGTAAATATTTTGAAACCACATAGTGATAAACCAAATTTCCCTGAAATTATGGCTGAGTCTTACCCTAATTTTTTTACTAAACTCCAGGGGTTCTTTTTGAAAACAATAGTGTGAAATAAGGCTATGAAAAGGCTTCCTAAGCTAGGATGGTATGATCAATCTTGTAGAATAGCCCGCCAGAATCTAGGAACCGAGCTTAGGTCTATGAATATCATAGGAGTAAGGAAGCCCAAGGATATATATATATAGGTTAGCCCAAAAAAAAGCTAAGAAACAGTGGGATGAAGATCATTGGCGTGACTTGAAATATGCTTGTGCTGCCAAAAATCACAAGCAATTTTGGGCAATCGTTAAGTGGGACAGAGGAGGGTCACCAGATGCACCTCAAAATAATGTTGCCAAAAAGTCAGTGGATAGATTTTTTCAAGCCTCAGTATGCCTGTACCTTAGCTGCAGATTGTCATCCCCTACCCCCCACGGTCTTCTACAGCTGCCAAGTATTTACTATAAAAGATGTCAGCATTGCATTAGACTGTGTGACAGGGGTAAGAGCGCCAGGCATGGATGGCATCCCTGCTGATGTGTTTCTAAGTGATCGGGAATCATGGTGTTAGTACTTTTTATGGCTAGCCAACTCTGTGGCTCAGGGTGCTCCTATACCCACTTCTTGGAAGGGCACCCAAATAATTCCAGTATTTAAAAAGGGCGACAAAACGCTACCCAGTAACTATAGACCCATCAGTCTTATAGATTCAGCACAAAAACTGATGGGTCGACTAGTGCAGTATAAACTACAATCTTGGATAGTTGAAAAAGATATTTTGTCTCCATAACAAGCTGGTTTCCGTCCTTTGACTAGTTCAATTGACCAAGTTTTCTATTTTATAGCCCTCTATTGGAGGAATGTGACCTTGATTAATGGCCCGCTGTATGTTGTATTTATCGACTTAAAATCAGCTTTTGATCTAGTCCCCCGGCCAAAATTATGGAGTGTACTTACTGAAGCTGGTATAAGTCTAGAATTGCTAACGCTGCTTGTCCGCTTACATGAAAACAACTTCGCTAGAATTTGGTGGGGGGCACAGGGTGAAGTGACTGATCCTTTCCCTGTGGAACGTGGGGTTCGACAGGGGTGTGTCCTGGCCCCTACACTGTTTTCCATATACATTAACGGTATTGTGGACAACTTAAGAAGGTTCCCCACCGATGCACCAGTGCTAGCAGGGGCTCGTGTGCCAGTCCTCATGTTTGGGGACGATACGCTAATAGTATCACGAACTCCAAGAGGGCTTCAGAAGGCAGTTAATGCTTTTGGTGAGTTTTGTCAGATCCGCGGTCTAGAGTTGAACACTTCTAAGACCAAGTTTATGTCTATGAATCAACGGAAGGCATTCAAAGGCTCAATCACTTACAATGGTACCCCCTTAGAGCAGGTAGGGGCTTTTACATATTTAGGAATATCCCTTCAGGGTAATATGAGATGGAATAGTCATATTGATATAGCAATCTTAAAATTCCACCAATTAGCAGGTGTGGCAGCGCTTAAACATAGAGCCTCACTGACTAAACCAATCACCCCTGCTTTAGAAATTTACAACATGAAGGTGATAAGTGCCTCACTGTATGGATCGGAGTTATGGGGATTCTCTAATTTGAAGGACTTGTCATTGGCAGAGAATAGGTTCTTGCGGCGCCTAGTTGGGGCACCACAAAGTACTCCTACTGTTCCTCTGCTACTCGATCTTGGCAGGAAAAGCATAGAGGACCTAGCTCGCCTACGCCCTTTGTTATATTGGAGACGGATAATGACAACCCCGGAACTAGCTCACTATGCTGCCGTGCTAACAGACAATATTAATTGCTGACCGCTTCCATACCATCTTGTGGCTTAAAGAAATTAGGGGTCTATTATCCAAGCTGGGTCTTGACCCTCTATGGGCTAACACCAGTGCATCATGCTTTCCATCAAAGTCTACTTTGAAGAAAATGTATTGGGACATGGTTCAATCATCTGCTTCTTGTATTGGATCCAATTCCAAATTAACCCGACGTTTTCTTGACATCAAAACAGTACCATCATGTGAACCCTACTGGGATACTATTGAAAAGCCGTTTGATAGGAAACTGTATTTCCAATTTAGAATTGGAACTCTTCCTTTAAACGCATTTACACAAAACTGGTCTGCAAACCGAGAAGAGAAATGCCATTATTGCAAAGATCGAACAGAGAATGTTTCCCATTTACTGTTTGCATGCCCTCTCTATGTCTGCCCACGCCGTAAATGGATAAAACCAGTGTGTCTTAACTTAGGGACACACAGACACACAGAGGCGCTTAGAATACTGGAAACAGATTGTACACCTTACTTTGCGATCGCTGTTGCAAAATTCTTAGGATGGGCTTGGACTATTCGCACCCGTAGTTTACAATCACTTGATGTAGCCAAATAAATTATTGTAACCATGGCTTTTTATATATGTTTAGTTCTTATATTAATTCTAGATGGAATATTTTATATCATGTATTCGAAGTGACAGGACAAAGTGTTTAATGTTTGTTTTACATACAACAACAAAGGAGTGACCAAAAGAAGAACCAAGGAAATTATTCTAAAGTGAAGTGAAATGTGGAAAATCACAATTGTTTATTATATTACCCTCACTCACCCAACTATTGGGTGACATGCTTCATCATAGGGTATTTTCACCGGGCAGGTAAAAGACCTAACCGGTGTGCTGCGACACCTGCATCTGCAGTGGAGCTGGGTTATATAAAAAGAGTGAATAAAGTGAGAAAGTGATAAAAGTAAAAGGGTGCAAACGCGGATCCAAACCAAACTTTAATAAAGATCGGCGTGAGCATCTGGTTAAAAAGGGAGTGAGATGGATGATGTAGACCTTAAATTTGGGTCGTATCATCCAGATCACAAGGTCAACATGTTTCTGCTCATTAGGGCCAACTTGGCCGAGCTTTCATCAGGACCAGAGGACAAACACTGGGCGGTATGCACTCTCTAAGGTGCACCCTAACCTCAGTGTAGACGTTTAGTATTACCAAACTCACGGTTTTCAGTACCGATTGTAACCTGGGATTACCAGGTCAAGAGGATATAAAGCGGCGATGTTTCTCACATCATGGGCCAAAGTGGTGGGGGCTTTCTTCACATCGGAGGGCACAGTGCTCCGATGACTCCCCGCCTGAAACCTAGCGTAATCTCATCCACTGCCCGGACCATATAGTCCGGGCAGTGGATGAGATTACACTAGGTTTCAGGCGGGGAGTCATCGGAGCACTGTGCCCTCCGATGTGAAGAAAGCCCCCACCACTTTGGCCCATGATGTGAGAAACATCGCCGCTTTATATCCTCTTCACCTGGTAATCCCAGGTTACAATCGGTACTGAAAACCGTGAGTTTGGTAATACTAAACGTCTACACTGAGGTTAGGGTGCACCTTAGAGAGTGCATACCGCCCAGTGTTTGTCCTCTGGTCCTGATGAAAGATTGGCCAAGTTGGCCCTAATGAGCAGAAACATGTCGACCTCGTGATCTGGATGATACGACCCAAATTTAAGGTCTACATCATCCATCTCACTCCCTTTTTAACCAGATGCTCACGCCGATCTTTATTAAAGTTTGGTTTGGATCCGCATTTGCACCCTTTTACTTTTATCACTTTCTCACTTTATTCACAGTTTTTATATAACCCAGCTCCACTGCAGATGCAGGTGTCGCAGCACACCGGTTAGGTCTTTTACCTGCCCGGTGAAAATACCCTATGATGAAGCATGTCACCCAAAAGTTGGGTGAGTGAGGGTAATATAATAAACAATTGTGATTTTCCACATTTCACTTCACTTTAGAATAATTTCCTTGTTTCTTCTTTTGGTCACTCCTTTGTTGTTGTATGCATTTCAAGTGGGGTATAGGAGTGTCCTTTGAGCCCTAACTCTCTTGTTGTTGTTACATAATGTTTGTTTTAAACATAATGATTTACATGAATTGTAGGTATAGTATTTATTGTGTAGAGGTAGGATGAAACTGCTTTTATGACTTGCTGTTGAATAAAGCTTTTGAATTTGATTTGACTCTTAGTCTTCTTAATACAACTTTCCCAGCTGAGTTGAAGTCAGATAAAAGAGGCCATCACTTACTCAACTCCTGCCCCTAATGCTATTGCTAATGCGAAGTAAAGGGTGTCTTCTTCAACCGCTGTTCACAAAAATGTAGTCTTTCTCAACAGTACAGTGTACACCCTTGCTGCGAGTGTGTATTGTCAATAAGTAAGGAATATAACCTACCACAGCCCACCACTGCTGCTGGCTCACACCCTGCGGTACAAAAGGGGGTGGTGATGGATGGAGGTGGTGATGGACGGAGCATTTGAATCAATTAAACACTCACACCCAGTCAAAAGATCTGGGGTGGCAGAATGGGCTTAAACCCAGATCTTTTGACTGGGTGTGAGTGCTTGATTGATTCAGATGCTCCGTCCATCACCACCACCCCCTTTTGTACCGCTTTTGGCCACCATAAGTGTGGCAGGGTATGCTCAGACGTGAGTCCCTTGCTCACTTTGCCACTGGATTCATGCAGGCCGGGCTGAAGACGGCTGGAATGCCAGAAACCGGTCCTCTGAAGCTTGTTTCCGGTCCAGGGAAGACATGGCTTGGCAGTTCGGGCTGGACTGTTCCCATGAGGCACAGGGTCAGACTGATTTGCATATAGCCATGTCTGAACTGGGGTGGCAGAGTGGGCTAAAGAACGGTGATGGAATAAACCCAGATCTTTTGACTGGGTGTGAGTGTTTGATTGATTCAGATGCTCCGTCCATCACCACCCCCTTTTGTACGGCTCACACCCTGCAGCTGCAGCATCTGCTCCCTCCTGGCTTGCGTCGCCCTCTTTGGTGGCCCCGGCACTGGTGGTTGGTACGCATAGGAAAAGCATTACACATTTTTTAGATGCCATATACTCCTCCCTTATTTTTTTTCACTAGCAAGATTAAAATACAATACATACATAGCGAACACACATCACTAGTACAAATCGGGTACTAGAGTAAAGTAGACAGTATGACCTATCCTATCAAAAAGAATAAAATATCTGGTTGGGCTTTTTGTTGGTCGCAATTTTTGAAAAGCCTCTCAAGAAGAGGACAACTCAAAGGACTGGACTCAGTGGCTAGAGCTAGTGGTGAATTTCAGTTTTAAAACCTTTTTAAAAAGAAAAAGAGTGTCCAACTGGGCAGAGAATCGGACATGAGGTCTCTCGCATCCTCTCTCTTGGTTGGAAAAATAATTGTGTACCTACTCATGCTAATGCTTCCTTCCAGCCATGGTGCACAGTAATCAGTTGTTCACAATCAACTGCTGCTAATAATAACAGTACTAAGCCTAGACAAGAAAAAGTAAAAGCGTGACCATCATTTTATTTACTGATTGAGCATGAGAAAGAAAGTAAAAGAAAGCCTTCTAATCTCAACAAACATGCGTAGAATACCTTAGTTGGGCATGCAATCTGCACAGCAGAGTAGTAGTACTAGTAGGAGTAAAAGACCAATGTGTTCTCTGAGTCTTACAATAGTACCGCCACTAGGCAGTCCACAAAATATAAGGGGAGAGGGAAAGCTGACTGAACAACCAGAATTAATTATAAAGCAAGCTACTGACAGACTAACAGTCGTCAGAGGCTGCTACATTGATATAAAAAATTTTTAAAACACTAGAAATATAAAAAACTAAGTTGGTAGGTAATGCAGGGATAGCAATTATTTAGAAACAGATAGATCGAAGAAGATTTGGTAAAAAATAGAATTAGGAAATGGAAATAATAGTTTGAAAAAATAAGGTGCAGTAAAAGTTAGGGAAAGGAAGGACTTACTGGGGCCAGCAGCAGAACCATCTGTAGAGGAGTGATCCTGGGAGGCACTTCAAGCTACCGCCTCGGCAGACCTCGTTGTCTTCTTGCCCCTAGATGCTGATCAGATAAGGTATATTAAAGAGACAAAAATTGATTGGTGTGAAACAGATAATAAATATGAAAAAATTGCTCAAAAAAAGTTTTTGGGACAGGTAACAGCAATTGCAATAAAATTTACCTATCTGAACCAATCGACTAGTAGTAGTAGACTAGTATTGCGGTCACGGACATACTATCTCTTTATTAATGCACTGTTCCATTCTGATTCCAGAATCTCAAACCTAAGTACCACCTAGCCCGCCCATTCCAAAGATTTTGAAATGAATTGCCAAAAATTATATTTGCTTCTTCTAAGTTCCGATCTCATTCGCAATCATTAATGAATCAGCCCCCTTTCATGTGCCAATTCACTAAGTCTGCATTTATTATAGTCCAAAAAATGCATAGATAAACGCATGTATATTGCATACACCAAATTGTCGGTTGGTTGCTGATTTGCTGAGTTCACTCAATAACAAACTACAAAAGGTTCTGCTAAAGAGTCAGCAGCATGTGACGGAGGGTGCATCACGCGGACCACTAAAAAGTGACCAACTAATATTAATTAACTAAATATAACTACCTACCTACAACTATCTTAGTGACAGGACAAAGGGAAGGAGTCTCTCTAGTCTGCATTACCTAACTTAAGTTCTCTAACCTCTCTTACATAATCGGCCCAAGCAAGCGCAAAATTGCAAACAAGTAAGATTAGTAGCACCTTCCACCTATCTAGAAGAATAGCAACCACATAATATGAGATTTTTAAATGTAACTTACAAGCATTTAAGCAGCAGCATTCTTGCTATTTGGGAAAAAATAATATTCGTAATAACACAGAACAGAACACACAATAGTAATAAATTAGCTACTCACCAAGCCCCTTGACCTTAACACCTAGCAGGCCCAGCAGGTCCTTTTCCCGGTCCAGGGAGTCGGACCACCAGTGAATCAGTTGGTTGTGGGTGTGTCAGACCTCAGAGCAGCGAAACACTGCCCAGCGCACTCTTGCCCACAAGTGATGACGCTCCCGGATCAAATAGCTTGGACCATGCCTGTTGCCTGCTGCCAAGGTTAAGGGAAGGTGGCGCTGCAAAAAAAAACTAGGGAAGCCACCTCCATCTCGGAGAATGAGGCCCGGGGCTTCACCCCTTCTGGGTGCTGCCTTCCGCAAGGCATTGGGAGGATTCAAAATAGGCCCCAGAACTATTAAAAAGAGGAGAAAAACAACATGGTGAGGTTTGTGCGATATCTCCCCCCGAACACGCATCTTGCGTTGCCAAACTTCAGAAACGTTTCACGAGCATGCACGAGCAAGCGGAACAAGCAACTTCGCTTGCTCATGGAATTCTGCATAGCGTTGTGGAGTTTTTTTCCAATCCAATCCAAAAAGCTTTATTCCACCTATTAGGTCTTAAAAGCACAAAACTTACATATAAAATAAATACACACTACTTCTACAAGTAATTCATGATAATTCATTGCAGAATCAATGCACAAGCTCTAGGATGGATGTATATAGATATCATAAAAACGGCATATACAGTTTAAAAAAGTTATATAAAAAATAAGTTAGCTAAAAGACTTCATATAATTACATTTGATTACACAAACGTACAATACAGCAAAGCCTATATATTTAATAGGCTGTTATCTCTTTGAGGGACCTTGCTCTGATTGCCCCCACCCACCCCAGGAATTTTGCCATGGCTATAACTATCACTTCGGTTGTGTCACTTCTGAGAATTCTTCCTGCCTCCTGTGCCCTTCTTGTTCCCAAAAGCTTGCTTGTTGGAGACAGCCAGGTGCGCCGCAGAACTTTACAACCATTACATTCAAACAGTACAAGGGCCAATGATTAGTTACCGTTCTGGCACACATGACACAAATCATCACAGAATGCGAACAATTTGCTAGTAAAAGCTTTTAAAGGCTGTGTGCCAACCCTGAACTAGAAATATAATTTCCGCTCAAAGGGCTTTGCAATAAAATCCCAATATTGTTCTAACTCGGGTAAAGATCTGCAGCACAGGAAATGCCCAGTAAGGGAAGATGACTCACAATTCCTCACTAAGTCCGTCTGAGCCATTTCCCAATAGTTAACCTTCAGGATCTGTTTTGAAGGAAAAATAGAATTTTTGGGATCCTCCCATAGCGAGCTCAAATCCCTTATTTAAAAAGGTGGCTCTAAGGTGTCTTAGTCATCTTATTTTGTGTAATGTATCCACCCTTATTACATCTAGGAAGCAACCCACATAATCTGCAAGCTCTGGGGTAGACCATAGTCTCCGCAAGTACAACAAAGGGCGTAATTTTACAGTTTCTGCGATTGGCTAGCTCCCAAGTTCGATCAATAGTGGGCGTGTCGAAGTACTCTGGGACAATCTAGCGATATTTCTGAGAAACGTATCTTCCGAATAGTAGAATAGTCCACTAAGTTCTCATCTCCCCAAAGTTCTCCACCATATAAGGAAGAGCTTCATATTATATATCTCCATGGCGGGGCTGATTATCTTGGTAATAGAAGTATTGTATTTTTTTTGCAGTACCCCTGCCAATTGTTGGTGTTTCAGTGATGCTAGTTCGACTTGGTGTAACCATTTTAGTCCCTCCTGAATGTTGACCCCTGGGTATGTGAACTCCTTACATGGTCAAGCGTGATGTTATTCAGTCTAATGCCCCCCTTAATTGCCCTGTGTGGATTAAAGGCCATCAGTTTTGTTTTTGACAAACTGACCTCCAGTCCCTGTTGAGCACAAAACTCTTCGAAGAGTGAAAGGGCTTTCTGGAGCCCACTCAGTGTTTTAGAAAGGATCAATGTGTTGTCCGCAAATGTTAATTTCATACAGTTCACTATCCCATTTATATACAGTGAAAGTAGGGTCGGGCCAGGACACAACCCTGGCGTACTCCTTTCTCCACTGGGAAGAATTCTGTGACTTCACCCTGTTTGCCCCAACGGATCCTAACCTTATTGTGCTCATGCATTCTGATGATAAGAGTCAGCAGGTCGAGTGGTAACCCCGTGTCTTGTAGTGTCTGCCAGAGTTTTCAATGTGGTACAAGATCCAATGCTGACCTAAGGTCAACAAAAACGGCATAAAAACTTCCCTTATCCAGGGTTACTATTTTCCAATATAAGAGAGTAAATCTGTATACTTGATCTATTGTGTTTGTGGAAGCACGAAACCTACTTGGAGGGGCGATAAAATACCGAATTCATCGATCCATTCTTGCACTCTATTGAGCACCATCCTGCCCATTACCTTTTGAAGCGAGACAATAGGCACGCTTTGTCGCCTTTTTTAAAAACAGGGATAATCTCTGAGCCTTTCCAGGAATCTGGAATCGGCGAACCCTGGGCTATAGCATTTGATAATAAGAGGATATATGAACTCCATCCCCCGGTATTCCATCTAAACCTGGGGCTTTTTCTGCCATGATGGATTTCAGGGCCACCTCAACGTCTGCCTTGCTAAATGCTTCCTCCTTAAAAAACTGTTTGGTAATACTGCCTTCATTTTCATTCTCACTTGCAGCATATTGTGGTTTAAAGTGGTGTACCCAGTCTAATTGTGAGAGATGATTAAGCGACTGGGAAGCCTGACCTCCTCTATTCCATTTGTGGACATTCCAACATTTTTTGAGTTCTTGTTAACACAGGCCTCCTTCAGATCGTCCCAACTTTTACTATCCCATTCCTTTTTCGCCTTTGGTATCGCCCCCCGATATGTGGCCCTTGCTAATCGTACCAATGCGGGATCTACTTGTTTTATAGCGTCTCCTAACACTACACGCAACCTTTTACATTCATCACTATACCATTCCTGTTCTTTGGATATGGGTACATTTTTAGGTTTGCTCTTTGTTACAAAGTCCATATGCAATTGTCCAAAGAATTCTTTATGTATGCTGATTAGTGGTTTTAAATCAAGCAAGTTAGTTACACTAGCCTTTAGATCACTAATGGCCCGGTGCAGCTTCTTTTCAATACTAGCGAGTACTAACTGTAGCTCTTTTAGTTTGGTCCATTTTAATCGCTTTAGGTAATTTGATGGGACCACATCGTTAGACATGTAGCTGCTAACTATTTTGTTACGGGTCTTGGAACAAAAATGGTCCAAGTCCACGCATAGAGGATTATGATCACTTTCTAGTCTATCTTGAATTTTCATAACTTTCACTGTATGCCAGAGTGCTAGGCTGACCAGAACATAATCTATCCTACTGGTACTGTGCCCATTATTGAATGTGACGGCCCCCAATTTGTCAGACTTTGTACGGCCATTAAGTGCCCATAGACCATTTTCCATATACATTGTCTTAATGTGAATCACCACATCAGACCATCTTTCTATTGGCTCCAACTCCAGCTTTGGGACACCCCACTTTTAATCTTCCTCATCAAATGTGTTACCCTCCTCGTTCAAGAGTGGCTCAAAAGTCGTGTTAAAATCCCCTGCGATGATCAAGGGTAAGCATGACTGATTACTCTTGAGAAGATCGTCAAGCGCCGCTAATTCACCCAACTTTTTCTACACTTGAGCCATATTATATATTATTGCAATCCCCTTGGAACCCCTGGACAGTCTAACAGCCTGAAAGTCTTGACTGTGAGTTGTGATAGTTTGGATCTTCAACCCCATATCTTGCTTCACCCACATTGTCAAGTCCCCTGATAGTTTCCCTCTTGGTCTTTTAACGGCTGGGATGTAGAAATGTAAAAATCCAATGCAAAAGAGGGGGGCCTCTGCCCAAGACTCTTGAAACAGACAAACATCAAACCTCTCGATAAAAGCATGCCACTCTGGGGATCCCAACTTGGAACCTAATCCTGCACTATTCTATGTCAGTAGTGTATTCATTGCTAATACCCTATTGCCCGCCGATTAGATATTTACTGCGGGTAAGCTGGGACTTGGTTGCTGTCTTGTCCTATCCCTAATTTTTGGTTATTTACAAAGGAGTCCTCTCTTACACCTTGATCCAGCTCTGATAGTGGAAAATCATACCTAAGAGGACTACTTTTAAGGGCCACCTCTGATGACAATTGGATCTGCTGCAACTTATCCAGATATCTCTCATGTCAATCTATATCTTCCAGCATAGATACTCCCTGGTGCTCGGAAAGATTATGCTCATGTGGTGGACATTATCGCCTCTCCTAGATGGGTGTCTAAACTGGATGGCTGATTGCCCTGGTGCACTTGTACGGAATTCTAGGGCAAAAAGATTTTCCGTTACATGTGCCCTGGCCCTCGAAATCACAATGCTGTCCAAGGAATTTGTTGTTGCTACCAACCTACAAGCCCTAACTATGTCTTCCCTAATTACAGACCCGCATCCTCCCACATGCCGTATCCAATGGATTTATTTATTTATTAGGGTATCCTCGCTCTCTGGTCTATTGTTCGCAGCTAAAGTTGGGACATTCACCATGACAATTTTTAGTGAACTTTGCGTTTCCATAGAGCAGCAAGCCAGGTGTCTATTTTGCTCCACTGCTCTTAGCTGAGTAAGATGTAATGTGCTGTTACCATTCTGATGTATCTGTGCCCTTGCATAATCTGTTGGAAAAGGATTTTCGCTATGGCTATTGATGACATTTGTCCTAGTAGGATTCGGGATAGGTCGAGACTTTATTAAAGGTGTCATTCTAATATCATCCCTGGGCCTGCCTGAACTTGGTGTAGCCCCAGGTGCCTGCTTTTGGTTGGAGTGTGGGGTGATCAGCGATATGGCCCTCGATGCTGTGCATAAGTGTCCTAGATATTTATCTTCCCTTGTGGCCCTTAATTGCAATCGGTCGGATGTCAATGATTTTACCAGCGCTATTAGATCCTCAATATGGCCTCTCATTATACCCATTTCTTGCCTCATCGAGATAACTTGCAGAAATATGTCTTGATGTTCCTTAGATGAGTTTGGCCCCCTGTCCCTACCCTGGTCAAGAGTTGCCGGGGATCGCTGGGGTACTTGTGCTCCACCTTCGACTCTTGTTTCATTATTAACAATATCAAGTAACGGGAGAAATCTGTTTGTGCACTGCACCATTGTAACAGTATGATCTTTGTTGGCTACATCCTCTTTGGATAATTCTCCATTCTTGGTGCTTTTATCAGCTTTACTTGCACATGTTTTATAAAACATTGCCGGATGGTAGTAGTGTGCGTTTTATCTGCATGAGCCATCCTATTTGGAGGTGGGTCCCTAGTTACCTGCGTCATTGGCTCTAGCTCTAAGATACCCTAACACTCTTCTATCAGGGTATCTATCCGGTCTAGGACACAATTGTTACTTGCATGAGTTTGAAGGTTCCTTGCCCTTTTACCCCTTCTACTCCGATTTGATCTTGTGCCTCCAGCCTCCCCCATCCTCACCCCCACCCAACAGCTTCCTTTTGCCCATTGCTGGTAATAACTGACTTGCGATATGACTTTGCCAATCAGACAGGGTATAATAATTATCGCCAATTCTCAATTTGCTGCAATGTATCACTTGTTGTCTAAGGATCAACTCCTCAAGTCATCATAGTAATAGCGCCATTTTCGTGGTAAAGTTAGTCCAAGTCTTTACAGATGAATGCGAGAAATCGGGGTCATTAAATAAAGCAGTCACATCCAAGATAGCTACAACAGTACCTGTGGGGGATATCGGTCACAAATGGTTTGCCAGTGCCGCGTTCCAACCTGCAAGGCACACGTTAGGGGGGCCCTGCCCTGCCCCCCCGCCACTGACGGGCACAGATGGGCCCGCCTTTGGCTCGGGCTTCGCAAGACGCACACCCGCGTGGGTCCCACAATGCGGGAGTATAGCAGAGCTCTTATCGCACCTCCAGGTGCGGGCGATGATGTCATGGCCGGCGCCACGGCTGAGGTGCCTCTGGGAGTTGGAGTCCCCTGTTTGAAAGCACTGGGTGGTGCGAAGTGGGAGTTTCGATGGCCGTTCCCCTCACAGCAAGGAAATATCCATATCAGCGCGTCTCGCAGTGCGGAAATGCAGTAGCGCTCTTATCGCGCCTCCAGATGCGGCCGATGATGCCACGGCCGGCGCCGCGGCTGAGGTGCCTCTGGGAGTTGGAGTCCCCTGTATCAAGGCGCTGGGTGGTGCGAAGCGGGAGTATCGGTGGCCATTCCCATCACTGCAAGGACATATCCATATGAGCATGTCCTTCGCGGAGTTCTGTGTGGAGCGACTATGCAAACTCTGCCCGGGATTAAGAGTTGCACTCCTGAAATAACCCCTGCGCATTCCCTTCGCAGCTTGGCATGAGCTGTCAGGCTTATCTCAGTGGTAGTGTGTAAAGCATTTGCACATACCCAACAGTAATACAGTGAAAACACTGCAAAAGGACACCACACCAGTTTAGAAAAATATTAAACATTTTTATATATCCAAAACAAGCCAAAATGATAAGAATCCAACATACAGTGCTTAAAAATATATACTTTGCAAGCTATCCTTAAAATTGCACAAATATCTCAAAAAACAAAGTTCTTACGAGTTGGTTGCTCCGTCCGGGACTACTGCGATGCTGAAAACAACAGAGTCAAATAGTTTCAGCCGACGGCTTCGGTATGGGCCAGCTAAAGCATATACAGACTCTTGAACAATACCTTTCTCGTTGTGGCTGGCACATTGGTGCGAGCCGGTCATAACAACCGTTGTGGTTGTGTTGCAAAATCGAAGCGGTGCAGGGTGCGGTGCCCTCACAATGCAGTGAAGCCAGCAGCTCGGTGACGATCGTTCAGACGGCATCGGTGAGACCAAAGCTTACAATGCAGGGCAAGGTGGTGCGCGATGTTGTACTGGCAGGTTGTGGTGGAAGCGACAGAGCTGGTTTACGGGAGCTGGTGTCGGTCGGCCCAGACTGCTGTGTGGAACGAGGTAGCGCATTGTGAAACTTATGAGCGATGCCCCCAGCCACGATTTAGTCACGGGTGTCATGGTCAGCAACAGCGACGGTGTCAGTGAAACCAGGATGGCAAAGTGAAGCGAGACAGTGCGTAGTGCGGTGCCCAAAGGTCACATTGCAAGCAATGCCTCAGTGGTGTTGTCGTCATCGGAGAGACCAGGGTTTCAGTGCAAGATGCAGACGGAGTCAGTTGCTTTTCCCTTCTCTGTGGCAACTAAAGCAGCAGTTTTAGAAGTAGTACCCAGAGGTTGGTGAAGTCTTTGCAGTCCTGGAGACTGCAGAACAGGAGGCAAGCTCTACTTCAAGCCCTTGGAGATACTGAGCACAAGTAAAGAAAGTTCAATCCAGTATTTTCACTGCCCAAGGCAGAAGCAGCAACTGCAGGCCAACCCAACAAAGCAAAAGCACAGCAAAGGGGCAGTACCGCTCCTGGCAGCCCTTCCAGCTCTTCTTCTTGTCAGGTTCCTTGATTACAGAGAGTTCTAACGTTCTGGGGTCTGGGCCACAATATTTTTTCTCAAAATGCCTTTGTTCTCTCAGACAGAGAGTGTCTGTGCTTAGTCCAAACCAATTTGTTCAACTCTGGCCCAGCTTCACAGCAGGGGGTGGAGGAAGCACTGCCCAAGACAGACAGGGACTACTCAGGCGCAGAGTAAATCTCTGCCCACCACTCTAAATGCATACCAGGCCTATTCAGGTACTAGTGAAAACTCCTCCCGCTACTCTGAATGCAGCCCAGGTCTATTCAGCCCAGCCCTGACTTATTCAGGAAAGGCAGGCCACATATCAATCCCCCTAGTGGCTGTCTGAGAGAATGTACATCCCCAGCCTCTATCACTCCAAAGCTAGATAGTCAATACACAAACCAGCAGAGGCACATGGGATGGCTAAGCAAGAAAATACCTACTTTTTAAAAGTGGTATTTTCAAACACACCATATAAAAATCATCACTACTAAAATATGCACTTTTAGATTCTGAGTTTAGGCATACTAAACTCTATCTTTTTATCTTTCCCCAATGGAAAGTTATATTTATAAGAAGTTATAAATAAATTCCCATTTTATCCTATAGGGCTTGCAGTGGTAAAAAACGAAATGCACTGTAATTCCCCACCAGGACATGTCACACACACAGAGTCGCGAGGGTACTTTGGGCCTACCTTAGGGGTGAGTTACATGTAAAAATGGGGAAGATTAGGGCCTGGCAAGTGGGTACACTTACCAGGTTGACAAGGCAGTTACAAACGGTGAGCAAACACTGCAGTGGCAGGTCTGAGAACCCTTTTCAGGGCTACTTGTGTGGTTATCGCAATCCAGGGATGCAGGTCCACTAGCAGCATTTGATGTACAGTCACTGGTACCCTCAGTGCACTATACTAGGGACTTACCAGCAAATCAAATATGTCAATCACGGAAACATCTATCAATAACACAATTTACACAGAGAGCATATGGACTTTAGCAATGATCAGCAGTGGTAAGGTGCCCAGAGTCCTAAAACCAACAAAAAACAAGTCAGGAAAAAATAGGAGTAAGAAGCAAAAAGTTTGGGAAGAACCCTGCAAAAACGGGGTCATTTCCAACACAAACATATAGGCATTCTAACCTTAATAAGCATTTAATAGGCTGGGCTTCCCAGAGGTGAAATAAATTCAAACAAACGGAAAACAAATACAAAAATGTTGAATGATTACAAAACAATGTGTCACAATTACTAAAGACACAAAGCAATTAAAAACTGTATATATGATCACTGGTAAATGAAACGGTAATTTAAATTCACCACAAGTACACTATTACTTAAGAAGCACTACAAAATCACACCTGAAAAATAAACAATCCAAATGAGCAGAACAAGGCCAAAAGTGTGCCACAAGGCCAAAGTGAAATATGCTTCTCTGAAATGTGGTCTAATACATGCTGATTAGAAACAATTTCGAGTCTTTTGATAGGGTTTTGAACAATATGAAAAATGTATTTGTTCAGAACAAAAATATACATGACATATTTAACAAATAACGTTCTGTCAGAAAGAGGAATCAACTTCAACAGTGTTACAAGAAAAAAAAATAAGGTATTGCTTTCCATCTGGACAATTATGTCTTTCTAGAATACAAATACACTACACTATGATATTCTGTACTGGCATTCATTACACTCACATAACTTTATACCAGAATGAAAATAACACCTTGGACATAGTTTAATTAATTCTTTTTTTGCGCAATATTTTCTTTCACGAACTTCAGGCTAGTAGAAAGCACCACATCAAATATAAAAATATGAACTAATATGCACCTCTGTCACAACACACTGTAGACATTATCCTTGTAATATTACACCTGTTAGTTATGGAAAGAGGCAATAGACTAGAAAACCAAGCAGTGTCAACTAATTTAAAATATTTTTCGGTGTTACAGAGAAAGAAACTCTTGCACGTTTGAGATCTACTATGTTAATATCTACGAAAATTATGTCATATACATTTATGATTTTTTAATTAGCGTTAGATAGAATCAAGGTGTTACTCTCACATACTGTATGGAAGAGGGAATATCAGTTTCCAGTGTCTTTTTGGATTCTGCAGAATTGATAGGTATCATCTCCATAGTTGCAGGAAAGGTTTACTGCTAATAATCCCCTGCCACCTCCCATTAGTAGTGTCATGGCCTCTTCAGTTGGCGATAGCCAAGTCAAGTCAAGTCAAAAAATGTATATAGCGCACTACATACCCATAGGGTCTCAAGGCGCTTGAGGAAGGGGAAAATTACTTGTCGAATATCCAAGTTTTAAGTTGCTTTCTGAATGCTAGGTGGTTCTGAGTAAGCCGAAGGTGAGTGGGGAGAGAGTTCCAGGTATTGGCTGCCAGGTAGGAGAAGGATCTACCTCCCATGGTGGATTTGTTGATGCGGGGAACAGTGGCCAGGGCTTGGTTGGAGGAACGTAGTTGATGGGAGGGGGTGTAGAAAGACATTCGTGTGTTGAGGCATTCGGGTCCGAGATCGTAAAGTGCTTTGTGTGCGTGGGTTGGTAGGCGGAAGGTAATTCTCTTATTCACAGGGAGCCAATGAAGATTTTTCAGGTGACCAGAGATGTGATCTTTACGCGGGATATCAAGTATGAGCCTGGCTGAGGCGTTCTGGATGCGTTGGAGTTTTTTCTGGAGTTTTGCGGTGGAACCGGCGTATAGGGTGTTTCCGTAGTCCAGGCGACTCGTAACAAGTGCGTGAGTGACCGTTTTTCTAGTTTCGGTAGGGATCCAGCGAAAAGTTTTTTTAAGCATACGAAGAATGTTGAAGCAGGAAGAAGAGACAGCGTTGACTTGTCTGGTCATTGAGAGTGAGGAGTCCAGGATGACGCCCAAGTTCCGTGCGTGGTCCGTCGGGATGGGTGCTTTTCCAAGGGCCTCTGGCCACCAAGAGTCATCCCAGGCGGAGGGGGAGGTTCCTAAGATAAGGACTTCTGTTTTGTCTGAGTTCAGTTTCAGACGGCTGTGCTTCATCCACTCGGCTACTTCTTTCATTCCTTTGTGTAAGTTGTTTTTGGCGGTGTTGGGGTTCTTGGTAAGTGAGAGGATCAGTTGGGTGTCGTCAGCGTAGGAGATGATGTTGAGATTGTGTTGGCGAACGATGGATGCGAGGGGGCTCATGTATACGTTGAAGAGGGTGGGGCTGAGTGATGATCCTTGCAGCACGCCGCAGATGACTTCAGAGGGCTCTGATTTGAAAGGAGGGAGTCTGACTCTCTGAGTTCTACCGGTGAGGAAGGAGGTGATCCAATCCAGTGCTTTTCCTTGGATTCCGATGTTACTGAGGCGCTGTAATAGGGTGCTATGGCAGACTGTGTCGAATGCCGCGGAGAGGTCAAGGAGGATGAGGGCGACTGTTTCTCCGTTGTCCAGTAGGGATCGGATGTCGTCTGTTGCTGCGATGAGTGCGGTCTCAGTGCTGTGTTTGGCTCGGAATCCGGACTGTGAGGGGTCGAGGGATTTGTTGCTTTCGAGAAAGGCGGCAAGCTGGTTGTTGACAGCTTTCTTGATGACTTTGGCCGGGAAAGGAAGGAGCGAGATGGGGCGGTAGTTTTTGAGTTCGGTGGGGTCAGCTGTGGGTTTTTTCAGGAGAGCGCTGAGTTCTGCATGTTTCCAGCTTTCCGGGAAGGTGGCGGAGTTGAGGGAGCAGTTGATGACGTCTCGGAGGTGTGGTGCTATGATGGAGTCTGCTTTGTTGAAGATGTGGTGAGGGCATGGGTCAGTTGGGGATCCTGAGTGGATGGAGTTCATCAAGCGGATGGTGTCCTCAGTGGAGATTGGGTTCCAAATGTTAAGGATGTTCGAGGGGGGAGAAGGTCCTGCAGAAGAATGGGTGGGTAGGTCTTCGGGTCGGTTGTCGAAGCTGTTGTGGATGTCTGCAATTTTGTTGTGGAAGAAGGAGGCTAGGGAGTCGCAGAGGGCTTGAGAGGGGGTGATGTTGTTGGAGTTTGCTGGTGGGTTGGTGAATTCTTTGACGATGTTGAATAACTCCTTGCTATTGTGGGCGTTGTTATCTAGACGGTCTTTGAAGGCGGCTTTCTTGGCAGACCGGATTAGTTGGTGGTGTATGCGGGTGGCGTTTTTGAAGGCGTCTCTGGTGTTGGAGTTTGGGTCTTTTTTCCATGTTTTCTCGAGGGAGCGGCAGAGTTTCTTGGATTTCTTAAGATCATCGTTGAACCAAGAGGCCTTCTTGCTGTTTAGTTTGTTTTGATGTTTTTTCAACGGTGCTAGGATGTCGGCGCTTTTGGATAGCCATTGGGTGAGGTTAATGGCTGCTTGGTCGGGGTTAGAGGAGTGGACAGGAGGGGTTTGGAGGAGCGATGAAGAGATCTGGTCGATGGTGATTTTGTTCCAATTTCTATGTAGGGTGGATTGAGGGTGGTGGTGAATTGTGGGCTTATTGAAGAAAAAGTGAACGCAGCTGTGGTCCGTCCAGTGAAGAGCTGTGGTGTGGCTGAAAGAGACGTAGTTGTTGGAGGTGAAGATAGGGTCGAGTGTGTGACCTGCAATGTGGGTGGGGGACGTGACAAGTTGTTTAAGTCCAAGGTTTGCGAGGTTGTCCAGAAGGGTGGTGGTGCTGTTGTCATTGCTCTTTTCCAGGTGAAAGTTGGGGTCTCCCAATAAGATCTAGTCCTCGGAGGGGAGGGCGTGTGTGGTGATGAAGTCAGCGATATCGTCATTGAATTGCGCCCGAGGGCCCGGGGGTCGGTAGAGAAGGGTGCCTCTGAGTGTGGTTTTGGGGTCGGTGTGGATCTGGAAGTGGAGGTGCTCGGCACTGGCAAGGTTGTCATCTGAGCTGGTTGTGATGTGAATGGAATTCTTGTGGACGATGGCGATGCCGCCTCCTGTATGCTTGACGCGGTCCTTGCGGATAATCTTGTATCCTTCAGGGATGGAAATGGTGATGTCTGGGGCTGATGAGGCATTCATCCATGTTTCTGTTAGGAAGGCAACGTCTGGTGAGGTGGTGTCTAGAAGATTCCAAAGGTCGATGGCATGTCTGTGGATTGAGCGGGTGTTGAGCAGGATGCATTTTAGGTGGTTGGTGTTGGGTCTCTGTGGTACGTTGGTGGATGAGGAGTTGGAATTGGAGCCGTTGAACTTGCAGGAGAAGCATGAGAAGGGACCATGGGTGTGTCCAGGAGCGGCTTGGACGCAGTTAAGGGAGCGGCCGCAGTTAAGGGCTAAGAGGGTGGCGGCATCGTAAGTGATGCGAGTGGGCGGGATAATGAATGAACCAGGGGGTCTGGCACTGGGCGCGGTCTCGGCGCGGACGGGCGTAGACGGGCTTACCTTTGGCGCACCTTCGGCGCGGCCGTAGCGCGTGGACGCTGCGCGTGGGACCATCTGGCTTAAATGGATGGTGGAGGGGCGGAGCGTGGGAGGGTGAGCTGGGAGGCGGGATCAGAGAGGCGGGTCAGGGGAGAGGAAAACACAAAATGGAGGGCAAAAATGAAAGTAAAAGCAGGGCACAGCACAATGCTCGTCAACAGGCAGCCAAAGGCTCTCAACTCCAGCAGAATTCCTCTGCCAAAGCGCCACTTACAAAAGTACCAACGTTGAAAGCACAACACAGCAATGAAATGCAAGTAATAAACACCCAGAGCGCCAAGCAAAATTGTAAAACCAGGTTTCTAAAGCGCCAAGCGACAATCAGCTTCAAAGCGCTAATGCATAAGCTGTGATAAACGCGGTTAACTTCGCAGTCAGTGAGGCACAAAGCGTGATGCAGGCAATTAAAAGTGCAACAAAGCACAATTCAATTAAGTGAAATAACGTTCTCACAGCGCTGCGCGAGCAAGAGGCTTCAAAGCGCGATAAATCTTTCAATGGCAACTATACCAGGCGCGGTCAGGAATACTCGGGTGCAAAGGGCTTCAGCTGCGATCCAGGTGTAGTCAATCAATGAATCTACCAGGAGAGCGTGGGGGGGCGACCGTTCAGGAAGGAATCCCGGCGGTCACAGCTAGGTACGGGCTGGGGAGAGTCTGTTCTTCGTGTGTGGGAGGGTCAGCTGGGAGGCGGGATCAGAGAGGCGGGTCAGGGGAGAGGAAAACACAAAATGGAGGGCAAAAATGAAAGTAAAAGCAGGGCACAGCACAATGCTCGTCAACAGGCAGCCAAAGGCTCTCAACTCCAGCAGAATACCTCTGCCAAAGCACCACTTACAAAAGTACCAACGTTGAAAGCACAACACAGCAATGAAATGCAAGTAATAAACACCCAGAACGCCAAGCAAAATTGTAAAACCAGGTTTCTAAAGCGCCAAGCGACAATCAGCTTCAAAGCGCTAATGCATAAGCTGTGACAAAAAAGCGGTTAACTTCGCAGTCAGTGAGGCACAAAGCGTGATGCAGGCAATTAAAAGTGCAACAAAGCACAATTCAATTAAGTGAAATAACGTTCTCACAGCGCTGCGCGAGCAAGAGGCTTCAAAGCGCGATAAATCTTTCAATGGCAACGATACCAGGCGCGGTCAGGAATACTCGGGTGCAAAGGGCTTCAGCTGCGATCCAGGTGTAGTCAATCAATGAATCTACCAGGAGAGCGTGGGGGGGCGACCTATGTTAAGAAGGCTCAGAGGGAATTCCGAACACGTGCCCGAGTCTAGCACTCTGTTGCTGAGAAGCATAACAAAATCATTTGGAGCTAGGTCATCCAGAATGAGTGACATTAAGAGTAGGCGTGTCCATGGAGACAGCACTAGAGATTTCCATCTCAGGCCTTGGTACTTTTAGATCTATCTGTCGGCCGCCTTCGACACGGTGGACCACAACATCCTTCTCCACCGTGTCGAGCAGGCCGGCATCCAGGGCCTGGCGCTGGCATGGGTCAAATCCTTCCTGACCGGGAGGTCTCAGACCCTCAGCTTGGGCACTTTCAGGGCTCCTAAGGAGCACTCGCCCTGTGGGGTCCCCCAGGGCTCCTCCTTATCCCCTCTTCTCTTTAACCTCTATCTTCGACCTCTTCTCTTTTCTCTGAGGCAGTGGGACGTCACCGTCTTCAACTACGCGGACGACCTGCAACTCATCTTTCCTCTTAACTCCCCTTCTGCTATCCCTAATTTCCAGGCAGCCATGTCCCATATCCTCCAGTGGATGTGCCAGAACCAACCAAAACTGAACCCCGGGAAGACGGAGCTCCTTCTCCCTGGCAGGAGCTCTGCCCACTGGGGTCCGCACTTCTGGCCGGCAGAACTTGCCCCCCCCCCATCCCTGTGGCCTCGGTGAAAAGTCTCGGGGTCACTATTGACTCCGGCCTATCCCTTGGGCCCCAGGTGGGGACCGTGGTCTCCTCCTGCATGCACCAGTTGCGTAGGATCAGGAAGGTGGCTTATCTCCTCACACCTGAAGCCCTGCAACAAGTCATCATGGCCCTTGTCCTCTCCCGCTTGGACTTTTCGAACTCCATCTATTACGGTCTGCCTAAATCATCCCTCCTTAGACTGCAAATTGTTCAAAACCAAGCGGCGAGACTGGCCCTCGGGATCCCGAAATGGCAATCTGCCAAACCCCTCCTTATCAAATTGCACTGGCTCCCTGTCATTTCGAGGGCAGCCTTTAAGATCGGCTGCCTTACTTTCAAATCTCTATCTGGCCCTTGCCCCGCTTTCCTGAAATCCCTCATCAGGCCTTATTGTCCCTCACGCAATCTCAGATCATCCTACCTTCACCTTCTGGCTGTCCCTTCCATCAAACTTTGTAGATCTGGAGGTCGGAGATTCGCATACCTGGCCCCCAAACTCTGGAACTCCTTTCCCTCCTCAGTCAAAACCTCCAACTCTCTTATCCAATTCCGTAAATCCCTAAAAACCTGGCTCTTCCCGCAACCCAGCTAAGTTCCTCTGTCCCCTCTGCATCTGATCAGCGCCAGGAAACCCACGGTGACAGTGCGCTCTACAAGCACTCCTTAACATAACATAACATAACATAACAACTGTGTCACAAAGTTAGATGCTGACAACAAGAGAATGAATTCGGCGGACCTTTCCCAGTTTCGTATGTAATGTTGTTAAAGGCCTTTTCAAAGTTTCGTCAGCACCAGTTTGTTAACACAAGAAGACAAAGCACAACTAGCAAAAATAACAACTAGAAACACACACAAAAGGTTCACAGCCAATCACATCCAATCTCCTCTGCAGGATTTGTAGACAACTCGAGTTATCACAAGACACAAGGGCGTTTCATTTCCATGCAGGTGTCCCGTCATTAGCTACTAATGTGGCTGGAGCATGGGGCCATAGCTGGCCAGGGATTGGTTGGCTGCAGACTGCCAGCGTATAGAAGCTTGGGTGGTATGAGAAAATGATCCCTCCCTAGCACTGTACAGTTTTGCCATTCTGGTTGTTAAAGTATTCGACTTCGATGCTTTTGCACTTTAGTGTGCACTAAATAGATATCTTAAATAAATACATAAATATGAAAATCGAGACCATTCCCCTATACATGAGACTACAAGTGACTTGTGGTCTAGACTGTGACTGCTTCCCCTAACTGTAGCAGCACTGGAGTATCTGAGGATACATTGTACACCTCTTGAGTGTCTCCTCTTAACTTTAATTCCTAAAAAAATCAAAACACAGTAGACAAAAATAAACTAAAAAGAAGCATAATAGCTCTTCTATTATAGTGCAATTAATAGTCAGATGTTCCGGCCTGCTTTTTATCATCCAAGTAAAATCCAGCCTTACTGAAATAATTGTTGCATGATGTCAAGAAAAGCAGTAACATTATTTCACATGTATAAGTGAAGCAACGTTGAGACAAAAAGTGTTCTGTTACTAATGCAAGCAGCAAAAATATGCAAACTCTCATTGCTATATTCGGCTTTCCTGGTTCAAAATCTTTATGCAAAGTGAATTTGTACGCAAAACCCACATTCCTCTGTCAGCTACGTTTTTGCATAGTGTTTTAAGGGGTGGCATATCTCTTGAAAATCTCGAGCGCAGATGCCTTAACTCCAACAATCTTGTTTGCTGCTGGCTGTAAGTCCAAGGCAGCTAATTATTCCTCATAGCTGGTGTCTAACAATCCATTTGTCATCCTAACTACTTTTTTTTAAAGATGGGCTGCTTTGTAAACTAAACGAGTGTGAAAAGGGGTGAAAGTGAGCAGGGGTCAAAGAGTGAAATAAACTGTTCAAATCGAAATTTCAAGGCCATGCTCTCAAACTATCTACATTTTGGTGTGTATCCACGTCTTTACGAGATTTATAATGCGATAACGCATTCAAGACACTATCAGACAGAGCAGTTACTTCTCGACTTTTTGTGAAGGGTACAATTGTATTTTATTAGAGCACTAACATAAGGCCTAGTTAGTCCTTGTGGTGCGCTAGCGCGTATTTTGTAATCGGCTGCATGTCATGCTGTGGGTGAACGTGCAGTTGCTAGAGTTTTGAATATACTGTAATCCTATGTGGGAAGCGTTTTGCTTTTGTTCCTCATTCTATGTACGTTATTTTTAAACGTTAACAAAGATGCGTGACTCACAAACATTGCTGACATGCTTTTGGTTCTAAAAAAGTAATTATTTAGATTCTCTGTATTATTGAGATTTTGCGAAAATAACTAAGATTTGAGAGATTTTATTGTATTTCTTTTAATTTCATAGAAAATAGTTCTCCATTAAATAACTTTCCTTCCCATTAACTCCCATGAAAATGTGAGATATCGGTACAATTCCCCACTTGACACTTGTGTTTGTAAATAGCCACGAAGTTACAACTGTGCGAGTGTTGCTTCAGTTATAAGCGCACATCTAGGTATTCTTGGGAGCCTTATGAGTGCGGAAGTTACACAAATTGTATACAATGTCTGCACAAGTTGATGGGACAGGAGCGGTTCCTTCTTCGTGGCAAAATGGCATTGACTCTCCAAACTACCCCTCCTGAAAGCCAGCACACCATTACCATTAACGAAAAACACCATCCCTCATTTACCATAGCCTGACATTGTGTTGCTCCTGCGTCAGGCAGGGCAGATCTAATCCTGCTGATCGGCAGACAGCAGGTACTATGTGAAGTGTGCATGTCGGGTCGGACACGTCTCTTACTTTAACCGGCAGGACACGGCACAGCTTCCCCAGTCTCCTTTGGAACACTGGCTTCACCTGTACCCAGTGGCGTAACTAAACTTGAGGGGAACCTCCTGCATATTACAAGGAGGGGGCACCCCCGTTGGTCTGGACCCAGTCACGAGCTCTCAGGCCAGGACCGGAATCTGAACCCAAAGCAGCCCTGGCATATTTTGTCAGACCAGTCCATCTATGGTACGTGGTGTGCCAGCCTGACTCTTGCAAGTGGGCTTGAGGGATGGGGGGGGGGGGGATTTCCCCCCAATATGTATTTTTTTTAACTGGCAAAAGCTGTGCATTATACAACATATTCTTCATTGTATACTCAATTCAATTCAATTCAATTCAAGAAAGCTTTATTCAATTGTGAAAGCAATCATAAAAGCATACAAATAGTTCATACAAAACAATTTCATTAAAAAGCCGTAATAGTAACATTATACATAATAAGATTAAATAGTAAAAAAAATTACAGAGTGAGTCCTAGGACTTTCAGCCTGATTCATGTACGGGCCGTTTTGCGTGTCCCTAATAGCGAATCACAGCGATTCGCTATTGAGGACACGCAAAACGGCATTCATGTAGGAATTGCTACTTAAATAGCGATTCCTACATGTTCTTTATTTGCGAGTAGCAATTTGCTACTCGCAAATACTCCCCATTCATTCCTATGGGCCAAGAGGCCCATTGGAATGAATGGGGATTTGCGAGTAGCAATTTGCTACTCGCAACTGAGATAGCGATTTTAAGGGTGACAGGGGTGTCCAAAGGACGCCCTGTAGCACCCCTAAAATGCACTTTTGGACAGGTGTTGCGCACACACATGTCCAAAGGACATGTGTGTGTGCTACATGCAACTTTGAAAAATGCTTTTAAAAGCATTTTTCGGAGTTTTTGCTATTTACCGACAGGTCTGACCTGTCGGTAAATAGCGGCCCCAAAAGTCCAAAATCGCTATTTTGTTGTGTGTCATGAATAGCATTTAAGGAATCTCTATTAGAGATTCCTTAAATGCCATTCCACGCAAATATGCGAATTCTTAAATAGCGATTTTTGCATTTGGTATCATGAATACCAAATGCAAAAATTGCGCTCGCAAAGGGCCAGATTCTGAGAATCTGGCCCTTTGCGAGTGCAATTTAGCTACATGAATCAGGCTGTTTGACCCCCACTACTGTGCAAAATTAGCATTCAAGTCACCATAAGTTTCCTTTGGTAAAGTACCTTTCTCAAAAAGGATAAAATTCTCACGACACAATTTTCATTAGCTAGTAGCTGTAAAGTAAGAGTGCCGGACGGCATTGTCGTAGTCCAGATCGCTTTAAAAAAGGAACTAGAAGCATCTGCCTTTCACTGGAGTAAAATTTACAAAATAAAATAACATGGATCATGATTTGGGAGATATAGAGTCACAAGGACAGGGTTGAAGATCACGTGACCAAACATTCATGACAGGGAAGGTAACTAAACTATGGAAAGTCCCCAGCCTAAAGCGGATTAGTAAGAATCTGTCATAGGCTCCTGGGACGAAAGACAGATAGGGTTGAATATTAAAAGTTGTTAAAATTAATTGGTGATGGAGGACAGAGGGCTTTAAAATCTCTACCATCATTCGCTGGTATCAAGCAGCGTTAAACACTGTCTTCCCAGGTCCTTTCTGGATACTGCTTCAATAGAAGAAGGATTTGTGTGATAATGCAACTGGCCCAAATCCTTACAGAAGTTGTGGACATATCTCAGCCAAGGAATCGTCATGGCTCCTTCCAATTTCAATATGTCTTAGAGGATATCTCTATTTAGATTAGTTTGGAGTTTCGTCCACAGCCTGTGTCATAATAGCACAGGCTCTATCCTAATTGAGTCGGAGATGAACTGAATACCCAGTTCAGCATGGCAGACACATCCTGAAGTACTTTTCGGTACGGCTAAAATTTATTTTAGAAAGGAGTTTTCAACTATCTGTGGGGTGGAAAGATCAGCAAACCCCCATATTCCACTCCCATAAAGTGCAGCAGAAGCATACTTAGCCTTATATACATTGATTAGTTCTTCTGGGGGTCGCTTGCCAAGCTTCCTGGCGAAGATATTGAGTGCAGATGTAGAACGTAAGAGGGTTCATTTTATTGCAGCCACTGCTTGTACCCAGGAATCGTTCTGGGAGAAAAGGATACCCAGATAGGAGAATTTATTAGTAGCCTCAATCCTTTTACCTTCAATAAAAATGTATTTGTTGATCCTAAAACCAGTGCTGCAACACATAATAAAAGTTTTGTTGGAATTAACCCTTAAGCCCAAATCTTTCATAAAAAGGGTAAAACTGTCCACGACTCGTTGCAATCCCACCTGAGTGTGTGACATTAAAGCAGCGTCATCAGCATATAATAGGGCTGGTATTGGGCGGCCGTTTATCTGAGGAAAATCCAGGTTATCTTTACATAGGGCTTCCTCAAGCCGTTAGTATACAAATTAAATAGAAAAGGGGTGAGGACATAACCCTGCCTGACTCCACTCTTAATCGGGAATGCCGCTGTACACTCGCCCTTCACACCGTAACATACGCGTGCCTTGGCATCCGAATAAAAACTTTTAAGAAAATAAATAATATTTACATCAACCCCCAGATATCCCAGCAATTTCCATAATTTCGAGTGGACCACACAGTCAAATGTGGCTGTGAGATCCACGAAGGCCAAAAACAGATTCCCTTTCTTGGCTCTCGTGTATTTGCCCACCAATAAGGAGAGATTCAGGCCCTTTTCTACTGTCCCTAGTCCCGCTCTGAATCCATATTGGAGGTCAGATAGGATCGAATTATCCTCGGCCCAGTCAAGTAAACGCTCTAATACAACCCGACCTGCCACCTTCGTGATGGAATCCAGTAAGGAAATAGGTCTGTAGCAACCCGGGCCGTTCCTGTCTCCTTTTTTGAAGATAGGAACAATTACAGACTCCACCCAAGTAGGTAGGAGTCCAGCGTTACAACTCGCGTTGAGGACCTGCACAAGAAGAGGCCCCCACAAAGGTATAATTAATTTAAACAAATCAATGGGGACCCATCTGGTCCAGGAGCCTGTCCGCCCTGACTAGCATGTAGAGCCCTCTCAACTTCCTCCAGAGTAAAAGCTAAAGACATAGAATGGAAAGAATCCCTTAAAACTCGAATCCCTACTGGAGCTTCTACTCCTCCATACACCTCGGTAAAATGCTCTATCCACCGGTTTTCCGGGATAGCTGACTCTATAGTGGGGCTAGTATCGTTGGATAAAAAGGGTGTTCTGAGAACCTTCCAGAAGCCTGCCCTATCGTTGGTTACTGAGGCTAAATGAAGAGCCTCCCAGGCCTCGTCCCTTAATATATTCTTCCTGTCCTTCAGCACTGGATTATAGGCTTGTCTAGCCTCTTAACTTCTGAGGTGATCCTTGGTTTTCTATGAAGTTCTTTTTTTAACAACTAGTGTAATTTAGTGCACTTTGAATCAAACCACCCCCTCTGTACCCTCTTGTTCTTATGCTGTCTACTAAGACATTCCCCAATTACCTTAGTTATCTTCTGTAAAGACACTAATAATGCCACAGGAGGCGTGTCTTCATTAATGCAAGTCACTATATCTGTAAAGGATTTAGCGATTGTATACTCAAATGTATTAACCTTTAAAATGTAGTGAATGATGACCTTACAGTGCACTGGGATACCCAGTCATACCCACATTCTTACAGAGAACATAGAAAATAGACCAGAGAAGCACCACTAAATATATATCTCTTGTGCACGTTTTCCATCTAAGGTCACTGCTTTGTCTGTAATGTTTGGCACCTGAGGGGAGAGCGTGGGTGGCAGACAAAAGCCACATGGAAGGCTGGCTAATTTTGGTCTCGAGTATCCCACCAAGAAAACTGAGCCAGAGCAATCATTTGCACAGAGGGTCTGATCTGGCTGCTGTGCAGGAGCTGGTCAAGGCCCAACACCCATCAGGAAGCAGGATATCAGGAGAGAGGACAAAGGCCAGGCTGAGCCTAGCTACCTCCCACCAAGCATCATTTGGAAACCAGCCTGCACATCTGGGGGCTGCCAGACACTGAAAACATCTGAATAGAAGCAACGCTTTCCCACCAACTCTCCCTAAGAGAAATACAGAACCGCAAAGAGGAAGAATGCAAAGAGGTTCTGGGTCCACTTCCTGCTCAGGTGGGAATATGCCTCAAAGGAACTAGCACTGCCCACGAAGACTGAGGCGATGCAGCTGGAATACTGCCGGATGGTGCCCTTCACCCATGCAGGGGAGTGGCTGTATAAACCTTCTTGCGCCCATCCCCTTCCCTTGTGTGTCTTAGTGCACATAAGTAGACCTCTATCTGCCTTCAGCACTCTTTAAATCAGCAATGGTATGCCGTATCACAGATCGGTAACATAACACAATATACAAACATAACAACGTAACACATAGAAAAACCTGGCACACCATACTATTGAACAACATAACATATCATGCAATTTAATTATACCATAAGCCAGCATACATGACAAAGCAGCACTTATAAGGTGGTCCAATTCTTACAATGTTGCTCACATAGTTTTATGTTTAATATAATCTTTCATTTAAAACAGAGGATCATAGTTATTTAAAGTTTTCAAGTCATCTTTAGAGTCGCACTTTCATCAAACAATCTATTACACTCTGTCTCGTGTTAAAAAAAACAATAGTGCTATCTCAAACAGGGCTCCTGCCCCTTATAGGATTATCCAAGAAATCAGGTATCCAAAAGCCCTGCCAAGCTAAATGACAAATAAGGCAACCTCATCCATGCAACCCAGGGCATTACAGTCAGGATTTTGAAAAAACAGCTTTTCTGAAAGATGGTCAAGTTTTTTGTAAAATCTAATAAGATGTAAATAAAATTCCTCTTACTAATATGTTTCTTACTATTATGACCACATTATCAATACAGTCAGCCACTGTAAAACTTGATCATAAATATGCCCACCCATATTTCCTGTCAATGGCATGGGCTGTACTAGGAATGTGGTGTCAATTCAATTCAATTCAGTAAACTTTATTCGGAAACATGTAAATCATGTCCATAAAAGTACATACATACAAGAAAACATGTTAAAATATTCGAGACAATCGCAATCCACTAAGAAAGAAAATACAGTATGGTACATATAATAAATCAGGTAACGCACTTTAAAAGATTTAGAATAAATAAAAATGTTCTATAAAAAGTTTATATATATATATTTTTTTTTTAAATCATGCTTTTCCTGTAGCTGATGGCCCTAAGTAGATAACTGGCCGTATAAAAACAGATGTCAGGATGATGCAAGTTAAAAAGTAATTTCATTGCCGCTTTAACAGTTCTAGCTCCAAATTTGATAAATAAAGGTTTTAAAAAGAATTTACGACATTCGCTATACAAATTACAAGTAAGTAGAAAGTGCTCTGTGCTTTGTTCTGAAGTGTTGTCACACCGACAAGGACCTGTGGGGCGTGTTTTAATCTCAGGGAATGCAACCAATAGGTGGACCGTACCCATCCTCAACCTGGTGAGAACAAACCGGTGTTGCCCTTTAGTTACCTGAATGAGGTAAGGATGTAGGCCCACGAATTCATTCAAATGGTTATAACGTACACAGGTGGAAAGTTTAAGATCATCCGTGGCCCGTCTTTCTGCACAATGATTTAGGAAAATTGATTTCAGACTCTCTTTAGAGAGATCCGAAGCAGAACAGTGATCTGATGTAACGTCAAACCCGAACACATTAGAGAAGGATTCAATTATGTATTTAATCCATGGGATTCTGAGAAAATAGTCAAGACGAAGACAATCCTCAATAATGGCCCTATTAAATGAGGTTTCGTCTTTCATCCAGACCGAGCGCCACAACATCAAAGGTCTCAATAATAATAGATCATTTAGATGACATAGTCCTAATTCTTTATGGACCAAACTATTAGCAGTAGAAGTCGGGAGACACAATCATTTTTTCAGAAATGTATTCTCTTCTACCTGTAAAGATTCTGCCCTGGAAACCCCCCATACCCCTGCTCCGTAGAGGGCAGCAGAGAGACATCTAGCTTCAAAAATCTTAAGCATTGCTTTAGGTCTTCTACTACCTAATTTACTTGCAAAAGCAAATATTCCATTGGCACTCCTGGTCATTTTGTCGCGCACCACCTTGTGCTCAATGTCCCAGCGGCTATTTTCCGAAAAGTTGACCCCTAGGTAGCAAAAATTTTCCACGCACTGCACCTCTTGGCCATCGATGAGATACCTATAGGGCTTTTTAGTTTTGACTTTACTAGCTCCACACTCCATCACATAGGTCTTACTCTTATTAATGACCAGCTTTCTCTTTTCAATAAAGGCCACAAATTTATCCATCAAAAGCTGTAGACCCCGGGGGGTCCTAGAGAGCAGCACAGCGTCGTCCGCATAGAGTAACACGGGGATGGTACTTGTGTTTACTCTAGGGGCGTCCGCTGGTGCCTTCTTTAAGATCAAGTCTATTTCATTAATAAACAGAGTGAAAAGCAAGGGTGCCAAGACACACCCTTGTCTAATACCTCTCCTGACCCTAAATTTGTCTGTGCATTCGCCCGAAGGCCCATAACGGACGCTCGAGCTAAGCCTCTCATATAAACGGGCCAGAAAGTATATAATTTCCCTAGGTGCTCCCATTTCTAGCAAGGTAGTCCATAGTATTGCGTGATCCACCCGGTCAAAAGCGCTGCTCAGGTCAGCGAAACAGAGGTAGAGCGAACCATTTTTAGCTCGGGTGTATTTCCCTATCAGGAGTTCCAGGTTTAAGCATTGTTCAATGCAGCCTCTACCTTTCCTGAACCCATATTGACAGTCTGTCATTATCTGATTAGACTCTGCCCACTCTTCTAATCGGACGAGGAGTACACGGCTCATAATCTTGACGGACGAATCCAGCAATGAGATTGGCCGGTAGTTTTTAGCGTTTCCTCGGTCCCCTTTCTTATGAATCGGAACTATTATGGATTCAGACCAGGTGCACGGAACGGTATAGCGAACAGCAGCATTAAAAACTTGGACTAGTACTGGTCCCCAAATCTCAGGTGCAAATTTGTACATATCGACTGGGACACCATCGGGTCCCTGGGCCTTACCACCCTTACTAGCCCTGATACTACTTAGGACCTCCTGCAAGGTGATATCTAGATTAAGTACTGGCCAAGAGCAACTTATCGGCAACGTTTCCATATTAGAGTTAAAAATACCAGAAAAGTGCTGTACCCACGATTCCTTACCCACGTTTGAGGTTAACACGGGAAGTTTATCATCTTTTAGAAAGGGGCTATTTACTACTGCCCAAAAAAGAGTACAATTGTTCGATACAGCCGCTAGATCCAGTCGCTCCCAAGCTTCCTCACGTAATTCAACTTTCCTTTGCTTAAGAGCCAAATTATAGTCGGATCTAAGCTTGGCTACAACTGTTTTGTCTCTGGGTTTAATGGATAGTGCGTTTTTCAGTGACTTCAATGCCACAGTACAGGCTTTATTAAACCATCCCCTTGCTTTGTTATTAAAATTTCCAGCCAACCTAGTAAACTTACCACTAATAAAAACATTGATTTTCATAAAGTGAAGGATACAGGCCTCCAGGTTTGGTTTCTCATCAATAACTGATGTAATATCAGGTAAGCAGCATGAGATAATGCAATTAGAAGTTACTTCTGCTCTATCCCCTGCCCACCTTATCCTAAATCCATTCGGCCTATGTACCTCAATGTTTATAATGGGGCTACTATCTGGGATTGTACAAACTTTCCAAAACCTAGTTTCGATAACAAGACAGTTATGATCACTAACCAAGTAATCAACAACCTTGACATCAGAGCTAAAATGAGCTAATTCGGAAGACATGCAAATAAAATCGATTACAGTGTTTGCCCCTCTCCCCACAAAAGTTGGCAAACTATCACCCTTCCCGTCCTGCTCAATCTCTAGGATCTCCAAATCATAGCCTAATAGGAAGGAGTTCAAAGTTTCTCCATATATATTGTGTTGGAAATGCGTAGCTGGCTCTCCAACACGGTTCAAAGTACCACACAACTTATGGTTAGAGAGAGGGCAAACAGAAATGTTAAAATCTCCAACATATATGAACTCATAAACTGTATTGGAAGCTTTCATCAATTGTTTGATTGCGTTGTCTAATTCTAAAATGACCATATATCTGCTGGCATCAAAAACATTATTATACATATTAATCAACAGAATGTTTTTGTCTGCCTCATCAGCTAGCCACAGCAGTTGGGAATTGTTGCCCACAGTGATATGCTCCTTCACCCTTATTCGCATTTTCACAGAGGTCAGAATTAGCAAACCACCTTTAGCCCTCCCTGAGGTAGTAGCCGTTGCTGGTAACTCGTATGCTACAAAACCATCAAGGCCCTTAAAATTTAGACACCAGGTCTCTTGTAAACATATGATATCAAATGTTCTAATAAGTTCTAACCACCCCAATACTTCTAGTTTAGAGGCTAGTCCTGCGATATTCCAACTGGCAATAAGGCGAGATGTTGATGCCCCCTCTAAGGTATTGCAAGATGGACCCATATACTTAGGCTGTATACTACCAGTAGTATTTGGGGACTGATGTAAATCAAATCCTGCACCCACTTCAGCAAGCTCGTGTCTGACCTCTTGTCAATCGCAATTATTAAGACCAGACAAGGCATCATATCTATTGTGTAATAGCGTGCTTGGTACTAGGGGGGATGCCCAGCGATTATGCATATTCAAGTGGTTATCCCAACCTAGTGCTGGTGTTTTCGGTAGAGTTACATTTTGCTGTTCCCCATAGAAGAATTTTAATGTTAGGGGTACCACCGTACCTCTTCTACGCTGAGGTGGGAGAATATGTGTTAGGACATTAGGAAGTACGTCGGGGTGGGCAAACGTTACCACCACACAGTCCCCTTTAAATCTTTTGGGGCGATTCCCTATCCATGGAACACGTTTAGCTGATTTGATATCATGCGCCAGTTGCTGTGTCCCGCCAGGCGCTAACCTCATATTACCAGAGAGCCAGTGTAGGGCCTTACTACACAAAGAGCCGGATGACTCGGTAATACCGTCATCCAGCAGGGGTACATTAGCTAACACCAGAACGACAGGTGAGGCTTCCTCAATAAACTGCAGGGGGTCTGTTCCGTGGACTTGTGCTTGGGGTAAGTTTTCTATCAGTGGACACTCTACTGTAGTTGCAATATTGTGATTAACTTTCGGGGCCGGCATATGCACTACATTAGTCGGCACACCAGATGGCCCTTCCCCGGCTTGATTAACCCTTGCGGTAGTATCTCTTATTGTTAGTAGAGTATTAAGACTACCTATTTCCTCCGTCAACTTTGTTTGCACACCTCCAAGTCGTTTTACTTCTGCCTGTAATTTATCTATTTTGGAGATCAGAGGTTTAACAATTTCAAAAAGTTTACCCTCTACAACCTCAAGCAGTTTAGTAAACATTTCATCATCTCCTTTGTTTCTTATAATCCCTTCCCCTACAGCCTTTTGTGGAGCTCTAGAGGGGCCTGGGGATAATGTTCTTTTCCTTTTCACTCTTGGCCTTTGGCCGCCCTGTTTCCGTTGGTTCTTCACGCAGGCGCGCACCGGCCGTGGTGTATGCTCAGTTAGTGGTAGATCATCCTCCACAGGACCAGATACAGTTTCTGGGTCCGAATCAGTAACGTTATCAGAGTCTACATCCAGAGTGACGGGAGATGCTAGCGTAATCAGTGGCTGGCTATCAGTCTCAATCCTAGGTGATACATTTGGTGAGACCCTGTTTTCCACCAGCACGAAGGGGCTGTCCTCAGCTGACAGGGGTAAAGTAGGGCTTAACCTGCGCAAATCTGGTGACTGGCTTAGTCCAAGTGATTCCCTCCTTTGTTCATTTATTTTCTTTACTGTTTGCACAACATAATTATCCATAGTATTTGCGGGCAGAGCAGCAGGTTTCTTTTTTGTCGCCATTTCAATATCACACAGTTCGCAAACAACACAGCAGCAAGGTCTTACTTATAGACGCGTCTCTGATGGCCCAGGGGGTTGTGCCCTGCCCCTGCCTCCTCGTGCCGATGAGGGCCGTAGAGGGCCCGCCCTTTGCCCGGGCTTCGCCCCGGGCGTCCCGCTCGCGTCCCGCGGAGCGGACCTCAGCTCCGTTTTGAGCGCCTCCGGGCGCTGTTGTGCAGTCACTCGTGCGCGCCGCCGCTGAGGCTTCCGGGAACTGTGGTCCCGGGGCGGCGGCGCGTTAGAATGCCTTAGAATGACTCTCTGGCGGTGGAATCGGCGTTCGTGGACCCCTTCAGGTAAGTCTCAGGTCACTGGTAGTGGTCTGGCGTGGCGTCAATTCAATTCAATTCAATTCTTTCTTTATTCGGATATTGAACATGAATGTCCATATAAGCACTATATAAGATACAAATATATACAATCATGTAATAATAAATCCCAATAAGTTAATAAAAATCACATGTATATATACACAGTCCTCATTGTCATTCTGCTGTTATATTACACAGTGTTAAGAATTGATTTACGAAATCTAAAAACATTTTTTTAAAAGGCAGAAACTAAAGCAACAGTTAAAACATTGTCTAATTTCTGGATAGCTAAAAAAGTTGGGCGACACTGATTAAAACCCATTATCCTTAATAGCGGCATAATCCATCTTTTCCTCTGGGCAACATAATATTTACAAAATAGCAAAATGTGCAAATCCGATTCTGTTGACAATTCATCGCAAGGACATTTATTTCGGTCGTTGGTCCATTCGTTCATTTTGGGATAGCTAAAAAATCTAAATAAAATATTCAATCTAAAATGAGTTAATACAATTTTTTCAAACCCTTACATTTGCAATTTCAAATATGGCTGGGTTTCACTAGTGATCAATACCAGTTGGTGCGCCATCACTGTGCTTTTCCTCATCTCCAAGATGAACCTTTTGTCCTCCAGATGTAACATACATGTATGCTTTAATTCTTTTCTAGTTACAAGGGACATAAGAAGAGGGTCATCAAAGTATTCTTGATGGCCAATCTCCATAAGGAAAGATTTTACATACACCATCCATCTTATTTTTTTGCTTTTTTCTATGATCATAGCGTCTTTCAAGATTCTCGAATAAAAACGCACTCCTCCGTGGTCCACAATCTGTGCCATAATAAAACTGGCTGAATTTTAATTACATCCTCTATAAAGTTTTGTCCCAGCTCCATATGGCAATTATAAGTGGACACACTCCTAGGGACTGTTAGGAGATGACTCAAAAAGGAGTTTTCTGCTAGTTGTAATGGTTTGACATTAGCACAACCCCATATACCCGCACCATATGTTGCAATTGCAATAATGGTGGCTCTATATATAGTTAAAAGTTCCCTAATCATTTTTTTGCCCATTTTTCTTGCAAAATTTTGTATGGCCATAATAGATTTACAAAACAACAATTTCCGTGTGTTAATTGTTGTATTCCATTGGCCAGTTTGATCGAACAATATGCCCAAATAAGGGAAAGTTTGGGTAAATTCAAGGGATTTTGAGTTTATAAACATGGTTTTCCTATTCTTTAACGCCCCTGGTCTGCAATTCATGTTAATGTTAATGTTAATGTTAGCATGGATTTGTTAAGCGCTCGTACGCCCGGGGGCTTCATGGCGCTGTAGGAAGGAACGCGACGCACCGGTGAAAAGTAGAAGTGAAGCAGCTCAGCAATACGCCTGGGAGAAAAGCCGGGGTTTTCAGGGAGTGTCTGAAACTGAGGATATTGTCACTCAGTTTTAGTTGAAGGGGAAGAGAGTTCCAAAAGGCAGCTGCAAGATGGTCAAAGCAGCAACCTCCGAGACGCCTCCTCTTGTAGGAAGGGACGATCAGAAGGGATTTGTGGATGGACCGGAGATTACGGGAAGGGTTGTATCTCTTGAATAAATCTCTAATAAATAGAGGGCCAGAGTCGTGCAGAGACTTGAATAGAATGCACCCGGTTTTAAAAGCTACTCGCTGCTCGACAGGCAGCCAGTGTAGCTGTTTCAGCCCTGATCTAACAGACTGCCTTTTAGATAGATTCAGAATAAGTCTGGCTGCCTGGTTCTGAACCAGCTGGAGGCGTTTTAACTCCCAAGCTTGAAGCCCGAGATAGAGGCTGTTGGAAAAGTCTAATCTAGACAGGACCAGGGAAATGACAATCTGTGTGAGGGCAGCCGGAGAGAAAAAGCAGGCAATTTTCTTAATTTTCTTCAGTTGGAAAAAGCTAGATGACACAACTGCACCTACCTGTTTTTTCAGGGAGAGATCCTCGCTGATAAAGATTCCTAAGCTCTTAACTGAAGATGACTTAGACGGAGGGGCTCCCATGCTAGATGGCCAAAAGCTAGGGTTCCAACTAAGTGCACTCTGTCCAGGCAAGACCAGTTCAGTCTTGCCTGGGTTAAGTTTCAAATGACTGCAGTTCATCCAACTCAGAATGTGAGACATGGTGTTTTGGAATTCTACCACTGAGTCCTTGGTGTTTAAAGGGAAGATGAGCTGCAAGTCATCTGCATAGTTGAAGATGGTAACTTTCGCTTTCCTAAGAGAATACAGAAGGGGCGTAGGTATAAATTAAAGAGCAAAGGTGACAAAGAAGAGCCCTGAAATACTCCACAGATGGTAGGTATAGTGGGAGCTGTGAAAGAACCCAATCTAACAGATTGAGTGCGGCCAGTGATGAATGAGCGGATCCAGCTCAGCGCAGGGCCCCTGAGACCTGCCTGCTCGACACGGTCGACCAAGATGGTGTAGTCAACCGTGTCGAACGCAGTCGAGAGGTCCAGCAGCACCAGAGCCTGGTGGATCCCCTCATCTGCGTTCCGCCTCAAAGTATTCTACACCGAAAGGATGACTGCTTCAGTTGAGTGGCAAGGGCGGAAACCCGCCTGGTTGGGTGCAAGATACTCTGATTCTTCCACAAATTTGGAAATACTATCGCAGACATGAGCCTCCAGTAGTTTGGCACAGTAAGGCAGCAAAGATATGGGCCTATAGTTAAGCGGGTCCAGCGGATTGGCGCCGGCTTTTTTTATCAGGGGAATAAGGAGGGCTTTTTTAAAGTTGTCTGGAACTTTACCCTGTGAGAGAGATCCATTCAGAATGGAGAGTATGCCCGCAGGAATGCTGGTTCCCACTTCTCTCAAAATGTGTGGGGGGCAGATGTCATCAGGGGAGCCTGATTTGACCTTGGCGAGAAGCTTGGATAGAATGGCGCCATCAATGAGGGGAAAAGATTCCAGAATAACAGGGTTGTAAAAGATGTCAGCCGGGAAGGAGGGAGACAGAGTGGTGAGAATACTTTGTTTTAGGGTGCAAATTTTATTAAAGAAAAAAGAATTCAATGAGTTGCAGAGATCTTGGGTGGGGGCCACAGGTTGAGAAGTTCTATCGCTGCCACTAAGATTTTCCACGATGTTAAACAGTTCTCTTGATTTATTGTGGGCATTAAGGATTTTTTCCGAGAAATAATCGGTTTTGTGTTTCTGTATGAGTTTCTGATAGTCCTTTCGGGCCCTACAATAGTTGGCTTTGTCTGGTTCTGAGTACGCTGTTCGCCACTTCCGCTCCTTTTGACGAACTTTGAGTTTGAAAGCTTTCAGATGAGGTGTAAACCACCTGTGAGCGTCATTGGGGCGGGAGCGGGGAAAGTTAGTACAAGGGGCATGTACGTCAGCTGCCTGAAGTAGCCAGCTGGAAAAGGCTTCTTCAATCACTTCAATATCCTGATCTAATGGGGGAAGGGATGAAGTTAAGGTGTCAATAAAGGCGGAGATGTCGACATTCTTCCATATTCTGACTTTCCCTCCTTTCTGAAAAGGCAGCTTTCTACTTTTTGCAGTGGTGATGGTGAAGTGGATCAAAAAATGATCCGACCAGATGCAGGGCCTGATGGAATTAATAGCCAAGAGGATGTTCTGTGACCAAATTTGATCAAGGCTATGCCCTTTTTCATGGGTTGGGAGGTGTATCTGTTGGGTGAGATTCATGTCTAGAAGGGTCTCTTTCAGCGCAGCTGCCTGAGTGTCCAACCCAGTAGAGTTCAACCAAAGGTTAAAATCGCCCAGCAGCACGATTTTCTTGTGATTGATTATTAGAGGGGCAAGCTGATACAGTAAGTCTTTGAAGCATTTACCCTCAGATCTAAATTAGCCATGTAATTTGCAAAGGATGTAAACATCTGCTGCATGGCCAACGGGGTTCGGGCCATCAGAACCGCGTCGTCCGCGTATAGTAGCGCAGGGATCAATCTTTTGCCTATTAGCGGCATGTCCCTGCACTCCCTAAGTAGTACCTCTTCCAGTTCATTGATATAAATTGTGAAAAGGAAGGGGGCAAGTACGCACCCTTGCTGTACTCCTCTGGCAATTCCCCATTCCTACCGTATCTTATTGTGGCCCGTGCTCCCCTGTATAATTCTCTCAGGAAGTTAATTATATTCACGTCCACATCAAGTTTCTCTAGAATCTGCCACAACTTACTATGGGTTACGCAGTCAAATGCCGACGACAAGTCGACAAATGTTAAATATATGCGTTTTTTTCTTGAACTTACATATTTGTCTAAAACGATGTGCAAGTTAAGGCCCTGCTCTATAGTGCCTAGATGTTTCCTGAAGCCATATTGGAGGTCACTTATTATAGAGTGGTCCTCGGCCCAAACCTGTAATCTGTTCAGGATTACCCGCCCAAAGATCTTAATGGTAGAGTCTAGCAAGGATATCGGGCGGTAACAAGCACAGCTTGATCAGTCTCCCTTTTAAAATATAGGTATTATGATTGACCCATACCAGGAGGGTAATAATCCATTTGAACCGGGTGCATTAAAAGATTTAGTGAGGATTGGACCCCATAAGGTCATATTATGTTTACATAGGTCGACAGGAACCCCGTCAGGGCCAGGAGCCTTCCCCCCCTAACTGGCCTTAATGCCTGCCATGACCTCATTCAGTGTTATATTTAGATCTATGTTGTTACGTTTTGAGGTTGCCTCATCCTGTACATCTATTTGTTGAGTCTGTTCCACGAGACCCACCATACTATACAAACTTTCATAGTGTTTCACCCATTCTGTACCCATTATAGCTATCTTGATTCTAGCTTTGCCTTTGCCTTCAAAAAAGGGGGCATTGACTGCCTTCCAAAAGGCTGCTACATCCCTGCTCTGGGATGCCTCACACAAAGATTCCCAGGCCTCCCTTTTTATGGTTTCCTTCCTTTGTTTCTGTACAATTTTATATGCCTTGCGACGTTCCTTAATTAGATCATAGTCGCGAGGAGAATCTTTTAGGGCTTGTTTTAGATTGGTGTGAGCCTTCGTACAAAGTGTGAAAAACCATCTGGGGTCCTGTGCTTTCAAGTTTTTCTTATTAACCCATAAACAATTTTTAATCTCCAAATTTATGGTTAAGAAATGATTAATAACAACGGGATCCAAAGTATTAATATCAAGGCACATATCAAAGCTGGATTTGCATTGCCTAATAAGTTTTCGTAGGAAGTTTTCCGGGACTACTTTGGTCCTTTTCAAGGCGTATCTATTTTGGCGCTGTAAAGCTCTGTCCTCTACTAAGTCTCTATTTAAATTACCTTTATCATGATTGTAATCAGGATTTATAACTTCTAAACTTAGTGGGAAATGATCACTCAGTACTGTGTCTAAGGTTTTAAAGTTAGTCACTTCATTACTGTGTCTAGACAAAATGAGAATAAAATCATTTATAGAGAATGATCCTCTCCCATTAAATGTAGGGCGAAAATTAACTTCGGGTTGACATGCTTTATTTGCGAAGCACATATCATTTTAGAACAAGGTTTCATTTAGCAAATTTCACCGGCTAGTATGGTCAAAGTGTGATAAACATGTTTTCCTATCCAGAAGAGTACCACATGCCCCTTGTTCTCCCCTTCTACATAATAAGCAATTAAAGTCCCCTCCCCAGACTGTAAGGACTTCCTTACTTTTCCAGCACATCATATGTTTGAGGTCTGTAGAAAATTGTTTTATCAGGGCCTCCAGAACCTCAGCTGGTATGTTATTGTAGAAATTTACAATCAATAGGCACTTCTAACTGATGTGTATCTGTACCATTTGATAGTATTTATTGGTGACAGGAGCTTCTATTTTATCACATTTTAGGAGGTTTGATATATAGGTACATAGACCTTCTTTAGCTCTGCCTGAAGCTGAGTCTAAAGCCGGGGGAAAAAGGTTTTATACCCAGTAAGGTGGTAAGCCTCCTTTGCCCATGTTTCCTGCAGATTAACTATATCAAATGTGTTTGCCAATTTCAGCCAAGTTACATCAGTCTGCTTGGATTTCATGCCTGCAATGTTCCAAAACATTATTGACCAAGGTCTAGATGTAGGTAATAGCAATTTACCGAATGGTAAATACCGAATTTTACAGATTCGGTATTCACTATTCGGTAATTGCTATGTAGGTAACATATTCGGTAAAAATACCGAATCTGTAAGATTCGGTAATTACCGATTCTGTAATTACAGAATCGGTATTTGCCATTGATTCCTATGGGCCTTGAAGCCCATAGGAATCAATGGCAAATACCGATTCTGTAATTACAGAATCGGTAAAATTACCGATTTTGCAAGGGTGACAGGGTGTCACTTTGACACCATGTTGCACCCCTGTTTCTGGCTTGTGTGCCATGTGACACACAGACATGCCCTTAGGGCATGTCTGTGTGCCACATGGCACAGGTGTACATGCACAGATGTGCATGTACACTGGAATTCGTTATTTACCATGGAATAGTATTCCATGGTAAATAACGATTCTGTAGGGGCCTGTGGCACTGATTACAGTGCCACCTGCATCTTGATTTACAGAATCGGTAAATTTACAGATTCAGTATTTTACCGATTCTGTATATTTACCGAATCAGTAAATATACCGATTCTGTAAATAAAATGCCCCCTACATCTCAAAAGCCAAATACCGGTCGGAAACGGCCTAAATCGGCCGTTTCCGACCGGTATTAAGGCTCCTACGTCTGGCCCCAAGTTCCATTCTTTAACTTATTTTTCTTTTGGACAACACTTTTTGAAACATGGCTTGCAGTAGTCAGTTTTTCTATTAGTCCATTCTGACTCGTCGTGCCATCCCTTGAAGTTACCTGCCCATCTGGGTTATGAGCCCCATCCAGAGTAATTAATGTAATAGATGGGTATGGTTCTAATTCTCCATTTGTCTCGATTACTGATTTACTACACATGGGGAAAAAACAGGAGCACTCAAAATAGAGATTTCCTGACACCGTCAATCTACTCCTTCAAAGCCCTCTTGTTCACAGAAGATGTCAAAACGGTTGGAGGTAGGATATTAAAGTAATTGTTATGTAAGTCCCTACGAATCCCTCCCTGCATGCCCACTGGGTATATATTGGGTCGGACTGAGGGCGGTGGGGGATAAAAATACCTCAGATCTACAGTTTGTATTCCACTCTCAAAGCTTTGTGGTCTCCACCCACAAATATATTTTACTACCCGTCTGTCCCTGAAGTTCACTAGAACACAGTCCCCTTGATTTTCCTTCAGTTTGTGTCCCACCCAGCTTATTCTGCGAACATGCAAAATGTCACCGTGCAGAACAGGCGGAATAGGTCTATACCTATTCAACCAAATGACTGACTTTATTCTTCAATTCTGAGTAACTTTCTAGTTTACCCTCTTCCAGTTCTGGGACCCCCATTAAAACAACAGTATATGGAAACCATTCTGGCAGCAAGCCAATACGTGGGTGTTTATTCAATCGTTTAACTTTGTCAGATGGACCCTTGCCTACGTCCTCCTCTGCCCCTGGATCTCGTGTCTTCCCTTGGTTCCCACTATTTCCTGATCCCTTTGTCTGTGCGCCTTTCTCTATACTCTGCCTCTCCTCCCCTTGTGTACCTAGGGACCCATTTACTGAGCCGGTACTCCCTGGATCGATTCTATTGGCTGATTGCGTTAAAGAGTCAGCCTCACTTATGCAGGGCGCTGGGGATGTTTTCTTTGTGTTACCCAAAATGTTAGCTGAATTCATTGTGCTTAGAGCCAATATTGGTTCAGAATACCTCTTCAACATCTCATTATTGGCCTGCGTTGATTCTTCTAGTTTTAGCAGTCTCTCACCAATAGCTTTTATCCTTTCTATGAGGGGCAGCATGAGTGATTTGACCAGGTGTTCCATTTCAAACAAGAAACCCTCTGTGTATTCCATTATATCCTTCTCATGGGCTACATGCCCTAGCGGAATGGTGTCAGAATTTGTTGGTTTATAGGTGGCTATGGGCGGTGTTTGTTCTAAAATACATGAGGTCTGCACCGCAATACTAACCCTCATAGGAACTTTTTGTTTAGTTCCTATTTTCCCATCTTTTATAGCCGCTGTTTTTACTCTAGGTTTTCTATTCCTTTTCGGGGTATTAACAGCAATAGCTTTGGCTGCTGGATATTTTTTATTACTGTTAGAGATATTTTTGGTCTTGGATCTAGTCATAGGGAGTGGTATATTTCCGCTAATTGCGCTAACCCCATTTTACTCCCTGGACTCATCAAGTTCTTCACCACAGTCACTTCCCTGCGTAATAGATGAATTTATCTTAACAGAAGGGGAACCTTCATCACTAGGTGGCAAGTTATTTTTCCCATCATTCGCTCTTACTTGCTGAAGTGTAATTGAAGTTGCAATCGCACCCATAGATGACCGTCTCAAATACAGTGGTTCTAAAGAGAGACGTCTCTCCGTCAGGACAATTTTGTGTTCAAGAACATTGGTTGCTCTTATAATGAAGCTATCCAGCGTTCCTGTGACACTCCCCCCGACCCCCCCTTTCTCCCAATTCCATTTCGGGTAGTCATGAGCTCCCACCGTTATATATGGCCACTTGAAGCAGAGAGTCACAAATATGCTTACAGTTATTTAGATGTTAGTGGGGTGGCCCAGCCCAGCCTCGTTCTGCCGCGGACGGCCGCGGACGGCCCCGCCCTTGTCCCTGCCTTAGCCCGTCACTGCCCGCGCACTTACCGTGACGCTGGGGCTCTCCTTGATATTTATGCGCCTCCGGGCGCGGAAGAGGCGTGAGCGGCTTCCTGCCACTAGGGACTCTGGGCAGTGTAGTCCCCCCTCACTGCGGCCGCGCATTGTGTTTCAGAGGCTGCGGTGGCAGGGGAGACCAGCGACAGGGCAGAGAGCACGGCGCCAACTAAAGCCATCAGGGACCAAGTGCAGGTAAGTCCAGTATCTAAATAATGCCAAGTAAATCCAGTGACTGAATAATAAAACACATACTGAAGAAAGTATCTCTTTCTAATAAATATTACAGTCAATGGTGGCTTGCGTATTTGAACTGACATATTACTAACTTGGTAGCAAACCATAGCATCCTTAGTCAGTTGTTCTCAAAAGAGCTACACTCTGTATTTTTTAATCCTTTGCATCGCAGCACTGATAAAGACCACTTCAAGACTGCGTTATGACGGAAAGGACTGACATTGCACTGTAGAAAATACAGTGGTATCCAAGGTAGGTCCAGGAGAGCCAGGGTCTTGCCAAATATTTAGGATATCCAAATAGAAGATATCCACATAAAAATGACTCTAAATTGCATTTGTTTACATAGTGCGTGGATAGCTGAATATCTTGCATGGATCTGGTTCTCCTAGACATAGGGTGGACACCCCTGAGAGACTTAACGTTTGCATTTCTTTCAGAGGGGACACAGAAAGAAAAAGTAGCAAGAGAAGCCTTGTATTTCAAATGTCTGCAAAATTTTAGCAAGTGTAGATTTTAGAGCTGACAGTTCTGAAAGCAAATCAGCTATAGTGCCACATGACCAACCATGGACAGATGCACAGATAACCCAGGCTAAAAAGAAGATGCATGGACATTTGAAAAACCAGTCTGCACTAAGGGAGTGCAGCCTGAGTTTATAATAAAGTAATTAGTTAAGGTGATAGTCTACACAAAATTTAGTGGAAAGTGCTGGAGTCGCTTTTTAGCGTGCCAATATACTCTTTTTGTGTAATATGAGTATATTTGTTAATTTCAGAGTCAAAGAGGAGAGCGGAGATCTATTTTGAACGATGTTTCTGAAGTTTTTTATTTTTTATGTCAGCAAAACAATGTCCACAGTTTTGTTAAAAAAAGAATTGTTCCTGTACTGATATGACGATCTTCAGTTTTCTCAACTTGAAAGGAGGTGGTTTCCCGCACTGTAAAGATTGGTCTAAATTACTTTTGCTTGGGTTTTTCATTTGAAGTGTGTGCACTACTGGGCAGTCTTACAAAGGCAGATAACAATTAGCAAAGGTGCAGAGGGCGTGTGGTGTGGACAGGCAGAAGAGCAGTATCGCAAAGACTTGTGATGGACAGTTAGACTGGCTCACAGGAGTCGGTTCCTTAACACCGAGCAGTCAACACTGGTGTGGCACTTGGTTATAGTGCGGCTGGGTCTCGGAAAAAGGCTCATGGTCTCATACAGTACAGAAGAGCAGCAGAAGTGCGGTAGCAGGGGCCTCTACCCAAGGTTCATCCTCCACCTTAGCTATAGAAAATACAGTTAGATGATCCAGCCAGTGCCAGAGCAGTGAAAGGATGTAGCAGACAGGCTCTCACCACTAAAGGCACACATCAATGGGTGAAATAGAAAATACATCAAACTCACACAGTGCATGTTGCACTGTATTCAGCTTAATGTTATGGCCTATGACATAGTAAGGTTACTCAAAAAGTAAAACATACTAAGATGACTTCTTCAAGCTGCTGCCCTTTGCAGCAAGTCTCTTTTATTATCCTGAAAGCATGAAGTCTTTCTGGAAGAAGCGTGCAAGCCAACTGCTGCAACAACATAAGACTCTGGTCGACTTTGTGTGGCCTCCGACAAATAATGGTGTACATATTAGCATGTTTCATTTATATTTCAAGGAGGAAACTGTAGGTGATTAGGCTGCACCTGAGTTCTCTCCTGGCCTTAAAAGTGTGCTTGTAATGCTTAACCGGCCTAACTTGGTGTGGATGCGCTCTAAACTCCTCCATATAAGTAATTGGGACTGCTGACCATTTGCTGTTGTGATTACATCGGGCCCGGCTGTCCTGATGCTCACCCTTGCCTTGCTGTGCATGCCCATTCACTAAGCCCGACTCAAGAACTTCTACTGAGGCAGCCTACTGAACACCTTTCAACCTGCAAAACCAACAATCACAATGACCTTTTTCGGGATCAGACTGGCACTCCGCTCCGCTACAGGTTGTTCCATGTGCTATCGCGTGAGTGAGTGCAGAGCGACGTTGTCTTTCTTTTATTTCTGTGAAGACTGACTTGGAAATAAAAGAGGGACAAGGGCGCTTAGTTTATCTGCAGTGCTGCTACTTCTAAAGCTGGCATTTTGGCCCTGCCAAACACCTTTGATGGGTTGGCTGGCCAGATGTAATGTAGATCCCCAATAAGAAAATCGCATCCCTCTTGGAGCAAAACCGGCCCCAGGAAATCCCAGGTATTATTATTATTATTATTATTTAAAAATGTATATAGCACGCAGTTACCCTTGGGCATCCCAGCGCTTATCCAGACACCATCAGATAGTAAAAAACGGCCAGTTTGATGCACTCAAGCGGGAAACAAAAAGGTTTTACTTTTAAGACATTTGCGAAAACGCAATGTGCAGGTCTCGGCGCGTAATTTTAAAGGGAGTGAGTTCCACAGCTTCGCCGTGTTAAATGAGAATCTTCTCCTGCCCGTGCGGGCCCTTTTAACTCTGGGGACTAAAACAAGGTGTTTTTGATCAGAGCGCAACGTTCTGCTCGCTTTGTATGGGATCGCTAAATTCTTTAGAATAGGGGGGCCTTTCCCCAAAAGAATTTTATGGGCTGTACAAAGTGACTTAAATATAACTCTCTCCCGCACTGGAAGCCAATGCAGCGCCTTTAAGGCAGGTCTCGCTGATTGCGTCCTAGGAACGTCCATAAGCAGCCTTGCCGCCACATTTTGGACCTGCTGGAGTGTCTTGAGAGTGGATTCAGGAGCGCCCAGAAAGATGGCATTACTGTAATCCAGTCTGGATGTTATCAGGCCCTGGATCAGCAGCTTCCTCGATGTTACCGGTAAAAGAGGGAAAAATTTTCAGGCAGACCGTAACAGGGCGAAACACACTCCTGCAGTTTTCTTAGCTTGGGTACGAAATGACAAGTCTTGCTCTAACCAGACTCCCAAGCTCTTAATCACCTCTTTGGGGTCCGGGAGGTCTCCCATACAGCTCGGCCAGCTGGTCAAAGGGAGAAGAGGAGTTTTGCTCCCTATCAGCATTATTTCCGTCTTCGAGCCGTTCAGCTTAAGGGCTGATTCTTCCATCCAGGTGTGAGCATCCGACAGACAGGAGTGCAGAGTATCCAGATTCTCAGCCAGTTAGGATAAAGAAACCACCAACTGCGTGTCATCCGCATAACTGACGATCTTGATGTTGTACGGGGCAACTATATCCTCCAGGGGGGCCATATAAACATTAAATAATGTAGGGCTGAGGGAGGAGCCCTGTGGCACTCCACACTGGAGGGGGATCGGTTTAGATCGCTCACCGCCTTCCCAGACCTGGTATGTTCGTCCGGTAAGAAATTATCTCAGCCACTGCAGGGCCACCCCAGACACCCCTACCTCAGCCAGCTGCCGAATCAACACCTGATGGTTCACGGTGTCAAACGCCGCACTGAGGTCCAGGAGTATCACTGCCACTGACCCTCCCGAATCCAGAATGCGTCTGGTTTCGTCAACGACCACCAAGAGGGCAGTGTCGGTACCCTGACCTGGGCGGAAACCGGTTTGCGAGACTCGGAGCCGTCCGTTGGACTCCAAGAAGGCTGACAGTTGTTGGTTGACCAGCCGTTCAGCGATTTTGCCGAGACCCGGCAACAGAGAGATGGGCCTAAAGTTAGACAGGTCTGAGGGATCCAAATTGGGCTTCTTTAAAAGAGCCTTGACAACAGCCGTTTTCCAGGTTGGTGGCACCAGACCCTGGGCAAAGGAGGCATTCAATAGGTCTGTCACGGGAGCCACAAGGGAGGCTGCTGCTTGTTTAAGGAACTTCATAGGGGCTGGGTCCATAGGGGAGCCACATTTCAGGGATGCTAAGGCTTTTGTACTGCGAGTCTGGACCTGTCTCAGGGCAGGGGCCCGCTGCACGTGCACAGTGCCACCGGGTGCCCCTGGAGCTCGGGGCCTCTCTATGCTGTGAGGCTATTTTTACGCCCCTGCTATTAAGCACAGTGACAGTTAACTGGCGCACACTCATTTATTCAGCAATGTTCCAAACACCAATCGAGTGAGATAAAGAACTAATACAAGGGAATAGAGTGGAGGGGGAAACAAAAATGAACAATCAAGGTAATATAATTAAAGAAAGTATTACAGTGCATGAGTTAGAATCGTAGTTAGACCAAACACATTCATAAAGAGGAGGAATCTGTAAGAGAGGTGGAGACTGCAGGAGAGAGTGACCGTCATTGACGAGAAACAATACAGGAGGAAAGAAGCAGCAAGTAAATCGGAGTGGTCAAATAGCGAGAGACAGCAGGCCTTAATAAATGTAAAGAGGAAATAGACTGAAAGAGGATGCAAGATGATACAGTCAAGGAAAGAGAAAGAAAAGGAGATCGAGAAGGACAGTCCATAACAAAAAGTTGGTATAGACAGTTAGTGAGTAATGGAGGAGCACTCTTAAAGAATGTGTATGAGAGAGAGTAAGTGAAAGAGTTAGGGATAAAGAGATAGAAAGACTACTTAGAAAGTCAGAACAGTTGCCAAAGAGACAAAGGAATGAGTGAGTGAAACAAGTCCGAGAGGTAAGGGCAGAAAGGAGGGACATTTATTGGAAAGATAAGAAAACAAGAAAGGGAAAAACAGAGAATGAAACAAAAGAGCTAAAACGAGAATGGGGGTATGGAGGGTCAAGAGTGACCACCTCTGAGCAGATGCTTTCAAGAGGATAAGATTGCCTGAAATGAGGGTCATTCACAGTGCATGAAGGGTACGATATGGAAGAATGAAGAAGAGGCATCGAAGAACAGTACGTCATAGTAGCGGCTATAGAGAGGGGACGAAAGAAAGCAGGATGGAAACTACATGTTAGGAGATAACAGAGATTAAGTAACCCACAGAGTAAAAGGTGAGGCAACCAACAGGGAAAAATAGGGATGTTGTGTTGGGCATCAATCAATCAATCAGTCAATCAGTCAATCAATCAATCAATCAGTCATTTTTTAAGCGCAATACATACCTGTGAGGGTCTCAAGGCGCTGGGGGGGGAGGTTGGGGGTGCTACTGATCGAAAAACACCCGGTCTTTAGTGTCCTCCTGAAGGTCAGCAGGTCTTGGGTCTGTCGTAGGCTCAGTGGGAGTGTGTTCCATGTCTTGGCGGCGAGGTGGGAGAAGGATCTCCCGCCGGTGGTTGTCCTTCTGATGCGCGGGACAGTGGCGAGTGAGAGGTCGGTGGAGCGTAGCTGGCGGTTGGGGGTGTAGAAGGAGAGCAGTCTATTGAGGTAGGCTGGGCCGGTCTTGTGGAGTGCCTTGTGTGTGTGGATGAGGAGCTTGAAGGATATCCTCTTGTTGACTGGGAGCCAGTGCAGGTTTCTCAGGTGGGGGGTGATGTGGCCGTGGCGTGGTACATCGAGGAACAGTCGTGCTGAGGCGTTTTGGATTCGTTGTAGTCGATTGATGAGCTTGGTCGGGGCTCCTGCGTAGAGGGCGTTTCTGTAGTTGAGTCTGCTGCTGATGAGGGCCTGGGTGATTGTCTTTCTTGTATCTGTCAGGATCCATCTGTAGATCTTGCTGAGCATGCAGAGGGTGTTGAAGCAGGAGGAGGAGACGACTTTGACTTGCTTGGTCATTGAGAGCGTTGAGTCAAGGATGATTCCCAGGTTGTGTGCGTGGTCGGTGGGGGTGGGGGCTGCCCCCAGTGCTGTTGGCCACCAAGGATGAGGACCACCGTCTTGTCCGAGTTCAGCTTCAGATGGCAGATCTTCATCCAGTCGGCGACGGCCTTCATTCCTTCATGGAGGTTGGCTTTGGCGGTGGTGGGGTCCTTGGTGAGGGAGAGGATCAGTTGAGTGTTGTTGGCATAGGAGATTATGTTGAGGTTGTGCTGTAGGGTGACGTGTGCAAGCCGGCAATGTAAATGTTGAACAATGTCGGGCTGAGGGAGGATCCTTGGGGTACACCGCAGATGATCTCGAAGGCTTCGGAACGGAACGGGGGAGGCGGACATTCTGGGTTCTGCCGGAGAGGAAGGAGGTAGTCCATTCCAGAGCCTTGTCTCAAATCCCTGCGATGTGGAGGCGTGCGTGTAGTGTGCGGTGGCAGACGGTGTCGAAGGCGGCGGAGGGGTCCAGGAGGAAGAGTGCTGCAGTCTCCCTGTTGTCTAGCAGGGTTCTGATGTCGTCGGTGGCGGCGATAAGGGCGGTCTCGGTGCTGTGGTTGCTGCGGAACCCTGACTGGGAAGGGTCCAGGATTCTGTTCTCTTTGAGGTATTGGGTTAGCTGTCTGTTAACGATTTTCTTGATGACCTTGGCCAGGAAGGGGAGCAAAGAGATGGGTTGAAAGTTCTTGAGATCTCTTGGGTCTGCCTTGGGTTTTTTGAGTAGGGCTTTGATCTCAGCATGTTTCCAGCTCTCTGGGAAGGTCGCGGTCTCAGGGGAGAGATTGATGACGTTGCGTAGGTGGGTGCGATGGAGCTGCTTGCTTTCTTGAAGACCTGGTGCGGAAATAGGTGTGACGGAGAGCCGGAGTGGATTGTGCTCATGGTCTTGATGGTGTCAAGTACACTCAAGCTGGTCCAGGCTAGTAAGGGGACGTGGTCGATGGTGTGCGGAGGGTCTGTTGTGTTGCTATCTGTTGGGGCTGTCTGGGTGTTGAAGCTGTCATGGATGTCTGCTATCGTGCGGTGAAAGAAAGTGGCGAGGGAGTCGCACAGGGCTTGCGACTGCGGGATGTGGTTGCTGTTGGAGCTGGGGTTAGAGAGTTCCTTCATGATGTTGAAGAGCTCCTTGCTGTTGTGTGGTTGTTGTCGAAGCGGTCTTTGAAGGAGGTCTTCTTGGCAGCCCTGATGAGGTGGTGGTGGTTGCGGACGGCGTCCTTGTGTGCTGCGTGGCTGTACAGAGTTTGTTCACTGTGCCATTTCTTCTCTAGTTTCCGACAGGCTTGCTTGGAATCTAGGAGTTCTGTGGTGAACCAGCTATCCCTCTTGCTGGTGTCTCTGTGAGGGGGTTTCTTCAGCGGGGCGAGGGTGTTGGCACAGTCCTCGATCCAGCGTCTGAGGTTGTGGGCAGCGACGTCGGTGTTGGAGGGTTCGGTGGGTGGGCTGAGAGCGAGGTTTGCATGTAGTTGGTCTTCGGTGATTTTGCTCCAGTGGCGGCGGGAGATCTGTTGGGTGTGGTGGTGGGTTTCTGGAAGATGAAGTGTATGCAGCGGTGGTCGGTCCAGAGGAGTTCGGTGGTGTGGCTGACGGAGACGTGCGGGCTTGAGGAGAAGACCGGGTCGAGCGTCTGGCCGGTGGAGTGAGTTGTGACGAGTTGTCTCAGTCCAAGGTTGGAGAGGTTATCGATCAGGGTTGTGGAGTTGTTGTCATTGTTGTTCTCAAGGTGAAAGTTCAGGTCTCTGAGGAGGATTTAGTTGGTGGAGGTCAGGGCGTGCGTGCTGATGAATTCGGCGATGGAGTCGCTGAACTGGGGGCGGGGGTCGGTAGACAAGGGTGCCTCTGAGGGTGGAGTTGGGGTCTGTGTGCATCTGGAAATGCATGTGTTCGGTGGTGCTGAGCGTGTCGTCGGTGCTAGTCGACACCCTGATGCTGTTCTTGTGGACGATGGCGATTCCTCCTCTGACTCCATTGGTGCGGTCTCTGTGGGTGATCTTGTAGCCGTCTGGGATGGCTATGGTGATGTCTGGTGCGGAGGAATTGTTCAACCCGGTCTCTGTCAGGAAGGCGACGTCTGGGGAGGTTGTGTTGAGCAGGTCCCAGAGCTCGACGGCGTGTTTGCGTGCAGAGCGGTTGTTCAGTAGTATGCATCGGAGGTGGTTGAGGTCTTTCTTGGCGGGTGGTTCGTTGGCCTCGTGGCTGGTTTAGCTGCAGTTCCGGCAGGTGAAGGGGCTGTGTGTGCGTTTAGGGGCGGCCTTGAAGCAGTTGTGGGTCTGTCCGGGGTTGAGAGCATGTAGAGTGCTGGCGTCATAGTGGTGGCGGTCGTCATGGCGAGTGCCGGGGCCAGGGGTGCTAGCCCAGGGCGCGGTCCAGGCGCAGATGGGCCCAGACGGGCTTGCTGTGCGCCAGAGGCGCGACCGCGCAGCGGCCAGCATGTATGGGGAGGTGGGAGTGAGGAGCAGCTGGGAGGTGGGGGCAGCGAATGGGCAGTCAGGGGGGCGGAGCCACAGGGGACGTAGCGGCGGGGGGGCTGAGGGGTGACAAAGGAAACTGAAGGCAAAGGGCACAACAATTGAGGGGTAAACGAGTGGCACAGAGGGCAGAAAGGTCACAAAAGGGCTAAAGGTCACAGAAAACGGGGGAAACAAGTGGCACAGAAGGCAAAAGATCACAAGAAAAGGGCAGAAATGTCTCAAAAAACAGGGGGTAATGAGTGGAACCGAAGGCTGAAAGGTCACAGAAATGCAGGGGCAGCTAAGCAACAGAAGGGAAAAACGGGCAGAGAGACACGGGGGCCGCGAAGGGAGCAGAAGAAAAAAACGGGCAGAGAAAAAAAGGGCAGAGAGGGGAGCAGGAGGGAAACTGGGTAGAGAGACACAGGGGCAGCGAGGGGAACAGAGGGAGAGAACGGGCACAGACCAAGTACAGGCAGCGGGGGAGACAGACAACAGCAGTCACAGACACAACAATGAAAATGCAGTCACTACAACAGGAGCAATGAAAGAATATACAGGCAATACAATGGAGATTGAGCAAACCTACAGCCTACCACTGGCCACCAGGGATAAGGCGCAGATGGTAGCCTGCGGGTGGTGGAGGGCCTTGAACTTCTTCAGAGGGGGCAGCTGTGGCAGGGACACACAGGCGGTGCTGTGCGGAAGGGGAGATACCTACCTGGAAGGCATAGAGATTTGCAAGGGGAGTGGAAGACACTAGGAATAAGTACACTGAATGCAGAGTCACTATGGTATATTAAATGTTTGCTTTTTTTTCGAGTAGCAGAGCTCTGAGAGCTTTTATACAAGTTTTCAGTGCTTTTCTACAACACGAAAAACATACTTTTTAAGGAAGTGCAGTGCACTCATTTTTGTGCAGTTGGAAAAATAGAAAATCTGTCTCATCTTTCTCACCCAGCTTTCAATAATTAATGAGGAAAAACATACATGTAAAAGGAGCAATATCAACAATTTAGAGGATCGCTGGGATGGACCTACAGGCCAGGTTTCTGAGCCACAGGCCCACCCTGCTATAATACCTAGGCACTGACAGACTGAGACGACAGCGCCACTGCCAGAGTCACAGGATCTGAACCTGACTTGGTTCTCGTCTCCATCCTCAGACCAGAGCAACATGTGCAATCCACATCTGCACTAAATGTAATTCTGCTTCTGGTTGGAAATCCTAACGCAGGTGCATTTACTTGATCAGATCTCACTTTAAGCGGTGTGGAGTGCGGCAGAACCTACCTCTGAAAAGCCAGACCAAGCAATGCAAGGAGTCACTCCTACCCCGATTCCATCCGCTGTCAGGCATTGTTAAAACAGGTGCCTTTGTTCAGTACTTGCAGGGGCCCCAGTGAACAATGCCATGTGGGGGCTTCTGCAGTTTTTGTTAAGTCTGGTGTGACCAGGTGGTGAAGCATGATGAATGCTTCTGTAGTATGGGCCCAATACCCCCTGGGCCTGCCAGTTACTTCATGCCTCCCTTTATTACATCAAGGTAGAACGATAAGGGCTGTTGGTATACTCATCTTTTTAGGGGACACCAGCTAGTCCAGCACTAGCCTCACTACTTCTTTAACCCCCAGGAATCACAGCCCTTCAGCAGCTGAAGGATGCCAACATGGCCCAGGAAAAGGCTGCTGAGGGACCAAGACGCATGAGACCCTTTTGTTCTTTGCTGCTTGCCACCTCTGTAGTCTGACTCCAATAATGGTCGCCTACTGAGGGTGCAGGCTAGATGTGGGAGGGTCTGCAGTCAAACACTGAATCCTGCTTTAGTCATCCAGCCTTCTGCAAGAGCCCTTCACACACTCCTGCAATTACAAAAACCCTGGCCAGGCTTCCTGTAGAATCAGTGGCTTCCTAAAATGTACCAATAACATGTTACTTACATTTCATCAGAGCAGTGTCAACTTATTGCGCTGTCTCCGCACAAACAGCAGAGCATGTTGGTGCCTGCTGCATGATATGTGACAAGCAAGCTGCAAGGCTGAGGCGTCCCGGGCTTCCTGCACCAAGTCTGGGGGGGAGGTTAAGTCCCTCTGCGTATACCCCCCAACACACACCCCCATTCACACAGAATTCTGCCATCTCTCTCTCCAGCTCTGCATTGCTTCTTCCATTGAACTGCCCTTTGACCTCTTCTGGTTCCCCCTCTCTTGAATGTTTCTTTCTACACTCCGGCGCTCAGTTTCACAGATACATGCTGGGGTGTATTTTCTTCCAGGCCTCTCTAGCTGTCAGGAAACTAAAGCTATTAAATTGCAACTGTTTCTTTTTTGTGTGGGATGCTATCTGCCTAAAGAAAGGCTGAAGCTAAACAGAACTGATGTGCATTGCTCAGGACTGTGCTTCAGCACTGACTTCAGTATGGGGCCGAGGGGGCCCCTTCAAGTGTAGGGATGCCTGGGGCCCCCCACACCGCGGGGGCATTTGTTACACCCCTGCCTGTACCAACAAATCCTTGTGTTACTCTCATACAGTTCACTGTTAAAAACTCACAAGAGGAGCCCAAGGATTGGTTGTGTTCCCGGCAGTTCAAGGGCGACTGTCTCCGTTGACCCGAGCTCCAACTGCAAGGTGTGCGTGGGGGATATAGGAATACTACAGCACATAGCCAATAAGGAATACTACAGAATATGGCCAATAACTGTGTGTGGCTTTATTTTTAAGCCTGACAGTGATTGGTCATGTTTCAGTTCCTTGCAGAGTCAGGAGTCGCGCACTGCACTTGCCTCATTCAAGGCATGAGAGGAAGTGAGATTGAAGCTGAGATCAGTTGTTTCTCTGCGTCTGCTCCAGTCCAGAATCCGTGCCTCCAGTTTCAGGCCCTGGTGAGTGGCTTTTAATTTCTCCTTTATTTCTCTCCCTAAGGCACACACGCCATTGCTCTCTTTTCTCAATTAAAACTGTACTATTGAGGTAAAGAGGCCAGAAGTTTCGGATGGTAGAATACAAGGCATGAGAAGGAATCATCGCCAGCTATCTTTGATGTTTTGAACCAATGGCATCCAGCACAGCCTGAAGGGAGGCTCATACAGATAACGTTGCACTACAGTGCGTATATGCTTTTTGCAAATTAAACTCTGGCTCTACCGAACTAGGCCTGGTGGATATATTTAAAACTAACATTTCTTTCCCCCTAATTGCTGGTACTCTCTCAGGAGTACTGCAGTCTGTGAAGTCCGCTAGCACACTTGACAGGACAGCTCATTGGGGCAAGACACGTAGGGCTTGTACACCAATGAATACATTTAGGATGACGCAGGGTCAGAATTAGCGGAGGCCTGCATGGCCAGCGCAGGGTGGTTGTGGATGGCAGTGGGTCGAGCATAATAATAATAATTTTTAAAAAATGAACTTACCTTCCCACCGGGTCCCCGTCTCCGCTCCAGCTACTGCTCTTCTCCGGAAGCACTACACAGCCAGACTCCACTGACCAATCTCAACGCTGCTTGCAGCATTGTGATTGGTGGGCACACACGCTCTCCTGACCAATCACAACGCTGCAATGCAGCATTGTGATTGGTTGTGAGCATCCTGGTTGGAAGGCCAACCAGGGAATGGAAGCCTGGGCTTGTTCTCCATGCAGGCTGAAATGCAGCCTGCATGGAGAAGGGGAAAGTGCGCATGACTGGTTTTGGCGGGTCAAGAGGGCCAACCTAACAGTCATGAGCGGGCAAACTACTCCACCCCTGCCCTACTCTGTGATCAGAGAAGCCCCACCAACCTTCCCACCCCTGATTTTGACACTTCTGAGGCCGGGGGTCAAAAAAGCAGTGCCTGGGGTAGCAAGGGGCAAGAGTAGAATTCAAAAAGGGAGGGAGGCAAAAGGACACTATTTACCACTCAAGGCGGTGGAAGGTCCAGTAACAGCTTAGTGTCCGTACAAAGTACTAGATGGACAAACCAAAAAAGGGGTTGCTGTACTGTTCCTAAAGAAAGCAGGGATAGGAAAGTTCTTGCTGGCGTGACCAAGGGGAAGGGAAAGGAAAGGGATATTATTAATACCCTGGGGCATCCATTATGTTGGAAATATTTGCCTCACACACCCCGAGGAGTGTCATGCTTCATCATCGGCGGTTGCTCCTCGTCGGGGAGGCGGTGCAACCCCCGACGGGCACACCTCAGAGAGGGGCTCTTTGGCGGAGATCTTTTTTCCAACTGCCTGTAGGTGAAGTGGGGGTATGTGGGCAGGGAGGTGTGTACCTATGGTAAGGTGGCTAAAATGTAATTAGGGGTACCGGAATGGACTTTATTCTGGGGGTCCCCTAGCTACAGTTAAAAAGTGAAGCTAGTTCCCTAGGTGTCAACCTATTTGTTGTGTTAACCTAGAAGATACTAGTGGTGCATGTGGTCAACATGTTTCTCGCTATTGGTATATTTACCGCGATTCTTCAGGACCAAAGTGAAGACAACAACATGCTCGTGTCATATGTGTTGTAATTTTACCTTAGTGGATCCTCCTATGCCTATGTCTAATGATCAAAGCCTAGGGGCCACATGAGTGTTCGGCAGGGCTGAACTACAGCGCTGAGCCCAGGGTGTGGCTGTAGTCTGCTGTGTCCGGGTGTAGTGACCTACCCCTCCCCGCCGAGCTCGAGTAGCAAGGGGCAAGCCAGGGGTCGCAGCTGCAACCTCTGATGACCCCTAAATGACTTCCATGGTTATGGGGTATCTAGCAATGCGTGCTCATAACGGGAGGACTCTTATTCTTTTTACAGCACTTCTGATACTTGTGTGGGAAAAGCAGTAAGTCATCCTTTTGAATTAGAACAACGCCATGCCATGTCTGAAACCAGAGTACATGGTAACACAAAAATATTCATTTAATAAAAAGAATGCATAGATTACCTTATTGATTAGATAAAAGGTAATATTTTTGAGTTTGACATATAGAATTGGACCAAGGGGGATTAAAGCTTGCTGATGGATCTCTGCGCACCCCAAAAGATATTCAGTCAGTCAGTCAGTCAAAGAATCTTTATTCGATTTAGTTAAAAATCATACAAAGAGAATAAAAACATTTATATACAAGTAAAACACAATTAAACAATTTCATATCAATCGAATTCATGTGGCGAAATATTTAAGCTAAAAACAGGATTATAAAAGGATGTTAAAATGCAATTCATACGGGGAAATCTTATAATATCTTGCGTGATCTCGATCTAGCTGCCGCCACTAAAAAGTTTGCCATACAAAATGTGATACGGATGTTACACAATGATTGATGATAAAACATGGCTGGTCTCACCTGGGAGAAACCAGCTTCCCTTAGAATGGGTAACAAATATATTTTTCTGTGATCTGAAAAGAAACCGCAAAACATAACAAAATGCAGGGTATCTTGAACAGAAAAATTATCACAGGTACAGGGCGGTGCTGACTCAGGTTTCACCCATGTGTTAAAACTTCCTAAATAAAAATGTATAAGGTTGAATCTAAATTTAGTCAAAAGATACCTGTGAAATGGCTTGGTGACAAAACATAAATAAGGTTCTAGTGCGATGGAATTCACTAGCAAATAGTGTTGTCTCACTGCTGGCTTCTGCAGTTCCATTTCCTCACGACACACTCTTGCCCTTAGCATAAACTGTTTTTTAACGATGTCTACAACCTGTTTCTTGATGCCAGAGGGGTCTGTAAAGAGTTCTGGGCGGCCCAGTTTCATAAAGGACTTCTTCCGGTAGGCCAACCACGGTACTCTACTACTGTGATCCAATGACATGACATCCTTCATTATCATGTGATTAAGAGTTAGTTCTTTATTGAGCCATGTCTTTAGCCAGTAGATTAAAGGCGCTAGCAGAAGTGGGTCTGGACATGATCCAGACCCACTTCTGCATGTATAGAAAAAGTTGGCGTCGACTGGGGAACAGACAAAAGGGAACGTAAGAACCTATTTTCCGCCTTTTGGATAGTTTCCAGACATTCATAACCCCATAGTGGTGCGCCATACAATGCCACTGAAAAACATTTACTGTTGTAAACCTTTAGGCGTGCTTCCATCGGTCTAGAGCCCAGCCTTTTTGCAAAACCCAAAAGGGCCGCTGATGTCCTGGTCACCGCTAGGCTTTTGGCCCTTACCTGTGGGCCCCAGGTACCCCTGTCATCAAAAAGCACGCCCAGGTAGGGAAAGGCTGAAACGCTAGTAACAACTTCGCCCTTACATTTAAAACTTTTTACTAGGGCCTTTTTCCTGTGGTGTCCAACAACCATGGCGTGTGACTTGTTCGAGTTAACCTTCAAGTCTAGTTGGTCCATGAAGGTACCAAAGGCGTCCAGGAGCTGCTGGAGACAGACGCCGGTGCGGGCTATCAGCACCGCGTCGTCCGCGTATAGGAGAGCAGGGATCTTAACTTCTCCTACACGCAGAACGTCTCTGGCCACTGCAACCAGGTAACTACCAAGGCCGTTGATATAGATTGTGAAAAGCAGGGGGGCCAATATGCAGCCCTGCCTGACCCCTCGCATGGAGTTAAAACGGGACGTGCATCTACCCGCTTTTGTGACCCGCACAACTGCAAATAGCTCTTGGTGGAGTGAAGCCATAAACCTAACCAGTGCCTCATCGATCCCAATCCTCAAAAGGATGTCCCACAACTTAGACCTGTTCACCAAGTCGAAGGCCGAGGAGAGGTCCATAAACGCTAGGTACAGAGACCCCTCCTTGGCCACCGTATACTTTGAGATCAACAGGTGTAAGTTGGAGCACTGCTCTATTGTTCCTCTTTTCTCTCTGAATCCATATTGGATATCAGCCAAACCACCACAACTCTCCAAACTGTCCCTTAGCATGGCCAAAAGGACTCTGCCTAGGATCTTGATTGCAGAGTCCAAAAGGGATATGGGCCTATAGCACCCTGGGTCGTCCCGACGCTCACCACTTTCAAATTTCACATGCTGCCACTGTCATGGGACCTCTGCATGCTGAGGTTCAATGCTTTTGGCTTTGTGTGGCACACCAAGGTATTACACAGGAAAGTTATGACTATTACCATATCTAAGTCTGACAGAGTTTAACACGTTTTTTAGCTCTAAAGTTTTGTAGTGAATGGTTGTACTAGCATCCGTTTTTAATTTTCATATAAGATATATAACACTAAATTACCAGAATTACACAAGATTAAACAGTATAATCAAAACTAAAGGATCCCATTTTTCAAACAGCCTGAGCTGTCTTCACATGATGATGCAGAAGATGATATATGCTAAATAGTGGTTTGCAAAATTTGTATAATTTGCATTTGCATAGTTCTGTGGAATTTTGGGAAACTTATGTGTCCTTATGTGAAAAACAAAACTGGCATGTAGTACTATAATTTAGCACAAAATGTACCCCATTGTTTACTTTTGATATGAACACCCCTTTTGCGTTAAACAAAGCAAAAAAACACAAGTGCAACAACGTGCACCCACCTGTGTTTTAGTCGTTCACTTTGCTCTCATGTGTTCTTCCTAAATGTTTGAGGTGAATAGATCACAATTATGCAAAGTAGCCTAACAGCGTAGTTTCAGCAGTTTTGCGTAACAAGTGTATTATGAAATTACCAAAATTACACCAGTATAATGGATATTATGCCTTAGTCTAGTGCCCACCTTGAGAAGATACAGTCAGACTTTCTTTGGGATGAGATACAAATTGTGGTTTCCTAAAAAGACTCCAAAAACTCACTTGCAAAGGACAAATATGCACACAACTTCCAAAATTCTATTTAAAAGACTAAAATATCTTTTAAAACAGGAGTATATATATAAGACAGAACAGCTATTCATTTAACCGATTTGTGTATCTACAAAGTTAAAATGATTAGTGTGAGAGGCTGGACTGGTATGCGGTGTCAGCTAATGTAAGTGGGCACCTTGCACCAGTCCAGACAACCCTTATGGTGATTTATGAGGTCTCGGGCAACCTTAGAAAGCTATCCAAGTGGTAGCTGTGGAGAGCAGCCTTCAGGCTTAGTCTTAAAAGAGTGTAAAGCAGCTTGTTTAATCAGAATACAATCTTATAGTATAGATTAAATGAAAGGGAACCACACAAGGTATTTATAAAAATATGTGTTTATTATATAATACTCTCTAATACGTTCCAGTATCTCCCACACAGAGATATACACAAAGCACACAATACTATAGCAAAGAAATCACAGTAAATAGCACTAATACTCAGTGGGCCCCAGGAGGGGACCGAACCATATACTAAAAAAGAGGTTTAAGAACTACAACTCAAGTCAGGACAGTGTCGAGAGGACGTGGAATTGCTGGGACCCCAAGGAACCACCCAAGGTGAGTAGATAAGGACCCAACGGACAGCATGTGCAGTGTGAGTACACACCGTGTGCCCCGTACAAGTCTATGTGCTAGTCGCAGTTAGATTTTTAAAGATTAAGGACCCTTCACAGTGGGCCCTGAAGAAACCCCACGGAAGACAGAAGGTTGGAGAGCCACCCCACGTGTGGATACCGTGGTACCCAAGTTACCTATCCCATGGAAGACAGGTACGTCTGAAACTGCTGTCTGAAACTTGCGTCTGAAACTGCTTTCAAACCCAATGGAAGACTTCAGGAAAGTACAGCTGCTGGAAGAGGAGAAAGTGTCAGCCAAATGTGGATTCTTGGTGAAAAGTACCTGAAAGCAGAGGGGACATCATCTGGGTCACTTGAGAGTGACCAGGGGCTCGGTAGACGAATGGCCACTGATATTGGGTGCTTCAGGATACATGTTGATGACCTTGACTCTGAAGCTGTGGGGACCAGGTGATGCTGAGGATGACCAGGAGCTGGATATGAGCTGCCCCACAAAGGATGTTGAGTGCTGGGGGGCTTGGTGTCCGGTGGGAGCACCAACAAGCCTTGGCAAAAGCAACCCATGGAGGAGGTCAAGAAATTGCAGGAAGAGGACCAGCAAGGTCCAGAAGACTTGCCACAAGCAGGGGTGTCTGAGCAAGCCCAGAACAATCAGGGGAGCCCAAAGAAGACATTGTTTACCCTCTACAGGACCCACAGGTTGAAGGCACTGAAGTCGTAGGAGGACCTTGTGCAGCTTTACAAAACAGGCCACGCAGCACACATGTTATGTGTGTTAAGATCTTTGCAGGAGAAGTTGCCAGATGTTGGGGCTACTTGGAGCCCAGTGCACTGGCTGCAGAATTGCCAACAAGCATTTGCACTTGCAAAGATATGCGATGCACAGAGGTTCTGGTATTGCAGCCCCCACAAGCAATTCTGACCTCAAACTGGGTGAGAAGGCACCTCGGGCCTTGAGGGACATAGAAACCCACCTCCTGTGTTGTTGAACCCTTCGGAGTCCATAGAAGTTTGTGATCAGCAGACCGGTCAGCAGTGTTGCTGAACCTGCAAATGCAGAGGAGTGATTCCTACAATCTAAGGGTGATTCTCTTCAGGTATTTTGGATGTTCCACAGGCCCTACACTGATCCTGTATGGTGAACAGGAACAGACAAGGCAGCAGACTGAGAGGGAGAGGAAGTCAGGCCCAAACAAAGCCCAGCAAAGTCCAGAGTGCCCAGACGGTCGAAGTGCAGTGGTTTCAGTTCTGAATCTTGTCTGTGGCAAATTCAGGGACCTACACTCAGGTAAGCTCTTAAGTACTCTAAGGAAAGGCTTGAGAAGATTAGGGGACCTTCCCAGTGGAGGGTCTGGACAGGGGGGAGATTACTCCCATGTCCTTTGTCCAGTTTCACGCCAAAGCAGGAGCAAACGGCTCCCAGGACTGGTTTGAACTGGACTATGCACAGGAACACCAAATGTGCCCTCTTGCACCCACCCAGCACTAATACACTAAATCCTGTCTGGGAGGTGGTCACACTTCCCTGTGACAGGATGCCTATTCCCTGCTTGAGCTTGGCTCAGCAGCAGGAAAGTGTCTCTGGTCGGTAGCAACAATTTTGTGCTGTCCGGGACTAGAAGGCTGGTACTGGGAAGAATGAGAGCTTAACAGAGGGCTCTTCCAGTTGGTGGAATCATACCAACCCCACCAGTTACCGGTGTGGGGGTATGATTTCAACATGTTTTACAACAAACACAATAGAGTTTGTTGCAGCCGTTTTCGAGATGGTCATCACGCGGTCACGTAATGCCCCTCTATATTAGTATATGGCTGCTTCACTGGTAACCTGGGAGACTGGACTCCGTAGGCTGCAGGGGTGTTCTGCTCATGCAGGGTACCTCTCTCAACAAGAACCTAGCACCCTGCCCTCAGGATTGTAAAGGCCTGCTAGAGGGTTGACTTATAGGTTTTAAGTACAGTGACCCTTAAATATAGTAAACCTATATCTTAAGTAAGTGGTGCATGCACCACCTTACACATGCTGCAATGGCAGGCCTTTAGGTCCATTTTAAATGGTTTCTCATAGGTGACACAATACATGCTGCAGCCCATGGGAGATCTCCATGGTACCTATGCACTGGGTACATGGGTACCATATACTAGGGACTGACAAGGGTACCCCAGTATACAATCAGGGGTGTACCTAAGTACATAGCATTAACAGTTTAGGGTAAAAGCAGATAGACTGGGGTCCTGATTAGCAGGTTCCAGTCAGAATAGTCAAAAACAGCAATACATCCAACAAAAAGTGGGTATAGCCATAAGAAGCAGATCCTACTTTCCTACAATGAGGGATATAAGGAGGGAGCATTGCACCAGATGAAATGAGCAAACAGTTTAACAGTTTATGCAATTAATATATGATGGTACCTTTCCACCTCTGTGGTGATCTGGCATTCTGCATTACTACATCATTAAATCCAAATGCTATCTTTTGAATTATGCAGTAGACAAACTGCGGTAGATCATTAGGGCTCTGAAATTCAATTCCTTTTTGGCCTTGGCAAGACATGGACAATAAAGCAAATGATCTGGGGCCATATCATGATTGCATTTGCTGTCCTGCGCCAGTACAGAAGAGGTCCGTTAGTTTCTTTTCCTCATTTCCAGTGCATCCATTATCTCATAGGTTTTATAAGGTTCATGAAGAGCTAGGTGAACAAAATGGTTTTGCTCTATTCTAAGAAGAGATAAGATCATGCATCCTTTTAGTTTAAGATCTAATTTGATTGATTGTTCTCATGAAGGGCATTTTAGTATATTAAGTACTTGAAGATGTGTGCGAGGACAAAATTGGGGGACAAGTATTGATCTGATGGTTGATAGATGGGTAAGATCTTGTGTTTTTTGTTCTTGTAGTGACATGCCAGCCAAAGCCATAGTGGCAGAGTCCATACCAGTGCAACCACCTGAAGGTCAGTGGCAGAAAATAGGTATTGATATCATTGGTCCTTTTTCTGAATTTGCTAAACAAGAATGTTATGGTATTGTAGTGGCTGAATAATTTTCTAATGGTGTTTCATCCTGAAGCTAACAGGCAAGTAGAAATGTTTAACAGAGCAATCAAGGAGTCTGTCTAACTGGCAATTAATCGTTTCACTGCTAGGCCTCCCCTCATGCTGAGCCTTTTTTTAGCTTTTTGGGTTAGTTCATGCTTAGGCCTCTAAAACTTTCAGTTCACATAAGCTATCCATCCCCAATTGGTGTCCTTTTATCCAAACATCCTGAGAATTCCAAAGGTACCCAGGATTTGTGGATTACCCTGGAGGTGAGTGAGAAATTAGCCAAAATATAGCTACATTTTGTTTTCGAGGGAAAAATTTGAAAAAGTACTGCAGAAGAAAGTGTCTATTTTGTTTACTGCAATTGGCATCAATGAAGGGGAGAGGATGTAGCCTTACGGCAGGAGCGGTCTACCTCGAAGCTGGGGGAGCGGGTTCGAGTCTCGGCAACAACGCTCAACATCTTGTGAATCTGGGTAAATCACTTAATCTCCCCATGCCTAACAAATATGAATGTGTCCATCTGTAACGAAACTGGTGCTCATGTAAAGCACTCTGATACCTGATATCTTTGAGTCTAGTTCACGCTATATTTAACTGTAAATTTGCTAAAGCAGTTTTGGCATTTTACTGGGAGGTAGCCCATTTTTCCTATTTTTTGTGCTTTCAATCTCTTTTCAGTTTGTGCTGAAGAAGGTGTGAACCCCATAGTGGATCCCAGTAAGCTATACATTTATGAAAACTAGACAAAATTCTGAATCCAGTATCAGGTCATGTGTGTAGATCCTTTAAGGTTTTCCTATAAGTAATTGTTGAAATAAAAAAATAGAGCAATTGAGCTGAAAAAAGAGGAGTTTGTGTCTATTCTTTCATCTGTAACATCTTCTTACTATGGCATATTTTCAAAAGCAATATACCGTTATGTCCGTTGGACCCTTCTGGTAGTGTGGATTTATAGAGCTTGTTGGTCCTCCAAGAACCCGAGGTATCCAGAGCTAACAACAGACCATCACCTTACAATGTTTTTTTATTGTGTACCGACCATACAGCAATTCATATAGTAAATTTAAAGAATGTAAAAAGGATCTGAAGGAAAACTTTGTATTTCTGAAATGCACACCAGATAGTGAGTTTAGCAGCAGTGGATGTTTGTACATGTCTGAATTTATGGATGCCCATACTGGGAATGTTTCAAAGGGAATTTTGAAAGGTTCAATTGTTGAGATATTCAACTGGTAATAACAAATGTTTTGCATTATATATTCCCACATGTCTCCCAATAGAATTGGTACCCCAGTTGTGTGGCTTGGCCTTGCACCTCCAACACATAACCCCCACAAAACGGGACATAGGAGACATTATATTTCACCCAGCAGAATCATTTTTTTGTGCAAAGTGGCTAGCTGTGGGTTTTGGGCCACAGCTCAGCCAACACCTAGGGACTCCTCTCAAACCAGCACAATTTTTAAAACTAGACACTAGGATTTCAGGGTGTGGTGACTTATGTGGCTCTCGCCAGGCTTTTTACCCAGAATCTTCTGCTCATCTCAAACTTTACCTGAAAACAAATTTCCTTGGATTTCTATGAGGAAAAGTCCTGGAATCTATAGGCAGTCACATATTTCCTACAACCGAGTATTTCACCAAGTCTCCCAAGAAAAACAGCGCCTTACTTGTGTGGGTAGGCCAAGAGCTCGGGATACAAAAGAGCATCAAATGCAACATAGACACATTTTATTTTCCACTACAAAGCAATGTGTTTTTTCAATGTGGGTAGCTGTGAAATATGGGTCCCAGTTCATCCAGCAGCTGAGGAAACATATCTAACCAGCACATTTTTTTAAACTAGACATCGAGGGGTGTCCTGGGTAAAGTGTCTTGCATGGCGCTCAACAGGTTTCTTTACCCATAATCACCTGCAAAGCTCAAACTTTGCCTATAAAAACATTTTCCTTGCATTTCTGTGAGGAAAAGTCCTGAAATCTGCAATCTACCAACCAGCATTCTCCAAGTCTCCCAAGGAAAACAGTACCTCACTAGTGTGGAAAGGCCAAGTGCCCGTGATATGAAAGGGCACCACACGCAACATAGACACATCAAATTTTTTCATTAGAAAACAATGTGTTTTTTGCAATGTAGGTAGCTGTGGATTTTAGGCCCAAGCTCAGCCGGCACCGAGGGAAATCTACCAAACCAGCACATGTTTGAAAACTAGACACCTAGGAGAGTCCAGAGAGGTGTAGTTTGCATGGTTCCCTCGACATTTTCTCACCCAGAATTCCCTGCTAACCTGAAATGTAACTAAAATGTCACATTTTCCTGGCTTTTCAGTGTGGGAAAGTTGGTGGATCGTTGAGTGGGTACAAACTTCCTACCACCCAGCATTGACCCAGGTCTTTTGATAAAAATTCTACTTCATTTGCTTGGGTGGACTAAGTGCCTGTGGCAAGGAATGCCAAAAAGCCTGGTTTTTCAAGGGGGGTACCTGTGTTTTTGGTGCCAGGATCGGAGGCAATCTAAATAAAGCTACCAAACCCAGACATTTAAGAAAACTGCACACCAATGGGAGTTCAGGGAGCTGTGGCTTCTTTGGGTCCTCCAACGTTTTCTTACCCAGAATCCCCTGAAAACCAAACATTTTGCTAAAAAGTCAAATTTTCCTCATTTCTGTGTGGAAAAGTTGTCAGATCACTGGGAGGGCACACATTTCCAACCACACAGCAACCCCCCAAGTCACTTGATAAAAATTCTACCTTACCTGTGTGGGTGTGCCAAGTGCCCGGGACAGGGACAGGGAAAGGCACAAAACATATTGTGGCGATAATCATAACTATGGTAGGCTCGCTAATTAGTCATGGGATCAGCAACCATGTAGGGAAACCTATGAAACCCAGACATTCTGAAAACTAGACACCTTAGGGAGTACAGGGAGGTTTGGGTTGCATGGATTTCCCAACGTTTTCTTACCCAGAACTCCTTGCAAAGCTGAAATGTTGAATAAAAACACCCATTTTCTTTCCATTTCTGTGACCTAAACCACAGGACTGTTCAGGGATCCACAAACTTACTACCACCCAGCTTTTTCCCATTTGTCTAGATAAAAACGCTATCCCACTTGTGTGTCAGGGCCTAGTGTCCGCAACAAGAATGGATCACACAAGGGTCAACAGTAATCCTTCCATGAGGACTACTGTTGCCCCCAGTGTGATCCAATCCAATATTTTTCCACTTGAGAGGATCGACCGTTGCCCAAGGGCCACTCCCAGACATATAAAAGAGAAAATCCCTGGTACCTAGGGGCATACACCCCTCGCCCCTCATATGATGTGTCAGACTAAAAACAGCTGAAGTGCCAAGGGGGAAGGGCGGAATTCCCCCCAAAAGTATCCTCCAAGGGGAGTGACCCTTGCCCAAGGGATCACTTCCCGTAATCATAATAATATAAAATCCCTGGTATCTAATAGGTTTCGACCCCCCCCCCCCGGCAGTAGATAGGCTGAACTAACCCCCAGTGGAGCCGAAATATGGATGTAATAATTATACCCCCAGGGAGCGACACTTGCTCAAGGGGCAGCTTCCCCTACAGAAAACACATCCCTGGTGATCAAGTGGTGGGATTCCTCACTGCAATTTTGGAGCAGGAATCCACTCAAAACAGGCACAGGGAGAAAGAAAAAAACTCTTTCTGTTCCCCTTGTGTGTGTTTTCTACAAGACTGGGGTGACTACAAAAGTGCTTCAGCTGCCATCCCTGGTGTGGGTCTGTAGAGGGCATCCCATAGAGGGAGCAACAGCGATTCTCCCATGGGTGGGTGCGAGGATGTTTTGGAGCTGTCCTCAGCACAAGCTGACGATGCCAGAGGACGGCTCCAAGCCATCCTCTGCACGCAGGAGCTAAAGGGGGACTCAGTTGGAGAAAAACATGCAAGCCACATTGCTTATGTATAGAACTATGCCCAGTCCTGTGTCATTAGTGTGTCCATTTGAGTTACTGTGCGGACACAAAGCTAGTTTCTAATTGGTACCATTGTGGTTGAAAAATAAGCTTGGCAATAGGAAAATTGCAGAAGCTGCAGAAGAGTTAAAGTAGCGAAAGAAAAAAATATGAAATGAAATAGAGGAGCATTTAGCAAATGCTCTATAAGTGTAGGTGATTGTGTGAGGGTGGGACACGGTTTTGAATCTGGCAACAGGACACCAAAATGAATGGGCACAGTAAGAGTTGTTGAATGTTTTAATAATGCACTGAGAGTGCAGGATGGGACTTTGATGAATTTATCTAGAGTACATTTGTCTCATAATTAGCTACAGCAAAGGAGAGTTATTGACAATATTGCCAACCATGACAACGGGGATGATGATAGCAATGTATTCCTGGACATTCCACAGTATATGACTTCTGTCAGAAAAATTAATCCAGGGACAGATTGTGCTGATTAATCCAATCCTACTCTTAACAATAGCGCATTTATTTTGAGTTAGCAAAAACCTTTCTTCTTGAAAGGGATCCCAAATGCAGAGAAAGAAAGATCCTCTGCATTTGGGATCCCTTTCAATAAGAATTTGTCTTTCTAAAACAAAATAAATATGCTCCACCTTGAGTGTTGGCCTGCGCCAGGGTGTGTTAAAGGCTCATTGATGAAGCATGCTACTATCTAGTGGGTGAGGGCAACTTTTACAATCTTATGGGCTTTCCTGTGGGTTCTTCCTCCCAAGTTGTAAAGTCATCTGACCAGCTTTTTAAATTCTGAACATCCAGATGGAGCGCTCAGATTTCTGAATTTGTTTTCCGTCCTCCTTGTTTGGTGTGTTTTTTAGAGTAAGTTTTGAAGAACAAGGGAAGGCTTAATCTCTAGTCCCCTTTTTGTTGTTTTGAGCTCTGTTAGATTCTCATTATTATATATTATCAATAGTGTATTTATTGATTCTGTTAAAGAGGGAAGGTGTGCAGTATTCTCCATGCAAGCTGTTTTGGAGTGTTGTTACAAGGTTCTATAACTTAGAGCTCAGGGGATTAACAGCTGACGGTTGGATGAGGAGCAGAGAGGTGTCACAGCTATGGATAGAAGGTCCTATTATGTGTTGTGCAACTAATAACCCTTTATGGAGGTTCCATTATTGTGTCCAGCTTCTTCGTGTGCAGCAACCTTCACACCTCCCAAATGTGATAAAATGCTATTTTGAATTTTGAGATTAGCACTTTGTGTGTGGCCCTAATTTTTTGCAGTGAGTGGAGCATTGTTCACTCCTGACCACTTTCAAATACAAACAAGCTGCCACTGGCAGGATGTCTATTTACACTATGACCGGGAGATCATCCTCCTTCAAGAATTTTATGCTTTTCATTGATTGAAGAACAGAAGCATTTCTTCAAGAAATTATGTGCATGCTAAACCTGCAGTGCAGTAAGCAATGAATAATTCTGGGGTTTCAAATAATGGTATGCTTGATGGGCTGGAGAATGATGAATTTTGCTGAAGTTCTAGACAGTAGATATATGTTAAAAATAAGGTTATCCTTCTAATACGAATGCTTTGTTTGAAAGCATTCACACCACCAACTTTGCATTATGGTGGAAAGGTTTGTGCTTGGTACTAGGCAGTCTTTGGTTCATTGATAGAATATCGATTTTCAAAATATCGATGTTCAAAATATCGAAAAAGCATAGACTACAAACATATCGACTCCCATGCCTGCACAGGTAAGTACAAAAATATTGATTACAAATATTGATGTAAAAAATATTGATTTAAATATATATATAAAATAAAATAATATATAACAAATATTAATATAATAAAATAATAAAATGTAATAGATATATATTTAAAAAATATTACAATTAAACTTTATTTGAAAAAATAAACAAACATAATACTTTATCCATATATATATATATATTTACTTTAAAATAATTAATAAACTATTATCTTTATTTTAACACTTTAAAATATATAAAGATAAAACATATTAATAAATCATTTAAAATATAAAAGAAAACATTCTAGAATAAATTAAAATATTTGGCTACGAAAAAATATTTCAACTTACATTGCCCAATGCAATCAGTGCAACAGTTGGAAAAGTGTTGGAGAACAAAATACCTAAATCTACTATTGCAACTCCGGTGAGTGCAACAGTAGGGAAAGTGTTGGATAGCGGAGGGGTGAAATTTACTATTCCTACTCCAAATAGTGCAACAGAGGGGAAAGAGTTGGATAGCGAAGGAGTAAAAATTACTATTCACCCTCCACTGAGTACAACAGTAGGATAAGTGTTGGATAGCAGAGAGGTCAAATGTATTATTCCCACTCTTGTGAGTGCAACAGTTGGGAATGTGCTGGATAGCGGAGGGGTAAAAACTAGTATTCCAACTCGAAGTTACTGCAACAGAAGGGAAAGTTTTAGATAGCGGAGGGGTAAAATTTACTATTACCACTCCAATGAGTGTAACAGTAGGGAAAATGTCGGATGGCAGAGGGGTAAAAATTAGTATTCCCACTCCATTGAATGCAACAGTAGGATAAGTGTTGGATAACAGAGGGGTAAAATAATTTATTCGCACTCCAGTGAGTGCAATAGTAGGGAAAGTGGTGGATAGCTGAAGGGTACAAAATAAATATTCCCACTCCAGTGAGTGCAACAATAGGAAAAGGGTTGGATAGCGGAGGAGTAAAAATTGCTATTTCCAGTCCAGTCAGTAGAACACTAGGGAATGTGTTGGATAGTGAAGGGGTAAAATTACTATTCCCATTCCAGTAAGAGCAGCAGTAGGGAAAGTGTTGGAAAGCGGAGGGATAAATATTACTATTCCCACTCCACTGAGTGCAACAGTGGGATATGTGTTCGATAGCGGAGGGATAAAAATTTCTACTCCCACTGCAGTGAGTGAGTGGAACAGTAGGGAAAGTGTTGGATAGCGTGTTGTTATAAGGTTCAATAACTTAGTCTTCAGGGGATTAACAGCTGACGGTTGGAGGAGAAGCAGAAGAGGAGTCACAGCTATGGATAGAAGGTCCTATTATGTGTTGTGCAACTAATAAACCTTTATGGAGGTTCTATTCTTGTGTCCAGCTTCTTCGTGTGCAGCAACCTTCACACTTCTCAAATGTAATCAAATGCTTTTTTGAATTTCGAGATTAGCACTTTGTGTGTGGCCCTAATGTTGTGCAGTGAGTGAGCATTGTTTAATCCTGACCACTTTCAAATATAAACCAGCTGCAACTGGCAGGATGTCTATTTACACTATGACCAGGAGATCATCCTCCTTCAAGAATGTTATACTTTTGATTGATTGAAGAGCAGTAGCATTTCTCCAAGAAATTATGTGCATGCTAAACCTGCAGTGCAGAAGGCAATGAATAGTTCTATGATTTCAAATAATGGTATGCTTGATGGGCTGGAGAATGATGAATTTCGCTGAAGTTCTAGACAGTAGATATATATTAAAAAAAAGGTTATCCTTCTAATACAAAAGCTTTGTTAGAAAGCATTTACACCACCACTTTTGCATTATGGTGAAAAGGTTTGTGCTTGGTGCTAGGCAGTCTTTGGTTCACTAACTGGATATCGATGTTAAAAATATCAACGTTCAAAATATCGGAAAAAAATATAGACTACAAAAATATCGACTCCCATACCTACACAAGTAAGTACAAAAATATTGATTTGAAAATATTGATGTAAAAAATAGCGATTTAAATATGCATATATATAAAATAAAATAGCATATATTAAATAGTAATATTAATAGATATATATAATAGATATATATAAAAATGAATATATATATTTACAAAATATTACAAATAAACTTTTTGGAAAAACAACACAGAAACAATAATTTATACATACATATATATATTTACTTTCACATAATTAATAAACTATTACCTTTAATTTATTTTAAAACTTTAAAATTAAATAAAATATATATATATATCATTTAAAATGTAAAAGAAAACATTCTAGAATAAATTAAAACATTAAGCTACGAAAAAATATTTAAACTTAAATTGCCCAATACAATCAGTGCAACAGTAGGAAAAGTGTTGGAGACAAAATAATTAAATCTACTATTCCAACTCCAGTGAGTGCAACAGTAGGGAATGTGTTGGATAGCGGAGGGGTAACATTTACTATTCCCCCCAAACAGTGCAACAATGGGAAAGTGTTGGATAGAGGGGGGGGGGTAAAAATGACGATTCCCACTCCAGTGTGAGCAACAGTGGGGAAAGTGTTGGAGAGCGGAGGGGGAAAAGTTACTATTGCTACTCCAGTGAGTACAACATTAAGGAAAGTGTTGGATCGCAGAGGGGTAAAAATTACTATTCCCACTCCAGTAAGAGAACTGTAAGGAGACTGCTGGATAGTAGAGGGGTAAAGCTACTATTCCAAATCCAGTTAGTGCAACAGTAGGTAAAGTTTTGGATAGCGGAGGGATAACATTTACTATTACCACTCGAAAGAGTGTAACAGTATGGAAAATGTTGGATAGTGGAGGGGTAAAAATTCATATTCACACTCCACTGAATGCAACAGTAGGATACATTTTAGATAACGGAGGGTCAAATAATTTATTCCCACTCCAGTGAGTGCAACTGTAGGGAACGTGTTGGATAGCGGAGGGGTACAAAAACTATTTCCACTGCAGTGAGTGCAGCAATAGAGAAAATGTTGGATAGCGGAGGGGTAAAAATTGCTATTCATAGTCCAGTCAGTGTAACAGTAGGGTAAGTGTTGAATAGCGGAGGGGTAAAAATGGCTATTCCCACTCCACTGAGTGCAACAGAAGGATAAGTGTTGGATAGTGGAGAGATGCAATATACTATTCCCACTCCAGTGAGTGCAACAGTAGGGAAAGTGCTAAATAGCAGAGGGGTAAAAACTACTATTCCAACTCCAGTTAGTGCAACTGTAGAGAAAGTTTTGGATAGTGGAGGGATAAAATGTACTATTCCCACTCAAAAGAGTGTAACAGTAGGGAAAATGTTTGATAGCGGAGGGGTAAAAATTAGTATTCCCACTCCACTGAATGCAGCAGTAGAATAAGTGTTGGATAACGGAGGGGTAAAATAATTTATTCCCACTCCAGTGAGTGCAACAGTAGGGAAAGTGTTGGATAGCGGAGGGGTAAGCATTACTATTCCGGCTCCAGTGAGTGCAACAATAGGGAAAGTGCTGGATAGCAGAGGGCTAAAATTTATTATTCCCAGTCCAGTCAGTAGAACAGTAGGGAAAGTGTTAGATAGTGGAGGGGTAAAAATTACTATTCCCACTCCACTGAGTGCAACAGTAGGATATGTGTTGGATAGCGGAGAGTTAAAATTTACTATTCACACTCCAGTGAGTGCAACAGTAGGCAAAGTGCCGGATAGCGGACTGGTAAAAATTACTATTTCAACTCCAGTGAGTGCAACAGTAGGGAAAGTGTTGGATAGTGGAGGGGTAAAAAGTACTATGCCAACTCCAGTGAGTGCAACAGTAAGGAAAGTGTTGGATAGCGGAGGGGTAAAATTACTATTCCCACTCCACTAAGTGCAACAGTAGGATAAGTGTTGGATAGTGGAGAGGTAAAATATACTATTCCCACTCCAGTGAGTGCAACAGTAGGGAATGTGCCGGATAGCAGAGGGGTAAAAATTACTGTTCCCCCTCCAGTGAGTGCAAGAATAGGGAAAGTGTTGCATAGCGGAGGGCTAACAATTACTATTCCCAGTTCAGTAAGTGGAACAGTTGGGAAAGTGTTGGATAGCGGAGGGGTGAAAATTACTATTCCCACTCCACTGAGTGCGACATTAGGATATGTGTTGGATAGCAGAGAGGTAAAATATACTATTCCCACTCCAGTGAGTGCAACAGTAGGGAAAGTGATAGATAGCAGAGGGTAAAAACTACTATTCTGACTGCAGTTAGTGCAACTGTAGGGAAAGTGTTGGATAGTGGAGGGATAAAATTTACTATTCCCACTCCAAAGAGTGCAACAGTAGGGAAAATGTTTGATAGCGGAGGGGTAAAAATTAGTAATCCCACTCCACTGAATGCAACAGTAGGATAAGTGTTGGATAACGGAGGGGTAAAATAATTTATTCCCACTCCAGGGAGTACAACAGTAGGGAAAGTGTTAGGTAGCGGAGTGGTAAGCATTACTGTTCCCACTCCATTGAGTGCAACAATAGGGAAAGTGTTGGATAGCAGAGGGCAAAGAAATTACTATTCCCAGTCCAGTCAGTGGAACAGTAGGGAAAGTGTGGGATAGCGGAGAAGTAAAAATTACTATTCCCACTCCACTGAGTGCAACAGTAGGATATGTGTTCGATAGCGGAGAGGTTACATTTACTATTCTCACTCCAGTAAGTGCAACAGTAGGGAAAGTGCTGGATAGCGGAGTGGTAAAAATTACTATTCCAACTCCAGTGAGTGCAACAGTAGGTATAGTGTTGGATAGTGGAGGGGTTAAAAATACTATTCCAACTCCAGTGAGTGCAACAGTAAGGAAAGTGTTGGATAGTGGAGGGGTAAAATTACTATTCCCACTCCACTGAGTGCAACAGTAGGATAAGTGTTGGATAGCGGAGAGGTAAAATATACTATTCCCACTCCAGTGAGTGCAACAGTAGGGAAAGTGCCAGATAGCGGAGGGCTAAAAATTACTATTCCCAGTCCAGTCAGTGGAACAGTAGGGAAATTGTTGGATAGCGGAGGGGTAAAAATTACTATTCCCACTCCACTGATTGCAACATTAGGATATGTGTTGGATAGCGGAGAGGTAAAAATTACTTTTCCCACTCCAGAGAGTCCAACAGTAAGGAAAGTGGTGAATAGCAGATCGGTACAAATCACTATTCCCACTCCAGAGAGTGCAACAGTAGGGAAAGTGTTGGATAGCAGAGAGGTACTAAATATTATTCCATCTCCAGTGAGTGCAACAGTAGGGAAAGTGCAGGATAGCAAAAAGATAAAAAAATACTATTACAACTCCAGTGAGTACAACAGTAGGGAAAGTGCTAGATAATGGAGGGGTAAAAATTGCTATTCCCACTCCAGTGAATGCAACACTAAGGAAAGGGTTGGATAGCGGAAAATAAATGTGTATTCACACTAAAATACTTAGATAAAATACCTATATTAAAAACATTTAAAAAATAATAAACAAAATTAAAAAAAATATCAAACAGAGTAAAAGAACACATATTATGATACTAATTACATATAACAAAAACCTACAAATTTTATATTAAATAAAATAAATACATTTACAAAAAATAATTCTTTTAAACTATAAACTATTTACAAACAAAAAAATAATTAAAATATAAATGTATTTCTTGTATTTACTACCCTATAACACCACACCAATAACTAAACACTTCAACATTTTTATTAAATGTATTTACATGTTTAATATAATTAATAATGAATTAAAAAATATTATTAATAAAAAACTTATAAACAATAATTGACTACACACACTTTTAACACTGAAATATCCACAATACATACCTAAAGTAAACTATAAAATAATAAAACACTATTGAAACTTATTTTGAAATTAAAAACTTTTACTATTAACAACTAATAACCAAATAATTAAAATGTCCTTAATACCCGCCCTTTATCCCTTTAACCCCTTCGATGCTCATGACGGAATGGTTCCGTCATGAGCATCGGTGCTCCTGTGCTCCTGATGGAACCATTCCGTCATGAGGACAGGGGCACCAAATCCCTCTGCTGCAGACAGCAGAGGGATTTCCTTCTCTCCCCTAAAGCCTAGGGAGCTGGGGAAGTAGCCCCCAATCTGCCCACCCCAGGGGGCAAAAATCCCACTATATGCCAGGGATTTTGTATTGCCAAATTGAAAATCCCAGGGGGGGCTGCCCAAAACCGGCATGCTGATGACCCCACCCCCCTGCAAAAATTACAATCTTTCTGCCCCCCTTGGGGGCAGATGGGGGTATGCCAAGGCCCCCACACCTCCCCCACAAACATTACAGCCTTTCTGCCCCCCTGGGGTGCAGATGGGGGCATTAGCCCACAATCTGCCTCCCGGGGGCAAAAAGCCAAGTAGACATCAGGGATTTTTGGGGCAAATTTTAATTAGGGAAGGGGCATTGGCTTGCCCATTTTGGGCAGCTCCCACCCTAATTAAAATTTTCCCAAAAAAATCCCTGGCATCTACTGGACTTTCAGATGGGAGAATTAGTCCCCAATCTGCGCCACAGGGTGGGGGGAAAGCCCACTAGGCACCAGGGTTTTTTGGGTCAAATTTAAATTAGGGTGGGGTCATTGGAATGCCCGTTTTGGGCAGCCCCCACCCTAATCCAAATTTGTCCTAAAAAAAACCCTGGTGTCTAGTAGGCTCTCTATGGGCATTAGCCCCCAATCGTGTCCCTAGCTTATCAGACGTTTTGCTGTAGTAAGCATAGGAAGGTTGGAGTCAGTGCCCCATGAGCCAAGACTGGGTGAAGGGTATTTTGAGTGTCCAATCAACCCCCAACACATCGGTGCTTCCTCCTTCCTCCGTGGCTTCCGTGTTTATACGGAAGCACGGATGTGTTGGGGGTTGATTGGACCCTCAAAATACCCTTCGCCCAGTCTTGGCTCATGGGGCACTGACTCCACCCTTCCTAAGCTTACTACATCAAAACTTCTGATAAGCTAGGGACACGTATATCTATAATTTATATTTATACACATTGATAAAGAGAACATTATCACTTTTCTTTGTACATACACCTTAATTTTTCTGTGGTAAAACATTAGTGATTGAGAGGGGGATCTGACCCCGGTCCTGATGAAGGGGCATGGCGCCCCAAAACATGTTGACCCGCACAGGAGAGTAAGCCCATTAACTTGCTTTATCTCTCCGCATCACTTTTTTAACAATACCAGCCAGTGTCTATTAAAAAAGTTGTTTCTACCACTAGGCCAGGTATTTTTTAACATCACTTTATTTATTATCACTTCAGACCCTACTGACATTCACTCCTATTCACTCACATAGCACCCACAATAAAAAGGTGTTCCAGCGTAATCGCTTGTCGTAGCACTGCCCCGTCCCGCAACCTGGCAGGAAGACCCCAATGATGAAGCATGACACCAAGGCCCTTTTGGTGTGTGAGGGGTATTTTAACATGCATTGTGTATTCCATGAACACCAGGATATACACTAACTCTACGTGAGGTGGACTCTGTTGATGATCTGTACTTTCAGGAGAGGAGGATGCGCCCCACCTTGGTGCTGTTAAGCACCACCTCTTCACTCCCCCCTTTGATATATTTTTTACCGGTAGGAAATTTGTGTCAGCCCGGTGATGCCAAAACTTTCCTAATCAAAAATGAGTGAAAAAGTGACTATTTCAGCTTAATTTCAGGTTTGCAGGGGATTCTGGGTAAGAAAACATTGGGGAATACACACAAGCTATATAACTCCCTGGAATCCCCTGGGTGTCTAGTTTTCAGAAATGTGTGGGTTTGGTAGGTTTCCCTAGGTGGTCGTCGGGCCCCGTGCCACAAAATCATAGGACCCCCTTGCAAAACCAGGTTCTTTTGTGATTGTCAATTTTGATGTTGCCTCAATATGTTTTGGGTCCTTACCTGTCGCGGGTACTTGGGCCTTCCAAATAAGTGATGCACCATTTTTATTGGGAGACCTGGGAGAATGCTGGGTGGCCTGAAATTTGTGTCAGCCTCAAGATACCGCAAATTTCACACACAAAAATGTGTGAAAAAAGGAATTTTTCGATCAAAATTTCAGATTTGCAGTGTATTCGGGGTGAGAAAATATTGGGGGGTCCACGCAAGCCATACCTCCCTGAAATCCCTGGGGTGTCTAGTTTTCAGAGATGTGTGGGTTTGGTAGGTTTCCATAGATGACCACCGAGCCCCGGACAAAAATAATGGGACCCCTGCTTGCAAACCCAGGTTGTTTTGTGACAGTCAATTTTGATGTCGCCTCAATATGTTTTGGGCCCTTGCCTGTCGCAGGTACTTGGTCCTCCCATACGAGTGAGGCACCATATCTATTGGGAGACCTGGGGGAATGCTGGGTGGTAGAAAAATGTTCTCAGCCTGGTGATGCCACAACTTTCCCACACAAAAATGTGTGTAAAAGGTGATTATTTCATCTAAATTTCAGGTTTGCAGGGGTTTCTCTGTAAGAAAATGTTGGGGGATCTATGCAAGCCATATCTCCCTGGATTCCCCTGGGTGTCTAGTTTTCAGAAATGTGTGGGTTTGGTAGGTTTCCCTAGGTGACCACCGAGCCCTGGCCAAAAAATCATGGGACTCCCCCTTGCAAAACAAGGTTGTTTTGTGATAGTCAATTTTTAGGTCATCTCAATATGTTTTGGGCCCTTGCCTGTCGCGCATACTTGGGCCTCCCACACTAGAGAGGCATCATTTTCATCGGGAGACCTGGGGGAATGCTGGGTGGTAGGAAATTTGTGTCAGCTCGGTGATGCCACAACTTTCCCACAAACAAATCTTTGAAAATAATTATTTTTTCAGCTACATTTCAGGTTTGCAGGGAAGTCTGAGTAAGAAAACGTTGGGGGATCCATGCAAGCCATACCTCTTTGAAATCCCCCGGGTGTCTAGTTTTCAGACATGTGTGGGTTTGGTAGGTTTCCCTAGAGGGCCGCCGAGCCTGGGGTAAAAAAGTCATGGGCAAGAAACAATTGGGGGATCCAAGCAACCCATACCTCCCTGGAATCCCCTGGGTGTCTAGTTTTCAGAAATATGTGGGTTTGGTAGGTTTCCCTAGGTGACAACCGAGCCCCGGTCAAAAAATCACGGGACTCCCCCTTGTAAAACCAGGTCGTTTTGTGATAAGCAATATTGATGTCCCTTCAATACGTTTTGGGCCTTTGCTTGCTGCAGGTACTTGGTCCTCCCATACGAGTGAAGCACCATTTTTATCAGGAGACCTGGGGGAATGCTGGATGGTAGGAAATTTGTGTCAGCCGGGTAATGCCACAACTTTCCCACACAAAAATGTGTGAAAAAAAGTGATTATTACAACTAAATTTCAGGTTTGCAGGGGCTTCTGGGTAAGAAAACATTAGGGAATCCAGGCAAAGCATCCCTCCCTGGAATCTCATGGGTATCTAGTTTAAAGAAATGTGTGGGTTTGGTAGGTTTTCCTAGGTGGCCGCCGAACCCGAGCCAAAAAGTCATAGGACCCCCATGCAAAAAAAGGTTGTTTTGTGATAGTCAATTTTGATGTCGATTCAATAAGATTTGGGCCCTTACCTGTCGTGGGTACTTGGGTCTCCCGCACGAGTGAGGCACCATTTTTATTGGGCGACCGGGGGGAACACTGGGTGGTATGCAATTTGTGTCAGCTCGGTGATGCCTCAACTTTCCAATAAAAATGTGTGAAAAAAGTGATTATTTCAGCTAAATTTCGGGTTTGCAGGGGATTCTGGGTAAGAAAACATTGGGAGATCCCACAAGCCATACCTCCCTAGAATCCCCCTGGGTGTCTAGTTTTCAGAAATGTGTAGGTTTGGTAAGTTTCCCTATGTGGTCGCCGAGCCCCGGGCCAAAAAGTCATGGGACCGCCCTTGCAAAACCAGGTTATTTTGTGATAGTCAATTTTGATGTCGCCTCAAAACGTTTTGGTCCCTTGCCTGTCACGCGTACTTGGGCCTCCCACATGAGTGAGGCATCATTTTCATTGGGAGACCTGAGGGAATTCTGGGTGGTATGAAATTTGTGTCAGCCCAGTGATGCCAAAAGTTTCCCGTACAAAAATGTGTGAAAAAAGAGTTTATTTCTGCAAAATTTCTGGTTTGCAGGGGAGTCTGGGTAAGAAAACATTTAGGGATCCACTCAGGCCATACCTCCATGGAATCCCCTGCGAGTCTAATTTTCAGAGATGAGTGGGTGTGGTAGGTTTCCCTAGGTGGCCGCCGAGTCCCTGGCCAAAAAGTCATGGAACCCCCCTAGCAAAACCAGGTTGTTTTTTGTGATAGGCAATTTTGATCTTACTTCAATACGTTTTGGGCCCTTGCCTGTCATGGGTACTTGGTACTCCCATACGAGTGAGGCACCATTTTTATTGGGAGACCTGGCAGAACACTGGGTGGTAGGAAATGTGTATAGGCCCGGTGATGCCACAACTTTCCCACACGAAAATGTGTGAAAAAATAGATTATTTCTGCTAAATTTGAAGGTTTGCAGAGGATTCTGGGTAAGAAAACATTAAGGGATCCAAGCAAGCCATACTTCCCTGGAATCCCCTGAGAGTCTAGTTTTCAGAAATGTGTATGTTTGGTAGGTTTCCCTAGGTGGCTGCCGAGCCCCGGTCAAAAAATCATGGGACCCCCCTCTTGCAAAACCAGGTTGTTTTGTGATAGTCAATTTTGTTGTTTCCTCAGTACGTTTTGGGCCCTTGCCTGTCACATGTACCTTAGCCTCCCACACAAGTGAGGTACCATTTTTATCGGGAGACTTGGGGGAACACTGAGTGGTAGAAAATTTGTGTCTGTCCGGTGATGCCACAACTTTCCCACACAAATATGTTTGAAACAAGTGAATATTTCTGGTTTGCAGGGGATTCTTGGTAAGAAAACATTGAGGGATCCACCCAAGCTATACCTTCATAGAATCCCCTGCGAGTCTAGTTTCAGATATGTGTGGGTGTGTTAGGTTTCCCTAGGTGGATGCCGAGCCCCGGGCCAAAACGTAATGGGACACCCCTTGCACACCAGGTCGCTTTGTGATAAGCAATTTTGATGTCGCCTCAATAAGTTTTGGGCCCTTGCCTTTCGCAGATACTTGGGCCTCCTACACGAGTGAGGCATCATTTTCATTGGGAGACCTAGGGGAATGCTGGGTGGTATGAAATTTGTGTCTGCCCGGTGATGCCACAACTTTCCCACACAAATATGTTTGAAAAAAGTGATTTTTTTCAGCTAAATTTCAGGTTTGCAGGGGATTCTGGGTAAGAAAACATTGGGGGATACATGCAAGCTATACCTCCCTAGAATTTCCTGGTTATCTAGTTTTCAGAACTGTGTGGGTTTGGTAGGTTTCGATAGGGTGGCCGCCGACCCCGGGCCAAAAAGTCATAGGACCCCCATGCAAATCCAGGTTCTTTTGCGATAGTCAATTTTGATGTTGACTCAATAAGATTTGGGCCCTTACCTGTTGTGGGTACTTGGGTCTCCCGCACGAGTGAGGCACCATTTTTATCAGGAGACCTGGGGAAGACTGGGTGGTAGGACATTTGTGTCAGCCTCGTGATGCCACAACTATCACACACAAAAATTTGTGAAAAAAGTGATCATTTCATCTAAATTTCAGGTTTGAAGGGGATTCCGGGTAAGAAAACATTGGGGGATCCCACAACCCATACCTCCCTAGAATCCCCCTGGGTGTCTAGTTTTCAGAAATGTGTAGGTTTGGGAGGTTTCCCTATGTGGCCGCAGAGCCCCAGGCCAACAATTCATGGGACACCCCTTGCAAAACCAGGTTGTTTTTTTTGATAGTCAATTTTGATGTCGCCTCAATACGTTTTGGGCCCTTGCCTTTCACGGATACTTGGGCCTCCCACATAAGTGAGGCATCATTTTCATTAGGAATGCTGGGTGGTATGAAATTTGTGTCATCCAGGTGATGCCACAACTTTCCCACACAAAAATGAGTGAAAAAGGTGATTTTTCCAGCTAAATTTCAGGTTTGCAGGGAATTCTGAGTAAGAGAACATTGGGGTATCCATGCAAGCCATACCTCCCTGGAATCCCCCGGGTGTCTAGTTTTTAGAAATGTTTGAGTTGTGTAGGATTCCAAAGGCGGCCGCTGAGCCCGGGGCCAAAAAAACATGGGAACCCCCTTGCAAAACCAGGTTGCTTTGTGATAGTCAATTTTGATGTTGCCTCAATACGTTTTGGGCCCTTGTTTGTCGCGGATACTTGGGTATCCCACACGAGTGAGGCATCATTTTTATTGGGAGACGTGGGGGAATGCTGGGTGGTAGGAAATTTGTGTCGGCCTGGTGATGCCACAACTTTCCCAGAACCAAATCTTTGACAAAAGTGATTTTTTTTCACCAAAATTTCAGGTTTGCTGGTGATTCTGGGTAAGAAAACATTGGTGGATCCCACAAGCCATACCTCCCTGGAATTCCCTGGCTGTCTAGTTTTCAGAAATTTGTGGGTTTGTTAGGTTTACCTAGTTGACCGCCGAGCCCCGGGCCAAAAAGTCATGGGACCCCCCTTGCAAAACCAGGTTGTTTTGTGATATGCAATTTTGATGTCACCTCAATACGTTTTGGGCCCTTACCTGTCGCAGGTACTTGGTCATCCCATATGAGTGAGGCACCATTTTTATTGGGAGACCTGGGGAAATGCTGGGTGGTAGAAAATGTATCTCAGCCCTTTGATGCCACACTTTCCCACACAAAAATGTGTGAAAAAAGTGATTATTTCAGATAAATTTCAGGTTTGCAGGGGTTTCTGGGTAGGAAGCAATTGGGGGATCCACGCAAGCCACACTTCCCTGAACTCCCCTGAGTGTCTAGTTTACAGAAATGTGTGGGTTTGACAGGTTTCCCTAGGTGACTGCCAAGCCCCGGTCTAAAACATTCATGGGACGCCCCTTCCAAAACCAGGTTGTTTTGGGATAGTCAATTTTGATGTTGCGTCAATACGTTTTGGGACTTGCCTGTCGCGCGTACTTGGGCCTCCCACATGAGTGAGGCACCATTTTTATCTGGAGACCTGGGGGAACACTGGGTGGTATGAAATTCGTGTCAGCCCAGTGACGCCACTGCTTTCACACACAAAAGTATGTGAAAAAAGTGATTTTTCCGTCTAAATTTCAGGTTTGCAGGGGATTCTGGGTAAGAAAATGTTAGGGTATCTATGCAAGCCATACCTCTCTGGAATCCCCCATGTGTCTAGTTTCTAGAAATGTGTGGGTTTGGTAGGTTTCTCTTGGTGGCCGCCGAGCCCCGGGCCAAAAAGTCATGGGACCCCCCTTGCAAAATCTGGTTGTTTTGTAAAAGGCAAATTACCTCAATAAGTTTTGGGCCCTTGCCTGTCGCGGGTACTTGGTACTCCCATACGAGAGAAGCACCATTTTTATCAAGAGACCTGGCAGAATGCTGGGTGGTAGGAAATTTATATAAGCCTGGTGATGCCACAACTTTCCCACACAAAAATGTGTGAAAAAAGAGATTATTTCTGCTAAATTTCAGGTTTGCAGGGGATTCTGGGTAAGAAAGCATTAAGGGATCCAAGCAAGCCATACCTCCCTGGGAGTCTAGTTTTCAGAGATGTGTATGTTTGGTAGGTTTACCTAGGTGGCTGCCGAGCCCCGGCCAAAAAATCATGGGATCCCCTCTTGTAAAACCAAGTTGTTTTGTGATAGTCAATTTTGATGTTGCCTCAATACGTTTTGAGCCCTTGCCTGTCGCGGGTACTTGGGTCTCCCACACAAGTGAGGCACCATTTTTATTGTAAGACCTGGGGGAACACTGGGTGGTAGAAAATCTGTGTCCGCCGGGTGATTCCACAACTTTCCTATACAAAAATGTGTGGAAAAAGTTAATATTTCTGCTAAATTTCTGTTTTGAAGGGGATTCTGGGTAAGAAAACAATGAGGGATCCACCCAAGCCATACCTCCATGGAATCCCCTGTGAGTTTAGTTTTCAGAGATTTGTGGGTTTGGTAGGTTTCCCTAGGTGGCCGCCGAGCCCTGGGCCAAAAAGTCATGGGACCCCCCTTGCAAAACTGGGTTGTTTTGTGATATGCAATTTTGATGTCACCTCAATACGTTTTGGGCCCTTACCTGTCGCAGGTACTTGGTCATCCCATACGAGTGAGGCACCTTTTTTATTGGGAGACCAGGGGAAATGCTGGGTGGTAGAAAATGTATCTCAGCCCTTTGATGCCACACTTTCCCACACAAAAATGTGTGAAAAAAGTGATTATTTCAGATAAATTTCAGGTTTGCAGGGGTTCCTGGGTAGGAAGCAATTGGGGGATCCACGCAAGCCACACTTCCCTGAACTCCCCTGAGTGTCTAGTTTACAGAAATGTGTGGGTTTGACAGGTTTCCCTAGGTGGCTGCCAAGCCCCGGTCTAAAACATTCATGGGACGCCCCTTCCAAAACCAGGTTGTTTTGGGATAGTCAATTTTGATGTTGCGTCAATACATTTTGGGTACTTGCCTGTCGCGCGTACTTGGGCCTCCCACATGAGTGAGGCACCATTTTTATCTGGAGACCTGGGGGAACACTGGGTGGTATGAAATTTGTGTCAGCCCCGTGACGCCACTGCTTTCACACACAAAAGTATGTGAAAAAAGTGATTTTTCCGTCTAAATTTCAGGTTTGCAGGGGATTCTGGGTAAGAAAATGTTGGGGTATCAATGCAAGCCATACCTCCCTGGAATCCCCCATGTGTCTAGTTTCTAGAAATGTGTGGGTTTGGTAGGTTTCTCTTGGTGGCCGTCGAGCCCCGGGCCAAAAAGTCATGGGACCCCTCTTGGAAAATCTGGTTGTTTTGTGAAAGGCAAATTACCTCAATAAGTTTTGGGCCCTTGCCTGTCGCGGGTACTTGGTACTCCCATACAAGAGAAGCACCATTTTTATCAAGAGACCTGGCAGAATCCTGGGTGGTAGGAAATTTGTATAAGCCTGGTGCTGCCACAACTTTCCCACACAAAAATGTGTGAAAAAAGAGATTATTTCTGCTAAATTTCAGGTTTGCAGGGGATTCTGGGTAAGAAAGCATTAAGGGATCCAAGCAAGCCATACCTCCCTGGGAGTCTAGTTTTCAGAGATGTGTATGTTTGGTAGGTTTACCTAGGTGGCTGCCGAGCCCCGGCCAAAAAATCATGGGATCCCCTCTTGTAAAACCAGGTTGTTTTGTGATAGTCAATTTTGATGTTGCCTCAATACGTTTTGAGCCCTTGCCTGTCGCGGGTACTTGGGCCTCCCACACGAGTGAGGCACCATTTTTATTTAAGACCTGGGGGAACACTGGGTGGTAGAAAATCTGTGTCCGCCGGGTGATTCCACAACTTTCCTATACAAAAATGTGTGGGAAAAGTTAATATTTCTGCTAAATTTCTGGTTTGCAGGGGATTCTGGGTAAGAAAACAATGAGGGATCCACCCAAGCCATACCTCCATGGAATCCCCTGTGAGTTTAGTTTTCAGAGATTTGTGGGTTTGGCAGGTTTCCCTAGGTGGCCGCCGAGCCCTGGGCCAAAATGTCATGGGACACCCCTTGCAAAACCAGTTTGCTTTGTGATAGGCAATTTTGATGTCGCCTCAATACGTCTTGGGCTTTTGCCTGTCGCGGTAACTTGGGCCTCCCTCAAGAGTCAGGCACCATTTTTATCGGGAGACCTGGGGGAATGCTTGCTGGAATGAAATTTGCGTCTGCCCCGTGACGCCACTACTTTCCCATAAAAAAATAAGTGAAAAAATTGATTTTTTCAGCTAAATTTTAGGTTTGCTGGGGATTCTGGGTAAGAAAACATTGGGGGATACACGCAAGCTATACCTCCTTGGAATCCCCGGGTGTCTAGTTTTCAGACATGTGTGGGTTTGGTACGCTTCCCAAGGTGGCCACTGAGCCCCGGGCAAAAAAGTCATGGGACCCCCCTTGCAAAACCAGGTTGTTTTGTGATAAGCAGTTTTGATGTCGTCTCAATAAAATTTGGGCCTTTGCCTGTCGCAGGTACTTGGGTCACCCGCACAAGTGAGGCACCATTTTTATCGGGAGACCTGGGGGAACAATGGGTGGTAGGAAATTTGTGTTAGCCTGGTGATGCCACAACTTTCCCACACAAAAATGTGGGAAAAAAGTTATTATTTCAACAAAATTTCAGGTTTGCGGGGGATTCTGGATAAGGAAACATTGGGGGATCCACAAAAGCCATACCTCCCTGGAATCCCCCTGGGTGTCTAGTTTTCAGAAATGTGTGGGCTTGGTATGTTTCCCTATGTGGCCGCCGAGCCCCGTAACAAAACGTCATGGGACCCCCTTGCAAAACCAGGACGTTTTGTGATAGGCAATTTGATGTCGCTTCAATACGTGTTGGGTCCTTGCTTGTCGCGGATACTTGGGCCTCCCACACGATTGAGGCACCATTTTTATTGGGAGTCCTGGGGGAACGCTGGGTGGTAGGAAATTTGTGTCAATCCTTTGAAGCCACAACTTTCCAACACACACATGTTTGAAAAAAGTGATTTTTTCAGCAAAATTTCAGGTTTGCTAGTGATTCTGGGTAAGAAAACGTTGAGGGATCCATGCAAGCCATACCTCTCTGTAATCCCCTGCATGTCTAGTTTTCAGAAATGTGTGGGTTTGGTAGGTTTCCCTAGGTGACCACCGAGCCCCGGCTCTGGGTAAGAAAACATTGAGAAATCCTCGCAAGTCATACCTCCCTGGAATCCCCCAGGTATCTACTTTTTACAGATGTGTGGTTTGGTAGCTGTTACTAGGTGGCCGCTGAACCCTGGGCCAAAAAGTCATGGAACCCCGATTGCAAAACCAGGTTGTTTTGTGATAGACAATTTTGATGCCGCATTGATATATTTTTGGGCCCTTGCCTGTCGCAGTTGCTTGGTCCTCCCATACAAGTGAGGCACCATTTTATAGGTAGACTTGGGGGAATGCTGGGTGGTAGGAAATTTGTATCAGCCCGGTGATGCCACAACTTTCCCACACAAAAATGTGTGAAGAAAGTGAATATTACTGCTAAATTTCAGGTTTTCAGGGGTTTCTGGGTAAGAAAACTTTGGGGGATCCATGCAAGCCATACATCCCTGGAATCTCCTGGGTGTCTAGTTTTCAGAAATGAATGGGCTTTTTAGGTTTTCCTAGGTAGCCGCTGAGTCCCGGGCCAATAAATCATAGGACCCCCCTTTGCAAAACCAGGTTGTTTTGTGATAGTCAATTTTGGTGTTGCATCAGTATGTTTTGGGACCTTGCCTGTCTTGGTTACTTGGGCCTCCCACACAAGTGAGGCACAATTTTTATCGGGAGACATGGGGCAACACTGGGTGGTAGAAAATTTGTGTCAGCCCAGTGATGCCACAACTTTCCCACACAAAAATGTGTAAAGAAATTGAATATTTCAGCTAAATTTCAGATATGCAGGAGATTCTGGGTAAGAAAACATTGTGGGATCCACGCAAGTCATACCTCCCAGGAATCCCCCGGGTGTTTAGTTTTCACAAATGTGTGAGTTTGGTCAGTTTCCCTACGTGGCCGATGGGCCCGGGACCTAAACGTCATGGGACCTCCTTGCAAAACCAGGTAGTTTTGTGAAAGGCAATTTTGATGTTGCCTCAATACGTGCTGGGCCCTTGCCTGTCGCGGGTACTTGGGCCTCCCACACGAGTGAGGTACCATTTTTATTGGTAGTCCTGGGGGAATGCTGGGTGGTAGGAAATTTGTGTCAGCCCAGTGATGCCACAACTTTCCCACACACAAATGTGTATAAAAAGTAATTTTTTCAGCAAAATGTCAGGTTTGCAGGGGATTCTGGGTAAGAAAACTTTGGGGTATCAATGCAAGCCATACCTCCCTGGAATCCCCAACATGTCTAGTTTTCAGAAATGTGTGGGTTTGGCAGGTTTCCCTAAGTGGCTGCTGAGCTCCAGGTCAAAAATTCATGGAACCCCCCTTGCAAATTCAGGTTCGATTTTGATAGGTAATTTTGATGTCACCTCAATGGGTTTTGGGCCCTTGCCTGTCGCGGGTACTTGACCCACCCATGCAAGTAAGGTACCATTTGTCTTGAAAGCCTTTTGTGAACGTGGCCTGCGTGGAAATTTGTGGATCCACGCAGATTCCAGAACTTTCCACCACAGAAATGTGAGGAAAATGTGTTTATTTTTTTACAATTCTTTAAGTTTGCAAGGGATTCTGGGTAACAGAACCTTGTGAGAGCCGGTCAAGTCACCCCATCTGGATTTCCCTGGGTATCTAGTTTTCAAAAATGTATAGGTTTGCTAGGTTTCCTTAGGTGCCGACAGAGCTATGGTTCAAAAACTACAGCTAGGCACTTTGCCAAAAAAGGGTAATTTTTCACTGTGAAATTGTGGTGTGTCCACGTTGCATTTTGCACCGTTTCCTGTTGCGGGTACTAGGCCTACCCACACAATTGAGGTTCCATTTTTCTCGGAAGGCTTTGGGGAACGCGGAGTGGGTGGAAATTTGTGAATCTATGCAGCTTCCAGAACTTTCCAACACAGAAATGTGAGGAAAATGTGGGTTTTTTTGAAAAAATATTAGGTTTGCAAGGGATTCTAGATAACAGAACCTAGGGAGAGCAAGTCAAGTCACCCCATCCTGGATTTCCCTGGGTGTCTAGTTTTCAAAAATGTATAGGTTTGCTAGGTTTTCCTAGGTGCCAGCAGAGCTAGCGTTCAAAAACTACAGCTAGGCACTTTACCAAAATAGGGTCATTTTTCGCGGTGAAATTGTGGTGTGTCCATGTAGCATTTTGCACCGTTTCCTGTTGCGGGTACTAGGCATACCAACACAATTGAGGTTCCATTTTTCTCGGAAGGCTTTGGGGAACGCGGAGTGGGTGGAAATTTGTGAATCTATGCAGCTTCCAGAACTTTCCACCACAGAAATGTGAGGAAAATGTGTATTTTTACCTTTTTTTTAGGTTTGCAAGGGATTCTGGGTAACAGAACCTGGTGAGAACCAGTCAAGTCACCCCATCCTGGATTTCCCTGGGTGTCTAGCTTTCAAAAACATATAGGTTTGCTAGGTTTACCTAGGTGCCGGCAGAGCTAGGGTTCAAAAACTACAGCTAGGCCCTTTACAAAAATAGGGTAATTATTCATTGTGAAATTGTGGTGTGTTCACGTTGTATTTTGAGCCGTTTCCTGTCGTGGGCACCATGCCTACCCACATAAGTGAGGTACCATTTTTATTGGGAGACTTAGGGCAATTCAGATTTGTTAAGCAAATGTTATTACCTATTGCCTTTCGATGCATTCCTGCCTTCCAAATGAAAGACAATATGTAAAAAATAAGTCATTTTGAAGAATGACCGATAATTCTCATGCTAGTATGAGTATACCCAAATTCGGAAATGTGCAAACATCTACTGTATCTAAACTCTATATTTTGTTCCCATTTCAGAAATACATAGGTGTCTTTCATACCGATTTTGACCTGTATACATTTTCCCAGAATATTTGCTATATACCTGGTACATAATAAAAAAACATTGCAAGTCGCTGCTTAGTTTTTGGTTCTGGGTTCGTTGGGTTCTTCGTGAACCTACAAGTCCTATATATCCCCACAACCAGTAAGGTCCAGCGGATGCAACAGTATATTGCTTTCAAAGAGCTGTCCTAATTAGAAGAAGTTACAGGTGAAAACGATGACAAAAAAGGCTGGTTTTAGTTCAACTACTTTTTTTCCTATATTTAACTGTTGGTTTCTATAAAGAAACCTTGAAGAATATACACAAATGACACCTTTCTGAATTCAGAATTGTGTCTACCTTACAAAAATGTATAGTTCTACAGGATCCATTATTGCGTTCTTACCCATTTCTACCATTAATTGAAAGAAGGTTGAAAGCACAAAAAATAGCAAAAATAGGCTATGTCCCAGAAAAATACCAAAACTATGTAAAACAATTTGGTTTTCTGACAAAAATCTGTCATTCCCTAAAAGCTGAGAAAATGGTGATTTAAGCCCTACAAACCCTTTTTTTATTCCATTTGCAGGGGAAAAACAGACACTTTCATTTGCAGCAGTTTTTTCCCATTTTTCCCAACAAAAACAAAATGTAGCTGTATTTTGTCCAATTTCTGGGTCCCCTTCAGGGAAATCCACAAACCCTGGGTACCTTTAGAATCCCCATGATGTTGGAAGAAAAGGACGCAAATTTTGCGTGGATACCTTTTTTGGTCAAAAGTTACAGAGGCCTAAGTGCAAACTCTCCTGAATAGCCAAAAAAAAGGCTTAGCACGGGGGGGGTTGGGGGGAAAGGCCTAGCAGCGAAGGGGTTAAAACTAAAAACAACACACACAAAAATAAACAATTATCCAAAATAAATATTAAATAATTAACACTAATTGACATCTATATATAATTAATTAAACACAATTACTTCCCATCCTTTACTCCTATAAAAATCACAACACACACCTAAAATTAGGTCATCACTTGATTATTTTTACCTAACAAAGCAAAAGAGAATCTTAACTTTGTGTCGTAAATACACTTGCTTTCTGAAGAATTTGTTTTTTTAGATTTTATATTGTCATTATATAAATTGTATTTTTGTAATGGTTTTAAGTAACCACACAAATGAAGAATTCATTCATTCATTCATTCACATCTAAAATGAATTACACAAATACCATATACCATAATTAATTACCAATTAATTTATTAAAATGAACAACCAATTATTAGTTCATCAGTTAGAAATAAATCACGTTCCACCCTTTACACCTATAAACACCACAACACACACCTAAAATTAATTACAAAATTCTCAAAATTAATAACAAATTAATTATTTATAATTGATTAACAACCAATTATGAATTCATAAATTACAAATAAATTACTTCCCACCCTTTACACCTATAAACACCACAACACACACATACATTTTCTTTTACTCCATGACCATACTTAATTACCAGTTAATTCATTAAAATACATTAATAACCAATTATTACACACACCTAAAATTAGGTCATCACTTGATTGTTTTTTACCTAACAAAGCAAAAGAGAATCTTAACCTTGTGTCGTACATACACTTGCTTTTTAATTCATAAATTACAAATAAATTACTTCCCACCCTTTACACCTATAAACACCACAACACACACATAATTATTAACCAATTATTAATTCATTGATAATAAAATACTTTACACATTTATCACTACAACATCTCAATTAAACAAATATTAAATACAATGTAATCAATAAATGTAATATAATTAAATTATTTCCCACCCTGTTCCCCTATAAACCCACAACCTGCTACAGAACTAAAAAAGGCAAAATTCAAATAAAAAATTAATAAATGTAATATAATTTAATTACTTCCCACCCTATTCCCCTATAAACCCACAATCCACTACGGAACTACAAGAGCAAAATTCAAATAATAAAATTAATAACTATTAAAAATGCAACATATATTAAAAATACAAACAATTCTTATACAAAAAATCATACATCACATACATATAAAATATACAATCAAATACATAATAATAGAAAGCAATATCTTTAACAACTATATTTTTGTGAGCAATATTAAACACTTCGATATTTTTTACATTGATAATACTTACCTTAAGTCGATATTCTTGACCATGATATTCATGCTGTCAATATTTCTGACCGACTATTTTAGTGACTCGATATTTGTGCAACTAGGTATTCTATCTCTACACCCAGTCCTTTTGAGCCCTATCACACAGGAAGATAAAAGAAAAAAACAAACTTTATACATTTTTCTGTGTGCTCCTTTGTTCCACTAGCACATTACAGCTCAGTACAGCAATGCAATGAATGCTGTGCTGCATGCCACTATATGATTCTAACCTGCTCCCTACAGTAGTAAAAGTTTACAAGCAGTGCATAGTGGGTGATGAGGTAGAAATCCCCGAAAATATATATATATATATATATAAATATATTACCTACTGGTGATAGCCAGAGGGTATATACAGTTAGGACCTAGCTACCATAGGAAATCCGCAATATTCTATTGAGAATAACTTTGGCGCCGGTTGAGGAATTTGCGTGTAATTTTCCAAAATTTAGGCCAGCACCGCTCCGCTTCTTCCCTGGAAGTTTCGGGGGGATTTGTCTTGCGGGGAGAATCGACAAGGCTACAGCCCGAACCGCTGAATGGAATTACACCAAACTTTGCAAAATTGTAGGGACTGGTACCCAGAAGTGCCTTTTCTATATTTGATGAAAATTGCTCCAGTGGTTTTTATGAAAATTAACTTCAAAAACACATATATATCTGGGCTGAGCCTAACCACACATCTCATCGTGAGATCTGATTGGCTGTCAGCACTACATCCAAGAACTGTTGGCAGCCATCTTGGGACCAATATACATGATAGCACCTCATTAAAAAGCATTGTAGTTAATAGTTACATTATAAATCATTTGTTGATAGCACCATACTCATTTTAGTAATTGTGGTGTGTTCTAAGGTGATTTTTCCATGTGAAAAAGCCTTCTGCTGGGATATCATGAATCATGTTTGAAAGAAAACTATTATCTCATGCTTTTCCCACAGTGATTTGGAAAGGGATCTATAAGCTAAACTGAAAGCATATTTTCTGTAAATTCACATTATCTTGCTCAGTTATGTGAGAATGATGTCTGACATTCTCAGTAAAACATGTACATACACCAAGGACAGAGACTGTCAGTTGATTCCTTTGTGTTCTACTGCAGCATCCTAGAGTGTTCTAAAGAACAACTAGAGCGCTAACAGTCCTACTTATTACAAAGGTATGGCACACCTGAAGCCATCTTGATTGGAATAAAGTGGTAACTCTTAAAACATTTAATTTAAAAAGGGACAACATGAGGGGGTATATTTTGCCATAGAAAGTATGATTAGTGCTGCAGAAAAAAAATGTGGGCACATTTTGAGTGAATACTCAAATCCTCTTCTATTTCATTAAAGAATTCTGACACGCAGTCTCCCAAGATGGCCACCAGAGACAAAAGAGCCCAAATGTAGCCCAAATATCACCCAGATGTAGCCCAAGTATAGTCCAATGACAGAATGTCCCAGAGTGTTCTAAAGAACAACTAGAGCACTAACAGTCTTACTTATGACAAAAGCATGGCACACCAGAAGCCTTCTTGATTGGAATGAAGTGGTAAGTCTGAAAACATTTAATTTAAAAAGGAACAAAATGAGGGGGTTCATTTTGCCATAGAAAGTATGATTAGTGCTGCAGAAAGAAAAATTAGGGCACATTTTGAGTGACTTCTCAAATCCTCTTCTATTTCATTAATAAATTCTGACATGCAATCTCCCAAGATGGCCACTAGAGACAAAAGAGCCCAAATGTAGCCCAAATATCACCCAGATGTAGCCCAAGTATAGCCCAATGACAGAATGTCCCAGAGTGTTCTAAACAACAACTAGAGTGCTAACAGACCTACTTATTACAAAGGTATGGCACGCCTGAAGCCATCTTGATTGGAATAAAGCGGTAACTCTTAAAACATTTAATTTAAAAAGGAACAAAATGAGGGGGTATGTTTTGCCATAGAAAGTATGAGTAGTGCTGCAGAAAGAAAAATTAGGGCACATTTTGAGTGACTTCTCAAATCCTCTTCTATTTCATTAATAAAGTCTGACATGCAGTATCCCAAGATGGCCACTAGAGACAAAAGAGCTCAAATGTAGCCAAAATATCACCCAGATGTAGCCCAAGTATAACCCAATGACAGAATGTCCCAGAGTGTTCTAAAGTACAACTAGAGGCCTTACAGTCTTACTTATGACAAAAGTATGGCACACCAGAAGCCATCTTGATTGGAATGAAGTGGTAAGTCTGAAAATATTTAATTTAAAAAGGAACAAAATGAGGGGGCTCATTTTGCCATAGAAAGTATGATTAGTGATTCAGAAAGAAAAATTAGGGCACATTTTGAGTGACTTCTCAAATCCTCTTCTATTTCATTAAAAAAAAATCTGACATGCAGACTGAAACATGCACTTTGAACACCAGCAGCAGACTTCCCTGTTGAGCAGTAGCTTTACTACAGTGATCTAATAAGCAACTAGAATGCTAACATTCAGAATTTATGGCAAATGTGTGACACATCTGAATGCCTTCTTGATGGAACCAAAGTAAACAAGCATTGAAAATGCAATAGATCTCGCCCTCGTTTAAGTTAAAGCCATTCTGTTTGTAATGAGGTGGCTTTTTAGCTTTGGTTTTATTAGTGTTTTTAAACCTTTCATGTAAATACCATGCATATGTATGCATATATGTATATGTATGCATGCATTTATATTTGTATTTATATAGATATTCAGATTATATATGTTTGTATATGTAGTTCACAAAGTTTTACCGTAGTAAGCAACACACGCACTCGGAAAAGGTACAGCTGGTGAGCGTTTATTCCCAAAGTAACGCTACGCGTTTCAGCACAAAAGTGCCTTGTTCACACGTTTAACCTGTGTCAAGTGAGGAACAGTCTTCAGTACAAACTTTCAGATCACAGCGTACAGTAAACATAAAAGAAGTACATTATGCACCAAGCAACTGTGGCGGCCATTACTAAATGTGTTGATTCACACAGATCCTCTATACAATAATAGGCTTCTTATCAAGTGTGGGATAAAAAATCATATTAATGCAATCAGAGTAAAGTAGTATTACTGATTCTGAAAACAAAAAGGTCTCTGGTTAGAGTTTCTTATGTACACATTAGAACAATAGTATATCATACATTGAAATAAGCCCTTGTAATCGCCATATTGGAATGGGTAAACGTCATAGGACAAAACAACACGAAAAATTCAAGTTGTTATTCAGTAATCCAGACAGGGAACGTCATATGCAACCAAAATTCATAGATGCATATTTTCCTGTATACAGATTATTATTTATAAATACACTCGGTCTAGTGCCCGAAATGATCATATTTTCAATCATTGTTATATTTCAAATTGATAGCGATCAGAGCCCCACGTGTGATAGAAGTATTGCCAGTCTATTAGAGGAGAGCCAGTCTATATAGTTGGTGATCAATACGAGATTGTCACTTAGTGTTACCTCACATTAGAACAGAGTGCAAAAAGTCAAAAAATTGTTGTAGAGCAGTAAAAGTGAAGGTGAATGTCTTAGCTTATCTTTGTGAGGTGATAATATTCAATTCTTGGAAGCCATGTGGGATTCAGTGCAGTGCTCATAAATTAATATATAGTGTACCACTATTACTCCTAGAAGAAAAATTACAAACAATTGTTAAAATTGGTTTAAAAACACAAAGTTTGTGCTAGTTTATCACATAGAATTGCACTAAATTTTCAAATTACACGAAAATGAAAGTATAGACACTATTGTCCTAGCTTGAACCAGGTAAAACACATTACAGTTAAGCAAGGGTGAGGTTAAAACATCTGGAGATCAGTTTCAAGTTCCTCATCCAACTTGTGCCCCCCAGGGAATTTAGTTTCCAGTTCTAGTATTCATTTGGATTCTTTTTTCCTCAGGGCTAGTTCGCGATTTCCGGCCTGTTTTCCAATGTTAACCTGTTTGATTGCATAATACCTTAAAAGGTCATTGTTAGATTGATGCATTTCTTGGACATGTCTGGCAATGGGGTACTTAGGGTCTTTGTTGGTAATTGCCCTCAGATGTTCTTGAACCCTTTTCTTTGCCATGCAGGACGTGCTGCCCACATACCTTCTCTGGCATGGACATTCCAAGATATAGATAACAAAGGTAGAACTACAGGTTAAAAATTGCTTAATTTGTCGTTTGTTTTGTGCCCCTGGTACTTCAAAGTCCTTAACCATAACACTTGTACGACAGGCCCTACAGTGGCCACAGGGATAGAATCCCCTTAACCCTTGGATGTGTTGGCCCTTTTTGTCAATTTTGTCACTTTTTACCAACATATCTCTCAAATTGCGGCCTCTCCTATATGTTATGAGGGGTCCTTTTGTTAATTTGGGGCCTATGATGGTGTCTGCTTTCAGGATTTTCCAATTGTCAGCCATGATTTTTTGGTCCTTATTGGACTTCTGATTATATGTGGTGATGATTCTCGGAGGTTCTGTGGCTTCGGTTATTTTAAGTTTAGGGGTCAAAGTGTCAGATCTAAGGACTGTGGAGGCTTTTGTGACTGCCTTACTAAGTACCCATTCTGGATAACCCCTTTCTCTAAACCGTTTAAGAATGTTATTCATTTCTTGTAGGTAATCTTCCTCTCTAGTGCAGTTTCTTTTGGCCCTGAGGAGTTCCCCATAAGGGATACTCCATTTCAGGGGATCAGGATGGGCGCTGAGGGCATGCAGGAGGCTATTTCCTGTAGTTTCTTTCCTGTGTAATTTAGAGATCACTTTGCCCTCCTGGACCTCAATACTGGTGTCCAAGAATTCAATCCGACTTCTATTGATGTTATACGTGAGTTGGATGTTATAACTGTTGTGGTTTAACTTGGCAAAAAAATTCACTGCTTCCTTTTTTGTGCCTTGCCAGATGACAAAAAGGTCATCTATGTACCTGATCCATATGTGTACTTTCTTAAAGTCCTCACTTAATCCTTCATCTGTCATGATTTCTTCTTCCCACTTGCCCAAAAAGAGATTAGCAAAGTTGGGAGAGAAAGCTGAACCCATGGCCGCGCCGCGAATTTGTTTGAATAGAGCCCCATCAAACATAAATATGTTATTTCGCAGGCAGAGTTTCATCATCTCGATGAGCATAACAGTGTGGTTGCTGAATCCTAGTTCTCGATTTTTTTAAAAATAGTAGCCGGCCTCCATGCCCTGGATGTGGTCAATAATGGTGTACAACGCACTCACATCCATGGTTATTAATATAGAGCCTTCTGTCCATACAATGGTGTCTATTTTGGTTAAAAAGTCAGTAGTGTATTTTATGTAGGAGGGAAGTTTGATGACATGTTCTCGAAGGAAGTGATCAATGTAGACAGACAAGTTTTCATTGACACTTCCTATAGAGGATATAATAGGTCTCCCAGGAGGTTCTGACAGATTTTTATGGACCTTAGGGAGTAAGTAAAAGATGGGTAATTTGGAATAGTCACGTTTCAGAAAGCAAAATTCATGCCAAGAGAGAACCCCCTCTATTTGCCAGTCATGCAATTTATTCCAAGTCCCCTCAATACTGTTGTTGTACTCATTGGAATTGGACCTAGTATAGAACATATTGCCCTCTAGTTGTCTAAGAGCTTCCTTAGTATACAGGTCCCTCCCCCATAAGACAATGTTTCCTCCTTTATCAGAAGGTCTCAGCACTATGGAATTATCATCAGCTAAAGAAAAGATAAAATCTTGTTCTTGTTTGGATAAGTTTCTGTTCCATTGGTCATTATTGTGCTGTTTGTGTTTCAATTTGACATGTTCTTTACTAACCACTTCCTGGAAGGTGTCAATGGGGTCATGTGGCATGATGGGATAAAAAACTGATTTGGGGTTGAAACTAGTACATGCTGCCCTACTCATATTAGTTTCCCTCACACCAACGATTTGATCATTCAGTTGGCTGCCAGCTGTAACTTCACCCAGAGCATAAATGTCCCGTATCAGATCCTGGTCATTAATAGTGAGTTCAGGTAAGTCCATTTCCACTGCAGGCACTTCAAAGCATTGTCTAGGTTTTAATATGTGCCATTTCTGCAGCTTGAGTTTTCTTACAAATTTATAAATATCTATCCGGGTGTCAGAATAGTTAAACAGCTCATTGGGGCAAAAAGTCAATCCTAGACAGAGGATGCGTTTTTCTTTGAGGGTAAGTGTTCTAGAAGACAAGTTAATTATGGTTTTATTTACCGTTTCATCATCCATGGTTAGCGTCTTCTTCTGTAGCCGCCCCTTTTGGATCCCACGGGCTTTGTATTCTTTCCGTCTTCTCTGCTGGAACTTGAGTCGTCTCTTTTGTGATCGGCTCTTCCTCTTGCTTGTCCTCTTGGTCTCCCACGCATTGGTGTTTTCTGGAATGCTTGTTTCTGTTGTGCTTCCGCCTCCTTTTTCCTTCTTGTTCTGAGGACCCTGAACTCCTCTAAAAAAGTTGCCGGTTTCTTGATGATCTCTGTATCAGAAGTTGTGCTGGTAGATTGTCGTGACGCAACTGGGTCAGGTTCAGTTGCGATGATTGTAGGTGAGCTTTCTCCTCTTGCTTCCTGAGGTTCAGATGTCTCCATCATTGTATTACTTTATTTGTATAGGTAGTCGTATTTAGGGCTGTAAGTTAATATTCGGCCGCTGTCATAGTCACCACAGTCCCTGTGTAACTTACGCTGTTTACGGTATTTGATATCTTCTTCATTCTTTTTGAGGCGTCCATTTAAATCATCCTTAAATTTGTTTATCATATCTTGATTGGGTGGTTACTGAATTCTTCCTCAAGTTCTTTCAATTGTTTTAGTATTGCCTCCCGGTCTTACCATGCATATTTTATCAAAATGCAGAGCATGTTTTTACTGCTGGCGGCTGAGTTCTCTGACCATTCCTCTAGCATTTTAGCATTGGGGGATTCATGTGACGGGGTTATGTAGATTCTCAACCCCGTGGTACCATATTTTTGTCCACATAATCTTGAAGAGAAGTGGCCTCCCACCATTTTGAGGTTTCTTGTTTCTTTAGTTTTTCGTATTTTCTTAGTTGGGATGTTAAGGAACTGCTATCCGTTTTTTCAAATACAGCAGGACGTATTCCACCTTTGCCTGGTCCTCTATCAAACAAAGTAGCTGCCTCTCTCCTACGTTCATCTTCTTCCTCTATTTTACTTCGTTAATTCAATTACTTGTCTGCAAGTATAACACGTGTTCACTGCTGGAAATTGCACTTGTAGGTTATACTTTGGAAAATACCGGTGTGCATCACCGTGTAGATGTGTGATAGCAACGCTGTACGAATTCCCCGCTCCAATAAGCAGTTCCTGACGCCGCTTAGTTATCCCGATTTCCCGAGGGATATGGCAAGAGATATACGGGTTTCTAGAGTAATGTACGTCTATAGTTAGTATTATGTAACTGAGTTCTCCACCCGTCTCTTCTCCCGCTTGTCCAAGGCAACAACCTACTCCCAATCACCGACGCGCTGATCTGATGCCCCATCGCAATCGCGTCGGTGCCTCATCCAGCTGGGGCGGCAATCAAAGAACAGGTCTTACAGTCAGGAGCAAAAAGCGGTCGCCTCTCCTCTTCGGGTTTCCAACGTCAATCGTCTTTTCTTACGGCCGGTGCGGATCCCTCCATTGTGAATGAAAATGCAGCAAGAGGGTTAGTTTCTGGGATCCGGTTCCCGTAGTCAGGTGGAGTGTACACCTCGGCAAACCCCGCCGCCGAGTAATTTCAATAGTTCACAAAGTTTTACCGTAGTAAGCAACACACGCACTCGGAAAAGGTACAGCTGGTGAGCGTTTATTCCCAAAGTAACGCTACGCGTTTCGGCACAAAAGTGCCTTGTTCACACGTTTAACCTGTGTCAAGTGAGGAACAGTCTTGAGTACAAACTTTCAGATCACAGCGTATAGTAAACATAAAAGAAGTACATTATGCACCAAGCAACTGTGGCGGCCATTACTAAATGTGTTGATTTACACAGATCCTCTATACAATAATAGGCTTCTTATCAAGTGTGGGATAAAAAATCATATTAATGCAATCAGAGTAAAGCAGTATTACTGATTCTGAAAACAAAAAGGTCTCTGGTTAGAGTTTCTTGTGTACACATTAGAACCATAGTATATCATGCATTGAAATCAGCTCGTGTAATCGCCATATTGGAATGAGTCAACGTCATAGGACGAAACAACACAAAAAATTCAAGTTGTTATTCAGTAATCCAGACAGGGAACGTCATATGCAACCAAAATTCATAGATGCATATTTTCCTGTATACAGATTATTATTTATCTGTATACAGGAAAATATGCAGTCTCTGACCATGTCATGAATGATGTAATATGTGACATCATCAGCAGTGGATCGCGGGTACGCGAAATATAGTTAGTACAACTATCTATATAGGAGCAATTTCAATGATTTTGTATGAGTAAAATGTCCAGCTAACTATAACACCCCTAAAACTTATAGTTTTTTGAGTGAATTTTAAATGATTTTTAAATGCTAATTCCTAACTATATAGGGCCTGAAACATATGGTTTTTTCAGTGAATATATATATATATATATATTCACTGAAAAAACCATAGGTTAGAGACCATATATAGTTAGCTGGACATTTTATTGACATAAAACCAATGAAATTCCATATATAGTTAGTTGCACTAACTATATATCGCGCACCCGCAATCCACTGCTGATGATGTCACATATTACATCATTCATGACATGGTCAGTGACATCACTGATGACATCACTGATGACATCTCAAATGACATCACTGATGACATCACTGATGACATCTCAAACGACATCACTGATGACATCATCTAGTGTCTGTGTGTTTTTGTAAAGTTTAAATATGTTTTACATATTGAAGAATGAGTGGATGTATGGAAGACTGAGTGTGTGTGTGGCTGGCTGGGAGGTGTGTGACTCTGTGCATATCAATGTGTACTTGTATCAGTGATTGTATAAGAGAGTAAGTATGTGTTAGTATATGTGTGAAAAGTATGGTGTTCTGTGTTTAACTGTATAGATGAGGAAATCGAAGTGTGATTGATTCTTCACAGGACTGACTAGGTGTATGAGTGCATATGATAGTGTTGTAATAATGAGTGACTGTATGTATGAGTGATTGTATGGGTGAATGAGTGAATGTGTGTGTAGACGTAGGAATCAGTGAGTGCGTATGTAGTAACTGGTATTGGTGTGTCATGATGTCATCAGTGATGTCATTTGAGATGTCATCAGTGATGTCATTTGAGATGTCATCAGTGATGTCATCAGTGATGTCACTGAAGTATGGTGTTCTGTGTTTAACTGTATAGATGAGGAAATGGAAGTGTGATTGATTCTTTACAGGACTGACTAGGTGTGTGAGTAACTCCATGGATGAGTGGCAGTGTGTGAGTGTCTGCATAGGTGTATGAGTGCATATGATAGTGTTGTAATAATGAGTGACTGTATGGATGAGTGATTGTATGGGTGAATGAGTGAATGTTGGTGTAGACGTAGGAATCAGTAAGTGCGTATGTAGTAACTGGTATTGGTGTGTCATGATGTCATCACTGATGTCATTTGAGATGTCATCAGTAATGTCATCAGTGATGTCATTTGAGATGTCATCAGTGATGTCATCAGTGATGTCACTGACCATGTCATGAATGATGTAATATGTGACATCATCAGCAGTGGATTGCGGGTGCGCGATATATAGTTAGTGCAACTAACTATATATGGAATTTCATTGGTTTTATGTCAATAAAATGTCCAGCTAACTATATATGGTCTCTAACCTATGGTTTTTTCAGTGAATTTTCAAGGTTTTGTAAATGCAAATTCCTAACTATATATGGTCTATAACCTATGGTTTTTTCAGTGAATTTCATTGGTTTTTTAAAAGCTAATATCTATAGCTGTAAAATATATTCTTTATTACGTGACGTATCACGTAGCCACGTGAGACGCCTCATGACGCGTCGCATACCCGTGACGTATCGGTTCTGCAGCGCAAACAAAACCCGTAACGTAAGCGTGCCGGAGCACGCTTACAGATATATATTTTTTTTTTAACCTTAATTAGACAAAATCCACACGTGCACATATCTTGAGGCCTTGCAAAGGCACATCAAACAAACAGTCCCTTCAATTTTGCCAAGTTTGCTGGAAATCTATTCCCTTCATTTTTTTTTTACTGTTTCTCTTGGTTTTCCCCTTGTTACGCTTACCGGGACGCTACCCGGTACGCGAACCGGACGCTCCAAAAACACAAGATGGCGGACTCCCGTTATGCTGCCGGTTAGCTGCCCGGTTCGCGTACCGGGAAGCGCCTCTACCGCGAAAAATCGCGGGGGACTTTAATATCCCCCTCATCCCTCCTAGGGGGTCAGGAGGGGTTTACCTTGCCCCCTTTCCTTCATTTCCCCCTTCTTTTTTCACCACATCTTGTCTCTCGAACCTACCGAGAGACAAGATGGCGGCCGCTCCGGACTGTTTACAATGTTGACAGCTACGCTGCCGGTTAGTTGTCCGGTTAGCTGCCCGGTGAGCTGCCCGGTTCGCGTACCGGGACGCGCCTCTACGGCGTAAAATCGCTAAATTTTTTGCCCCGCGGGGCACTTTAATATCCCCCTCATCAATCCTAGGGGGTCAGGAGTGGTTTACCTTGCCCCCTTTCCTTCATTTCCCCCTTCGTTTTTCACCACATCTTGTCTCTCGATCGTACCGAGAGACAAGATGGCGGCCGCTCCGGTTTGTTTAGAATGTTGACAGACACCAGAGACCCAATCAGATTCGCTTCGCGAAGTTCCGTTACGCGTCAGGTACGCGAACCGGGGCGCTAACCGGAGCGCTGTCACAGATATATATATTTTTTTAAACGTTAATTTCTCAAAATCCACTGGAGCACATATATTGAGACATAGCAAAGGCACGTCGGGCAAACCATATCTACAATTTTGCCAAGTTTCATGTAAATCTATTCAGCCGTTCGAGCTAAAAGTGAGTCCAACCGCCCTATGGAAAAATGAATGGGAAAAACACGTTTTGGGACCCCCATTTGTTCTCAGCCCCCCCTTGACGAAACCCCACCAAATTTTCAGGGGCTGCTCAGAAAAAAATGTGCCATTTTCCTGAAAATTTCAGCCAATTCCGTCCACAAACGCCAAAGTTATTAGACATAGAATTTTCAGGTATCCCATAGAGAAAAAATCCTAACTATATATACCCACTGGCTATCGCCAGTAGGTAATATACATATATAAACATATGTAATTTGCATATCTATATAAATATAAATGCATGCATACATATACATATATGCATACATATGCATGTTATTTACATGAAAGTTTTAAAAACACTAATAAAAGCAAAGCTAAAAAGCCACCTCATTACAAACAGAATGGCTTTAACTTAAACGAGGGCGAGATCTATTGCATTTTCAATGCTTGTTTACTTTGGTTCTATCAAGAAGGCATTCAGATGTGTCACACATTTGCCATAAATTCTGAATGTTAGCACTCTAGTTGCTCATTAGATCACTGTAGTAAAGCTAGTGCTCACCAGGGAAGTCTGCTGCTAATCATGGTTTGCAGCCATTTTCCCGCATTTTTTATCCCGCAGACTTTCAGTCCGCATACCATATCCCGCAAGGTCATTGAGCTCGCATACCATTATCCCGCATTTTTTCAAAACGCATGTGCATTTATCGCGCATGCCTTTACAAAGAATTACGTTTTAAAGGCATGTATGGTAAATGCATTTGCGTTGTGAAAACCACGATGACGAGAGAGGTAAGTGGGTTTGTGTTAATTTTTTTGTGGGTTAGTGATTGTGTAGTGTAGTGTAGAGTTGTGGTGGTTGTTTAGTGTAGGGTCATGCTGGGGGTAGTGTTTTAGGGTTTAGGGTTGTGTTGTAGTGTTTGCTTAGTGTAGGGTCATGCTGGGGGTAGTGTTTTAGGGTTCAGGGTAGTGTTGTAGTGTTTGCGTAGTGTAGGGTCATGCTGGGGGTAGTGTTTTAGGGTTTAGGGTTGTGTTGTAGTGTTTGCGTAGTGTAGGGTCATGCTGGGGCTAGTGTTTTAGGATTTAGGGTAGTGTTGTAGTGTTTGCGTAGTTTAGGGTCATGCCGGGCGTAGTGTTTTAGGGTTTAGGATAGTGTTGTAGTGTTTCGTAGTGTAGGGTCATGCTGGGGGTAGTGTTTTAGGGTTTTGGGTAGTGTTGTAGTGTTTGCGTAGTGTAGGGTCATGCTGGGGTGTAGTATTTTAGGGTTTAGGGTAGTGTTGTAGTGTTTGCGTAGTGTAGGGTCATGCTGGGGGTAGTGTTTTAGGGTTTTGGGTAGTGTTGAAGTGTTTGCGTAGTGTAGGGTCATGCTGGGGGTAGTGTTTTAGGGTTTTGGGTAGTGTTGTAGTGTTTGCGTAGTGTAGGGTCATGCTGGGGGTAGTGTTTTAGGGTTTTGGGTAGTGTTGTAGTGTTTGCGTAGTGTAGGGTCATGCTGGGGTGTAGTGTTTTAGGGTTTTGGGTAGTGTTGTAGTGTTTGCGTAGTGTAGGGTCATGCTGGGGGGTAGTGTTTTAGGGTTTTGGGTAGTGTTGTAGTGTTTGCGTAGTGTAGGGTCATGCTGGGGGGTAGTGTTTTAGGGTTTTGGGTAGTGTTGTAGTGTTTGCGTAGTGTAGGGTCATGCTGGGGGTAGTGTTTTAGGGTTTTGGGTAGTGTTGTAGTGTTTGCGTAGTGTAGGGTCATGCTGAGGGTAGTGTTTTAGGGTTTAGGGTAGTGTTGTAGTGTTTGCGTAGTGTAGGGTCATGCTGGGGGTAGTGTTTTAGGGTTTAGGGTAGTGTTGTAGTGTTTGCGTAGTGTAGGGTCATGCTGGGGGTAGTGTTTTAGGGTTTAGGGTAGTGTTGTAGTGTTTGCGTAGTGTAGGGTCATGCTGGGGGTAGTGTTTTAGGGTTTAGGGTAGTGTTGTAGTGTTTGCGTAGTGTAGGGTCATGCTGGGGGTAGTGTTTTAGGGTTTAGGGTAGTGTTGTAGTGTTTGCGTAGTGTAGGGCCATGCTGGGGTGTAGTGTTTTAGGGTTTTGGGTAGTGTTGTAGTGTTTGCGTAGTGTAGGGTCATGCTGGGGGTAGTGTTTTAGGGTTTAGGGTAGTGTTGTAGTGTTTGCGTAGTGTAGGGTCATTCTGGGGTGTAGTGTTTTAGGGTTTTGGGTAGTGTTGTAGTGTTTGCGTAGTGTAGGGTCATGCTGGGGGTAGTGTTTTAGGGTTTAGGGTAGTGTTGTAGTGTTTGCGTAGTGTAGGGTCATGCTGGGGGGTAGCGTTTTAGGGTTTTGGGTAGTGGTGTAGTGTTTGCGTAGTGTAGGGTCATGCTGGGGGGTAGCGTTTTAGGGTTTTGGGTAGTGTTGTAGTGTTTGCGTAGTGTAGGGTCATGCTGGGGGTAGTGTTTTAGGGTTTTGGGTAGTGTTGTAGTGTTTGCGTAGTGTAGGGTCATGCTGAGGGTAGTGTTTTAGGGTTTAGGGTAGTGTTGTAGTGTTTGCGCAGTGTAGGGTCATGCTGGGGGTAGTGTTTTAGGGTTTAGGGTAGTGTTGTAGTGTTTGCGTAGTGTAGGGTCATGCTGGGGGTAGTGTTTTAGGGTTTAGGGTAGTGTTGTAGTGTTTGCGTATTGTAGGGTCATGCTGTGGGTAGTGTTTTAGGGTTTAGGGTAGTGTTGTAGTGTTTGCGTGGTGTAGGGTCATGCTGGGGTGTAGTGTTTTAGGGTTTTGGGTAGTGTTGTAGTGTTTGCGTAGTGTAGGGTCATGCTGGGGGTAGTGTTTTAGGGTTTAGGGTAGTGTTGTAGTGTTTGCGTAGTGTAGGGTCATGCTGGGGTGTAGTGTTTTAGGGTTTTGGGTAGTGTTGTAGTGTTTGCGTAGTGTAGGGTCATGCTGGGGGTAGTGTTTTAGGGTTTAGGTTAGGGTTGTAGTGTTTGCGTAGTGTAGGGTCATGCTGGGGGTAGTGTTTTAGGGTTTAGGGTTGTGTTGTAGTGTTTGCGTAGTGTAGGGTCATGCTGGGGTGTAGTGTTTTAGGGTTTTGGGTAGTGTTGTAGTGTTTGCGTAGTGTAGGGTCATGCTGGGGGTAGTGTTTTAGGGTTTAGGGTAGTGTTGTAGTGTTTGTGTAGTGTAGGGTCATGCTGGGGGTAGTGTTTTAGGGTTTAGGGTAGTGTTGTAGTGTTTGTGTAGTGTAGGGTCATGCTGGGGGTAGTGTTTTAGGGTTTAGGGTAGTGTTGTAGTGTTTGTGTAGTGTAGGGTCATGCTGGGGGTAGTGTTTTAGGGTTTAGGGTAGTGTTGTACTGTTTGTGTAGTGTAGGGTCATGCTGGAGGTAGTGTTTTAGGGTTTAGGGTAGTTTAGTTGTTTAGTGTATGCTAAAGGCATATTCGTTCTAAAAGTTTTCGTTATTTTAATTTGCGGCCTAATAGTACATGCGGGATTTTTTTTGCGGACTGATGGTATGCGGGATTTCGTCATATATTCGCTAATCATACTTTCTATGGCAAAATGAACCCCCTCATTTTGTTCCTTTTTAAATTAAATGTTTTAAGAGTTACCACTTTATTCCAATCAAGATGGCTTCAGGTGTGCCATACCTTTGTAATAAGTAGGACTGTTAGCACTCTAGTTGTTCTTTAGAACACTCTGGGACAATCTGTCATTGGGCTATAGTTGGGCTACATCTGGTGATATTTGGGCTACATTTGGTTTTTTTTATCTCTGGCGGCCATCTTTGGGCTTCATTGGGCTACATTGGGCTACATTGGGCTACATTTGGGCTCCAACATATATATAGCCCAAAGTAGCCCAATATATATTTTTCAAAGTTAATTTTCGTAAAAACCACTGGAGCCTATATCTTGAGACATAGCAAAGGCACATCGGGCTACCAGTCCCTACAATTTTGCCAAGTTTGGTGTAAATCCATTCAGCCGTTCAGGCTAAAAGTGAGGCCAACCGCCCTATGGAAAATTGCATGGGAAAAACACGTTTTGGGACCCCCCTTTTTTCTCGGCCCCCCCTTGACGAAACCCCTCCAAATTTTCAGGGGCTGCTCAGAAACAAAATGTTCCATTTTCCTGAAAATTTCAGCCAATTCTGTCCTTATAAGCCAAAGTTATTCGACATAGAATTTTCAAAAATCCCAATAGGAAAAAAATCCTAACTATATATACCTACTGGCTATCGCCAGTAGGTAATATATATATATATATATATATATATATATATATATATATATATATATATATATATATATATATATATATATATATATATATATATATATATATATTACCTACTGGCGGTCGCCAGTAGGTATATATAGTTAGGATTTTTTCTCTATGGAACTTTTAAAAATTCTATGTCTAATAACTTTGGCGTTTGTGGACGGAGTCGGCTGAAATTTTCAGGAAAATGGCACATTTTGTTTCTGAGCAGCCCCTGAAAATTTGGGGGGGTTCCGTCAAGGGGGGGCTGAGAAAAAAGGGGGTCCCAAAACGCGTTTTTCCCATTTATTTTTCCATAGGGCGTTTGGCCTCACTTTTAGCTCGAACGGCTAAATGGATTTGCACGAAACTTGGCAAAATTGTAGGGACTGTTAGCCCGATGTGCCTTTGCTGGGTCTCAATATATGTGCTCCAGTGGATTTTGAGAAATTAACGTTTAAAAAAACAGATATATCTGTGACAGCGTCCCGGATAGCGCACCGGATCGCGTACTTTTCGCGTAACGGAGCTTTGCGAAGCGAAGCTGATTGGCTCTCCGGTGTCTGTCAACATTCTAAACAGTCCGGAGCGGCCGCCATCTTGTCTCTCGGTAGGATCGAGAGACAAGAGGAGGCCAAAACGAAGGGGGAAATGAAGGAAAGGGGGCAAGGTAGACCCCTTCTGACCCCCTAGGATTGATGAGGGGGATATTAAAGTGCCCGCGGGGCCCAAAAAAAAATAATGCGATTTTTTGTCGTAGAGGCGCAAATCGGTACGTGAACCGGGCAGCTAACCGGGCAGCTAACCGGCAGCATAACGGGAGTCTGAGGAGAAGCTGATTGGCTGTCATCTTTGTAAACAGTCTGGAGCGGCCACCATCTTGTCTCTCGGTAGGATCGAGAGACAAGAGGTGGTGAAAAACGAAGGGGGAAATGAAGGAAAGGGGGCAAGGTAGACCCCTCCTGACCCCCTAGGATGGATGAGGGGGATATTAAAGTGCCCCGCAGGGCAAAAGGAAAAAAGAAAAAAAAAATGCGATTTTTCGCGGTAGACGGGCAGCTAAACGGTAGCGTAACGTGAGTCCGACATCTTGTGTGTTTGGAGCGTCCGGTTTGCGTACCGGGTAGTGTTCCGGTAAGCGTAACAAGGGGAAAACCAAGAGAAACAGTCAAATAAAATTTAAAGGAATAGATTTCCACCAAACTTGGCAAAATTGTAGGGACTGTTTGTTTGATGTGCCTTTGCAAGGCCTCAAGATATGTGCACGTGTGGATTTTGTCTAATTAAGGTTAAAAAAAAAATATATATATCTGTAAGCGTGCTCTGGCGCGCTTACGTTACGGGTTTTGTTTGTGCTGCAGAGACGATACGTCACGTTTATGTGACGCGTCATGAGGCGTCTCACGTGGCTACGTGATACGTCACGTAATAAAGAATATATTTTACAGCTATAGATATTAGCTTTTAAAAAACCAATGAAATTCACTGAAAAAACCATAGGTTATAGACCATATATAGTTAGGAATTTGCATTTACAAAACCTTGAAAATTCACTGAAAAAGCCATTGGTTATAGACCATATATAGTTAGGGATTAGCATTTTCAAAACCTTAATTTACTCGCACAAAACCATAGAAATTCGCATATATAGTTAGTTGCAATAACTATCGCGCACCCGCAATCCACTGCTGATGATGTCACATATTACATCATTCATGACATGGTTAGTGACATCACTGATGACATCACTGATGACATGTCAAAGGACATCACTGTATGTTTCTGTAAAGTTAAAATATGTCTTACATATTGAAGAATGAGTGGATGTATAAGTGTCTGGATGAAGGATTTAGTAGGTGCATGACTGACTGTATGAGTGCATGGGTTAGTGACTAAACTGTCTTAATTTGTGAATCATTATATCTGTTGTTCTGTAAACTGCTGCATGTGTTGATCAGTAGCTATATGAGTAACTATATGGGTTATTGATTGGTTGCCCAAGTATTTGTATGGGAGAGTGAGTGTGTGTGTGGGGGGTGGCTGGGAGGTGTGTGACTCTGTGCATAGATGTGTGAGCAGTTGATTCACTATATGTATGGGTTCAAAAGTGCATGTGGAAACAGCTGTATAGTCAGTAGTTCCTGAGAAAATCAAAAGTAAAATCATAGATATATCTAGAGATGAAGTAACGTACTCGGTACTGTACTCTGTACTGTACTCTGTACCTTCCAGAGCACAAGCTTTATGCTAATTGGCTGTCAACACTCCAAACCAGGAAGTGTTGGCAGCCATCTTGTGCCCCAAAGATAACAGAAAAAGTAACACAAAGAATGCAAAAAGGGTGAGGGTAGAAACACCCTGACCCCCTAGGCCTGCTTAGGGGGTCCCAAATGTATTTATTTTTTAAATCGCGGGGTACGCGTAGGTACGCATACCCTGCCGATACAAAAAGAAATTTCATTATTTTTTTTTTTTAGCTCCTGGGGGCAATTTACTATATATATGTATATATATTTATACATATATTTAGAAAAATATGGCAATGCCTCGTCCTCTCAACACCTCTTAGGCGGCTCAGTATTGCCGCAATACAGATACTGGTCTTTACTCGGAGTGGTTCAGAATCTCAATGCGTAGAAATAGCAGATGGAGAACTCATCCCCCCACCCATTTTTTTTTTTTTAAGTATGGTCCTCCTGTCCAATGGTGTTGTGATAACCTGCTTTCTAAAGGCAGACAGGATAGAAGAGTGGGTTCGCGAGTTAAGCTGCCTCGACGCCTTGCACCGCTGGCCCCGCGGGTGCCCCACACACCTCACCCCACCAGAGGGCTTCACTCATTTCCAAAGATTGCCTCGTCCTCTCAACACCTCTTAGGCGGCTCAGTATTGCCGCAATACAGATACTGGTCTTTACTCGGGGTGGTTCAGAATCTCAATGCGTAGAAATAGCATATGGAGAACTCATCCCCCCACCCAATTTTTTTTTTTAAGTATGGTCCTCCTGTCCAATGGTGTTGTGATAACCTGCTTTCTAAAGGCAGCCAGGATAGAAGAGTGGGTTCGCGAGTTAAGCTGCCTCGACGCCTTGCACCGCTGGCCCCGCGGGTGCCCCACACACCTCACCCCACCAGAGGGCTTCACTCATTTCCAAAGATTGCATGGGGTTGTAATAATAATATATAGCGCTTACAACCAAGGACAAGGAGGTGAAGTGCTTTTGTGACAAGCTGCAGAAGCACGCACCGGGCTTTCCGGATCTGAGGGATAATATCTTAATGTACACGATCAATAGATTTATGGTAGTCAGTCCCCCGGCGCATATATTGTATTTGTACATCTGTCCACCGAACGAGTCTTGCCTACAGACAGGACCCTTTGCGGATCGGCAGAAATTTGCATCATCTGTCGTATATTTGAGGACATTCAAGAAGTAGTGGTGGGTGTGCTGAAGCGGAATTGGGGGTGTCTGGGTATGCTGAGCGTTCCGATGGGGGTAGAGAGGGGGGATGTTAGGCAGGTTGCAGGGCAGGGTTAAAGCAACCAAGAAGGGATCTGTTCTCATGACATATTTACGGGAACCCGTCCGTCAGCTCCTCTGCGGGGATAAGAGAGTGTGTGTGTTGGGGGCGGGGTGGGTTGAGGGGTGTGGGGGGCTTGGACAAGGGTCCCTGTCCTCTCTCTAATCCATAGAAAGGGGCTGGGAGGTATGTACACCCATCAAGACACATAACGTGGTTGGGCGGGAGGAGCTGAATCGTACGGGACATATCAGGGTTTCCCACGGGAAGTGAGAGGCATTCCAGGGCCCCCAGTTAAATCAATGAAACAGGGTGCTCGTAGGATGGTAGTGGGGGTTGGGGGGGCTTGAGGTAAGGGTCAGAAAATGAGCGGTCTATCTAGGGGTTCTTATTGAGGCACAGAATGGCATGGGATACACAAGGGGTTCTCCATTAGGCACCGAAAGAGAGGGTCTCCCCCTGCTCCCTTCCCAGGGCTCCAGTTAGGCACTGACAGCGGTGGGATCCTGGTATAAAGAATAAGTGGTCACCGAGGGCTCTCATTGAGGCACAGGCATATGAGGACTCCTAGTATAGAGCTGGGAGGGGTGCCCTGATATACAGAGTAAGAGATCGTCACGGGTCCCCCCTCTCCCCCAACTGCAGCGGCAGTGGAGCATTCCTCGAAGGAGAGGATGTGGCCTTACAACCAGAGCTGCCTTGGAGCCGAGAAATCCGGTTCGAGCCTCGGCTCAGCATCCTGTGATTCTGGAGAAATCACAAATCTCCCTGTGCCTACCAAAAAAGAACGTGTCCTTGTGTAACATAACTGGTGCTCATTTAAAGCGCTCCAATACTTTCGGGTCTTTTTTGCCCTATATAGATCTGCAAAAAAAAAACCACAACAAAAAACGTGAAAGGTCACCCAGGGGGCACCAGTAAATCGATGTCACTGAATGATTCCTAGTACAGAAATTAGATGTCACCCCAGATTCCCCCTGTACAACAGTGGAGTGTTGCTATTGCTGAAATTGAGCGGTCAACCCGGGGCTCACCAATAAGGATCTTCCACTCGAGGGTCCCTCGCACTGAGAGTACGAGTTCCTCGCAGGGGCCAAATATATATGTCACTGAGATTGGACAGTCCCTTGTTCAGTAGGTAAGAATTCGCCCCAGGAACCTCCAGAAAGCCTCTCTCAGTGGGGGTTCCTGGACAGAGAGTAGTAAGAGAACACCCATGACCCCCCTCCCCCCATCGCACTATCCGTGAACGCTTTGTAGTATTTGGAGCTATAGGTGACCCCAAGACATCCCATATTGATAGTGGAGGGCTTCCAGTACGGACAGTAAAATGTCATCCCAGGGTCCGAGTCCTCTAAGGCATTAATAGTGGACGTTTACTAGTGTAGAGCTTGAGAAGTTACCCTTATACCCCTTCCTCCACCCGTGTGGCGCTGGCTGAGGAGCATTCCTAGGTTGGACAGTAAGAGGTTACGACAGCCCCCCCTGTAAGGCAATGTCAGTGGATTGTTCCTGGTGTCCTAGGTCAGAGGCTGCCGAGCTCTACTCGTATCAAACGGTTCCTGGGCCTACAGTCAGGCTCTCTCAGGGCAGGGTTACTGGTGGAAGAAGCCCCCCAGCACTGACAGTGGGCACGTCCTAGCAGAGAGAGCAAAAACTGACTATAGGGCACCCCTATATGGCACTGACAGAGGACAGTTCCTAGCTGAGACAATAAGAGGTCACCACAGGTCTCCCCTGTATGCAGTGACAGTGGGCAGTTTCAAGTAGAGAGTAAGAGGTCACCGCTGGGCACCCCTATATGGCACCGACAGCGGGCAGGTCCAAGCAGAGAGAGTAAGAGGTCACCGCGGGGCACCCCTGGATGACACCGACAGTGGGCAGTTCCAAGCAGAGAGAGTAAGAGGTCACTGCGGGGCACCCCTATAGGGCACCGACAATGGGCAGTTCCAAGCAGAGAGAGTAAGAGGTCCCCGCGGGGCACCCCTGTATGACACCAACAGTGGGAAGTTCCAAGCAGAGAGAGTAAGAGGTCACCGCAGTGACCCTCTGTATGGCACCGACAGCGGAAGGTTCCTAGTGAGGAAAATAGGAAGTCACACAGGGCCCCTAAAGGTAGAAAATTCATAGAGCGGAGAGTGAAAAGTCGCACCGCCCCCTGCCCCCGAATGGGGCTTATAGTGGATGGCTCCGATTGTGTAAGAAATTGAAGTGGAACATCCCTAACATGGCCAGAAAAATTCAACTCTATGCCCCTCTTTTTGACACCAACTGTGGAGTGTTCCTAGCAGATATAGTAAACTATTTACCAAGGGCCCCCGTTTATGACACTGACAGTGGACCATCCCCTGTATAGAGAGCAAGAGGTAACCCCAGGACCGCAGTATGGCACTGCCAGAGTAGAGCGGCAGAGCCTAGTAGAGTCGTAAAAGGCCACCCTAGGAACCTCCAGTAAGGGTCTCTCAGTGGAGAGCATGGAGAGCAAGGGGTCACCCCAGGACGCCCAGTATGGCACTGGCAGTGGATGGTCCTGATATAGTAGGTAAGAGGTCCCACCTAGGGTCTCCAGTAAGACTCTCTAAATGGAGTGCCCCTAGAACGGGGAGTAGAAGGTCCCTTCAGGCCCCCCCTGTGACCTCAGCCAGTGGATGTTTCCTAGCAAGATGTCACCCTAGGGACCCCAGCTGCGCCCTCTCTGTGGAGGATTCCTCGCACAGAGGAAGAGGTCACCCCAGGACCCCCCTTCATGAAACTGACAGTGGACAGTTCCTAGTATAGAGAGAGGTCACCCAACCCTTCCTTGAAGATCTCGTAGTGGACGGT